>NC_059079.1:98768002-99377527 GCF_020497125.1 Mauremys mutica | reverse complement strand
TGAGGTCAGTGGTAGGTCAGTAGATACATTTCTAGATGTTCAAGTTATAGAAGATACATCAGCTGCATCTGTGATAACTCACATCTTAGAAGAGTTAAATGCTTGTCAACTGGACCCCAAACAGATGGCTGCTTGTGCATTTGATGGGGCTACAAACTTCTCTGGAAGACATGGTGGAGTACAAGCTTTGCTCAGAGAAAAATGAAGCCCTAATCACTCCTATACATGCTGCAGAGGTCATGTACTCTGACTAGCACCAGTACAAGCTGCAGACTCTTCAAAAGACATTTAAAAAGCTATAAATGTAATGTCTTCATTATATTCTTTTTTCAGCAAGAGTCCAAAAAGACTGAATATCTTGGAAAATATAGAAGATACACTGGGACTGAAGTTAAAATTAGTCCAACCTGGGAAAATCCTCTGGCTTTCTCATGAGCGATCATTGGCTGTTGTCTTAAAATTACTCCAGCTGTTATTACTGGCTTTGGAAAGTATCTACCAAGATAAGATGGATCTAAGTAGTGAGGCTGGTGGATTACTTTTGCTATTCTGTTCAGAGAAGACTATTACCATTCTATCTATTGTAAGTCTACTGTTGAAACCACTTGGGTCATTAAGCAATACCATCCAGGCATCTGCTACAACGGTAGTAGATCTTTGCCCAGCAATAGAAGCTACATTTGGATCAATCAGAGAGCTATCCATTGAAAAAGTACTTGAAGAAGCAAAGACTTCAGTCCAGAAGTTGACTAAGACACTTTATATTGAATCCTTAAGTAAAGAGGACAAGAAACATTTGTTAAGACAACTGAAACAGTACACAGACTTGATTCTTAAAAATCTACAACAGCGACTTCTAGATTCTACTCAACCTCTACGTAGCTTTTACAGATCCCTGTCCTATAAAACACCGACAGTTGAGTGGAGTGAGGTACTACCAGAAATGGGGCTGCCATGTGCTCAGGACAGAATAGAGAATTTGAACAGAGAGTGGAATATCATACAACAAATGAATGAAGATTTGACTTCAACTTCTTTTTTTTTTTATCATCATCACTAGTGGCTCGACCTGATCTTGGAATTCATCTCTTGCTACTCCCAGTCACAACAGCTACAGCTGAGTGTTATTTTGAATAGAATTTTGTGTTCTGAAAGAAGTCGCCTTCTGCCTGATCAAGTGAATAAACTAATGAGCATATCAATTGAAGGAATGGAAGTACCGGACACACAAGAAGTCACTAAAGATGAACACATTGCATTCAAGAAGCTAATTAACAGAGTTGTGCAAAATTATAAAAAGAAACCAAGAAGAATGTAGATCAGGGATTGGCAACCTTTGGCATCCTGGCAGGCTGGGCCTATTTGTTTACTTGCCATGTCCGCAGGTTCGGCTGATCGCGGCTCCCACTGGCTGCAGTTTGCCACTCCAGGCTGTGGGAAGCGGTGCGGGCTGAGAGATGTGCTGGCTGCCGCTTTCTGCAGCCCCCATTCGCCTGGAGCGGCAAACTGCAGCCAGCGGGAGCCGCGATCGGCCGAACCTACAGACACGGCAGGTAAATAAACCGGCCTGGCTCGCCAGGGTACTTACCCTGGTGGGCCACGTGCCAAAGGTTGCCGATCCCTGATGTAAATGTAGTGCTTCATAAAAGGCTTGAGTAATCAACTTTAATTTGTGTGATGATTTTAAAACATGAGTTAAATCTAATAAAATAGTCATGAAACATTTTTCAGTTTTTACTATGGTGCCATACAGCCCACCTTCACCCTCACAGTCTCACCCCTCATCGGCCCCAACTCCTGCCTCCTTCCCCAAATTCGAATACCCCCCACACACACACTAATTTCAATTCCTGGTGAAAACATTGGTTGAATGTAAAGATGAAATCTAAGGATTAGCTACCTGAGTACTCCAGGGACAGAGTAGCATTTGGACACCTTCCTTACTTCTTTTTTTATTGTTCCTTAAAATTATCAGCAACATACACAAGGTGGGGGAAAGAAACATGTTTATTAATGTTAACAAGGCTACAGGCAAAAATAAGGACAAGGAATACAGATTACAAGAATGAACTATTTCCACCATATCAAAACAGGCAAGAGATTGTGTGTGCATATAAATGAATGCAGATGTCAAAAATGTATTAAATAGAAATGAGACCTTGTCTTTATCAACTCCTATAGTTATCAGACATTTTACTAACCATCTCTTACCTAGTTTTGTTTCATGTAGGCAATCTGAGTTTGGGAATTTTTCCACTTCCCATCCTTTACATGCTTCTCTCTTTCAGGAAGGATTAAAGAATCCAACCTAGAGTAGAATATCCAGGAAACCATATTTCTTCCTGATCATCACCTTGGTGAATTTTGGATAAGGAAACTGATTTCCAGCCTGACAGCAATTTATTTCCCATATCTGGTCAAATGTGGGTTCCAGCCCTGACCTCTCAGCCATCAGATACCAGCTTCTTCAAATAATCGCTGCTCTGCTTGGTATCACATCCCTGTCCCATTGTTTATATTGTAACCCCTCAAAGTAGATGTGTTGCTGAAATAAGAATATCATCCCCATGGAATTCTCTTCCATCACAACAGAAGAGACAGGAGCTGTGCGTATATGTGAATTTACACACACATTACACAAGAGAATGGGATAGTAATCTGTATTGTGAACTAAACAAAATATTCCCGAGCGATGTAGGGGCTCAGCACATATCCCACACAAGTTAGGATAAATGTATTGTCTCAGTCTATGCATATGTTTTAGGCAAGGCTGTTATTAAAATTGCCTAACAATTCCAATTATAAGACCCTGTTTTCAATTGCTTACAACTTTGCCAAGCTTAAACCATTTAAGCTGAAAGTTTGCATGCTGGGTGTCAGCCTCAAGCTGATTATTATTAAATTTCAGCCAAACTGGTCCAGCCATTTCCACGAACGAGGCTAGGAAAAATTACATTGGTTTGCTCATGTTAAAGAATTCTGGCAACCTTTTCTTTGAAAAGCTTTGGCACCCCCATGCTTTGTAGCAAGGACTTGAAATTCATCAACGGGGTAGCCTTACTGTCAAGAAGCAGCATTTTGTCATTCCCTGAGAAAATCCATTGAAATCCATCCAGGTTACAAGCTTTAACAAATCAGTTTATACATCAGAGGTGGGGCCACATCTGGGAATAGTAATTGTATGGCGGGCCATGAATGCTCACAAAATTGGGGTTGCGGTGCGGGAGGGGGTGCAGGCTCTGACGTGGGGCCAGAAATGAGTTCTGGTTGTGGGAGGGGGCTCCAGGGTGGAGTGCAGGAGACGGAGGGCTCCAGCTGGGGGGTGCAGACTCTGAGGTGGAGCTGGAGATGAGGAGTTTGTGGTGTAGGAGGGTGCTCTAGTCTGGGACCCAAAGGGTTCGGCAGGAGGGGGATCAGGGCTAGGGCAGGGGGGGAAGGCTGCGGCTGGGGGTGCAGGCTCTGGGGCGGGGCGGGGGTGAGTGGTTTGGGGGTGCAGGAGGGTGCTTTGGGCTGGGATCGAGGGGTTTGGAGGGCAGGAGGGGTATCAGGGCTGGGGTAGGGGTGCGGGGAGAGGCTCAGGGGTGCGGTCTCCCAGCAGCGCTTACCTCAAGAGGCTCCTGGAAGCAATGGCATGTTCCCTCTTTGGCTCCTACATGGAGGTGTGGCCAGGCTGCTCTGCACGCTGCCCTGTCCACGGCACCACCCATGCAGCTCCCATTGGAGCACTGGAAGGAGCTGTAGGAACCGGAGTGTGGCCATGACGCGGCTTCTAGGAGCCGCGTGGAGCAGCCCCCAACCCTGTGCCCCAGCTGGAGTGCCAGAGTGGGGTCATTCTGTGGCTTTCGGGATCTGTGTGGTGTGGCCCCCGACCGTGTGCCCCAGCTGAAGTACCAGAGTGGGGCAAGCTCCCCAGTGGGAGCTCATGGGCCAACTTAAAACGGCTCATGGGCCAGACTCAGCCTGCGGGCCATAGTCTGCCCACCTGTTATATAGAGATTTTGATTTTAGAGCCAAATTCTTCAAGGATTCTGTCCACGCTGGGCATCTCCAGAAGCTGAGAACGGATCAATTGATGATTACCTGTTCTGTTAATTCCCTCCAAAGCACCTGGCGTTGGCCACTGTCGGAAGACAGGATATTGGGCTATATGGACCTTTGGTCTGACCCACTATGGCCATTCTTATGTAGGGGCTGAGTAAGACTTTCCCTGCAATTGCACTTCTGGACTGTTGTGGGTCATGCCAGGTCTGGGCACCTGAGTAGGGAGACTGTCTCTCCTGTGTTCTCAATGACACCCTCAACCCCCATCCTTGCTGGGCCTGGGCAGCAGCAAAGAGGAAGCTGACTGATTTGAATGCAGAGGGAACAAGAGCCCTGGGGGGAGGCGTGAGGAGAAGCCTAGATTGGGACAAAAAAAATGGTAGAAAGACTGGGACTGCAGGTTGGCACGGGAGGAGGGAAATGGGACTGGGGAGGAAATCTGGGGGGCCAGGACAAGGAAACAGAGAGCAGGGAGAGAGGACAAATTGGATGAGGACAGGAATGAGGGAGATGGACTGAGAATAAGAGGGGGGCAAGGAGACAGATCTGATAAAGAAATGAGGTGTAGGGGGAGAACTGGGATTGGATTTATTATAACTTAATTTATTATAATGTAATAGTTAAAACAAGGTCAAAATTAAATATTTCAGAATATGTAATAGGGCAAAAAAAATCTACTTTCAGATTTCAACTTTTAGTCCTCAATTAGAATGAAATGAAATTTAGAAATCTCTATTTTCCTGGGAAGGAATTTTTGTTTTTTCGACAGCTCTAGTTCCAATCCTGCTAATGACCCATGTCAATATGATGCCACCTAATGGAATTTGTTGTGAGTTTTTTCTGTTTGCTCTTTTAAAAAAATTAGAAAATTACACACATACAAATCTACATTAAAAGAACAATACTGTATTGAGGTTGCGAAGTCAAGCGCTCAAAAGTAAGGAAATGCCACATTTAAGATTGCCTGTGCAACTTTAAATTCAGCCCCCTTGTGCTTATGCATTATGATAGTCTAATTATACAGGCACCTTTAAATTGGACACTTCCTAATGTTTGAGTGCTTCATTTTGCAATCATAATACTGTTGTTTTAATGTAGTTGTGTGTGTAATTATCTAAACGTGGTATTAACATAGAAAATACTTGAAACAGAGAGCACCAGCCTACACATTGTTTACTATGTACATCACAAAGGACTAAATAATAAAACTCATTTTCACCATTATAGAAAGTTTTATTTAATAATTAGAACAGGCTTTTGTGGTAAATAGCATGTACCATAACGATCTGAGTCAAATCTTTATAACTGTTTTGACATAACACTTAGCAGTTCTACAATGCTTTTCATCTTCAAAGTGCTTTAAAATCATTAATTAGTCCCGCCAGCACCCCTGCAAGGTAAGCAAGTAATTTTACTTCACTTTTATAGATGGGTAAATGAGGTGGACCTATTCCAAGGCCAGAGAGAGAATCTGGGCCAAAGCCACATTTCGAATTTAGGAGCTTCCTGGCTGCCAGTCCTATGTGCTTAGACTATGCCAGTCTCTCAAATATAAAACAATATTCAACCATAGGCAGAGATCCAAGTAAAAATAACAAGCAAAGCAATGAAGCAAGCCAGCCAAGCCTTTATTTCTCATAATACAGCTTTAATGCTACTTTCGGAACATTCTTAATTTTGGTCTCAATGTGAAAGGTGGCTCTGCCTAGCCACCATCTCACCATCTTTAACATTTATTATTTCCATCAAATAATTTCAAGTGAGTTTAAGTACTACCTAGTGGCCCAGGTCAGGCATCAGGCTCCATTGAGCTTCATACTGCACAAAAGCATAAAAACCAGCCCTGCCTCACAGAAAAGCTTGGTAAATAATGTCTCTCTTAAACAAAAGGACAGTCACCACTTTGAAAACTTTCCCAAGATGCCCTACTTGCTTAACAGCCATCCAAACATTGCTGTGAGCAGTGTCAAAAAACTGACAATCCTGGAGTCTCTCAGCATGAATAAATCATAATGCGGTTCTGTCGTCAGCGACTCTGCACCTGGCATTATACACTGCCTGCATATTGAGGGAGCAGATTGCTTTGCAATTCTTATTGTTCAATTCATTATGTGGCAGAGAGAACACAATAGCCATGTGAGTGGTAAAGTAGCTCCCAGCACAGCTAAAAAGCCAGTATTGTCATGTGATATAATTTATGAATGACTTTGTATTGTATACTTAAGGTCTTATGGAAAACTAACGGATTTACTCATCTTCCCCTAAGAATTGCATCTGAAAACTGATCTATACAATAAGATGTGGTAGACTGCCCAGAGTCTACTCACTCTGTTCTAAATATAGCCAATCGCCTTGAAAGCCAGGGCACTTAGAACTACCAGACCAGTTTAAGTCAATCAAAACTTGCATTGGATAAATTTTCTGAGCAACAGCCACTATACTCCTTTGCATAGTCACAAGCTATAGTTTCTAAAATGATCCATCCCTAACCACATTTAGTGTTCTTAGAGTACTTATTACAGAGTAAAGTATTTTAGACTGCCTACACCCTCTCTGTCCCCAAAGTGCAGCTGCTTCGATAAGTATAGTCCTTCTTACTCCATAATTACTTACACCATAGGAGCAACACAGGTTTGTGGTATTTTTCTAAAGGGTTTCCCTAACAATGTAATTATCCACACTGGAATGTAGCCAGGACACAGGGATGAACACACCGCTCCTACAAAAACTGCCATATTTAATGACTGGGACAGAAGATTGAGTGTAAGCTGGAGTATTCCAAAGAGGATGGCTTTGCCTCTTTAACTTTATGACCATTCATGAGACTAACAGATTTCACCTGCCTACAAATATTTAATAGTCTTCTTCTTTACATTTGACTTTCAAATGATTTTTTCAGTGCAATATACAGACTACGAAAGTTGGTAAACCCACCACTTACTATTCCTTCCCCTTCCTTTGTATCTGTAAAGACCACATAGTGTACTGTTTTAAACAAACAATAGGCAAATATTTCAGTGCTATGGTTTTGGGTTTTTTTGGTGAGAGTTTTAAATCTAATCTCAGAAGCCCAAAACTAATGAATAGCACACAAAAATAAAATGGGTACATGCAGCCCAACTCATGAGCAACTCTAAAAAAATAAATTGTCATTCACATGCAGTGAAGAAAGGGAAAAATCAAAAAGGAAGTACAACGGAAGTTTGCACAGTGTTGTTATAAACAATAGTATAAACAGAGCTTTTAGTCTATTTATGTACTTATATGACACCTCCCCCCCCCTCCAATGACTGTCATATTTAAGCATCAACAGAAGGATAATTTCAAAGTTATGAAAACTACCTTGGCTACATTTTCCATTCAATAATAAAAGAGTTGCCACTTCTCTATTTTCTGATAACTTGCAATACAAAGTGGGATTTTTTATTAGGCCACAAATCTGCTGGCACTCGCTTATAAAGAACACTTGGCCATTTATCACTAACAAATATACGCATCAGCTTATCAAATCCTGTACTGAAGAAAAAAATTAAGTCATGTGACATCCCTGTGGGGGTGGGGGGAAAAAATCTGATTTAGTTAGAGGTCTTTCCTCTCTCTCTCTTTAGAGAGCTGAAAATATATAATGTTTGGGGCAAAAGGAAAATAAGAATGGATTTAAAATATAATCATATAATAAATGGCATAACATTTGCAGTATCAAATTTAGGTCACTTGAAAACATGAATGAAGTAAAGCAGAAGGAAAAGCAGCATCCATACATTCACAAGAGATGAGTTAATCTAAGGCCTTATTGAAAAGTACCTCACAATGCTGCCACTCCATCTTCTTTAGAAAGAGAACCACCAAGTTTCAGAATGGTGTAAAACAAGAATAAAATATTTGGTTTTAATGTATTGACTTTATTAATAAATATACATCCATATGGTGATGTAAATACAGATCATGAAGACTACTCCATTCCCATACACATAATTGCACATGAGTAGCTCAAGTTCATGGACATAAAAACAAACAGCATCTAAACAGGCTTTTTACAGCAGAGAACAGGGTGCTGATATTAGATATTTATTGGGTAATTGTCTCCTCCAAAATAACCTGTGGGAAAAGCAATCTGTGAAAGATTAAGGAATCAAAGTGGTCCAAATTACTACATGATAAGCAAAATCTTCCTAACAATTTATCCTATCATCATTATACTTGCAAAAATTTGAACATATAGATTTGCCTACATGGGGAGAATAATCACTAGGAAAAGGCTCTAGTGTCTACTAGAGTTCAAAAACATATTTAAGCAATGTTAAAATATATGTATTATAATAATAATGATCAAGGGAACAAACTTTTGTGATCAGAAATGAAGTTTGCAGTTCCAAGTTTTTATGATTATGATCAATTGCTTTGTATTTTTAATTTTCTGTTGGAATAGCATTAAACTTTACTGTACATGTAGTACAGAGAACAGCAGAGTCACAGCTAAAGTAACCTTCAGACAAAAAACCTTGAATTGCTCTGCCTTTTAAAGCTCTTCAAAATGGATAAAAAAAGTGAAGTTCTGATCTCGATTACTTCATTTGTTGCAGATAAAGGTAATTCTTTCCCCAAACATATCACTCCACTGACTAGGTTTGGTTTTGTCCTGACTGAATCCAAAGAAAACTTCCAGACAAAATGAAAATGTATTATTTCAGAACAAAGATGTTTAATGGGTCTTATATGAAGTTGTGTGTGATTAATTAAAAGCAAATACAATGTATAAAGAATGTGTTGTTTTAATGACAGAGCTAACAGTGGATATTTAAAAATGCCATTTTAGTATTAAAAGTTAGCCACTTTCTGATAGATATTTTTTCCTGACAGTATGTGCTGCTAGCATTCTGAAAATGTACAGTGCAAAACTTCAAAAATAGTAGCAAAATTACTGAATTCTAAAGTGGATGTAAATTTAATTGGAAATTGAATAGCAGTTACTGGATGTATTTTAAACAATGGCTTTTGAATTCTCTATTACTTAGGTTTCACTTATGTATAAATAAGACATTAGAAATGTGATATTTAAAAAAATCATTAAAAACACAAAACTTGACATGTAGATCATTTTTCTCAACAGTTTTAGTACATAACAGTAACCCTATCTTATGAAGAGCAGAATTATTGAACATAATATAAAATTAGCGATTTACCTTACAAATAATGTTTTCATACTATAGTGGAAAAGGCCAGTTTTCCCATTGATAATATCAAAGTATAGGCATTAACATGCTGTTTCAGTGTTTGTCATGACAACAGACAGTGTTACAAAAAAAGCACAATATATTCTGTAGATTATATATAATAGGCAAAGCAAAAACATTTGAAGATTCCATTCATATTTCACTTTGACTTCTTGACTTCTCGCTCTTTCTCCCATAGCATGGCACCAGTAAACTGCAGTTATGGATGAAATAAACCAGAATAACGAAGTGCCCAGCATTGCACTTTCTGGTCTCATTGCTAAATCCAAGGTGCCAAGTGGCCCTTTACAGATGCCATGAACACATTTTTCTACTTTAGTTCATCCTTTCACAACTGACAACGTTCATTCTTTTTACTGGGATTATATTTCATCTGATATTAATAAACACTATAATTAATATAAATTGTTTAGATGATTTCATTATTTCATCCACATACTTGAATACAAAATTCATTATTCTAGTAGAACAATAATACATCTGCATTATCTCCTGACACACGGCACAGCACCATTGAGTAGATGCACAAGTGAGAAACGAAACGGGTGAACAGGATAAACAGAAGGAGGTAAGAAGTGGCATTATTCGAAGGTACATTGGTGACATGCAAAGTGTTCCTTGCCAGCGAGGTGTGACACTCCTGTAGTTATTACATTCAGCTGAAGAAGACTGCTTTCCAGGAAGAGTTCAGGAAACTTAAAGCAGCCTTTTGTTGAAAAATCATCTGATAAAACAGCCAATATAACACATATCCTGAGGGTGAATTAGCTCATGTTAGCTTTTTGCGTGTATCAGAAGTTACACCATTCTGAGAAAAATTACTAAGAGTGTCATATTTTTCAGTTTGTTGAGGAACAGAAAGTGTAACTTGACTTTATAGCTTCAGCATGGAGAAACTATATTTTAGTAGCAGTTTAGCTGCCATTAGTTTACACATTGACTAAGGAGCCATCCAGTATTGTTGAGGTTCATTGTCTTAGTTGCCAGTGCATACATAGTCCCTCAATCACAATTCAACCCACCTATTGTAAAGTACATCATAAAGTCCAGCTCATTATGTGTTAGGCATCACTGGAACACCTGAAGGCTTGCTGCTTTTTTCCTGATAAAAAAGGTATGAAACATGACATCTGTTTCTTAAGTTGTCATTACTGAAATCAGAGTTCTCATCAAAATTACAGCAAGCCAGACTTTATCTTACAACAAAAGTATTGGTACTGTTCATTTTCAACAAAAGCTCTAATTAACCTGAAAGCTTCTGTTCCCAAAAACCTGCAAACATTATATAACTCCCACCGGTATTTGAAGCTACAAATTCAGTATAATTTTAAACTATATTTTAAACAATTTTAATGTAAACTTTCTTCCAGAATTAAAAGCTTTAACTCTAGCAAGAGCTATTTAGAATAAATATAACAATATGCAATATTGAGGAATGATATTTTCCAAGTATAGGTGGGTGTGTACCTATTACACACTCATGCACTTTTTTAAACCAAACACACCCAGTTGAAAATGGAACTGCTGAGATGCAGGAAAGGTCTCAGTTTGAGTCAGAAAAAGATATTTATAGTTAACCAACATAGCTTTTCAACTTGCATGCATAGATTAATTCCTATGAAATGCTTTCTATCTGGGGTCTAGCAATTTGGTAAACTGTATCCTGTTTGAACCAGCTATACAGTTTGCTATTATGAATCATGAAAATGTTATCCTTTGGTAGATATATAAGCTTCCATAACTTAAATATAGTATAAACGTTAAACAATGGGATAACTGTATTCCTGGAACATCTGGAAAAACGAAATCTGAAAAGCTGGCAACAGTGTAAAAAAGTGTAATCTATAAACATATTAAATTAGTACTTTAAAACTTATTAACTGCTGCCATCAAAGCACATACTGTGAAGGCAAAAAACAGTTTATGTAGCTATTTACAGATTTAAGAACATACTGCTTAATATTACTGTCTATTCAGTTTGTTACTAGAATTAACAGTACTTATTTTGTAGTTATTTATAAAATATATCAGATTTTTAATTAATTATTTGCAGTTTGGTATATGCACTCTCAGGCATTTTTTAAATTATACAGCAGAATCCTGTAAGTAGCATAACTACAAGATCTGCCATTACCTAAAGGCAAATTAGCTCATGTTTGTAAGGCGCTTTTGAAGATGCAAAGCGCTGCATAAATGTTTATTATTATTATTACTACACATTTTCAAAAAATATTTTGGAACATCAGTGAGACCTGCCAATGCTACAAAGAGCAAATAAAAACTGCCTGAAATTAGCACTTTAAAAAAAAAATAGTTTTTAAAGTTTCAAAATATTTATGAACAATTGAGGTCTGTATCAGGTCTAGCAAAAGTGGAAAATTTAGTTTGCTCTCTATTCACAAAACCCACAGGCATATCAAAACTGTAACAGATTCTCACTTGTAAAATAGTCCAGAATTGTTTGTTTTGTTTCATCAGTTATAAATTCTTCTGGACAAGATCTTTATTATGGCCTAGGCTCACTTCATAGCCAACAGCCAGATAATGTTTTCCTGCTTATCTCAATTTCTTGGTGCATAATCACACAATTAAATTTTTCAGACAATAATTGTGAAGCTCAGGATATGAATATTACTTTAAAGAAACACACAAGGGCATAATTTAAGAGTTTACTTATAAACCTATGTAAAAAACAAAAACAAAGCAATACCTATGCCTTTTCATTTTACATTAAAAAATAGTGGATTGCACGTTGGACATATAAACAAAAAAATAGGATTTGGAAAGCCAAAGTTATAGAAATATTACATAAAAATGTGAGAAACATGCCAAGACTCAGTTTAAAAAGGATTAATTAGGAAATGCTATCTAATTCCTTTCTTTCACTCATTGGGTTGTTTGACTTTGCTACTAGTTTCACCAGCAGCATGTACTCCTCTGTTATGCACCATAGGATAGGGAAAAGCTGCACTGCCACAAGTATAACTTAGATTTGCAAGCCGTGATAGAGCTTTAATGCTACCTGGAGGTCTGCCTGGGCTGACTTTGTATCCTGCAGCTTTAGTTGTACCCAAGGGTCTGCCTGGACTTGTTTTAAATCCAGCTGCTTTGGTGGTCCCAAGAGGTCGACCTGTGCTGGTTCGGTACCCCGCTGATTTTGTGGTCCCCGATGGCCTTCCACGTTTACCAGATCGGTTGAGGTTTTTCTTTTTCTTTAGTTCATCTTTTGTCTCTATATTCCTGCCACTTGTGGCCTGCAAGTGTGTTTCATTTAACGTGTCTTGTCTCTGGCATGCAATTGGTTTGTGGCTGACTGTGTGGCTGTATTTGCTTTGCTGTGTAGAATATAAGTCAAACTGATCAGTGGATCTCACATTGTCTTCGTTAAGGCAAGAACTCTTGCCAGTCCCACAGAAAGCTGTATTACTGCTGGCAACAGGATGCATCATTTTTCTAACAAAAATAAAAGACAAATATGTATAAATATATAACATGACATCATTTAACCAAAAACATTATCTTTTCCAACAGCTATGAAGGTTCCCTAAAATTAGCCTGAACTGGCTTGAATGCAAACCACTTAAGGAAACAAGATGTCTATCAACAGATTCAAAAAATCAAAGGTAGCATGACATTTAAAAAAATATCTTTCAAACACATAAAATGATGTAAGAAGTGCATCAACAATAAAATTTAAGTGATCTGGGCTTGAAATATCCTCTCACCCACAGTGCTTTGGAAGCTTTCCTGGGTGAATCTAAACTTTCATTTGGGGAAAACAATTCTAGCCACTTAGTTGCATCAATAACCTATCAAATGAAAAGCAATACAGTGTCATCTTCCTGATTCAGCAGATGGCTCCCAGTGCTTCTGCTGCTGCTTCTAAGTTTCCCATTACTGCTGCAATGGGAAATTAATAAACAATTTCACTGCTGCTACCCAGAACTTTGTGGAAAACATACAAAATGATAAAAATCCAGTCAATTTAGTTCTGCTGCAGGTTAAGAAAGCTACAAACAGCAGCTGAGGCAAGAACTATCCTAAAACAAAGGCTGTCAGTGAGTAGATTAGCAGAGTCACTCTCTCCCTTCTCCCACTCCATTACTACTATCAAAGCAGGCAGCAGACTTTGGAACAGCAAGGGGAAACCAACAAAGAAAAAGATCACTCAATTCATTCAGGGGGCTTGAAGGAAGGTGGAGCTTAAATGTAACCAACACCTATTAGCCTGAGCTAACACTCTCCAAAGATGAATGTGATCAGCTCAAATCTCTCTGTCATGGTTTAAATTGGTTCCCTTTCAAACAGAGTTGGATCACACTTCAAAGGTTTTTTTTACAACCAGAAGTAACTGTAAGCAGTAGGTGCTCAGCACCTCTGAAAATCAGGCCAACACCTGCCACTAACTATTCCATTCAAATACATTTTAAGCTACCTTTCACAGAATCGAGAAAAATATTGGCACTTGAGAAATAAATAAAACTTGCACAGCACAACTCCTCACTATACTTGGCATAGCTGTTAGTCACATCTAAAAACATCAAATTCACACACACAAATTAAGAATTGAAACAAATAAAGCACACAATATGTAAGGTTCATAAAACTTCCAGAGACAACTGTTGTACAGAAGTCACCCTGCCAACCACATCTTTCCTAAAGAGTAATGTGTAAATACATTCATTTTAACATCTTTAAACAGTGACTTGAATTTTAAAATTAGTAATTAGATACATTATTGTAAAGTGCATGGAACTTGCACTGACATTAATGAGAGTTCCTTGTGTGCTGTAAAGGGAAAATATTCCCCATAACCATTAAAGAGCTGTTCATGGCTCATGGAACTTTTTTAAACATTCTAGTTGAACAAGTCTGCAAATATACCCTATTTTATGTGCCATCTTTCCATATGCTTTATAACAGTCATGTGAAATAACATTTTCTTACTGAAAGACATAGGACCAGATCTGCTTTGCATCACACCACTAGCAAAATCTGATGGGATAGAGCTGCCATAATCAGTCACGAAAGGATCAACTCACTACAGAAGTAACAGCTCTTACACCATTATCCGCCTCTGCCCTTGCTGCTGACATAAGGGGCATGGCTAGGACACCCTTCACTGATGATCAACTTCAGCTTGGGGCTCTTGGCAGCAAATGTATCCTTTAAGATGTTTTAACTTAGGCCTGGGATCCAGACCAGCACATGGCAGTCACAGGATAGAGGGAGTGCAACGGTCACATTAGCACACAGCCTATGCTGTGTAGTTCCTAAGCCATAGCTGATGATCTGGCACAGAATCTTTTGTTTATGAAATCCCAGTGGGTCACTTTGAAATTATAGTACTAGCAGAAGTACAGATCCTGCATAGGACTCCATCAGCACAGACTCCTGTAGTACTGCAGAGTAGCACTGACTTCAACAGTAGGAATTTTTATTATTATTATTTCCCTCATATAAACAAGGTTCTAGATGAGTGCCTAGTGATATTTTTAAATGAATGCCAAATCTAGCTCTCACCATCTCCAGTCATGCCAATTCCATAACCTTCTTTGGCAGCTTCTCCCATTTCTGAACAGTGCATTTAGTGATGCCAATTTTTCCTAAAACATTCTCTGCTGTAGCCCATCACTTCTTGTTCTGTCCTTGGTGATGGAGAATAATTGATTCCTATCAGTTTTAGTACATCCCTTTAGTTATATGTACACAGCAAGCAGGTCTCCTTCTCTAAACTGAACACACTTCATAGTCTTATTTTTCCAAAGCTTTTATTATGTGTGCTTCTTTCCTCTGACCTTTCTTCAGTTGAACTCATCTTTTATTAAAACTTGCTATCCCAAAATGAATGCACTGTGCCCCAACTGAGGCTTAACCTGTGAATGGAATGGAACAGTTCTCTTTATGTCCCCAACACTACCATACACATGCCCACTACCCATATTAAGGAGAGAGAGACACACACACACAGACAGAACGCATTTGGCAGCACCAAAAACCCTCAGTATCTACTAACAGAGCAGGTACTGAATGGGCACCAGTAATGCAAACTTCAGTCTCCCTGTGGATTTAAAGATGTAATTTGTGATAGCAGATTATGTGATATGAACAAGTCTCAAAACATTTACCCAGCAGCTAACATCCTGAGATCTAAGCCTAAAAATCAGAGTGAAAAATACCTGTGCAGTCATACAACCTAAGGCCTTGCTTCTGTTCACAGCACTTAATTTTATCATGTTTTAACAATAATCATATTTACTACATTTAAAAATGTAACTCACTATTAGGACGGGCCAAATAGCTGGAAAAAAATTCTGAATAGTCTCTAACCAGCCAGCTGAATGCTGCAAAAAAAGGTTTTTTTTAAATAAATGAATCTTTTTGCTGAAAAATGGGATTTATAATGGAAGTTTATAAAATAGCCATAAAGATTTGATCCAAGCAGAAACATGGAATGCAAGGCTTCAGCCAAAGAGTGACAATTGATAATTTTTAACAATTGATTTTACTGCCTTTTAAAGGTATAAGCCGACCAAAAAAAAAAAAAAAGTCTTACAGATTCATACATATTTGCACAAATCCCCATCAATACTGCAAAGCAATTGTGGCCTGTTATGTCAATAATCTGCAAATTAAGGGTTTATAGCATCCTGTGCCTTTATGATGTACTGTAACAACTTCTTACATATCATGTTAATAATTCACACATTAAAAGGAGTGACCCTTATGTTTCCAGATATTTGCCTTGGATTTTTTTATTTATTTTTTTTTTAAATCAAACCAGCAGAATAAAGTAATATCACAGCCAGACCTTCCGAATAGCTTCACAGGGCAAAATCTTCAAAAAGTGTATCAGCACCTTTTGTCTGCACATCACTTCAGTGCACTCTAATCCTAATGTACAAAAAGGTATGCACCTGTCTATGATGTTCCAAATGGGTTGTCTGTTCCCCAGCTGGTAGCACCCCTTTAAGGCCATGTCCACAACTGAGAATTGACCTATTTCTAATTGAATGTGTTGGGCATAACTGATTTAAGCACAAACTGTTCAGTATATTCATATTAGCTAAGCTTATTTATATTTTGAATCACTGTAGTTTTGCCTCACTTCCACACTAGCACCATTCTACCCTTTTTCTGTTGTAATGCCTTCTAGATTCCTATCATGCAGATCCCAGCACAAATCTCAAGAGAAGTGGATCCTGAGACATTTGGAAAGGCCACCAGTGCACTCTTGGACAGTAGTGGGAGGACAATTTGAACCATTTTAGCACTGTCTACACAGAAACTAAATTTATACAGGCTGAAACCACTCGGACTAAGAAAGTATTTAACCCTGCTGGAGGCAAACCTAATCCAAACACTATCTGGAATACACAAACTATTTGGAGTACATGTATGTGGCCATGAAGTGCCTTACAAGCATGACAAGGAGAGCACAGTTTTCAGCATGGCAAATTTATCCAGTGTATACTAGGTCAGTAGCCCTTTATGTTAAATATAGGAAAAAGAGAAATATAATAAACGGCTTAGCATAGCCAGACTTAAATAGTATCACACAGCTGCTTGCAGGGTCTATTTACTGGCAGAAAGAATTCACAACAATATAAAGGTTGAGTCTCTTTTCCCAGAGCTGACATCTCTTCCCAGCCACCTCTCTCCTTCAGAGGGCATAGCATTCATAGCAGTTGTAATCAGTTCCAGTTGGGGCATTTCCTGCTTCCTATTGCCTGCATTAACCCCTTTCTTCCTTCTAAGGTACATGGGTATATAAACCTTATCACAGTGCATATGCACTGCATGTGTAAATATGTGAACATGATTTTACATGTGCAATATTTAAATATAGATGCAGTAATAATGTATTAAATGGTTGTTATAACAGATTTTCTGGGCACTATAATTCAGATTTGTTGAGCAACACATGGTGGAGCAGTCGTGAAACCATAGTTAAGATTGCATTACAATTTCAGTTTCAAAGTAAGAATACCCAGTAATCCTGTGTTGTTTAGAAAAGGACAAAAAAATGTAAGATACAATTTGGGAAGGGGACGAATTTTTGGTGTGGTAATAACAGAGGTAAGTAGTTAGCATCTGTAAAAAGCTCTCTGTAAAAAACTCTTCTGATTTTAACAAGGCAGCATCTCACCTCTCTTTCAACTCTTCAATATAGTTTACATTATAGAATTGCCTGAGACTTCTCATGACACAATGCATGAATGAGGGTTCTGCAAATTCTCCTTTTGTGTCACCAAGTTGTATTAGTGTAATGGAAAGATATAAGAAACAGCAAGTAAGCACACCATGCATATGATGCTAGATTTGTATATGTTGATATAATATCTGAGAACATTAATCAGAGTAATAATCAACATTTTTTCCTTCAATGTCTCATTTGAACATTGGCGTGCAGGCTCCAGCTTTCAGGAGGAGCTCACGGCTCTCCAGTCTGCATCAATGGCCCAGGCACAGAGAAAGTTGGCTTCAGTTGAGCAAGAGCAATGTCAAACAGCGAATTGGACAGAATGACAGAACAGACAACGATGCACAAGGAAGGCAGTCAGAGAGCATTGCCAGGCAAATAACACCCCCCCCCAAATTCCTAGCACCATTTTCCTCCTATTCAGAGAGTCTACCATCCCCTGCCATCTGCATCCCCTCTCCCCACAGGGAACAATGAGTCTTGCCATGGCTTCCAAGATCCACCTCCCCAACCACTCCAACACTACAGCAGGGAGTTCTCACCCGCAAATATATACCACTAACATGTAAAATACTGCAACTTCATCTTTGCGTACATACTTGCACTTACTTCTGACAAGTGATAAAATTCTCTAGAGACAAATGTTACCTGTCTATAATTGAAGATATCAGAATTGACACATGAGGAGCAAAGCGCAGATCAGAGAGAGTGTTTCAGAGTTCTCGCAAAAGGGGGGAGTCTGAAAAAAGGTGAGACAATCCAGTTAAAAACAAACAGGGATTTTTTTTTGAATGCTTATTCTCTTTGTATCAATTTTTTCATCATGCTATGAAAAATTCAAGTATTGCTAAAGTTTACATTCTTTGTTTTTATTTGTGCCATTTTTAATGAGATTCTTTCAAAATAAGTTTTTAAGACTCATGTTCAGAGTGGAAGTGACTTTGTTGGCAGAGAGATGTACAGTACAAGTGAGGACTGGTCTACACACAAATTTGTATTGGTTTAGCAAAAGGTGTGATTTAAAACCCATTCAGTTAAACCCATGGAACTGTGTGTGTCGACACTCTTAAATCAATGTAAACCTGGCTGCTATTGATTTATCTTACACCTGTAAATTTAGATGAGCAAGGTAAACCAATATAATCATTTGTAAACCAATATAAGTGCATCCTCACAACAGTTTGAACCAATTTAATTAAATTGGCTTTCAAACCAATCTAACTTCAACCAGTGCAGCTTCTGTGTATAAACAAGCCATAAGAACCGTTAATATGAGAGATGGGTATTATGGTAGTGAAAAAAATATTATTTTAGCTACTTATTTCCCTGCTTTTAGGGGTTTATGTTGGTGTCACTTAAAAAACTTCTTCTTTCATATGGCGACAGTCAAACAGTGAAAGTAACAGTATGATTACAGTTGGATCTTAGGAAATCTCTTATCCAGTCCAGAGCAGAGGGAGCAGCCATGTAAATGGCTGAGACACCTCCAGGAAGAGCATGGATTGGGCAACTGTCCACGATGTGTCTGACAGTTTGCATCAGACCACAGTCGCAGTTTGGTAATTCCCTTGCTTTCAATCTATGGAGTAAGTATGCGTGCCTTCCATGTTACATGCAGATATAGTTTAGAGCTGTCCATATGCACGTGGGGAAGAGAAGCCTGGCACTTGCTCAGCTGGGTCGTCAATTAGATTTTTGTTTGGTACATCAGCAGCCGTCCAGGCTTTAGACCATCTTCCATGAACATCCTTATCTTCTATAAGGAGAGCTGTGGCATGAGACCAGAAAGGTTTTCTTGATTTTAGTCAGTGGCGAGGGGGTGTTAAAAATTATAACTGGTTGTAAACAAAGGGGGTTTTATGGTAGTTTCTTTTTTTTTTTAATAGGTGTTGCTGTGGCAGAAAGAAGAGAACAATAAGCCAGAGGATTTGGGAAAAGAGGGATGGGTGGCCTAGGGACCTCCTCTATAGTGAAGCACGGAAGCTTTACCAGTGCTACACAGGAGTCAAAGAATGCAAAGTTCTTCCCTGGAACGTGCAAGGCATTTCTGATGGGGACACCAGCAGGTCCCAGCCTAAAAAAAATACAGCTGGTTTGTCACCAGGACAAGATAAACCCTTAATGGCAACCTCAATAATGTTAAAGCAGATTAATTTCCCAAATACTCTGAATGTTTGACAGTAAGATTTGCTGATCTGTTAATACAAAGCATAAAATCATCGAAATATAGGGCTGGAAGGGATCTCAAAAAGTCATCCCGTCCAGCCACCTGCACTAAGGCAGGACCAACAAAAACTCCCAGACCATCCCTAACAGATGTTTGTCCAACCTGTTTTTAAAAACTTCCAGTGATGGGATTTCCACAATCTCCCTTGGAAGTCTATTCCCAAGCTTAACTATCCTTACAGTTGGAAAGTTTTTCCATACTGCAGATTAAGTCCATTACTTCTTATCCTACCTTCAATGGACATGGAGAACACTTTGATCACTCTTCTCTTTATAACAGTCATTAATATATTTGAATACTATCATGTCTCCTCTCAGTCTTCTTTTCTCAAGACTATATATGCCCAGTTGTTTTAACCTTTTTTATAGGTCAGGTATTCTAAATTTTGTATCATTTTTGTTGCTCTCCTCTGGATTCTTTTCAGTTTATCCACATCTTTCCTAAAGTGCTGTGTCCAGAATTGGACACAGTACTCCAGCTGATGCATCACCAGTGTCAATCAGAGAGGGTCAATTACCTCCAGTATCTTACATACAACACTCCTGTTAATACATCCCAGAATATTAGCCTTTTTTGCAGCTGCATCAGATTGTTGACTAATAATCAATTTGTGATCCACTATAACCCCAGATCCTTTTCAGCAGCACTTCCACTTAGTCCATTATTCCCCATTTTGTAGTTGTGCATTTGGTTTTTCCTTCTTACACGAAGTACTTGTATTCATCTTTATTGAATTTCATCTTGTTGATTTCCGATCAATTCTTCAATTTGTCAAGGTCATTTTGAATTCTAATCCTGTCCTCCAAAGTATTTACAACCACTTCCAGGTTGTTGTCTTCTGCAAATTTTATAAGCATACTCTCTGCTCCATTATCCAAGTCATTAATGAAAATATTGACTAGTACCACACCCAGCACCAACCCTTGAGGGACCCCACTAGATACATCCTCCAAACATGAGAGCAAACCACTGATAACTACTCGCTGAGTACAGTCTTTCAGTCAGTTGGGCACCCACCATTTAGTAATTTCATCTACGCCGTATTTTCCTAGTTTTCTCTGGACATGTGAATGTCATGTGGGACTGTGTAAAAAGCCTTACTAAAATCAAGATGTATCACATCTACTGCTTCCCCTTATCCACTAGACCAGCAACCCTGTCAACAAAGGAAATTAGATTGCTTTGGCATGATTTGTTCTTGACAAATCCATGCTGGCTATTCCTTATCACCCTATTATCCTCCATGCGCTTACAAATAGATGGTTTAATAATTTGAGGCTGCCACTAAGGTTTTGCAACACATAAGAATATAAGAATGGCCATACTGGGTCAGACCAAAGGTCCATCCAGCCCAGTATCCTGTCTACCAACGGTGACCAATGCCAGGTGTCCCAGAGGGAGTGAACCTAACAGGTAATGATCAAGTGATCTCTCTCCTGCCATCCATCTCCACCCTATGACAAACACAGGATAGGGACACTATTCCTTACCCATCCTGGCTAATAGCCATTAATGGACTTAACCTCCATGAATTTATCTAGTTCTCTTTTAAACCCTGTTATAGTCCTACCCTTCACAACCGCCTCAGGCAAGGAGTTCCACAGGCTGACTGTGCACTGTGTGAAGAAGAACTTCCTTTTATTCGTTTTAAACCTGCTGCCCATTAATTTCACTTGATGGCCCCTAGTTCTTATATTATGGGAACAAGTAAATAACTTTTCCATATTCACTTTCTCCACACCACTCATGATTTTATATACCTCTATCATATCCCCCCTTAGTCTCCTCTTTTCCAAGCTGAAAAGTCCTAGCCTCTTTAATCTCTCCTCATATGGGCAGGGCTGCCCAGAGGATTCAGGGGGTCTGGGACAAAGCGGGGGAGCTGCGGCGCTTGTACTCACCTGGCAGCGGTCCGGGTCTTCGGTGGCATTTCAGCAGCGGGGGGCCCTTCGGCAGCACTGAAGGACCCCCTGCCTCTGAAGACCCGGAGCGACTGAAGGGCCCCCCGCCGCCAAAATGCCGCCGAAGACCCGGACTGCTGCCAGGCCAGGGCTCGTGGGGCATTTCGGCGGCGGGGGGGCCTTCAGTCGCTCCACGTCTTCAGCAGCACTGAAGGGCCCCCCGCCACCGAAGACCCAGACCATCACCGGGCCAGGACTTGTGGGGCACCTGCAGGGCCCAGGACAAATGGCCCCACTTGCCCCCCCCAGGAGGCCCTGCATATGAGACCCGTTCCAAACCTCTAATCATTTTAATTGCCCTTCTCTGAACCTTTTCTAATGTCAGTATATCTTTTTTGAGATGTGGAGACCACATCCATTTGCAGTATTCAAGATGTGGGCGTACCACTGATTTATATAAGGACAATAAGATATTCTCTGTCTTATTCTCTATCTTTTTTAATGATTCCTAATATCCTGTTTGCTTTTTTGACTGCCGCTGCACACTTCATGTACATCTTCAGAGAACTATCCATGATGACTCCAAGATCTCTTTCCTGATTAGTTGTAGCTAAATTAGCTCCCATCATATTGTATATATAGTTGGGGTTATTTTTCCCAATGTCCATTACTTCACATTTATCCACATTAAATTTCATTTGCCATTTTGTTGCCCAATCACTTAGTTTTGTGAGATCTTTTTGAAGCTCTTCACAATCTGCTTTGGTGTTAACTAACTTGAGCAGTTTAGTATCATCTGCAAACTTTGCCACTGTTTACCCCTTTCTCCAGATCATTTATGAGTAAGTTGAATAGGACTGGTCCTAGTACTGACCCTTGGGGAACACCACTAGTTACCCCTCTCCGTTCTGAAAATGTACCATTTATTCCTACCCTTTGTTCCCTTTTAACCAGTTCTCAATCCATGAAAGGATCTTCCCTCTTATCCCATGACAACTTAATTTACGTAAGAGCCTTCGTCAAAGGCTTTCTGGAAATCTAAGTACACTATGTCCACTGGATCCCCCTTGTCCACATGTTTGTTGACCCCTTCAAAGAACTCTAATAGATTAGTAAGACATGATTTCCCTTTACAGAAACCATGTTGACTTTTGCCCAACACATAGAAGAACTTAAATTGTCTGACAATTTTATTCTTTACTATTGTCTCAACTAATTTGCCCGATACTGACATTAGACTTACCGGTCTGTAATTGCTGGGATCACCTCTAGAGCCCTTTTTAAATATTGGCGTTACATTAGCTATCTTCCAGTCATTGGGTACAGAAGCTGATTTAAAGGACAGGTTACAAACCATAGTTAATAGTTCCGCAATTTCACATTTGAGTTCTTCAGAACTCTTGGGTGAATGCCATCTGGTCCCGGTGACTTGTTACTGTTAAGTTTATCAATTAATTCCAAAACCTCCTCTAGTGACACCTCAATCTGTGACAATTCCTCAGATTTGTCACCTACAAAGGACGGCTCAGGCTTGGGAACCTCCCTAACATCCTCAGTTGTGAAGACTGAAGCAAAGAATTCATTTAGTTTCCCCGCAATGACTATCGTCTTTAAGTGCTCCTTTTGCATCTCGATCATCCATGGGCCCCACTGCTTGTTTAGCAGGCTTCCTGCTTCTGATATACTTAAAAAACATTTTACCACCTTTTGAGTTTTTGGCTAGCTGTTCTTCAAACTCTTTTTTGGCTTTTCTTTTTACATTTTTACACTTAATTTGGCAGTGTTTATGCTCCTTTCAATTCACCTCACTGGGATTTGACTACCACTTTTTAAAAGATGCCTTTTTATCTCTCACTGCTTCATTTACATGGTTAAGCCAAGCCACAGTGGCTCTTTTTAGTTCTTTTACTGTGTTTTTTAATTTGGGGTATACATTTAAGTTGGGCCTCTATTATGGCATCTTTTAAAAGTGTCCATGCAACTTGCAGGGATTTCACTCTAGTCACTGTACCTTTTAATTTCTGTTTAACTAACCTGCTCATTTTTGTATAGTTCCCCTTTCTGAAATTAAATGCCACAGTGTTGGGCTGCTGAGGTGTTCTTCCCACCACAGGAATGTTAAATGTTATTATATTATTGTCACTATTTCCAAGTGGTCCTGTTATAGTTACCTCTTGGATCAGTTCCTGTGCTCCACTCAGGAGTAAATCAAGAACTGCCTCCCCCCTTGTGGGTTCCTGTACCAGCTGCTCCAAGCAGCAGTCGTTTAAAGTATCGAGAAATTTTGTGTCTGCATTTCGTCCTGAGGTGACATGTACCCAGTCAATATGGGAATAATTGAAATCCCCCACTATTACTGAGTTCTTTATTTTGATAGCCTCTCTAATCTCCCTGAGCATTTCATCATCACTATCACTGTCCTGGTCAGGTGGTCGATAATAGAGCCCTACTGTTATATTCTTATTAGAGCATGGAATTACTAGCCATAGAGACTCTATGGAACATGTGGATTCATTTAAGGTTTTTACTTCATTTGATTCTACATTTTCTTTCACATATAGTGCCACTTCCCCCTCCCCCTACGCACAACCTGTTCCATCCTTCCGATATATTTTGTACCCCGGAATGATTGTGTCCCACTGATTGTCCCTACTCCACCAGGTTTCCGTGATGCCTATGATATCAATATCATCCTTTAATACAAGGCACTCTATTTCACCCATCTTATTATTTAGACTTCTAGCATTTGTGTACAAGCACTTTAAAAACTTGTCACTGTTTATTTGCCTGCCCTTTTCTGATGTGTCACATTATTTTTTTATGTGACTATTTCTCATCTGATCTGGCCCATACTTTATCCTCTTCCATCCTCTCCTCCTGACTAAAACCTAGAGAATCTCTATCAATAGGCTCTCCTCTAAGAGAAGTCTCTGTCCAAACCATGTGCTCCTCTGCAGCAATTGGCTTTCCCCCATCTCTTAGTTTAAAAACTGCTCTGCAACCTTTTTAATGTTAAGTGCCAGCAGTCCGGATCCACTTTGGCTTAGGTGGAGCACATCCTTCCCGCATCCCAAAAGTTTCCCCAAGTCCTAATAAATCTAAACCCCTCCTCTACACTATTGTCTCATCCACACATTGAGACTCTGAAGCTCTGCCTGCCTACCTGGCCCTGCATGTGGAACTGGAAGCATTTCTGAGAATGCTACCATAGAGGTCCTGGATTTCAGTCTCTTTCCTAGCAGCCTAAATTTGGCCTCCAAGAAGTCTCTCCTACCCTTCCCTATGTCATTGGTACCTATATGTACCACGACCAAGTCTAATAAAGTTGGGTACATATTGCTTTTTGGTATCTGCTGGAGAATGAATTGAAAGCCTTATGGGGTGTTATTAACTGTGACCCAGGAATCTCTTAGTACTGACAGGCAGAGGGCACAGGGGGTGTAGAGTGTTTTACAGGGATCCCTGAGGGCAGGTATATGCATAATAATTCATTAAAGCATGGCATGTGAGGTCCCTGAGAGCCAGTAGCCCACTGAACATACTAATCACTGCAAAACATATGTATGCATAATATTTAAAAGCGTTGTGTCAGTACTGAAAATTCTGTTTTGAAGGCAGGTAACCAAGAGGTGACATGTCTCAGACCAGTTCCTTTTAAGCAGATGGTCGTGTATTAGGCATTATACATCTCTCAATGGATGCCTGTTTGCATATTGAGCCAAATGTTAATCAAGACTGCAAAATTTTCAAGAGGAAATTTACAGGGAGAAAAACAGCAAGAAAGGATCTTGTTTACAAGCAAAGACAATGGATTGTTGGGGTATATTTAGGGGTGGATCCTTCACCGAGGAAGCAAACTAATAGTGTGTCTGTCTTATGAATGGAGGATGACAGGCAGCCAAGCCTGGCTATAAAACGTTGGAAGGACCTGAGCACTGCTCTATAAAACACGAAAGTATCTAGTTAAGTCAGTCTACCTCATAGAAGGCATGTTATGATTTCATTTTATATGTAACCATTTGTTTCCAATACTTCTACTTTTTATCACTTATATCTCTATGTTACTTGTTTTCACTATAAATGTACCTAAGTACTGTGTGTTAAGCAGAGTGGTGACCTGAGGAGTAACTGGTAAGCTGAGGTGTACTGAGAGTGTCCGGTGGGGCTAGACACTCTAAGGAGATGCCCAGAGGTGGATGGACAGGGTACATCCTGATGAAACCTTAACTATCACTAATCATAGTTTTTGTTTGTGTTAATATAACCTTATGCTTTAAGCTTAGAGCTACTTGGACTCTCTTTCACCACTATGGTCTATCCAACACGATGATGGAAACTGTGCTAACACTATGTTTAAATCAGCTTCTCAGTTCAAAGAGACAGAGAGGGTATTTTTAAAGAATAATACTAGCCAAGCCATGTCACAGACAAACCCCTAAGGTCTTAACTCGTGCAGTGTTTGATAACAGTTGGCAAACACCATGCCCTCTACTCCCTCCTTAACTATGGGTTAGGCTGCTTTTGTGGACAGAGCCAAAACATGTTCAACACCAGAGGCGGAAAGCATCAATCACCACTAATAATCAGTTGATCATAATTTCTTACAATGCGTATTGAACGTGGCTCAACTTACCTACATTAATGGGACAACTATTTCCAGCACAGGAAGTGGAGTCCTGTCCACAGTAGGGAGATTTCCCGCCTAATGTTAACACCAGTGGTAACAATATAAAATGGAAGTTGTAGTGCTGACTCACAGATGTTTTTAACAATATTGATAAGACCTGTTCTGAATAGGTTTACCTGACGCAGAGTTAAAAATTATGACAATAACTGGCAGAGCATCTACACTATGGCTCTCAACACTGTGAACACCATTAGAGTTGAAGTTGTGTTGACAAAAATAGGACATTTTAAAAAGTGGTCCTAGTGTCCTTGCTCGAATTGTGCTAGAAATAATGTTTAAACATAACTAACCTTATTTTCTGAAATCTCTTGCTACTGAATTACCAACTCCATTGGTGGCTATCACAGTGATAGAGCTAGTGCAGACTTGGCACCAGCATTATATCATCTTGTCATCTAACTTTGATTAGAGCAAGTCTGCACGATGTGATAATAAAAATGCCAGAAGTCACCAGTGTTCTATTTGCACTAGTATTCCCAACTGTTGCTGCCACTGGTGAAGCTGCAACAGTGGAAGAGCAAGGTAGAGTGTAAAGTCTAGCATATACAAGGCCATAGCATGGACAGTACTGGTATGATGCTGAGTGTGAAGCTACAATGTTATGGAGTGCAGGTTCCCAAAATGTGCCACAGATTATTATTTTGGAGGAGCACATTTTACCTTCAAACTTCCAAAAGAAGTCACATGCTATATTGTTTTTACTGCTTCAACCAAAGGATACAGACAATGAGAGATACACTGGCATACATCATCTATAAAATGAACTATATCCACAAATAAAAGGAACTGTACAAATACCTAAAAAAAGTTAATATTTATCAACTCAGTTTGTACAAATTAACTCCTGTGAAATTAAGATCTTGTTTGTTTTTTAAAACACTAAATGCTTACTTTTGCAACTTGTAAATAAAGCTTTAAAAATAGTTTATAAAAAGAAACATTCACCTATCTTGAGTATTCCAGTGAATTAAATAGATTTATCTCAATTATGTACCCGGCAAAATAGAGCATAAATATTTAGATTTTGGTTATCTATCTTTTATTCAATACTCCAATAAAGTTCATTCACCTGCCAAAAAAACCCAACACACTTGTCCAGTTTTTGAATATTAAATTTGAGAAAAATGCCTAGTCTGTTAAATGGGTAGAGAGAGCTTTCACTCAATTTTAGAGATTTTATTAAAGCAACATATTATAGGTGTTCTGATGACTATATCACTTTATAACATCTCTTTAAACAAAATCTAACTGTTGTAACAAGTTTGGGTTTTTGTTTTTGTTTCTGACATTTACATGGCAAGGATTTATAAACTTGCTGAAACTTCCTAAATAAATTAAATATGCACAAGCTACCTGTAAATCCTCATCTCCAACACCAGCAAACTTTGTATGTAGTTTTTTGAAGTCCTATCAGTATTTCTACAACACACACCACCAACCCACCTAAACATACATGCAAAAGTACAGTCTATTTCTGAAGTTAGATAAGAGTTTCCCAAGCTTCAGTCATGAAGCATTTCCTGGTGACCCATAGAGAGCAGACTGGTCACATAGTATGACTTTTTATTTTGCATTTGCTAAATTATATTTTAAAAAGCTAAACAAATATTAAATTATTTCCTAGTATTACTCCTCTACATAGACAATTGTTATAGATGCCACAAGGATGTCAAGAAACTGTGAATGACAGGAGAGTGAGTGTGGATGACTGAATGGGAAGAAAGCAGTCTATTAGACTCTCTCTGTACTAAGAAGTGTTCAGAGATTCCTGAACCAAAACAAGGTACCACAAATAAATTAGAATTGTGATCCTTGGCTTGATGACACAGCCAGCTACTGCAACCTTTCCTCATACTAAATGGCACTTACACAAGTAGCCTCACTGACTTCAATGGAGCTACTTACTCAAGCACTATGCATTAAAGGTTGCAGTAGCATTACCTAGGATAGCATGTGTTCGGTTTAAAGTCCACTTGCTAGGCATATTTAACAATTGCCACTTGGATTCTTACACAGAACCACAACCACACACATCTATCTGAAGAAAGATAAAAAATAATAAACTAGAGTAAGAGACCCTTTGACCCTGCACGAGGAACCAGTTGTAACATATTCATTTATTTTTCTAATCATCTTAAACTAATCTAGGGTCACACTCCAAAAGCAACTTCTTGCTATTTCTGTATTTTGTGGAGAGTTATAGAGAGAAAAATCATAGTATTAATCCCCTTTAAATATATGCCCAGTGATAAACACATGTAAAATAAACAATCGAGACATAAATATCCACTAGCTAACTGCACTGAAAGTGTTATATACTATTAAGTACACACTAAAGGAAATAAATAGGTACTATTTATATGCACTAATGGAAATGTGCATTATTTACATGCATTACAATAGTACAGTATATACTAATAAACATGCACAAAAGGAAATTAACAGAAACAATGCAGATGCACTCAAATTATGTGATAATGAAAATATGCACTATTCATGTAAATTAAACAATATGCCCGCCTAATAAATATGTACTGTTTACATGCATTAAAATTCCATGCACTAATTGAACTATGCACTAAATGGAAAGTTGAAAAAATGTGAATTAAAAAGAATATGAACTAAAGAGAATAAACAGAGGATTTATACAAAGACTCTGTACTAAGACAACATGATGTTCAGCTCTCCCTGCTGCTTAGAGGCCAGAGAAATGGGCAACAAACAAGAGGGGGAACAGGTTGCACAGCTGCCCCCATCTGAGTGGGCATCTGAGTTGGGATGTCCCTCCTCACAGTATTTGCAGGGGAGGTTGTCCAGCTGCTACCCCAACCTCCAGGGTAGCTGAGGATTGCCCAGCTGCCACCTCCCTGGGGCACTGATAGAAGGAGATGGAGAGTAACCCAACTCTATCACCTCCCCCTCATGGGCACTGAGATAGATACGTGTTTAGAGGAGTTCCCAGCTCTGTCACCTTGTCCCCAGAGAATTGAGGAAGTAGATGAGGGGCAGCTTTACTCAAGTCTGTCACTTCCCCACTCCCCACAGAGAAAGGAGACCTGAGAGAATGGTGTTAAACATATTCCCCAGGGCAATAAAGGAGATGGGGGGGCCCTACTCCACCTATCCCCACCCCCCCCCAGCACTGAGGGAGGGGAGGGGGGCCCTGCTCCGCCTAAACCCGCCCCCCCGGCACTGAGAGAGGAGATGGGGGCCCTGCTCTGCCTCCCCCCGGCACTGAGAGAGGAGATGGGGGCCCTGCTGTGCCTCCCCCCCGGCGTTCAGGGAAGAGATGGGGGGGCCTGCTCCCCAACCCCCCCGGCGTTCAGGGAAGAGATGGGGGGGCCCTGCTCCACCCCGGCACTGAGAGAGGAGATGAGGGGGCCCTGCTCCGCCCCCCCGGCGTACAGGGAAGAGATGGGGGGACCCTGCTCCCCTCCCCCCCGGCGTACAGGGAAGAGATGGGGGGGCCCTGCTCCCCTCCCCCCCGGCGTTCAGGGAAGAGATGGGGGGGCCCTGCTCCCCTCCCCCCCGGCGTTCAGGGAAGAGATGGGGGGGCCCTGCTCCCCTCCCCCCCCGGCGTTCAGGGAAGAGATGGGGGGGCCCTGGGCCCCCCCCCCCCCGGCGGTCAGGGAAGTGTTGGGGGGGCCCTGCTCCCCTCCCCCCCCGGCGTTCAGGGAAGAGATGGGGGGGCCCTGCTCCCCTCCCCCCCCGGCGTTCAGGGAAGAGATGGGGGGGGGCCCTGCCCCCCCCCCCCCCCCGGCGTTCAGGGAAGAGCGGGGGGGGCCCTGCGCCCCGACCCCCCCGGCGTTCAGGGAAGCTTTGGGGGGGCCCTGCTCCCCTCCCCCCCCGGCGTTCTGGTTTGAGTTGGGGGGGGGCCCTGGTCCCCTCCCCCCCCCGGCGTTCAGGGAAGAGATGGGGGGGCCCTGCTCCCCTCCCCCCCCGGCGTTCAGGGAAGAGATGGGGGGGCCCTGCTCCCCTCCCCCCCCCGGCGCACAGGGAAGAGATGGGGGGGCCCTGCTCCCCTCCCCCCCCCGGCGGTGAGGGAAGAGATGGGGGGGCCCTGCTCCGCCCCCCCCCCGGCGTTCAGGGAAGAGATGGGGGGGCCCTGCTCCGCCTCCCCCCCGGCGTTCAGGGAAGAGATGGGGGCTGCTCCCCCCCCCGGCGCTCAGGGAAGAGATGGGGGGCTGCCCCCCCCCCCCCGGCGTTCAGGGAAGAGATGGGGGGGCCCTGCTCCGCCCCCCCCCAGCGTTCAGGGAAGAGATGGGGGGGCCCTGCTCCGCCTCCCCCCCAGCGTTCCGGGAAGAGATGGGGGGGCCCTGCTCCGCCTCCCCCCCGGCGCTCAGGGAAGAGATGGGGGGGCCCTGCTCCCCCCCCCGGCGTTCAGGGAAGAGATGGGGGGCTGCTCCCCCAGCACTCAGGGAGCAGCTGCCTGCGGCCCCCGCCGGGCCCGAGGAAGGGGCTCCCGTCCCTCCCGAGTGGGTGCCCGCTGACTGAGTCTCCATCTTGCCCGCCCGCCGCCTCTTCCCGGGGCTCGGCCCGGACCTACCCGCAGGGCTGCCCGGACCGCGGCGCCTCCCCTCCTCGGCTCGGGGTGTCGGAGAGGCCCGGATCGGACGAGTCCGTGCGGCCCCCTCCCCCCAGCACACAGCGACCGGGCCCGGCCGGGTGGCTGCAGGCAGCGGGCGGGGAGCGGGGCTGCGGCGTGCGCGGGCGTGCGGGGCGCGCTCCCGGCAGGAGGGGGCGAGCGAGCCTGGCGGCCGAGTGGGGAAGCGGGCGCGCGCTGGGGCGGTTAACGGAAGAGGGGGGTGGGGGACAGGCGCCGTGGGGAGAGCCTGGGTCTGGGGGAGAGAGTAGCGACAGTTTGTGGATAGGGCACGCGGGGAGAGAGTGGGGCAGTAGATGGAGGGGGAAGTGGGGAAGTAGATGTGGGGCAGCAGTGGGAAGGAGCAGTAGGATGGGAGTATAGATGGAGGGAGGTCCTGGGGGGCAGTGGAGAGTAGATGTAGGAGGAAAGCACTGGGGAGGGGTGATTCAGTGGGGGTGTAGCTGGAGATCTGGGAGGGGGGGAGAATCAGTGGGGGGTGTAGATGGAGGGAGGTCCTGGGGGGCAGTGGAGAGTAGACGTGGGGGGGAGCACTGGGGTGAGAGTAGATGTGGGGTGATTCAGTGGGGGTGTAGCTGGACATCCAGGGGGGAGGGAGAGAATCAGTGGGAGGGATGTATATGGAGGGAGGTCCTGGGGGGCAGTGGGAGAGTAGATGGGGGGGGGAGCACTAGGGGGGTGATTCAGTGAGGGTGTAGCTGGAGATCTGGGGAGGGGGAGAATCAGTGGGGGGGGGTGTAGATGGAGGGAGGTCCTGGGGGGCAGTGGGAGAGTAGATGTAGGAGGAAAGCACTGGGGGGGTGATTCAGTGGGGGTGTAGCTGGAGATCCAGGGGGAGGGGGAGAGTCAGTGGGGAGATGTAGATGGAGGGAGGTCCTGGGGGGCAGTGGGAGAGGATGTGGGGGGAAAGTTCAGGGAGGAGAATTGGGATGAAATTTGGGGGGTTCTTATCCTGACTGACACCCTGAGTTCTGGTCTCTTTTCTTCTGTCACTTTTATTTTATAAGAGCAGTTAGCTGCAGTGGAAATGATTATCCAAGAGTGGTCAGACTTTCTCACAATGGCTGTTTGTGCTCCATTCCCATCCTCAAGGATTGAGGAACCCCAAATCAGAGAAATATCATTTTGTACATATCCATGTTTTATGAACAATGGTGAATTAAAGAAAAGCGATTTAAAAGGACTGAAAATTTGGCATTGCACATTGAAATAAGGCAGGACTGTCTCCTATCAAGATTCCAGCAAACTGGCCTGACTGCAATCCACATCATGTTTCCTAGGCGTGGTCTCTACACTATAGAGTTAGGTCAATGTAAGGCAGTTTAAGTCAATTTAACTCTTTATGTGTCTATACTACAATGTTGCTCCCACCCATGTAAGTTATCCGCTACTACACTTACCTAATAACTAAACCTCTGCAAGAGTCACAGCGCTTAGGTTGATGTAGTTAGGGCGGCGCCGTGTCTATGTAGACACTGCGTTACTTACATAATCTGTTGGCTGAGAGCCCCACAAGGAGTTCACAGCTGGAACTCCTCTACCCCAGGGCTGACAGCTAGAGTTGTCAACCCCACACACGGCTCACAGTTCCAACTGCCAGTCCCCCTCCCCCCAGCACTGAGGGAGGAGATGGGGGGCCCTGCTCTGCCTGTTCCCCTCCCCCTGACTTAGGGCTCACAGCTCCAACTGCCAGTCCGGGGGGGGCTCCAGCTGTCAGTGCCCCACAATCCCCACACACTTAAGTCGATGGAAGCACTCCTGGTGAGGATGTGCACCACCAAAAGAGGGGGCACAGTGTGGACATGAACCACCGCAGTAATTGCTGTGGTGTCTGTGCATCAACCTAATTTAGGTTGACTTAATTTTGTCATGTAGACAAGGCCCTATTGTAATTTAAACTGGAAGCTGAAAAAGAGCCACCAAACTAGAATGTACCTGTGACTTTTTTGCCTGCAGATTCAACTATTAAAAAGGATTTTAATTTAATAAGGAATGTGTGGCCAGCTCTGATAATGACTTCCTTTGTGGCCTAGGGCCAGTCACTGAACTACTCTGTCTCAATTTCCTAATCCGTAAATTAGGGAGAACATTTGGCTCTCTCAGCAGCAGTGTAGTGAAGATTAATTAGCTAGTGTGATAAAACACTTGGGAGATGAAAAGTGCTAGATAAATCCTAGATGTTGTTTTAATTTCCTAACTTGTTAAATACAAAAACATATGTACTGACACACAGCATTGTTGACAGCTGATCGAATATATTCTGAGTTTCTCCAAAAACCATCTCTGAAGGTTCTGATATTGGCCAGTGCTTGAAGCAACATACTGGAGTTGTTAACTAGTGTTTCTGATTCTGTATGTCCAATCCAGTGTTTCTGCATATCTATTTAGGGGCATAGCTCTGTTTTAGGCCCCCGTTACCACTGTATCTGAGTGCCTTGCAATTTGTTTTAATTAATTTAATCTCCTAATAGGCCTGTGAGGTAGGGAAGTACTATTTATCTCCATTTTACAGTTGGTGAACTGAGGCACAGAGCAACTAAGGGTATGTCAACACTACCCGCTGGGCAGCAATCGATCCAGGGGGGATCGATTTATCGTGTCTAGTCTAGACACGTTAAATCGACCCGAGTGCTCTCCCGTTGACCAGGGCCGGCTCCAGGCACCAGCATCCCAAGCAGGTGCTTGGGGCGGAAATTTGCAAGGGGCGGCATTCTGTGTGTTTTTGCCCCCAAACAGTGCGCCAAATTGCCGCTGCGGATGGCGGGGGCAGTCCATGTGCCGTTAGGGCAGCACACGCATTTCGGCTGCGGTCGCAATTTGGCAGCAGCTTCTATGTTCAGCTGTCTGCGGCAACGCAGCTTCTGTCTTCCGGCTGAAGACAGAAGCTGCCGCCGAGTTGCCACCACCGTGGAAACGCACGTGCCGCTCTAACGGCTCACGGACTGCCCCCGCCATCTGTGGCGGCAATTCGGCGCGCTGCTTGGGGCGGCAAAAACAGTAGAGCCGGCCCTACCGTCGACTCCTGTACTCCAGCGCCACAAGAGGCGCAGGCAGAGTTGACGGGGGAGCAGCAGCAGTCAACTCTCCGCAGTGAAGACACCACGGTAAGTCGATCTAAGTATGTTGACTTCAGCTACATTATTCACTTAGCTGAAGTTGTATAACTTAGATCGATCCCCCCCTAAGTGTAGACCAGGGCTTAGTAAATTGCCCAAGGTCACACAGGAAATCTGTGGTAGACCAGGGAATTGAACCAGTGTCTCCCAAGTTTCAGGGTAGTACTGAACCATCCTTCCTTTCCTGACTTTACTATTCTGGTCTATGTAGAAATTGACAACGCTGTTCTCTACCACTAATTGCCTCTCTATTAAAGTTAAATTACTGATTTATTTTACCTTAAAATAGAAAATATTTTATAGGGGATTTTTTCTGGAATTTGAAGGGTTAAACACAATAGAAAAAGCTGCCTTTTATTCCCAAGCAATGTTTCCACTGCTGCCTTTAGAAGGGGTGCTGAGGAGTTTGATGTGTTCTTTTCCAAAGGCCCAATAACGCTCCCCTTGCAATCCACGAGAGCAAAAATTAAGCCCTAAGACTCCATTACAAATAATTCACTGAAAGATTGTTTCCCCCTTTCCCTTCAGATTTGCAACAGGGAAGGCAGCCATTGCTCTGATATGTATAACCCATAAGCGTCCGGGTACATGCATCGTGGGCCAGTATAGACTTGCAGCACCACCAGCAAAAGAACTATTAAATTTTAATCTGCTGTATTTCTTTTAATGATGATTGAATTCTGTGAAGCCTGAGAGTGCAGGTCCCTCATCATCTCTTCCCTTCAGGTAGGCAGTTTATAAACCAGACTCAGCCCCTTTAAAGTGTGAACAGCAAATTCCACTTGAGATTTTGAAGGAGACTTAAATGCCAAATGGGCTAATTTAGGACCCAAAGTCAATGGACTTCACAGCATTAGGCCTTTAGTTATCAAGGTGAGCCATATTACTGTACAGAGCTACCAACTGCTGATTTTTGCCTGAATTTGCTCATGAATGCAGTTGCAGCAGCAATAAGGTCAGAAGCTATTCTGCCTAAGTGCTGCTTTGTCCAATGCATGGACTAGTTCAAGTTAAAGGTCCTGGATTTAAATTACAATCAACCTTAAAGGGACTGAGTCCCATGTACCTGGAGTTGAGTGGTGAGAGATGTACTGTGTGATTCAAACAAGACCTTACAAAACAAGGGTGTGTTAGCTCTGATTAGAACTTTTACATAAAGTTTTTCCAACACTGCTTGTCCAAATGTTTCCCTCCTCCAGTGTTGTGCAATGTTGTGGCTGCTGTGGTCCCAGAGGTATATATCATTTCTAAAATATGCTGTGGTCCTTTGGGATGAAGGTTGCTATACAAATGTGAGACGTTTATCTTGTCAGGACTATGATCCACGTTGACCTCTAAATTCAGACAGAATAAGGTTTTAATCCAAAGGAATGACAGAGGTAGAATAGTTGCCTCCTTGCCTTTGTTGCCCAAGGTTTGTGGAATTCTTAACCTCTGCCATTAGGAAGTAGCATGGAAGAGAAACAAAGATTTTGGTTTAAATTAAAAGCCACTTTCATCCCTGCATAATGATTTAGTTTATTTATGTATGTGACTTTCTGCCAGACTGGGTTTAATTTTTACCTGAGAGGCACCATATCAAATCAAACAGAATTAGGCTCCAAATATTTCCTTGCTACCTTTCTTTACATTATTTCCCCTTAGTTTCCAACCACCACTACCTCCCTTCTTTGAAATCAGATGAAGTCCTGGCATGCTTTATACCCCAATTTCCCTACAAGCAACTCTGCTCTCTGACCTCAGCAGACACGAGCATTGGCAAAATAATGCGTACAAGTGAAGTGCAATAGCATTTCCAAGCACTGAACTGTTCCATCTCTATAAAGAGGGAAACCAAAGTCAGCCTGTTGTTAAAGCTATCACTGTGAGACTGACAGAGCAGGATCTTAACATTTGACCTTCAAGCTGGAAATGGATTTGTGGCTGTACTGTCTGTGTGACTGATCTGTATTGTTCAGGGGGCAAATTAATTCCAGGTGATCAGTAAGGCAGCCCTGGTGCCCATATTGCTCAAATGTTAGTCTGGTAGCAACAATGTCTGGATTTCTAGTTTGGGGGGGGTTGTTAACACAAAGTGCAAACAAACAAAAGAATTTGAGTGTTACACTATCTGATTTTCTGAAAACACTCCCCAAGATCTGCAGTCTGGCCCTTATTTACATTGTAAACTACTTGGGGCAGGGACCTTCTCTTTCTGTCTCCAAAGCACCCAGGCACTATGCAAACTAATAAAAGTTTCCATCTGTATGGAAAGGGGAGGTAAGCTACCTTTTTCTCCACCAACCAAAAGAATAGAGTTCTCCCTCTGCCTTCAGTGCGGTCGGTATCCCCACCCACCAATGCAGCTTCTAGTCTCACTGAGGCCTTGTCTACACTACAAGACTATTTCGAATCTACTTAAGTCGAATTTGTGGATTTGACCTTATGAAGTCGAATTTGTGTATCCACAGTAAATACACTAATTCGAATTTCTGAGTCCACAGTAACGGGGCCAGCGTCGACTTTGGAAGCGGTGCACTGTGGGAAGCTATCCCACAGTTCCCGCAGTCCCTGCTGCCCATTGGAATGCTGGGTAGAGCTCCCAATGCCTCCTGGGGGAAAAATGTGTCGAGGGTGCTTTTGGGTAACTGTTGTCATTGAACCGTCAATCACGCCCTCCCTCCCTGAAAGCTCCGGCGGGAAATCTGTTCGCGCCCTTCTCTTGTCAGTTACAGCGCGTACACCACAGCACTGCGAGCATGGAGCCCGCTGTGATCATCGCTGCACTTATGGCCGTTGTCAACTCCTCGCACCTTATTGTCCACCTCAGGGCCGGCTTTAGGCCAATTCCACCAATTCCCCCGAATCGGGCCCCGTGCCTAAGAGGGCCCCGCACCCAGTGAGAATCTCTTCCCTGGCTAGAGGCGCCTTTTTAATTTTTACTCACCTGGCGGTGCCCCGGGTCTTCGGCGGCACTTCGGCGATGGGTCCTTCGCTTGCTCTGGGTCTTCGGCGGCACTTCGGCGACGGATCCTTCAGTGCCGCCGAAGACCTGGAGCGAGTTAAGGACCCGCCGCCAAAGTGCTGCCGAAGACTCTGAGCACCGCCTGGTGAGTACAAGCCCCACGTGTTTTTTTACATGTTTTTTTTTTTTTTGATCTTCCCTGCCGGGGCCCCATCGAAACTGTTCAAATTGGGCCCCGCACTTCCTAAAGCCAGCCCTGGTCCACCTCTTCCACAGTCAGCTGCTGAGAAATCGGGCGAGGAGGCTCCGGCAGCGCGGTGAGGACAGGAATTCACAGAGTGGCGCAGACCTCTCACAAAGCAGGGTACGCCGCGCAGTGGAGATCATGGTGGCAATGGGTCAAGTTCATGGTGTGGAACGGCGATTCTGGGCCCGGGAAACAAGCACGGACTGGTGGGACCGCATAGTGCTGCAGGTCTGGGATGAATCACAGTGGCTGCGAAACTTCAGGATGCGTAAGGGCACTTTCCTTGAACTCTGTGACTTGCTGTCCCCTGCCCTGAAGCGCCAGGACACCCGGATGCGAGCAGCCCTGAGTGTGCAGAAGCAAGTGGCCATAGCCCTCTGGAAACTTGCAACGCCAGACAGCTACCGGTCAGTAGCGAACCACTTTGGCGTGGGCAAATCTACCGTGGGGGTTGCTGTGATTGAAGTAGCCCACGCAATCGTTGAGCAACTTCTCTCAAAGGTAGTGACTCTCGGAAACGTCCAGGACATCATAGATGGCTTCGCCGCGATGGGATTCCCAAACTGCGGTGGGGCTATAGATGGGACTCACATCCCTATCCTGGCACCAGCCCACCAGGCCAGCGAGTACATTAACCGAAAGGGCTACTTTTCAATGGTGCTGCAAGCACTGGTAGACCATAGGGGACGTTTTACCAACATCTTCGTTGGGTGGGCGGGCAAGGTTCATGACGTGCGTGTGTTCAGGAACTCTGGTCTGTTTAAACGCCTCCAGGCAGGTACTTTCTTCCCGGACCACAAAATAACGGTTGGGGATGTGCAGATGCCTACAGTGATCCTCGGGGACCCAGCCTACCCGCTAATGCCCTGGCTCATGAAGCCCTATACAGGCGCCTTGGACAGAGAGAAGGAACTCTTCAACTACCGGCTGAGCAAGTGCAGAATGGTGGTGGAGTGTGCTTTCGGACGTCTCAAGGGGAGATGGCGGAGCTTACTGACTCGCTCGGACATCAGCGAAAAGAATATCCCCGTAGTTATTGCTGCTTGCTGTGTGCTACACAATCTCTGTGAGAGCAAGGGCGAGACCTTTTTGTCCGGATGGGAGGTTGAGGCAAATCGCCTGGCTGCAGTTTACGCTCAGCCAGACACCCGTGCCGAGAGAATATCCCAGCGGGAAGCGCTGTGTATCCGGGAGGCTTTGAAAGCAAGTTTCCTCGGAGAGCAGGGTAACCTATGACTCTCCACTTGCTTTCAAGAGAAACTGACCCTGGGCCTGTGTCTGTATGTGTCGATTTCGATCTGCGGTTACATACCCCGTTCTCCAAGTTTCCCCCACTTCCAAAGCACGTTTTAAAGCAAATTAATTGTTACACTCATTATTAATAAATCTTTGTTTTACTTTGCATTTCTGTTCAGGTGTTGAAACATGGACGCATACTGTGCTGGGCACGGTGTGCACTGATGTACAGACCGCTTGTTCCATAGAGGAATGACATCCTCCTGCTCCTACATAGGTCTCTGGGGTGGGGGACGGTTGCAAGTGGTTGTGCATGAAGGGGAGGGATTGCAGGAAGGGGTGGGTTTGCAGGAAGGGGCGAGTGGTGCCTTCTTTGGATAGGGGTTTGGATGACGGCATTGGGCTGCGGGTTTGGGCGTAGGAAGGGGTGAGGGGTGTGGGGGAAGGGTGAGTATCTGTCCGTGGATGAGGGCTCTTGTTGGGGCTCAGGGCAGCGGAGAGGCTCGGTGCTACGGTGGAAGTGCATGGTAAGGGCAGCGTGCCTTAACATTAAGGGGGTGGCAGGCGCTAGGACACTGGACAAGCATACACATCACAGAATGACCCGGGGCAGCATACACCACACAGAGTGACCCTGGTGCCTACTGACTGCAGTGTGTGTGTGCCCTGCAGTTGATCATGGCCCCAAGTCTGTACCCTGGTAATGTAGGCTATACCGTGCAATTATAAATCCCCTCCCCCCCCATACACAAAAAAATCCTCTGACACGAAAGACGTGACCGAAACAGTGAATAACAGCAAACAGCTTTTAATAATCTAATACACAGTGGGGGGATGAAACTTGGATTTGGGACTGGGTGAGCCTGTAAGGGAAGCACTTCTACAAATTTATAGCGTGAGAGGTGTGTGGTACATTAGCGCTATGCAGTGGTGCAGTGACAGTTCTCACGGCCCCTACCACCCCGCCGTCATGTACTTTTGGGTGAGGGGGGGGCAGGACTTCTTGGCGGGGGAGGGCGGTTGCAGATACACTGCAGGGGGGCTCTGTCCTCCTGCCTGCGGTCCTGCAGAACATCAACAAAGCGCCGGAGCGTGTCCGTTTGCTCCCTCATTAGCCCAAGCAGCGTTTGAGTCGCCTGCTGGTCTTCCTGCCCCCACCTGTCCTCCCGTTCGATGTGTGTGCGATGCTGTTGACATAGGGTCTCCCTCCACTGTCTCTGCTCTGCCGCCTTGGCTCTGGAGCAGGCCATCAGTTCCGCGAACATCTCGTCCCTAGTCTTTTTCTTTCGCCGCCTAATCTGCGCCAGCCTCTGCGAGGGGGATGCCGGGGCAGTCCGGGAAAGAGCCGCAGCTGTGTGATGGGAAAAGTAACTGATTTCCTTGAACAGATACATGTTTGCGAACAGTGAACACAGTCTAGTCAGTTTCTCTGAACAAGACCATACAGGGCAACAAGTCTCACAAGATCTCAGGACAAGTTCGAGATTTCGGAATACGCTCTCATTGGCTGCGGCATTGCACAGGAGAGCGGACAAGTGGGGAGAGACAGCTGAATCCGTCTAGCAGACAGTCCTGGTAAGCCTTACAGTACATTCTGCTTATCAGTTAATGGATAGCTGTGCCCTCCCGCTAAAGGCAATCTGGAAATCATATACTCTGACCCTTTTCCAGCCACTCCCGCCAGTGCACGGGAAAGATCAATGTATGCTTTTCCTATGTGGCCTACAACATGTGGCTGTTAAGCGAGGGTCATTGTTATGCAAAGTAAAAGTCAACCATTCACAACAGTAACAATACACTAATTGCCCTAATTAGATGCAGCATTTCATGAACGAGATCACCCTGATGCGGGTCCCTCGGAGTCACAAAGAGCGGATGCTAAGGGAAGCCCTGCAGAGACCAGGACCATATGCGGCCATGCTTGTGGAGGCGATGATTCCCATCTACATAAGGATGTCCTGGCGCGGAAGAGTGTGCTTCCACGGAGCACCCAACAAGGCACCTCTCCCCAGGAACCTCCTGCGGAGGCTTTTCGAGGACCTAAATGAGACCTTTCTTGAATTTCCCTGGAGGATTATTGTTCAATCCCTATATGTGTGGACCTACTTTTCATATAGTTTTTAATTGAAAATTTTATATATAGTATTTCTATTTTTTTATACCTGTTTTATAAAAAATAAATGTTTACATGTTTATAGCACTTACCGCCTGATCCTTCCCCTGATTCTGAGTCCGGGTTAACGGCCAGGGATCTCTGTGAGGGTGATGAAGAGATCCTGGCTGTCGGGGAAAGCGGTATTGTAAGCGCTGTCGCCTGCGCCGTCCTCCACAGACCCTTCCTCATCTTCCCCATCGGCGAACATCGAGGAGGAACTGTCCAGGTTCACTATGCCATCCACTGAGTCCACGGTCACTGGTGGGGCAGTGGTGGCAGACCCACCTAGAATGGCATGCAGTGCCTCGTAGAAGCGGCATGTCTGGGGCAGGGCTCCGGAGCGTCCGTTTGCCGCTCTGACTTTTTGGTAGCCTTGTCTCAGGTCCTTGATTTTCACGCGGCACTGCATTGCATCCCGGCTGTATCCTTTCTCTATCATTGCTTTGGAGACCTTCTCGAAGGTCTTTGCATTCCGCTTGCTGGAGCACAGCTCCGTCAGCACAGACTCCTCGCCCCACACACCGATCAGATCCAGGACTTCCCGGTCTGTCCATGCTGGGGACCTCTTTCTCTTCTTGGATTGGCCGGACTCCTCTGCTGGAGAGCTCTGCATCATTGCAGGTGCTGCGGAGCTCGCCCCGATGTCCAGCCAGGACGTCAGGTTCAAAGTGCCCAGACAGGAAAATGAATTCAAATTTTCCCGGGTCATTTCCTGTGTGGCTGGTCAGAGAATCCAAGCTCCGACTGCTGTCCAGAGCGTCAACAGAGTGGTGCACTGTGGGATAGCTCCCGGAGCTACTAAGTTCGATTTGCATCCACACCTAGCCTAATTCGAGCTAGCCATGTCGAATTTAGCGTTACTCCACCTGTCGGGGTGGAGTACCGAATTCGAACTAAAGAGCCCTCTAGTTCGAATTAAATGGCTTCCTGGTGTGGACGGTTGAGCGGTTAGTTCGAATTAACGCTGCTAAATTCGAATTAAAGTCCTAGTGTAGACCAGGCCTGAGGGACAGGGCAGGGAATTTCAATTTGTAAGAGAAGGGTTTTGGGGAAATGTATTCCTTTTATTTCCCTCCCCCACACACATCCCAAAACAGCTTTGCAACATTCTCTCTTTACACATGGAGTTGGGACCACATGTGGCAGAGTGGGAAGAGGAAGGGATGCTACCTGAACTCTTGAAAGTAGGGTGTGTGGGTCCATCGGTGCTGCAGCTACAAATGCCCAAGATCTCATTCTTGGACCACTCCAGCTGTGTATTCATGTCTATTTAATAGTAAATTAATAAAACAGTTCATTTCTAGAAATGCACCAGGCAGATGCTAACACCTACATGCAACAGGGGCTAATGTTCCATTAAAGGTAAAAATAATATAACTTCCTGGCTCAGGGTTCAGGACAAGAGTGCAGCTGCATCTAGTGTTATGGAAACAGGGTCACAGAGTAGTGGTGACCTTCTAACTAGAATGCCTGCAACAGTCTTATTTAAGAAACACTGTTGACATAAAAATTATACACCCCTCTGTATTATGTTACCAATAATTCCTAAGATAACCAGCACTAAACATTTTTAAAATCTAAATTTATTTCCCTTCCCCCCATTTATGCTGGCTATAAAGGATCAGCTGCCTCCCAAGTACCCCCTCATGCACAGGAGTGCCCCTATTTTTCCCTTCACCAGGATTCCTTCCCCAGGGAAACACCAGTCTCTTTCAGTCACAGCTCTTTAAATATAAAGCTCCCCTAAGAAAACAGACTTCCACTCAGCCTTAAGCTGGGCATAGCCCCTCCTTGCTGAGGAACAGTGCTGCAGGAAGTCCTCCTTCCCCGTGCCTTCACACTGCTGTTCCCTCACTACAGGAGCCCCGCTCCCAGCTTCCTGCTGCTTTCTGATCCTGGGATAACCTGATTCAACCCAGGTGTGGCTCATCCTGCAAGTAAGCCTGTTTCAGATGAGAATTCTCAGTGAAGCAATGTTTGGGTTGCAATCACTGCAGGGCCAGGGCTCTTTGTTTAAAAACAATTGTTTCCACTGGAACTAAAAAGAAAATAGTAAAAACTGATCTATTTGAGGTTTTGCTAACACTTATATTTACAAAAATGTGCATTTGGGGCCAAATTTGAGTCCAACATTGTCTCTTTAGTCTGTGTGTTTTTGGAAAGAACTCTAGGCAGAAGTTTTTCCCCCCCTCCATTCTAGAAGCCAGAATTTCTTCTGCAAAAGCCTGAGCTTAAGATCACAAACTTGTTTAAGCTGATACCATATTTGGAAGAGATCTGGGTCAAGAAAATAATCAAAAGGGAAGTGCATTCCTCTTCAGTCATGTGACTGGAACAGACTGCACGCATGCACACATGCTCATTTTAGCATCAGCTAAAGCAAAGGGACAGGACTCTGCTCTAAGAAACAGCACCGTCGAGCTTTGGTGCAAGTGGGAGATAGGGAGGTGAACTGTCATCATACCCTGTTTCACATTCTAAAAACCTGTTTTACTGGCTTATTTAAAGGTGAGCCATGCTGGTTTGGGAAAACCTTTAAGCATAGAGCATAGCACCAAGCCATGGATAGTTTATTATCTGCACAACCAACCAGATATGTACATGTGCCTAACTTTAAGCACGAGTAGTCCTAGTGAAGTCATTGGGACTACTCGTGTGCTTTAAGTGGTAATGGCTGGATCCAGGAGCTTGCTGAGATAATATGAAAAGATGGCATAGTTCTCTGGAAGGATGCAGTTTCAGGCTACGACCCTGCAAACATATGTACTTAGCTTTAAGCGCACGAGTAGTCCCAATGACTTTGCTAGGACTACTCGTGCTTAAAGTTAAGCACATGTGTACATGCAGGATGGGGACCTAAATGGGAACCTACATATCTGGTTGGTTGTGCAGATAATAAACTATCCATGGCTCTATGCCATCTTTTCATATTATCTCAGCAAGCTCCTGGATCCAGATATTACCACTTAATTTCATCTTCTTGGGCTATGACAATTGCAAACTTTTAGCCAAATAAAGCATTTTAGCTTTAGAAACAAAAACTATATTTTCCAGTAATTGGGCGATTCATGTGAGAAATTGTTCCTAAAGCTACTGATATTGTCTGCAACCCTCATGACCATTTATTCAATTACCAGCTATATACATATTTAAAATGATAGTACAAGCAAAGCTGTACCGTAATGAATGTTCCACTGAACAGTTAATGTTCTAATTATACCCCATGCTGGGCCAAGTTGCACATCCATTACATTTTGGATGCGCATTTTACAGCATAAAGAGTAATGTATTCAATTACCTATTTCACCAAAACACAGGAAGGGGAGCATGTACTCCAAGATGTCCTGGATAAAAGCCAGCATTGGTTGAACTCCCCTAATGACAATACTGAAAATCTCCTCCACTTGGCCGATTAGGCTGCCCTGGTGGAGGAATTCCTACTGTCCAGCAGGTCTTGCTTAACTGTCTCCAAACATCGTTCCTCCTCTTCATCTAACCATGCAGCATCAATGCTGTGAGATATAGGGAGCTGAGCACTGGATGCAGAACCTGACCATGATGCTGAATCAGGTCAGGATGAAGAGGAAGGGATATGGGAGGCCAAACCAACAATGCAAGGAGGTTGGAGAATCAACATTGTCTCAGCCACACAGGAGCAATACAAATGAGCCTGGCATGGTCCAGTTTCAGCTTGAAAATGACCTGCAGAATGGTTGGAATTGGAGGAAAGGCATGCAAGAGTGCTGATTCCCAGCTCAGGTGAAAAGCATCGGTCAAGGAGAAGAACTGCTGGCATTTCTTCTTGTCTCTTGCGGCAAACAAATTAACTATCGGAATGCTCCAAGCTACAAAGATGGACTGCAGGATGCTGGGCTTCAGAGACCACTTGTGAGTTTGCTGCATCATGAGTGCAATTAGATCTTTGGGGAAGGGACTGTGCAATTCATATATACTGCAAGTTACATCGCACCATTCTGAGCGTCAGCGTCACCATTTTCACATTTCTATTGCACTGCGGTGCTCACAAAGGTACAAACCCCTGTACACAACTTGAAAGCAAAGCAGAGGGGTAGCTCTTGTGCTCATACCTCCTCAGGAACAGATGTAGATCATGTAATTAGCTGCCTCTAATGCAGTTATTGGAGCCAGTGCTATTCTTGTATTTAGACACCCATTTTGATGTATTCTGAAAAATCCACTAATGTGAATTTTTACATGCACAAGCCCAGTCAGTGTTTCTGACAAAGTAAAAGGATTGGAACCATCCTTTTGCTTGTTTGCTCGCTCAGCACCTAGTACAATGGAGTCCTGGTCTCAGACTGGGGCTCTTACACACTACTACAATACAAACAATAAATAATAGGCACAGCTGTGAGCAAGGAGTGCATAAACTTAACTGCCCTAAATAGTCTCATGTGGTATTGTGACTCCAACATCCAACTGATGCACGATTCCTCCCTACTCAGGATTGGAGAGCAAGAATTAGGTTCCAGCCAAAACCAGCAGCAAATTGTGACTCCCACTATGCAAGTCCCATTGTGCTGGCCAGCCAGTGGAGCCGAGGCTCTGCCAATTTGCCACTCAGCTGCTGGGAAGGAGGTGCAGGGAGTAAGTGGACGTACAGCACCTGCTTACTCCTGTGGGCCCAGTGACCCAAGGTACATGTAGCCAACATATAGTGTAAGGGATGTGCTTGTTCTCCCTTCACTCCTTTGCACAGGCACTTAGACCTGGTCTACACCAGAGTTAGGTCATGTAAGGCACCTTACATTGATCTAACTCTGTAAGCATCCGCACTAAATGTAGCTCCCACCAATGTAAGTCGCCCAGTACACAGAGTAACTCCACCTCTGCAAGAGGCATAGCACTTAGGTAGCTGTAGTTAGGACAATGCAGTGTCCGTGTAGATATCATTACTTACATTGCCTGTTGGCAGTCAGCCCTGGGTCCTTGGGACTCAAACTATCTGTGCCCCATACAGTTAGTCAGTGGAAGCATTCCTGGTGAGGACGCACATCGCCAACAGGAGCATAGTGTGGACGTGAAACACCGCTTTAATTATTGTGGTGGCTGTACATCTTAATTGGATTTAATTTTGTAGTGTAGACATGCCCTTAAAATCACAATCTAGTCCTCAGAATCAGTGGGTAGTCATTATCAGGAGGGATACTTCTGCACTGCACACACTATGGAATAGCAAGTAAGTATATAAGGCACCCTGGATCTACCACTAGTCAGGACAAGAGAAGCCACAAGAAGTGGAACCCATGGCTATTAGCTGCTGACAAAATATGATTACAGCGAAACGTTTAAAAAAAGATTATCCAGCATCACTTTATATTTCTGCCCAAAATACAATTGCTGGAGAAGGTTTTGGTTACTCTAACACCAAAACTGTATGGAAAATATAGGGAGTTGGGAACACACTCTCTTTGGAAAGTGTGTTAGATAACAGAGCAAAAAGGGTATATTGCTCTATTATCTATTATACTGCTTTTTTTTTTTTTAAAGATACAGTTCCAGTTCTCTTCCAGCATCTGAAAGGGGGTGCATCCATCAAGGAAGCAGCAAACATCTTATGTTATCTGAGGGCAGGGCCCACTTCCGTGAGCACAAAAACAATTAGGAAGAAAGATTTAATGCAAAAATTGTACTTCATTATTTTCCTCCATATTCTCTTATTCTTCGCCTTGTTGTCACTATAGCTTTTCCCCCTTCATTTCAATTTCTCTTTTTTTCCTTATTTATTTCTGTTAAGAATGTGTCTCATTTTTTCCTCTTGCATATTGCCGACCCTCCCCATCCCAAGCACCTTCAGCGATGTTTCTGTGGCAGCAGTTTTACTGTCTAGTGCAGGGGTTGGCAACCTTTCGGAAGTGGTGTGCCGAGTCTTTATTCACTAATTTAAGGTTTCGCGTGCCAGTAATATATTTTAACATTTTTAGAAGGTCTCTTTCTATAAATCTATAATATATAACTAAACTATTATTGTACGTAAAATAAATAAAGGTTTTTAAAATGTTTAAGAAGCTTCATTTAAAACTAAATTAAAATGCAGAGACCCCCAGACCAGTGGCCAGGACCCAGGCAGTGTGAGTGCCACTGAAAATCAGCTTGCGTGCCGCCTTCGGCACCCATGCCATAGGTTGCCTACCCCTGGTCTAGTGTCTGTCCTCCTGCTTTTCATTACATTCCTAATAAAGATTCTAATGTAATGGTAGTGAACGTTTCCCTACACTTAAAGGAGCAGCTACAATTAGTGAGCACAGAGCTGCGGTAGAAACAAGTGCAGAGGCACAGCAAACAGGGCAGAAAACACATCATCAGAAAGAGCATTTCAGAAAAACACATTGAAATTATTTTTATTTTTAGAGGAATTAAAAAAAATATGAATATTGACATTGCATTTAAAAAACCTTGGAAGATTGTACATTTTCCAACCTCGCTGAAAACCCAACAACGTTGAGCTGGAAGTCACAGAAGTATGTCTATCAGAGCTTTGCTCAGTAGATTTCATCACGAAAATTTCAAACCAAAGACATTTAAAAAAAAAAAAAAAGTCAGAATGCCTGAACCTGAAAGTGCTCTACACCAAACATATCAAAACCCACCACAACTCTGGGGGACATCGCAATTTACAGCACTGTCAAAAAGTTAGACAAGTCAGCACAAACTGTGTGAAACATCTTACATAATAAATAATCCTAACTAAATGAAGCCTGAAACATTTAAAGGGAATCTGATTTTGAAAATATCTGAGGTTTTGTTTGAACTTTAAGATTTTCTCTATATATGCTACTTCTGGCTCCATTCAGGTTTTTTTTTTTTTTTTTTTTAAACTTTCTTAGGTATCGTATTAAGGTTGTTCCTGGCAGAGTAAATGTCTAGTGTTTAGTGGATATGGCTGGTGTTCTCTTCTTCTAAATCTACAAATGTATTTGTATCTCAAAACTGGAGTGGACTTCGAAATATTTGATTTTTGGAAAAAATGAATTTATAACCATGATGCAAGGATTTGATTTGTTCTTCACTAGGGTTAAAGCAGTACATACACACAACTATTTTAAAATTATATTTTTTCCTCCACAATGTCAGGTCAGGAAAGCTTTCTACAAAAAGCCTTGTAAGTTTTCATTTTCTTGAAAGCTTTTTCAGCTGCTAGAATGACTCAACAATCTGTAACTTTGGTTACAGATAAGACAAGAGGCTAAAAAAAAAATTAAATCTTAACAGTAACAATGTGAAATGTTAATGGCTTCTGGGGATGAGAGAAAAGTGGGTTAAAAAAAGTTGACTCCCAGGAAGTGATCACGTTCCACCACTGCAATAAGGGTCAACGCTTGTGGAGCTGACCTCAAGTTAATTTTGTGTCTAAAGCCATTCTCTAATAGTATAAGGGCAGTAGTCCTGAAAGAATCACATTACATGTGTATATATAACACTATAAAAATGTGGCAAACTTTATACTTGATTACAAAAGCGGTTTCTCTCTTTTGCTGAGCTTCATTTTATTTTATTTACTAAAAGTTGAAGAATGGGAACAAAATCAAATACTAAAATGCTAACATTTAGAGAAAATCTGAAAGCCATTTTTGTACTACAAAATGTCTCATTTTACAAGAAACCCAAAGGTTTAACTATTGTATTCTCCAAATGATAAAGGCAAAGTAGGAAGCAAAGAAGGAGGGGGGGGCGGAACATCTGTAAAACTAAACCCTAATTGTTCTAAGACAAAATTCTAAACTCTGATCAGCACAGGGCTCCCACTGAGATCAGTGGGGGTTTTGCAGAGGGAATGCATATGGAATAGGTCACAGAGATGCTACAGATTAGGGAGGAAAATTCTGCTCTTATATTGGCTTTTTTACTACTCCACAATGAACTGAAAAAGGTGTGAACTACCCAATAAATGTGAAGCTGTAAGTACTGTAGACCGTAACAAATCCCAATGCCAAGCCGAAATCGTTTAATTTACATTATATCAGAATGTCAGGAAAATTAAAATCTGTTTTATTCAGTAGTTTTACAGTGAAAAACTATATAAACTATACTTTTCAATTAAATTATGCCCTGACAAAGCTGGTCTGCTTTAAGACTGCTAACCTTAGTGAAGAGAATGAGATGTCTCAGCAAATATCAATTTTGTGTTAAAAATGTCAGCAAGGAAAAAATAAAAATATCTTAATTTACAATAAGCAGTGTGAACACCAAAGACAACAGAAGCCACGAAGTGTCAGACACCAGCCACTGGCAGACAGGTTACTCCAAATATTTACAGAACTTTGTATCTTCCTTTGTTGGTTGGCTGGTATGAATTTTGCTGCAATTAAATAGGAAAAATAAGTCAATCACAGCAGTAGTTGAAAAACAAACAAGTGAACAGTGAATCGTTCAATATTAGAATTGCTCAGCAATAGTAACTTTGACAGTTGCAAGGAATTTTTACGTAGAGCTCAGCAATTTTAACCCACGAGCTGTTGGGCTGAGAAGTGTCTGCTACCAGCAGTTCTGCCCGAGTCAAATGCAATATTTTGGAGGTTGTTCCACAAAAAGCCAAGGCTTGTGCTTCTGAAGAACTCAGAATTCAATCTCCCAGGGCAATCCCTGCTTTGAAAACAAGGAGCAAGATAACTCTGAATATAGAAGACTACTGCTCCAGGGCGTGCTGCGTGGAGCAACAGATAGAAGGAAAAAACAAACCCCACCACAGTACAAAGAGGACTAAAAACAAGAAAAGTTAAAACCCAATCTGTTACACGCCCAGCTCTGCCTGATGGAGCAGGAAATGAACTGTTTTCTTAAGTAAGAACCAGCCCTTATAGTGATGTCACAAAATTCTGTTGATGTCTTTTGTCTGCATAGAATACCTACGAGCCTGGGTTGACCCACAGAACAGAGAAATGTATTTGCTGTTCACCAGTACAGCATATTTTAGATCTGCAGCTTCCAGCCCCAGATATTAAGAAAGATTTATGCTCTGTCGCTGGTATAAACTTTCTGAAACATGTTCTTGTAAAGCTTTAAAAAGCCAAGCACATTCTTCTGAGATACAGTATATTTCACTTACCAGTCTGATAAGTTCTTCTTTTATAAGCCTGGTGATTTCTGCCTTTGCTTTCTGCACAGCCAGTTCATTGGCACCTGGAGATAGAACAAGAAGAAACAAAATATTAGAATCTTTTCCCCCACGCAAAGCCTAAAAAGTAAAACTGAAAGTTACTTCTAGTAGCACCATGTAGGTTGCCAAACACATCTTAATAGTTTGCTGTTGAACTGTCTACTAGTGTTTATTACCGGGGCTGGTATGTTTTTTTAAACAAAGGACATACTCAAAAATTCAAGTCACATTTTACACTACCCACAAAACCTAAAACAACAGGTTACTTGGCAGACAAACTCACATCAGCAACAGAGCATGCCAGAGTAACCATAAGATTAATTGGGCCATAGGTTGCAGACAATAGATTTGAGCAGATATGATCCCTACCCGGTGCTGCTGGATAACAGCACCATTTTGTCTCTTCTCCATGGCAGCTCAAATAAGGTCTCTGTTTCCTCTCATTTTTAGCACCAAGCGAATTCCTGTTATTCTTTTTTTGAATATTTTCATATACAGCCACCATGTAAGGACTTTCACTCTGAGTAGGATGTGAAGAACTCTTGGGACCTACATCACTACAGCTCCATGATCTAACTGGCAAAAACTATCAAGACAAATGAGTGGCTTCCCTGGGTGCCCACATTTCCATAACCAAAGATGGTCTGGAGTGAGGACCCAATGGTTACTATCATAAGGATTCTCATGTCTAGTTTTACTCTGCACTGGGGACATTTTTTAAAATTTAAATACATCTGTCATACTTACTCTCTATAGCCAAGTAAATTTTTCGTTCTCCTTCCTTGGGCTCCTTGCCTGGAGGGAAATATGTTCCTCTGATTGTAATGGCAGCTTCAGAATATTCACTGATTCTCTGAAGTGCTTCCTTGGAGGTAACCTTCCACCTAGCAGTCTGCACAAGAAAAACGTGTAGGAAGAGGAACAGTGAGAAAGACATTTTATAAAAAAGAGGAATCAGAGGGTTAAGCTGACATTCTAGACAGAAAATGTAGCAACAAAATTATATGGTGAGAGCTATTTAAACAGAAATGTGTTCCAGGGCAAATGGGTTTTAATCAGTTCTTCTAAAAATGAGTATCCACGTCCAAACAAATGTATACCACAAAATACATTAGTACTGCTGCCCTTTATGTCAGGGGAGTAAGAATAAGAAAGGGGGAGGAAAGAGAATGATGGATGTACAGGACCACTGGAGAGAGCTCGCCAGTGTCGCCATTTCACTCTGTGGGAAGTTTACAAGCCCGAAGACTGAAGTGTGAGCAAGAGTACTTCATTCGCTTAGACACTGAGATTTCAACAGAAATAATCTTAGACACACTGTTACAAATTCTTTTCAAGAATGAGACAAACGTATCTTGTGTATCACCTATTATGATCTAGTGTACAAAAGGTAGGGGCATATGAAGAACAAAGTCTGGGCTAGGATATAGCCCATACAGTGGTTATGTGCATGCAATTTAGTATAATTGCACGAGTTCTCTCAATGGGACTCAAACATTTATACTGTACTTGCATTCGGAAGAGCTGGCGGGAAAGAGCAAACTCGCATCTCTCTCACTAATTCTACTAGTCAGGTGACTTTCTTATTTGTATTAGAATAGCACCAAGAGACCCCAATGACTGGTCAGGGCCCCACTGTGCGAGACAACATACAGACAGAGCAAAAGACAGTCCCTGTTCCAAGAGGCTTACAGTGGAGATTTTTTAGAAGCATAAATGGCAGTTAGGTGCCTAACTACTTTTTATGCCCCTGAAAATCTCCCCTAACAATCTTAGTTTAAGAAGAGATGTGATAATCAAGACATATGGGTCTGGACCAGAATTATGGTAGTGTGGCCAGAGGGAAAAAAAAGGCCAGATCTTTTCAATATTATAGGAGGAAGATGCAATAAGATTTAGATGCTGACTAGATCAAAGGCAGAGCTTCACATTTTCATGTGGTAAGGAACATTCTTAGAATGTGTCTGAAAGATTATACATCTCTTGCACCAGGAAAGAAAGTCAGATACATGCTGCAGATTACACAGCTGAGCTAATGTCACAGAGTTTTATGGATATAGCTGATAAAGATCTCTCTGTTGGAATAAACACATTATAAACTTGTACAAAGAGTCCGAGGTAAAGCACTGTGTTAAGTGATTGGCATTAAAATATGATTAAAGAAAAAAATTGATGCTTGCCTGTGGGAAGTCATTGATCTCTAATTCCTCCTCATATCTCTTAAACGATTCACTTTGTCCTCCCTCCTGTTTTTCTTCCTCTTGTTTTTCTATGGGCACATAATTAAGCTTGGCATTTATCTTTTCAGCCAGTTGCTCTGCAATAGTTTTGGCAGATACAGTAGGAGCCTGAATTGTGCCTCCTCTCAAGATAGCATTTGTAGCCTGCTGCATCACATCCTGTAATAAAACAAGTCTACATTCATTACAAGGTACCCAGAGATAGCAACATAAAAACCTGGCCTTTTCAGCACCAGAGTTTCATTACATTTCTACACATAGTAAATGTCCATGTAGGCAGCTTCAACACTTCCCTCCCCCCAAAAAGCTGCATTTTCAATTGCTGCATTTTCAATTCTAAATGCTATGGACATTCCAGACTGCCGTCAGCAAAACAAAATGTAATTTTAACTCATCCCACACACTTCTAGTCCAATTACCAAGCTAGGAAAATGAGCATCCACTCCTTCCTGCGACGGAAATCAAAACTCAGCAGTGCACAAGGACTGCTCTGACAATATACTTTGTTCTTTAGTTCAGTGGGTCTCAACCTTTCCAGACTGCTGTACCCCTTTTCAGGAGTCTGATTTGTCTTGCGTACCCGCAAGTTTCACCTCACTTAAAAACTACTTGCTTACAAAACTCAGACATAAAAATACACAAGTGTCATAGCACACTATTACTGAAAAACTGCTTGCTCTCTCATTTTTACCACATAATTATAAAATAAATCAACTGGAATATAAATATTGTACTTACATTTCAGTGTATAGTATATAGAGCAGTATAAACAAGTCATTGTCTGTATGAAATTTTAGTCTGTACTGACTTCGCTAGAGTTTTTATACAGCCTGTTGTAAAACTAGATAAACATCTAGATGAGTTGATGTACCCTCTGGAAGACCTCTGTGTACCCCCAGGGGTATGTGTACCCCTAGTCGAGAACCACTGCTTTAGTTCATCCAAGACATTATACATTGTACACTGAAATCCCTCAACACTAAACAAGAAACTATCTTTTACATAACTTTCACAGCAATATATTCTAAAAAGCTTAAACTTTCAGATGAACATTATTAATGCTTTATAGCAGCAGTGAGTTGACTGCTGTTAACTAGGAGTTAGACTTGGATCAAAATCGCCTCCTCCCCACCAGCCCTCTGCTAAGAATCAAAGGTTCATGGTGACTATGTTGATTTCAAATGTGGAAACTTCAAAAACTAACAAACCACCTTCTGCAAAATGCTACTAAAGTTCATATACATTTTAAATTAAATTACAGAGTTCTACAACCAAGAGAAAACGTATTGTATATTGCATACTTCAGCAGACAGAGATATTTTGTAATTCTAATAATGTTAACAAATCCGTTAGTCACTACTGGTAAAATTAGTTATAATTAACCCCTTTGTGTCAAAGCAGGTCAGGGTTTCAGTTTTTGTGCTAATGCATTTTGTCACATCAAAAAGATTACAAAACAGATTGTCAAAGACTCATATGATTTACCATTAAGTACCGAATAAAGAAGCTAAATAGAACAATACGTTAACATGGCTGTAAAACAAACATACATTCTATTAAACATTTAGTAAAAAATGGTTGCTTGGTAGAGAGAGTGTGACCTTAAAGTGAAAAGGGACCAATACTTGTGCCTCTGCTCCAAGATTCTTCTGAGCATTAATTCTTAAAGCTAGTCTTTTGGCAATTTCCAGTTTTTCTGCATTACCAGCTGTTGGTGTAGGAACATTAGATGTTCCCGGTGCTGCCATGTCTTTCACTCTCTTTTTTGAATTGAACATGCTCTCAATTTGTTCATCAATCTAAAGAACAGAACAATGATATCAGTACATTTAGCATTATACAATTCTTGTCCACATATGGTAAGAAAACATCAGTGTGCATTTGCTTTATTTTTACAAAAAAATAAATGTTGAATCTTGCAACAATAAACATTGCCAAAGCCTGCACAGAAATACAGTGCAACAATGAGGAAGGATGATCTTTTGGTCAAGAAACAGACTGGGCATCAGGAGATTGGAGATCTATTTCTGGCTGTGCCAGAGATTTACTTTCTATCTTTAACAAGGGATTTATACCAAGTCCTTCAGTTTCACACTAAGGTTAAGGTTAAGCACTTTGAAATTCTCACATGGGAAGTGCCATTTAAGTGCAAACTGATGCACTAAATTCTGTAAGCAATCTCACCCTTAAACTGGGAGAGGCAGAGGGAGGCAGCATTCACACTGTGAAAGCAACAGAGCTGGTTTGTGAGGGAGGATTTCCAGCAGCAGTTCTTCTACAGCCCTTGTACCAGTAGTCAGAAAAGGTAGCAAATATTAAGGAAAAGTACCTAATATGGATTTAGAAATGGGAAAAGTTGCTATACATTTCTTTCAAGAACTATACTACAAGACTATTGTGAACGAGTGTAACCATTTTATTTTGTGCAAGATGATTAACTTTGCAAAGGTGAAAAAACTGCTTGTGCCCTTTTGAATGAAATAATAATATCCGTATTTATCTTATTTATAAAATACCAGTAAGTGACAAACGGCAGATTTTTAACTCCTTATGAGGTCTATACCCTCATACATTAAAAGGAAATACAGATTTACACACAAGATGTGTGAAACAGCAGAAATCCATGCATTCTGCAATCTGTTATTAGCTGGAGTTGTATTTGTATGGGTTATTTTAGTGAATACAATGAAATCGCTTAAAACAAACAAACACTTTTTCCCCAAATGCTTACATCAAGAGCGGTATCCTCATCATCTGAATCCTGCAAGCCAAGAGCAGCTTTTTGTAGTTTCTTTCGCTCATTAGCCAAAGCATGTTCTGTTTCATCAAACTTGAATCCTTTGCCAGAGAATCCGCTGCTCTTTTTAATAGTTTTCCCCTCCTATAAAACAGGTATGTTTATTTTAAAAAGTCACTTCAAATACTAAAAGTTTTAAAAGACACTTCCAGAAGTAGTAAAACAATTGTGAATATAGACTATTTAACTGATAATGACGTTAAATGAAAAAAAATCAAGACAAAAAATTAGGACATTTATCAGGCTTTTCAAACCTTGAAACAACTATTTTACAATGAAAAATTTAACAGCAATTTTATATCAATTGAGTAGATGTAAACAAATATTTTATTTTTGAGTAATACAAGTGTATAAACTAAAATATTCCCTAAGATAACAGAATTCTCTCTTTGGCAGACAAGAAACCCACTATTTTATATTTTTGAACCATGTGCTCAAATACTGTGATGGTGTATTTTATATAAATAAAATATAAATACTACAGCACCCTGGTTGTCTTTTATATAATTTCTGACAAAATAAAGTCTCAAGACAGCCACATACATATGGTTACAACATTCAAATTCACAAAGAGAGTCTTGAAAACACTTCAGGCCCCAATCCTGCAAACATTAAACACCTATTTGACCTCACACATGAGTAGCCCCAATGAAGTTAGTGAGATTACTTATGTGTGTAGAGTTTTGTGTGCCCAGAACTGGGACCCAAGAGTGCAAAGTAGCAAAAGCACAACACAACACATCAAGAAGGAAAAAGGTTACTTACAGCCTTCTGTTGATCTTTGAAGTCACTCCAGAGCTTCTCTAGCTCAGCAGGAATTGGTTTCCCTGACAATTCCAAAGCCTTAATTATATCACCAGCATACCGTGCTTGATCTTCAGTAATGAAAGTGAATGCAAATCCCTATTGAACATTAATAAAAAATGTGAATTTAATCAGTATTAATAATCCATTAAGACCCGTGACCGCTTATTCTACTGAAGCATCGTATCACAGGTAGAGCTGTTAAACTGCATTTTTTTAAATATACACTTCCTTTTTAAGAGGAATTTGAACGAATTGGGCTGTCGATAAATAGCAGTTAACTCATGCAATTTAAAAAAATGAATCACAATTTAAAAAATTAATTGCACTTAATCACAGTTTTAATCACACTTTTAAATAGAATATCAATTGAAATTTATTAAATTTTGATTTTTTCTACATATATATATATATATATAGAGAGAGAGAGAGAGAGAGAGAGAGAGAGAGAGAGAGAGAGAGAGAGAATCTATATATATATAGTATTCTGTAATTGAAATCAAAGTGTATATTTATTATAAATATTTGCACTGTAAAAATGATAAACAAAAGAAATAGTATTGTTCAATTCACCTCATACAAGTACTGTAGTGCAACCTCTTTGTGATGAAAGTGCAACTTACAAATGAAGTTTTTTTGTTACATAACTGCACTCAGAAACAAAACAATGTAAAGTTTTAAAGCCTGCAAATCCGCTCAGTCCTACTTCTTGTTCAGCCAATTGCTCAGACAAACAAGTTGCTTTACATTTACAGGCGATAATGCTGCCTTCTTATTTACGTCACCAGAAAGTGAGAACAGGCATTTGCATGGCATTTTTGTAGCTGACATTGCAAGGTATTTACATGCCAGATATGCTAAACATTCACATTCCCCTTCTTGCTTTGGTCACCGTTCCAGAGATGCTTCCATGCTGATGACACTTGTTAAAAAATAATGTGCTAGTTAAATTTGTGACTGAACTCCTTGGGAGGGAATTGTACATCCCCTGTTCTGTTTTACCCGCATTCTGCCATATATTTCATGTTACAGCAGTCTCGGATGATGACCCAGCACATGTTGTTCATTTTAAGAACACTTTCACTGCAGATTTGACAAACGCAAAGAAGGTACCAATGTGAGATTTCTAAAAATAGCTACAGCACTCAACCCAAGGCTAAAGAATCTGAAGTGCCTTCCAAAAATCTGAGAGGGACGAGGTGGGGAGCATGCTTTCAGAAGTCTTAAAAGAGCAACACTCCAATGTGGAAACTCCAGGATCCGAACCACCAAAAAAGAAAATCAGTCTTCTGCTGGTGGCATCTGACTCACAAAATGAAAATGAACATTGGATTGTTATCGAGCAGAACCATGGACGCATGTCCCCTGAAATGGTGGTTGAAGCATGAAAAGACATGTGAATCTTTAATGCATTTGGCACGTAAATATCTTGCGACGCCAGCTACAACAGTGCCACGAGAACACTTGTTCTCACTTTCAGGTGACATAAACAAGAAGCGGGCAGCATTAGCCCCTGCAAATGTAAACAAACTTGTTTGTCAGAGGGCTTGTCTACACTACCCACCGGATCGGCAGGCAGCAACTGATCCAGCAGGGGTCGATTTATCGCATCTATCGACCGCTGAGCACTCTCCTGTCAACTCCGGTACTCCAACAGAATGAAAGCACAAGCGGAGTTGACGGGAGAGCACCACGGTAAGTAGATCTAAGTATGCTGACTTCAGCTACGTGAATAGCGTAGCTGAAGTTGTGTATCTTAGATCAACCCCGGATGGTAGTGTAGACACGCCCTGAGTAACTGGCTGAACAAGAAGGACTGAGTGGACTTGCAGGCTCTATAATTTTACATTGATTTATTTTTTAATGCATTTTTTTGTACGTAATTCTACATTTGTAAGTTCAACTTTCATGATAAACGAGATTGCACTTATATTAGGTAAACTGAAAAATACTATTTCTTTTGTTTATAGTGCAAATACCTGTAATCAAAAATAAATATAAAGTGAGCACTGTACACACTTTGATTTCAATTACAACACAGAATACAATATATTTGAAAACGTAGAAATCAAAAATATTTAAATAAATGGTATTCTATTAATTTGTTTAATCATGCGATTAATTGCTTGAGAGCCCTAGAACTAAACTTAGCTTAGCATGTAAAGTTATACAATAATTCAACCATTCACAATGAAATCTAAAGCTTTTTATTTCAGTCTGGTCATGGTTGTAAGTTTAGAACATGAAATCTTCCGAGGTCATTCATGCACATTACCAAGCATGAGCAGTATCAAATGTTCAGCAACAGAGCCAAACTCATGGGGAAATCTTACTCCAGTAAGCATTTCCTAAGTGCCACACAAATTTGGTTCAGAACAGGAGGCTGAGTTTTAAAATAGAAACCCTGTCTTATTCTTGATGTCTCTAAAAACCTCACAGCATTCTATTATTTATTAATATTTGTATTACTGTGGTGCCTGACTCTAGGATCCCTTCTCATCAAATACCAAAGAAACATTCTCTTCTCCCAATTCCTGTTTTCGATAACTATATTAGACAAACAGGGCAGGGTTCTAAACACAGTGAAGAAGAATAATTACTTTTACATACTTTGTTCCCAGCTCGTCCAGTTCGGCCTGCTCTGTGCACATAATCTTCATAATGGTTGGGACAGCTGTAATTGACTACCAGCATTAGTTGCTTTACATCCAAGCCTCGTGCTGCTACAGATGTGGCCACAAGAAGTTTGCATACGCCGTTCTTAAAATCATTAATTATGCTGTCTCTGTCGTACTGATCAATACCTGCAAGGAGCCACACAAAATAGCTCATTTTAAAACACAGTTTGATTTAATTTTATGCACTTATTTTCTTTCAGTTTTGAATAATAAAAAGCATCCTTACAGAGGCTCAGGGAACCCTCACCAATTATTTAAAATGCCAAAACCTAATACAAAATTCAATTAACTCCAGAACAATAAACCATTCAGTTTCTGCACTACAGTAGCCCAAGCAAAATTATTTATGCTCCACTCTGTGTTCTAGATAGGTTTCCACCACCTACATTTTTAAATTACTACTGCATGGCAGAGAAATGAAACAGCCACTAGTTTTGTGGACTCTACAAAAACCCATTTTATACTCCCTATATTGGTCTACAATAGCAATGAATTACTATTCTCAGAGATGTGTTACTGCCAGACCAGTTCATAATCCTGCTGCATACAGAAATATTTTGGCATATTATGGCATTTTATAGGTTAAAACGTCATGCCAATTGCAGTTCCATTCAAACAGAGAGAAAAATATATGTCTCTCAAATGAAAGGCCACAGTGGCGAGGGAGATTATATTCCAAGGTCTAATGGTATTGTATGGAAATAAAAAATTAAAATATTTTTTAAAAATTACCCAATCCTATTATTTTAGTTTAAAATAATGTCAGCCCTTAAGATTGCACACTACCTCCATGAAGTGACATGCAGGGATAAGAGGCTCTCATTAAATCTTTCAGCAGCCCATCAGCATGTTCCTGTTTATCGACAAATATGATGACTGATCCTTTCTCTTGATAATGTCCCAGAAGCTCAAGTAACTTCAAGAACTTGTTCTCTTCTTCTATCACGATCTGAAAAGCAAACAGAATAAACAAAGTAGAGACATTGCGCCTTCAACTGGATTATGGGTATTACAAACTCTTAACTCCTTTTACCGGGCTTTGATTACACTAATACTGTGAACAGAAGCTGGATTTTCTTTGTGTTGTATCCACAGATAGAAGTGGGAATATTAAAGCTGCCAGTGAGCTAAGCTGGTCAAAACCTAGTAAAGAAACTAGTTACATTACTATCCACAAAGGGAAGGGGGGAGGGGGAGTTAATTATAGCAGAACAGCATAGGGCATAGTTGGGGAAGCCTGGATGAAACAGGGGCAGGAGTCCCAGCTGGAGGTGGGTAGTAGGAGTGAGGGGCTCACCTCAGTGTGCAGCCCTCCATTAAGCTTCTGCCTGTGATATATGTACACCGCAGCATAGGGCAGGAGACAGCAAGGAGCAACTTCTTACATGTTAATGGCTTCTAAAGGGATGAGCAGGGGCAGGGGAGCTAGATGTTCTGGGGAATGGCGGGGCAGGTGGTAAAGAAGGAAAGAGACATGCCAGTAATAAAACTGTCAAGGTTTTGGGACATAACCCATGAATGAAATTTCTCTTTCCAGACCTGTTAAACTACACATTGTAAACATTCAACAGCACAACCATTATCCCCATTTCCTTATAACAACATGTACAAGAGGAGCACTTAGTAATCACATATTAATCGTGTGGCCTAGGGGAAAGACCATTGGACTGAGGCTTTTCCTAGCTCTGCTAGATGCTGGGTAACCTTGGGTAATCACGTCACCTCTCTGTGCCTCAGTTTCCCATCTGTAAAAGGGGAAAGTTATGTAAAGTTCTTTGAGATCTACTAATGAACAGCACTGTATAAAAGCTAGGGGATGGTCTACATTGAAAACTTGTATCAGCATAGCTACATCTCAGTGGTGTGAAAACTCCACTCCCCTGTGAGACGTAGCTATGCCAACCTAATCTCTGGTAAAGGTAGCACTAGATTGAAAAATACTGTCAATCAACCTAGCTACCGCATCTCAGGAAAGCAGATTAACTACAGGAAGGGTTCTCCCATCGCTGTAGTTAGTGTCTAAAATGAAGTGCTGCAGCTGTGCCACTGTAGCATTAAGTGTAGACACATCCTAAGGCCACGTCTACACTTACAAGTTTACAGTGGAACAGCTGTGCTGCTGTAAGATTGCTCAGGTTGTCGCATTATGCCAACAGGAGAAAGCTCTCCCATCGACATAACAAAACCAGCAAAACAAGGGGCAGTAGTTATGTCACCAGGAGAGCGTCTCCCGCCGACACAATGCTGTGCACGAGTGCTTATTCCAGCAAACTTGTGTCGCTCGACAGGTGTTTTTTTCCCCCATGCCCCAGAGCGATAAAAGTTTTGCCAACGTAAGTGCTAGTGTAGACATGGCGTAAGTCTTTGGAATATTACCTACTCACAGTAGCACATCAACTGCAAACGTAGCTGTCTAAATGATCATTAACTCCTACCAACAAACATTTTTCTTTCTGTTTAAAAAAAACCTAGAAATTAAATGACAAAATGCTTCACTAATGGAGAGTTAAGGTTGTGTGGTGATAGCTTGTGCCCTGCCAGAATATCTAGTTCAGCAAACCTCAAACTTCTCCAAACCTGGAAATATAGACTTAAAGTGAACACCCTGTGACACATGGCTAGAAAGGGTTAAACATTCTGCAAAATAAACAACCCTCAAAAGACACGTGGGGAGATAATGTTTGTGTTTTTGTGTATTTACATATGTCTGAGTAGGGTCGACAACGTATCAACAGTCCCTGTATATGCTGTACTCTGATAGTTCAGAGATCAAAAGAACATCCCAGCATTTAAATAAATTGTAAAAATGGGATCTCTCAGTATTCATCTCTCTTTGAAATATACTGTGAATGGTGAAGGAACAAGCAAATTGCCTTATGTTAATTCTATAGCTAAGTACCAGTGATGGACGTCCTTCAAAGTCATCCTAATTACCTTTTGTTCCCAGAGGAACTCCCAACTTGTCAAAGAGGACATGAAATTGTATAAAAGATCCTTGGGTCCTGATTCTGTCATCTCAGATCTGCTTAAACTTCATCAGGGGAAGTTTGAGTTGCAAGACTGAGGTCCCAGTTATTCCGGTACATCCTGAATATGATATTTAAACATCGGACTATATATAACCTATGAACTGAATTCTAAAGGAACTCTTTGCAACTACAAAGCTCACCAACTCTGCTGTGAATCTAAACCTCAATAAACTCATTTCTGTGTGTATATTGATCTTTTACCCATTCTCTCTCTCTCCCGTTTTTTAATAAATTTTAGTTTAGTTAATAAGAATTGGCTATAGCGTGTATTTGGGTAAGATCTGGAATATTCAATAACCTGGGAGGGAATGTGTCTGTTCCTTTGGGATTGGTAGAACCTTTTCTTTTATATGATGAAATAAGATGTTCAAGATTCTTCATTATATTTGACTTGGATACCTGGATGGAGGCATTTCTGGAAATCTTCTGTATCTCCCACAACTCATTACACCAAATAAACAAATTGTATTCCTTAGGCATACATGCAAGGGGGGAAATAATCTTAGTTACTGACATAATTTTATCAATAATATGCTATCCTTTCCAGTCAATTCCAAGAAACCTATTACTTTTTCAAGTCAGTGTCTCAAATCATTGTTAACAAATTATTTACTACTTACTTTCACTCAATGATTAGAAAGTATTTTTAATGGTTTAAAGCCCACAAAATATCCAGAAGTAAAATAGCCTTTAGTATATGGTTTTGCATTCAGTATTAAATATTCTTCCAGAAATGTCTTACCACTAATGAAACAAAAGATAAAAGATGCAGCAATGCAATACTCACCACCTCTTGTTCCACATCAGAACAGACAACACTCCTGCCCCCAACTTGTACCTCGATTGGCTTATTCAGAATTCGGCGAGCTAATGCCTCCATAGCTCTGGGGAAGGTGGCAGAGAACATTACTGTCTGACGATCAGGTCTGATGTTATCTACAATGCGCATGACCTGGATGAAGAGTAAAATTACAGTTAATACCAAAAAGTGTTCTACACAAGGCGGAATGGACTTCACACACACATTTGCCTGTCAGTTTTAAAACTAAGGAGTAACAGCTTTGCACAGAATATAAATATCCTTTTGGAAGTTTTATCTTCCAGAGTCTGTGTATTCTCACTGGAAAAGCAGCAGAAATTGCTGTACTCAGTAGAAACAGCACAGAAAAGGGTGGGATGTTGTAGTGCTCCTCTGAGGCACAACACAAACCTCAGCCCATGGGAACAAGGGTGGTAGCTTCCCAACTCTTGAGTAAATGTCCCTTGGCGTAACCTAGAAGCCCCAAGCTACCTGTGAAAGGAGGCCCCACCACCCAGATTCACTGTAGTGCTATAGTCCTGTCACTTCCAGGGCTGAGATAATGGAGCCTCTAAGGCAGGCAGCAACAGCAGTACACAATGCCTGCTCTGAGGGAATAATCCCCAGCCATCTATGGGGCTACAGAAGGGTTCAACAGCCCATTTCAGATCTCTAAATCAATAAATACATAGAAATATATTTACTGAGGAAAACCACACATGCTTTCCGACAGACAAGAGGTTATTGGATAACCCTAAGTATGCCATGATTAAGGCTACGGTTTATTTTTAGTAAAAGTCATGGACAGGTCACAGGCAATAAACAAAAATTCACAGCCCGTCACTTGCACTATGAATACCCATGACTAAATCTTGGTGTGTTGGGGGTGGGGTGGGGGCTGATCAGGGGTATCGGGCTGGGCCAGCAGCACCATCTGTCAGGGCCAAACACCGGCTTGCTCTAGCCACCCCCAAGACCACTGCTCAAGCGGTTCCCTGGGCCAGCCGCACTGGCCACTGCTCAGGCAGTCCCCAGGGCCAGCTGCCCGGGGCTACCCGAGCAGCAGCTGGTATGGCTGTCCCTGGCCACGCCTAATTAGCTGGCTCCAGAACCAGCTGCTTGGGCAGCCCTGGGGTCAGCCACACTAACCACTGCATAAATCACGGAGGTTGTGGAAAGTCGCGGGGGCGGGGGGATAGCTCAGTAGTTTGAGCATGGGCCTGCTAAACCCAGGGTTGAGAGTTCAATCCTTGAGGGGGCCATTTAGGGAACTGGTCCTACTTTGAGCAGGGGGTTGGACTAGATGACCTCCTGATATCCCTTGCAACCCTGATATTCTATGATTTTATGAGAGACACGGAGCCCTAGTCATGATCAATGCAAAAACTCAGTCAGCTTACAAACTGTCACCCAAAACCAGCACGCCTTGCTGACCAGGTGTTGGCAGTCTCCATTATATGACAGCACTGATATGTAGGTTTAAGCCAATTAATTCTCCCCCTCTTTACCTGTGCCCCGCAAAATCCTTTAAGCAAGAATAATGTCCTCAAGTCTAGCATGTCATTAAGTCACTTTCATTGCCATCTCTCCTCCACCAATACCATCAAAACTTAAAATCCACTGTGACATTCATTACCTGAGGTTCAAAACCCATGTCAAACATTCTGTCTGCTTCATCCAGTACAACATATGTAACTCTGCGAAGGTTTGTCACCCGACCTATGAAAAAGGCGAGGGGAAAAAAGAGGAATCAATATCATACAGAAGTCTCTTTCCCCTCAGGAGTACTTTTAAGCAAAATGTTAAGTATTCTGACTAGCTTCTAACAAACATATAAAAGTTAAATAGGGTGGGGTTTTTTTGTTTTAAAGAATTCACCATATGCGTTTTAAATTTCTTGTTCTAACGACATATACATTCTGGCAAACGTGTAAAGATGCACAAGGCCCTTTATTTTGTCAAACTCTTCTCGTGCGTACCATCATAGGGCCAGAAGAACCTGTAAAATTCAGAAAACAGCCCTCGCCAAAACACATCATAAAACTAAGACTGAGATGAAGCAACGAGCCACATCAGCCATTATCTGACAGCGCCACCTAGGAAAAAACATATTAGAGATTACAGCGCATGTGTGGAAGGCAAAGTTCCAGTTCTAACTGATGAAGCCTCACAAAATCTCCCTCTATATTATAATCTGCAATGCCTCATTGGATTTAGAAATAATGATTTGAGGATATTCATAACTATCTGCAGTTAATTGCTAATAGAATAAAGTGTAACTAACATTTTACTAACAAGCATATAGCGATTAAAACCTGTCTATTAAAAACATGAAGATAAAAAGTAACAAGAACCCCAGTCTTTGGTACAAGTGGAATCAAAGCAAGCAAAAAGTTGTACATTTGTACACATCTCATTTTGAAATGGTCATGGATAAACAAGTTACTAGCCTTCCCATGCAGCGGAAAATGGCACCCCTTAAAGAGTGAAAATAAAAACATCAAGAGGTGAAAAAAAGGTAAATTAAATTATGTTATCTTTAAAAGATGTTTACACAAGAATACATTGGATTTCAAGCAATAATATGGTGATACTTTATTGTCTGTTCTCAGACTGAAAGTAGGATTTTCACATTTCCCTACAATGGTCACTCAAACTGATACTTTTAAATTTAAGCTATAGCTGTCAAGTCCTCAAATATAATGCGATACTTTAAAGGTTCAATTCACACTTAGTGGTCCAAAATAATATTTCTTAAAAGTCTACATATTTAACATGTTATTATTTGCATCCCCAAATAATAACTCTGCAAAATTACTTGGGAACAGCATTAATGTACCTACCTTTGACGGTTTAAGTCTTGGAAGCCCAGTTCTATAAGTCTTGAAGGGACTTTTTCCACAGAAGTTAAATAATGTCAACAGTATTAGTGGTTTGATGTGGAATATTTTAATAATCAAATGTTGTCTAACAAGCATGCAATGATTACAGTAAGCCAAAGCCTCTTAAAGCTGCAGTATCATTTTAACCTACACAGGTATTTGATCTAGGAAGACACTAGTTTTAATTTTTAAAATTTTAAACATTTTAAACAGAAGATCATTCAGGTAACAATTTTTGTTTTTTAGCAACAGATAAAGGCAGAGTCTTCTGTACAGCTAAGTCTCTTTTATGCAAAAGTGAACTGCTGTTAAGTTGTGCTGATGTTGAAGATCAGTTATTGGGCAATGGAAAGTCAAAATAAGCAAGCATTACATAAGTAATCCTTCCTTTACCTACAGGCTTGTCTACATGGCAAGTTAGTCTGCAGCAAGCTAAGTTGTGAATCCACAGCACACCAGCTTGCTGAATAGTAACTTCCCCTGTGAATACTGCTACCGCACACTGAAAATGAGAGCAGCTTGACTTACTAGTACTTGAAAGCACAGTAAGCCAAGCCAGTCTTTAGGATTTTCAGTGAGCAGTAACAGTGCCACATGGGACATTACTGCACAGCAAGCTGGTGAGGTGTAGATTCACAACCTAGCTTGCTGCAAAATAACTTGCCATGTAGACAAGCCCTAAACTACCCCAAAGTACCAGAAATTTAGAGTACTGCGTTATAAATTGACTGTGCATATAAACTCTTAGAAATTCTTCAAGCGCGTTACAATGCCCATCCTTCAAAACGAAGCTAATAATTGAGTAGAGCCATTTTCATTGCTGTACATTCTCAAATGCCACAAATAGATATCACAGCTTCAAGAGATGCAAATAAATATCAGAAGACAATTGATAAAAAAAATCCTGATTTTGTTTATTAGAATTACAAAATATATAAAAATCTCTCTAAAGGAATAAAGTTTCTACTCACCATTATTAGCTGCTAACATGTCAATCATACGTCCAGGTGTGCAAACAATAATTTCAGCACCTCTTTTTAGTTCAGCAATCTGATTTTAAAAACAATAAATTAAATTTAACAAACCATTTGAAGTTTTTATGGATATCAGAGATTGAATGATTTAAGTAATGTTTTTAATCACAGTGATTAACCATTCATGTTTAACTATAATTTACAGCAACATTGGTAGAACACGGATTATTTATTTGAAGATTTTGTTTGGCAATTTCCTTAGTGTTTGGAAATTACTTTTTAAAATAATGATTTATGAAGACTTGGAGTTGCCACAATCTAGAGCAGTGCACATGAAAGGGCTATGATTCCTACACAACTTAGCATTCACCCATATGTTATAGAAAACTCTGCATATTAGGACAATTCATGTAGGGATCTTAAAATATTTCTACAGCTGTAAATATATTAAGCTCTATTACATATGGTTATGGAATTTATAAATCCTGTAGTTTCCATGGGTTAAAAAACACTGGGTAACTTCAAAATTAATCCATCAAGCTTTATGAAAATAGTCAAAAGCATTACTCGCTAAAGACCAATCAGATTAAGAGTTCCTCAGCCTTCTTTTTTGAGATAGGAGATACCAAAAAAAGTTAGGTAACTTTTTGGGATATGATAGTTTTGAAATAACGGTTTCCTGTTTCCAAAAATGCTTTACTTAATTACCACCAAATTATATTAAAAAAATACTGTCAGACACATGGGCCCATACATGAGAAACTTCAAACAGACTGACTGACTGACTTCTGGCAACATATGCTTGTGTGCATGTGCAAAGGACAGGTGCTGGTGGTAGTAGTGAGGGGCAGTCAAATGCAGGCTTTTAAAAGAAACCTAATTGCTACCAAATCTCCAACTCCAAAAATGAGAGTTCAGAATTAATACTGGATTTATGGGAAACACCCACTAAGCAAGGTTGGTAAATAACAGATGTTACGAGATTTCTGATAAACAAAATATGCTTTAAGCGTACCTGCTCACTGATTCCTGTTCCTCCATAGACACAGACAACTCTAAACCCAAGTGTCTTTGAGAACTTCTTACATTCCTTGGTAATTTGTAAAGCCAACTCTCGAGTTGGGGTCATGATGACAGCTGAAAAACAAAGATACTAAAACTGTAACCACAAAAAATTTAGGAGATGATTATCCTTTACATGGTAAAAATTGAACCTTTATGGTGAAGCTTAAACCATGTCTTTTAGACTAATACAACTGTACTGTATAAATTATTGTCTGTACATTTAAAAACCCTTATTTCAAGAGATCTGTTGTAGCTGAAGCTGCCCTGGAATTAAAAATAAATTTGACCATAGCTCCAACAACCCACTGAATGCAGGATAAACCAGGGGAAAAATTCCTCCTTTAAAGGTATATGGAAATGTGTAGTTGAGTGGAAATGCAAATATTCCTCAAGTACAAACCATACAGCAAAATACATTTTTGTGGCTTATTGTGTTGGCAGAACCTTCAGTGCTCACTTTAAGAAAAAAAGCCTCTCAAGGTTGACATACAATCGTGAAATACATGTTCCTCCAAAACACCAAGAGAGGAACTGAAGGCCCCTCTGAAAACCTTATAGAAGCGCATAAAGAAATATCTGACAAAACAAACTGAGAATGCTGTACTTCAGGTCCTAAAGAGTAAGAGGACTTGCACTGACTGTTAAAATCATGTAGCAGCCCTGTGTCAATTTCCAATGAAAAAAATCAAAGGGTGCAAACTTCCCTTTCATTCTTCCTAACAAGTTGTTCTATGTAAAGAGATACATTAAGCAAAAAAATCCCTCAATGTTAATGAAACAGAAGGAGGTACAATGAATCTATTTGCCGAATCAGAGCTTAAAAACTGAGCTGTGCCAGAAGAAATGTTTGTAGTAGGTTCTGTGTCATCATCCCAGACTCTGAGGATCCTCATTCTACCTTCTGGCAAGGGGAGATTCGAAGTTACACATTGGTACAGGGAATTTATACCACACACAGAGTTCTATTGTCATGATATATCGTAGCCACAACTAGTGTATTTAAACACAGCTCACTAGAAAATCAAAATAAACACAGATGTTTAAATTATGGCAAACAAGACTTAAAAAAAGAAAAGTATAAATTTCAATCTGTCAATATCTGAAAACAAAGATTTGTACCTATTGGACCTTCTCCTTCTTCTAATGACCTCTGATCCATGATGTGTCTGAACATAGGCAACAGAAATGCAATGGTCTTTCCACTTCCTGTTTTAGCAATGCCAATCAAGTCACGTCCACTCATAATTGCTGGTATAGCCTGAGTTTGGATGGGAGTGGGCTTTTCATAGCCATGTCTCAAAGAAAGAAAAACAAGTATTGTCAGGAGCAAAAAAGGACTCATGAATTACACATAATCCTGCTGAAAAGATTTACATATTCCACTTGAGTGGAAGCTTTACTTCCGCGCAAAAATACAGCACAACAAACAGAGGGAAGAAACGTGTGTTATGTAATTAGTGGGAAAGAATCATTTATAATTGCCCAGAAAAGCAATCCTGAGTGAGCACCTTAATCTAGATGGTTGGTATACATGGTGCCATACAATGAGAATATGTAAAAAGAAGAAAAAAGAAAAAAAAGAAAAGAAGAAGAAGAAGAATCCTGCCCTGAACACTCCACAGTCTTAACAACACAAGGACACAATGGAAAGAACTGATATTTTGGTTCACAAATTGTTCACTTACTTCTTAAGAGAACTGAGAATCTTCATGGAAATACCACACTGTACCCAGGTTTTGATTGGCTTGGGGCAGCCTTTTCCCTTGACTACAATGCCCTCCATTTCCAGCCTGTATACATTTACCTCTGGGAAAAACAAAACAAAAAAACACACTATGAATTCATATACAATCCAACTAAGTATTTCTCTGCTATCTTATTCAAAGTCTACTTGAAATGTACTGTCTCTGAACATGATGCAACAGATTTTAGCTAGCTACAGACACAGATGCTGAGCATGTAGAAAGTGTAGCGGAAAACTTTCAATGAGCAGGTCACAAATATAACTAAATGGAAAGTAACAGTATATCAGTAATGCTCACTGATGGGGTGATTAAGCCTCCCTGCCCCACCTCCAGCCTGTCAAGTTACACAAAGCAAATTCCCTTGCACGCTTTAATTCCTCTCTGTAACTAATAATTGGGTTGCTGCTTTATTGTTAATACCTCTCAAATTATAGCCTGTACTTTCCTTCTTGATGGTCCACATAATTTTGGCTTTATGTCCAAAGGACAAGACCTAAAGAACTCACTGATGCCTTGCATATCTAAATTTGACAGAGACAACGTCTTCCATTAAAACTACCCTACAAAAATTCATTTTTATTTGCCATTACCATCTAGCGTCATTTTAGCCAGCTCTGGAACTTCAACATAGAAGTTTTTCCTGAAGGGCTCATATTCTATTTTTCCATGATCCACTGGTTCCAACAGCTTCCTCTGTTTGGTCTGATAGCCTGTCAGGGCAGTCTGAAGATCAACTTCCTCCTCTTCTGACGAATACTGTACAGATAATAAATCAAAGAAATATATTCAGTGACAAAAACCCTCTTCAAGGGTTTGATTTTTCCACTGACATAACAATGGAACATAGATTGAGGACATTTAACTCTTCCTACGCTGCACCAAAACCATCTCTGAGAAGGAGAATTACTTGAAGCTTCAAGGATCTCCTCAGTTTTACACACATTCATTCTTTTGGCAATTTCCCCTCTCATCACTCCCCACCTTTCTCCAGCTCCCACCAATTTTAACTGACATCTGGATAGGACTTGCCATCTAGAACTAATCAACAGTGATTTTGGGGTGGTGGGGGAATTCTCATGCAATGGAACTCATCCAGCCTATTCAATTGATAGTGCAGTGCTGAGATATTTAAAACCTATTTAAGATCTAAAAACCACAGCACCTTATATGTTAATCGCTTGACATCCCTTTTATGTGAGTAGTCTGGACACAGGATAAATTGCTCTGATAAGCTTGAACCCAATAATTGTGCAGGGAGGCTACGCAAGCCCCCCCACAGAGTATCAACATTGCATATTTATTACATACAGGCAGTGTAAGACAAGTTTAGTTAGTTGAGTTTAGAGTGTTACCTGATAATTAGAAGCAAGATTGGGAGTCAGAAGACAGGCATTGTATTCCTGTCTTTGGGCAAAAATCAAACCTCTTTGCACCTGTTTCCCACTCTGTAAAAGGGGAATATCTACCTCCAGGGGTGCAGAGAGACTTCTCATTAATGTTTGTGAAGTATTTTGAGAACCTCAAATTAAAGGCCCTTTAGAAGCATGAAGATAATTTAAGTATAAACATAAAACCCAGATTTTGATAATTAAACATTTTTTATGTTTTTATGTTCATGTAATTATCGTGACTGAATATGTGGGCTCAGTAGCTACATACATACATATATGACCACTTAGATGTTCAACTGGTCATTCTCATGCAAAATTGCCATGACTGAATGCACAATTTCAACAACTGTTTATAAATTGTGTATGCACCAAGTTTAGACATCCACATATCAGCTCAATTATATTAAGACGTTATCAACCTGAAAACTAAATTAATGCATCAAGTTGTTTATTTATACCATGTTGTCTTTACACAAGACTCTGCGAGCTACGGTGTTTTTTAAATTAATCAGTGTCAGCTCAATTTTGGCCATAATTCAACAACGTACATAAGCAAATGCCAAACTTTTAGCATGTAAGTAGTCCCACTGAAGCCAACAGGGCTACTTGTGCACTTAAGTACTTTGCTGAACCAGGGCCTCTTTTTGCTAGAAAAACAACCACCCCGTTTCCACAATAGGCACCTAAGACTTTTCAGTTACCTCCATTGCATCTTGGTCATTCTCCATGAGCTCCCCTTTCTTCTTTTCTGATTCCGCAGCTGCCTTTTTGGTTGTCACCACAGTCACTACTTTGGTAACAGTCGGTCCAGACTTCTAATAAAACAGTTAAGGAAAACCATTATCCTATCACAGAGAGCATGGAAACGCACTATGCAGAATGCACAAATTCGGTATACTCCTGAGCACAGTATAGTGGCTTTGATCCCACTTCCTTAGATGAGATTTCATCAGGGTTAATATCAAACAGCTGACTTGGGGAGATAAAAGGTTAAGGACTGGTAGGCATTACGTGTAGTCTAACCTCTTTCTTGTCTGTCTGCATATTTTCCATCTTAAAATGTCCTCTTCAATATAAAATTTTCCTATATTAAAATGCTAACACTACTTAAAAAGACAAACAAGACAACCTTAATGTTTTACCTTTTCACTCCCACCTCCACCTTTCACACTTCTCATATTAAACTTCTTGACCTCTTCTTTAACTTCTTCCATATAAGCATCCAGTGGATCTAATTCTTCATCTTCAATCTCTTCTGCTTCTTTTTCCCCTTCTGCAGTCTCCTCCTCGTCATCTAGTACGACAGAGAAATGTTTTTGTTTAAAACAAAAACATTGTGCTTATGAATTCCAAAATCCTTGTTTTGTCCTGCTTTTAGTACAATGCAGGCGTACAGAACCCTGAAAAACGTTTACAAAGCACATACAAACGGGGGGACACTATACTGTAAACTTACAGAACAAAGGTGAAGAACACCATGAGGATAGGAGTACACTCCTTCCCCAGGAGTGGAGCCAGCCACGGGGGAAGAAGAGTATCTGGGAGCAGAAGGGATGGGCATCTTCTTATGCTGTCTAAGGGTTTAGTCACCAGTCAGAGAAACCGTGGAATCAAAGGCCACTGTTCCCCATTGACACCACATGGGCACTCTCCCTTCCCCTTGGAGATGGAATGTTCCCTGAAAGAAGACAGACTAAATCTGGAGATGCCAGGGGAGCCAGCATGCTCCCGCAGCCTGCAGGAGCTCCTCTAATGCCAGGAGTGGTCATTTTAGAAGACTTCTCCTCTCTTGGGGAGATGTGAGGATGGAGAGTCTCGACGAGGGGTCTGAAGAACTGGCTGTATTGAGAGAGATCATCAATAAATGGACAATTTAGCTAGGATTTTAGCAGGTACAAAATAGCAGTTATGGGTTCCCAGAAAAGCATTGGGTCCACAAAAACGTCCAAAGCCTAGGTGAAATTTTTTTAAAAACTGGGACTGAAGTAAGAGGGAGAAGAAAAGAGTTTTAACATATGTTGATAAACTACCATTATGTCCCCATAACTGACCTGAATAACTGCACAGCATTATTACTGTATCATTTGTCCTTTCTTTCTCCTAATCCCCCACCAGGTGCTCTAACTTGTGTCTTAAGTTGTTTGGGACCATGAACAAGTCTAGATTTCGTAATTTTACATTTCATTGAAAAATAATTGAAGTTTTAAAATCAAAGATGGTAATTAAAAGCTGTGTTTATCACTAAAAAATGAAGCAATTGTTACATAAAATATTAAGGAAATACCATCATCATCTTCTAAGCTCCATTTTTTCCCTTGTTTCATCTCTTCAATTTCTTTTTTCAGTTCTCCTATGTTTTCCATAGCCTTCTTGCGCTGTTCTTCCCTCCATTTCTCCACTCTCTCTTTTCGTTTTCTCATTTCCTCCTCTAGTTTGTTCTGATCAAAGTTCTATGAGAACAAACAACCAAACTAAAAAGTTATGAATTACTGGCCTGACTCTGCACTTCGATACAAACTCCTCTTTCAAATCTATGGGAGTTTTGTCTGAGGATTGCCTAATAAGAACATATTGCAATAAAAGTTTAACTTAATCTATCTCGGTACGCTCTGTAGTGACACCAACTACTATACTTGCATGAGCAAGGTGACTGTAAAATAAAGTGAAATGCAGTTATCTGCCTTCCATCCAATGCCAGAACTTGGTCCTAGGGATCTACATTTCTAAACAAATATTCCTAAACACATCAAATTTTCCTCACCCTCATAGGGAAAGTATACAACAGCAATGATTCTCAACCTTTTTTTCCCCCTCAACCTGAAAAGCCATCTTGCAACTCACTATTACCCCAAATGATGTGTGTCAGAGAAACAAGCTGTAAGTGGATTATGACCAATGAGTCCTAGGCAGGAGTGCTGATTGAGGGTGCATGCATGGTTGACTGAGTTTGATGAGGATGTTGGTTTGGTGGCCTGTTGCTGACTCCTGCCAGACGGGAAGGTTGCTCATGAAGCACTGCTTCCCCTGCCCAAGAGCCAAGCAGAGTATGTGTGTTGGAGTGCTGCTCTGGAACTGGAGGAAGCAGCGGCAAAAACAGAGGAAGCAAACTGCTCCTTCCCTTTCTTCCCAACTCCTGCTAGGTTCTAGTGACCAAACTATGTTTTCTACATAAAAATGTATTTAGAAAGCACTTGACCTGAAGTAAATCATCTAACCCCCTACATCCAGTAATCAGTGGGATGTGACGCAAGTGACCCCTCACTATCCGTCTGAGGTTTGCATTCTACAGGCTGAGAAGTCCTGCATTAAGGGAAGAATGTTTCTTCTGTCAAGTGGTAGAAGCATACCCATTGTAACAGAAGTCTGTGCTATACAAAGTCCAGACGTAAAAAAGGGATTATCTAAGGTGATATTTTAAAAATACAGTAAACTGTATCTAAATTTACTTTAGAACTATCATTTGTAAGAGCTAATGTTTAACTGACAATCTTCTCTCATTGGTCAGTATACATACACTAACATCTTTATCCTTTTCTTCTTCTTTGTCTTCTTTCTCTTTTTTCTTTTCTTTGGAAACTTCCACACCTTCTGTCTTTTCTTTAGATCTTGATCTGAAAGATAGGATAAAAAAAATGTATGTACTGCATGTCTGATCTGAAAAGACTGTTGCAGCTTTTCTTGGGAAAGATGTATGTGTGCTGGAAGAAACATTCACACATTTTTTAAATATCTTGCAGAGTATATTCACCTCCCAGAGAATCTCCTCATTTCACGGACATATTTCCTAGACTACCAGAGATGCAAAAATCTATTAGGACACACTGATTCATATGCTCTAGTTCTGTTGTTCTCATTTCTTTATGGGAGGAAGTTGCAGACTTCATTTCCAGAAATACTTAGAACTGATACTCTCATGGTTCCAGAGTTTATTTTACACCACCTTGAAAATAGCTGTTGGAATAGAGATACTCAGAAATTCCTGTCTTTTGCGCTTCTAATACCAAAGTGATCTACCACCTTGCCTTGTAAGTCTGAGTGCCCCTGGAGGATTTCACTACTGGCTGAAAAACATACGAACACCTCCCGTCAGGAAAGGCTACCTATATAATTTGATCTAAAACCCATTCACATTTATTATAGACTTTACTACTCCTACCCCCTCTAATAAAAAATAGATGCATCCAACTTAAACATGTGTAGCTAACCCATGATAATACATTTAAAATTCACTTGTCAGCTGAAAGGGGGAAAAAAGTATTAAGCTTTTTTTCATAGCCCACAGGGCTATTTTAATGCAAACCATGTGTTTATTTTACAAGATGTTATGTCATTCCAACTTCCCAGAATATAATTTCTGTGATGTTTTGATTAAGGCCCTGGGATAGTCAACCTCCTTATTCCATATACACATTAATATTACAGTTTACCCATACAGTACTGCTTTTCTTTAAATTGTGCAACTTCATTGTCTGTTTGTGATTATAATTGAAAATTCAGTTTAAAATGTATTTAGAAAGCACTTGACTTGAAGTAAGATTTTACACATTTCTAAATTCAACGTTAAAGGGACCTCAAACTACACCTTTTTGTTAAGCCTAGTTACTAGTCATCTTATTTGATCGTAAACTCATACAGGTAGGGACCTTGTCTACTCCATATTCTCTACAATGCTGAGCATACTGACAGTATTCAACAAACAACACAGATAAGAAGTGATGGCATGGTATAAGCATATTTCATGGATTTTTTTGAAATGTGATGCTATGCACTTTATCGGTTAGCATGAATATTAAAGAAATCTTGGCTATGAATCCACTGTAGTCATGCTACTGTTTGTTTTTTTTAAATATAAGAACATGAATTATTAATTTCTTTGAAGATGTGTGAGCATGAGGGGGAAGGGCGGGCAGGGACTCAGTGCAACATTTGGAAATCATGCACAAAAGTCACTTTAGTAAGTGAAAAGTCAGCTTACTGTCATCCAACAATTTAAAGCAGTTTATAACTACTAATTAAGTCTCATAAAACCCTCTGAATTGTAATACAGTAATAATAAACATAGGTTCAAAGAGTTTAAGTGACTTGGCAGAGGACACCCAATAAGTTCATGGCAGAGCCAGCAATACAACCCACAGCCCTGGAGAGCAACACTTCCCAGATGAAGTTGGCACTTGGCATGGAGCAAACACTTGTTACAAGAAGGACTGCTGCCTACATAGGTTTTGGAGGGCATTCATATATTAAAATTACTTAAATAAGTCTTGTGATAAGAACAATGAATGACACCATCACTCAATTTTCTAAGAGGCATTACGTGATTTAGTCACAGTATTTTCAACAAGAGTTACATTTTCAACACACTGCATGAGTGTCAGCTGTGCTAGAGATGACCTTTAGCACATCCTTTCCACAGAGGTGTGACACAAAACATCACTTACTGATCCTAGACCCTGAAGTAACTATGATTTAAAAATATTAGACTAAAGGGTCAGTGTGAATTTTTTTTTTTTTGGTAGGTGTCACTATCTTAACTTTAAATTTACATGTATTCAGGTCTTTTCCTGAATTACTGAAATAGAAATATTCCTCCCGTTAATGTAAAACTGCAATTATAGAACTTAAAATATTGTTTTATTGCTTCCTTATATTCCTCTGTCTGCCTGTATCCATCTGTTGTCTCATCTTACACTTAGACGGTCAGCTCTTTGCGACGAGAACTGTCTCTTTGTTCTGTGTTAGTAAAGCACCTAGCACAATGGGGTTGTGGTCCATGACTAGAGCTCCTAGGTACTATGCTAATACAAATAATAATAAATAAAATATAGGATATGTAGCTACTTAGATCTATAAAAGAGCTGTTAAGCAATGGGAACAAACCATAAGATTTAGGCAGTGCATGTGCATTCACTGAATATTATCCTTCTTCTAAAAGCCAGAGCTGTGCATGGCTTTCCTGACTTATTGCCTCCAAGCCTTAATATCAAGTGCAATATTTAAATAGATATGAAGAGCTTTTAAAACACATGTTGCATTGAGTGGGGCTACTTTGCAAATAGCGAAACAAACTAAGCCATTCAGTACGTGGCATTTGCTATTGAACGCAGGCTCACAGAAATCAAGAACAAAGGGTACTATTTTAAACAACATTTTGTATGGTTACTCTTCCTCGAAACTGCTTATTGTGTTCATGGTCAAAACCACTTCTATGAGATATAAAGAATGCTGCATTTTCTAAATATTATTACAATAATGGAGGATATCAAATAAAGCTACATACTCAAATATAAGTCAAGTACATGTTACAATGATCTCAGTTGAAACAAACTAAGATCAACATCTAAAGAGAAGCCTTTTTACCAAAATCTATTCAGACTTTCCAGAAAGTTTGTTTTATTCTCCTACAGGGATGGAGAGCTTTTAAAAAAAAAAGGGGGGGGGCGGCGGCGGAGGGACACAAACATCCAGCAGGGAGAATATGAGAGTGAACTCCAGTTTCTAGGGTTGAAAGTTTAACCCAATGTTTGATCTAGCTACCAATTTGAGCACTTTGAATTTGAGCAAAATTCTGCAATAGTGAAAGTTAATCATCTGGAAAATGATGATCCAGGAACAGGCATAAATAGCCTAAGATGCTGATGAGGCATTCTGTGCACATGCAAAACAAGCACAACTACATTTTCACAAATACAGAGGGTGACTATGACAAGGGATGTAGCATAAAAAGGGGTTGCAGTTAGAGATGTAAATAGCGTGTACAAAAAGTAATCATGTAACCTATTAAAATTCAATCAGTTAAAAGGTTAAATGTTTAGCTGGGGAACTAAAAGTGAGAGGGGTTCTGCAGCACCCCCTCGTTTGGGGCCCTGCTGGTGCCCGGCACACCTGGGGTCCCGCCCGGCCAGTGGGCACACCGGACAGCAGCAGAGTTTAATTGTTAACTGAAACCGATAGGCATCAAGCTCATCGGTTAAACTTTTACATCCCTAGTTGCAGTCAAGCTACTTGGGTGAGAAAACCAACATTATTTTGAAAATGTGCGCACACACACACAAACACAAAGTTCTCCTGGGAAAAAGCCTTATTATGCCAAGGAACATGGTGAGGAATATTTTTATTCCTGAAAAAAAGATTTACAGAAATACTGGAAAACCAGTTTAATATCTGATAAATCTATCTGGCAACTATATCCAGTCCCCGTATAGGAAGAGACTATAATCTATAAATTTTCCCATGTCTAGTTACTAACATATTAATCACAGCTGTGAATGAGAGTACCTGTTTTCTGTTTTCTTGTTCTTGCCAGGACTGGTGGACCGGGACCGTCTACTTCTGCTTCTGGACCGTTTCCTCTCTCGACTGCGTGATCTTCTTCTCTCTCTGCTCCGTTCCCTCTCTCTGCTTCTTGAACGTCTGCCACAGAAGCAGAATTGGCTTATTTTGTATTCTGCACTTATGGCCATTATTTTAAAATATAAGAGTTTATGAAAACTGAGAAGTTTTGGTTTGGGGGGGTTTAACATAAATTGGTCTGTTAACATGGGAAAAAACAATCTTCAGCAAAAATCTGCAAAAGGAAGCCAAGAGCCATTAAGGCAATGGAGAGGGTTACCAAATCCGAATTACAGCAGCTTGTCACAGCCAACAATTGAAATCAAGTTAAGTATACTATGTACTACTTTACCTAAGTAAAACCTATTACAAAAGGCAGATACCGTCACCAATCGTACAGAGAGGAACATCAGATATTCATAATAAGGTAGCCCAGATTGACTCAAATCAAACCTTATTTTCCAAGAACACATACATTTCCTGAGACATTGCAACTCATACCTCAGGCGCTTCCTGTCCCGTGACCGAGATCTCCTCTTGTCCCTGCTGCGTGACCTCTCACGCCTGCGTTCTCGATCTCTACTTCTAGAACGTCTGTCTTCTCCACGTTTTGTTCTTTTGTCAGCTGGAGATCGACTTCTAGAGCGGCTACCGGAACGTCCACGTGATGTGGAGCGCTTCCGATAATGTCTGTGTAGTTGCAAATTCACAATAAAAGAGTCAAGATCTACAGGAGAACACTTTGCAGTTTAAAGGTATAATCACATTTAGGATAGAAATCATAAAAAGGAAAGACCAGGTCCTTTAAAAAAAAAAAAAAAGATTATGAAGTGGTTTGAGCATTGGCCTGCTAAACCCAGGGTTGAGAGTTCAACCCTTGAAGGGGCCATTTGGGGCAAAAATCTGTCTAGGGATTAGTCCTGCTTTGACCAGGGGGTTGGACTAGATGACCTCCTGAGGTCCCTTCCAACCCTGATATTCTATGATTCTTTCCTGGTCTTGCATAACCAAATTAGTACACACACATATGCACCTACTGAGACACTGAAGTTAGCTGGATTACTTTCTATAGATCATTGAAAGAGCCCTAGTGAGGTCACACCACGAGAGCAAAGCTTTGTGATAGCATCAGAATCCCAAAAGGCATTTACTATTTAGTAATCCATCAATTTTTATATGCAGGAAAAAGATTAAAACTGCATGTGAAGATGTCTCATAGGGCAGTCTGCCTCAGTTTATATCTCAGTTCCAAAGAGATACTATCAAACTCCATTAAAAAAATTGTGTGCAAGCGTGAGCCTGTGTGGTGTAATGGAAAGGGCACTGGACTGGAAGTCAGGAGATTTAGATTTTCTTCCCAGCTCTGTTACTAACATGCTGTGTGACCCTGAGCAAGTCACTTCTTCACTTCTCTGTGCCTCTGTATTCCCCTCCAACCTTTTGTCAGTTCTGTCTATTTAGACCGTAAGCTCTTTGGGAAAAAGGCTGTTCCGCCAGACATTTGTGCAATTTGTAACGGGGCTTGGATGTTGGCTGGGCCTGTAAGTGCGCCTCTTATAAAATTACATGTGTCCACCAGAGCACGTTTCAAGTTGGCGGCACTATCAATAAAGGATACAAACTGTAACGAGCAGAGGAGTCCATGACAAGTATCTTTTATCTTAGGATTAAAAAATGCTCAAACTTTATAAACTTATACCTTTAACAGACAGGAATAATTGAAACCATCACAGAAATGCAGATACCTCTGAGTGGAACATCATAATGTGTAAACACCATATTAACATTAGACAACAATTCAAGACAAAAAAATGAAGACTTGAAACAGCAGGGATAATTTACATACACAGCATCTCACTAACTGAGTTAGAATTTTCTCAGGACACAGACATCAACACTCAGCTATCAGGGAACTAGGGGTATGTCTCCATCATGGAGATTATACCAGTAAGGCTATGTTTATGCTGTGAGGGCTGTGCCAATGCAGCCTACATCAACAGTAGAGGTTTTTTTGTCAGTGTAAGACACGCCCCCCAAACGACATTAGCTGCATTGATGACATTCTTCTGTCACCATAGCTGTGTCTACACTGAGGGTTGTGTCGGCATAGTTACTTCGGTCAGGGGTATGGTTTTTTCACATCTCAGAACGATGCAGCTATGCCAATATAACTTACAAGAGTAAACCAAGCCGAGGAGTCATGAGACCTAGGCTATGCCTACGCTATAGGCTTCTGCCAGCACAGAGGTCTGATCCAAGACCAACACAGCTGCGTCAGCAAAAGATTTTAGCGTAGACACAATTTTACTGGCAAATCTGTGCATTTACTGGTTTTGCTTGGGAGAGGGGGAGGCGATTACAACAAGCATGAAAGCTCATACTAGTAACAGCGCTTTGCCAATATAAGTATACTATACCACCAAAACACTCTGCCAGTACAGTATGCCAATATAGCACTCTTAGTATAGATATGGTTTTAGGATTTAATCCCATGGATTTGCTGTGTCCCCTTGAGAACCTCGTTCTGGCACCTGCAAAGGAGTAATATCTATCTATTTCATATGTAAAGCACTAAGTATTATTATTTAAAGAGATCTGATAGTTCACAGCACAACAGAGTATGGTAGAAGCAGCAATGGAAGCCACATGATTCTGGAGAAAGCTACCGAAACGACTACTCTGATGAGAAAAGAACAAATCAAAGAGTCCATAAGCATCCAGTGCAGCTCACCCTCTGCGTACACTGCTGAGCTCAGAGGTATAATCTCCCAATATCATTTACGGGTATGGCTTGAATTAGGTCAATTCTGACATGCCTGCCAGTCTGACCCTTCTCTGATGGCACCACTGCATGCCACAGAGTGTGGGTTTTTCTTAACGGAAAACAAGGCGCACTCATGACATCAGGATAACCTACCTCTGTGTAAAATCCTAGTAGAGGCACCACACAAGTAGTTTTTGTCTTGATATAGTTACTCGCAAAGTCAAGCCTATATTCCCCCCCTCCCCACCCTTAGGGCTGACCTTCACCAGCTACATCGAGATAAAAACGGCAATGCCTCGTCTCCACTAGCGTCTCAACGTTCAGCGAGATGATGCACTTTCACGGACGCGAAAAACCAGCACAAAACCATTCACATAGGGTGAGTTTATGGGAGTGAATCCCAACAGTGTTATCCATCATTTTGGCGCACGCAGTCTGCTCCGCTGGGCGGGAGACGAGAACCACCACTTTCCACCCCTCCGTGTGCCCTGAGGACTTGAGGCCAATGCATCCCCACAGCTTTTCGGAGATTACGGAACCTCTGAGGCGGGGGCAGGCAGCATCGGAGCCGTTTGGACCTGCGATCAGAGCCACTCTCCGTCTCCAAGGCCTGGGGCACAGTCGTGCAGAGCCACCGGGAGCGCCCAACAATCGCGATGCGACACCACCAGGGCGAGCTTCCCCCCGCCCCCCCCACCGCCGCGGCGGGCCGAGGTGACGCCACCGCTCGGGCCTCAGAGCCGCGGACTCCCCGAAGGCCACACGCGGAACTTCTGGAGCCAACACCCCGTACGGGGCAGCCCCTCGGGGGCCGGGCTCTGGGGACCGGAGCGCCCCGGACGCGCCCCCACAGCCTCGGCAACTGCCGGCTTCCCCCCCCGGCCCTGGGACCCCCGCCCCGCTCCCCAGCGAGCCTCCCCGCAGCTCGGTCCCGCCGCGGCCCTTTGTTCCCGTGGCCGGGCTCGGGCCGTGGCAGAGCCGCTCCCGCCGCCTCACCTGGACTCTCGGCCCATGGCTGCCGCGGGCCCGAGCGCGCGGAGCAGCGGCGGCCTCTGGGATTCAGCTAGATCCGGGAACCCCTACGCAGCTGCCGCCATTACGAGCCCGTAGCGCGGTGACCAACGAGAGGAAGGAGTGGGAGCGGACGCGGGAAGCTGCCTGCCCCGCCAGTCCCCGGGGTACAGCGCACCCTGGCGGCTGGAGGCGGGCAGTGCGGCCTTAGCCTCGCGACGGCGGGGGCCTGAGCGCGCCGTGCAAGGAGCGCCCTCCCCGGGGACCGGGCAGCGGGGCCAGCGCCTTCCCTGACACCGGGCTGCGCTCAGCAGCATCCCTGCCACGGCGATCAGCTACCGCCCCCGCCCAGCCCAGCGTCCCGAGCAAGGCCCTTTGTGGAGGCTGCTGGGAGCTGGAGCAGCGGCTCCCAGAGGGGTCGGGTCGGGTCTGGCCTCTGTGCTCTAGTTTCTCATTGTTAGCAATGGCCTGAGTGCACCGGTTGACTGCCCACCTTCTCCACTAGCGCTGCTTTTAGCAGGGCTAACCAGTGGTGGTTAAAATGGGAGTCGCTGCCCCCATTGCTCCAGGCACCAGCATCCCAAGCAGGTACTTGGGGCGGCGGCAGTCTGTGTGTTTTTGCCCCCAAGCTGCGCGCCGAATTGCTGCCGTGGACAGCGGGGCCAGACCGTGTGCCCTTAGGGCAGCACGCGCATTTCCGCCGCGGCGGCAATTTGGCGGCAGCAATTTGGCGGCTTCTTTCTTCTGGCTAAAGACAGAAGCTGCTGCCGAACTGCTGCCACCACGGAAACGCACGTGCTGCCCTAACAGCACACGGACTGCCCCCGCCGTCTGCGGCGGCAATTCGGTGCGCTGCCTGAGGTGGCAAAAACAGTAGAGCCGGCCCCGATCACAGTCTCTGATTCATTTTCCTCATCTCAAGAATGGCTATCCCCCTCTAAGGCCAGAGGCCTTAGGATATGTCTACACTATGAAATTAGGTAGATTTTATAGAAGTCGATTTTTAGAAATCAATTTTATACAGTCGATTGCATATGTCCACACTAATCGCATTAAGTCGGCGGAGTGCATCCTCACTACCATGGCTAGCATTGACTTACAGAGCAATGCACTGTGGGTAGCTATCCCACAGTTCCCGCAGTCTCCACTGCCCATTGGAATTCTGGATTAAGCTCCCAATGCCTGATGGGGCAAAAACATTGTTGCAGGTGCTTTTGGGTACATGTTGTCAGTCACCCCTCCCTCCATGAAAGCAACGGCAGACAATCGTTTCCTGCCTTTTTTCCTGGGTTTCCGTGCAGACTCCATATCAAGGTAAGCATGGAGCCCGCTCAGCTCACCGTCACCACTGCTGTTGCATCAGAAAGGCTTTGAAAACGAGTTTCATGACTGGCCAGGCTTCGGCATGACAGTTGTGTGTTTTTCTCCTTGATGCAAACCCACCCCCTTTGTTGATTTTAATTCCCTCTAAGCCAACCCCCCTCCTCTCTTCAAAATAAAGTCTCTATTGTTTTAAAACCAGGCATTCTTTCTTTACTAATTAAAAAAAATGAGATAACGGACAAGGTAGCCCAGGTGGGGTGGGGGAGGAGGGAAGATAAGGCCACATTGCTTATTGTAGCCACACTAAAAATCAAACTGTATGAACGACAGCCTTCTGTTGCTTGGGCCATCCTCTGGAGTGGAGTGGCTGCATGCCTGGAGCCCCCGCCCCCACGTTCTTGGGTGTCTGGGTGAGGAGGCTATGGAACATGGGGAGGAGAGTAGGCAGTTATACAGTGGATGCAGCGGGGGTCTGTGCTTTTGTTGGCTTTCCTGCAGTTCCAACAGATGCTTCATGTCTGTTTGCTCCCCCATTAGCCCCAGCATCACGTCCTGCCTCCGCTCTTCTGCCACTGAATTAAGCTGTGCCCTATCAGTACGGGAGAACTGCATGAGCTTGGAAAACGTAATTGCAAGTGTGCTTTTTTTGCCTTCTAATCTGCAATAACCTCAGGGACGGAGATGATAGGGGGAGCATAGAAACAGTCTATGGTATGCTCTACGATTCTGAGGGGACTGCATGGTCACCTGTGCTGCTGAGTCCACCACGCTGACCAAACAGGAAATAAAATTCAAAAATTCCCAGGGCTTTTCCTGTGTACTTGGCTACTGCATCGGAGTTCAAAGTGCTGTCCAGAGCGGTCACAATGGAGCACTCTGAGATAGCTCCCAGAGGCCAATACAATCGATTTGCATCCACAGTATCCCAAATTCGACCCAGCAAAGTTGATTTTAGCGCTACTCCCCTTGCTGGGGAGGAGTATAGAAGTCAATTTTAAGAGCCCTTTAGGTCAATGGAACAGGGTTGGTTGTGTGGACGTATTCATTTTTAAATCGACCTAACATGGCTGAATTCGACCTACTCCCATAGTGTAGGCCAGGCCTTAATGTTCAAGAGCACTAGGGCGTACATCACAGTTGGTGTTCACACCTCATACTCAGATCCTGTGGCTATCAGCCTCTTTAGCGTGCAAAAATAACCATGTTGGAACACCCTTTTACTAAACCCTGTTCTAACAATTTATTCTTGCCCACAGGGACAAAATCCCACCACTACCCACTGGCATGGCCCCAGCACTATTCAATCAGGAATATTTTTGTCACGCAATACTCGACTAAAGTCTATGTACCCTATACTTGGGGGAATCCTGAGTTAAAAGTTATAGTGCTGATGAAACCTAAATGTCACTGAAACCAGCCTATAATATTACATTTTTACTAGGTCTATCAAGCGATTAAAAAAATTAATCATGATTAATTGCACTGTTAAATAATAAAATACCATTTATTTAAATATTTTGGGTATTTTCTACATTTCCAAATATATTGATTTCACTAACAAAGAATACAAAGTGTACAATACTCCATTTATATTTATTTTTTATTACAAATATTTGCACTGTCAAAAAAAAGAAACAGTATTTTTCAATTTACCTAAGTACAGTACTGCAAATCTCTTTATCATGAAAGTTGAACTTACAAATGTAGAATTATGTAAAAAGAAAACTGCATTCAAAAATAAAATATAAAACTTTAGAGCCTACAAGTCCTCTCAGTTCTACTTCTTGTTCAGCCAATCACTCAGATAAACAAGTCTGTTTACATTTGCTGAAGATAATGCTGTGTGCTTCTTTTACGTCACCTGAAAGAGAGAATAGGAATTTGCATGGCACTGTTGTAGGTGGTGTTGCAAGATATTTACATGCCAGATGTGCTAAAGATTCACATGTTCCTTCATGCTTCAACAACCATTCCAGAGGATGTGTCCATGCTGATAATGGGTTCTGCTCGGTAACGATCCAAAACAATGCAGATCAATGCATGTTAATTTTCATCATCTGAGTCAGCTGCCACCAACAGAAGGTTGATTTTCTTTTTTGGTAGTTTGGGTTCTGTAGTTTCCGCATCAGAATGTTGCTCTTTTGAAACTTCTGAAAGCATGCTCCACACCTCATCCCTCTCAGATTTTGGAAGGTACTTCGGATTGTTAAATTTTGGGTCGAGTGCTGTAGCTATCTTTAGAAATTTCACATGGGTATCTTCTTCGCATTTTGTCAAATTTGCAGTGAAAAAGTGTTCTTAAAATTAACAACATGTGCTGAATCATCATCCAAGACTGCTATAACATGAAATATATGGCAGAATGCAGGTAAAATGGAGTAGGCGACATACATTTCTGCCCCAAGGAGTTCAGTCACAAATTTAATTAACGCATTTTTTTTAAACGAGCATCATCAGCATAGAAGCATGTCCTCTGGAACGATGGCCAAAGCATGAAGAGGCATACAAATCTTTAGCGTGTCTGGCATGTAAATATCTTGTGATGCCAGCTACAACAGTCCCATACGAACACCTGTTTTCACTTTCAGGTGACATTGTATCTAAGAAGTGGGCAGCATTATCTCCCGTAAAAGTAAACAAACTTGTTTGTCTGATCGAAGTTGTACATTGCTTTGTTTTGGAGTGCAGTTATGTAACAAAAACTACATTTGTAAGTTGCACTTTCATGGTAAAGACATTGCACTACAGTACTTGTATGAGGTGAAGTGAAAGTACTTTTCTTTTGTTTACCATTTTTACAGTGCAAATATTTGTAAGAAAAAAGTGAGCAGTGTACACTTCGTATTCTATGTTGTAACTGATAGACATTTGAAAATGTCAAAAACATCAAAATATTTAATACATTTCAGTTGGTATTTATTAACAGTGCGATAACTTGTGATTAATTTTTTTTTAATCACGTGCATTACCTGCGATTAATCGACAGCCCTAATTTTTACCGTGTTGTAACCCTTATTAGAGGGCAGGTTTTCTTTGTGTATAGGAGTGTAGTTTGGGAAGAGAAGCCGCACCTATCTAAAAATAAATGAATGTCTTATTTAGAATGGTCCGATGGGTGTAACTTTAAAAAAATGCAATAAAATTAAATCTGAGGCTACATATTAGGATGAAAAATCATAGTGAATTCAATTAGCCTGCACAAATTGCACCTCAAAGGCCCTTAAATCTAGAGGGGAAAAAAACCTCAGAATACAGGTTTCCCTTTGATAGACAAAAGTGACCTAATTATGACTTCAATCTATAACTACTTCTTTGCTAATGGGTCCTACTGTCTGAAACCAGAAACATTTGCTCCGGGTAAAGGACTGAATTGGTACCATACAAATTACAAGTCCAGATTAAGGGGTATTTTTATTTAAATTTACAAAATAATATCAAACTTCTTTTTAATGGTCTTGGGACTAAAAATAACAAAAATTAATCAGTCAAATAAAAACGACACCTGAAAACTGACCACTTTTGTCTTAGGCAGATGCTAATTTTACTGGTAAAGTTAAAAAACCCAAGACTTACTATGGAAATAACTATTTTATGAAGACCATAACAAGACACGTTGTCAGTCCTGTGCATTTACAGTAAGACTGCAGAGAATACAGATTAGAATTTTGTGTATTAAAACAGTCATTTTAAATGACTGCTGAAGAGAAATCCGTTTTACAGAGGAAAATAGGAACCTAAATAAACACAGCAAGACACTCAGCGCTACATGTGATATACTTGGTACAAACACAGACTCATCATATACTTGTTACATGTGATATCAATTACCAAAGGGACTATTCAAACTTCAGAAATTATTGTAAAAAAAGGTAATATTGGGATCAGGTATGGTTACCTCAGAGTACCCAAACATCTATACATTGAGATTGATTGTTCAGTTGGCATTCAAATTTAGGTAAACAATTTGTACATGCAATCAATTCAGATTTAAAACAAATAAATGTATATGCATATAATGAACACCAATTTTGAGGTTTATTCAGTAATCAGTGTGCTAACCCCATGTGCTGTAATTTAACACATATGCAGTTTATGTACAGTAATTAACCCCAAATAATACTTAGCATTTATAGAGTTCCTTTAATGTTTACAGAGCTTTACAACATTATATATTATTAATGTATACAATACTCTGTAACCATGAGCTTCCCCCCTTCAAAGTGTTACTCAGGCAAGCATTGCATCTTCTGGGGTCTTATTAATGTCATTGGGATACCTGAACAAGTACAGCTTTGTAGAATGGGGAAAATAGAACCCAGCTCCGCCGATAGGGAAACTGAGGCAGGGGGTTCAACTACTCATTGAAAGCATCTGAGCTGGGATTATAACTAAGGAATTTCCAGCTCTTAGTCCTGTGCTCAAATCAAACAGTTTACTAATACAGGACCATAAAATTTAGCCCTTTTTTGATGTTCCTTGTGGAACTGGCAACTTGTTCAGAACATTAACAAAACAGGAGATCTCTATTAATAAAAAAGGTGGCTTCCCAAGCACAGTCAAACCATAAGGGAAGGTGGTAACAAGCAGAACTTTAATAAATTTAATAGAAAACAACCAGTGTAGAAATAAAGAAACGTTAAACAGAGTATTGTACATGAACAGAGAAGATGAAATCATGGAGATTGTATTCATCCTTGACCAAGCAATGAAAGAATTCCATCTTATGAACATTTGCCCTATCAGCCCTATGCTTCATTCATTAATTACAGCAGGGAGGAGGGTTATGTGCCCACCCTATTTTCAGCAGCATTATATGTCTGACAAAAGTATTCCTTTCAGAGTCAAAATTTCCATGTTACGCCTCAAAGCAATATTTCTTCTGGCACCTATGAAAAAAAATCTGGCTTAGTCATTTCCAAGTTATAGGAATGCAAAAAGAGTAAAGTGCAGAAAGAATAATAACCTGTATGCCAAGATGCTTTTCTAGGCTTAACCAATTACAATGAAACCATTCTTACAAGCTGAAATATTAGTCAGGAATAATGAGAAATTCAGCGTTTTTAGACTCTCCACAGGACTAATATGTTGCATTTCTGCAATGCTCGTTTATGTGCTATATAATCCTGAAAGTTAGGTCACGTGTCATTTTTTGAGCAGACTCATTATTTACATTTCAACGATGGTTTGAAAAGCCCCTATCTGAATCTGTTGACTGAACCTTTTAACGTGTCTACATTTGTGCTAAGACAAGGTGGATGAGGTAATATCTTTTACTGGACCAACTTCTGTTGGTAAAAGAGGCTCTGTGTAGCTTGAAAGCTTGTCTCTTTCGCCAACAGAAGTTGGTCCAGTAAAAGGTATTACTCACCCACTTTGTCTCTCTCTAATATCCTGGGATCAACATAGCTACACTAGCACCGCAAACTGCATTTGTGCTATCAGACCTAAATCAGAATAGTTTACAATCTAGCATTAAATGTATACAATTGGCTGGCCAACAAAAACAATGGTAGTACAAAAGAACTGAATGTAGTGTAAAATCAGAACACACGATTCTTTTTCATGCCACAGACATAGGTCTAACAATTGGCTGAGAAATGCAGAATTAAAATTATAATGCAGATAATTTTAGTTGAGAAAGATTAGGCAGAAAGTACAGTCTTGCTTGCTTTAGCAACATGTAGCCAGATTGTTTGTTTGTTAGGAAGCAAAACTAACAATCACTGTAGACAAGCACCAACAAAATTATTGATCCTCTCCAAATGAAAAAACTGATATTGGCCTATTTCACCTTGTAGCTTCAATAGTAATAGACAAGCTACATGGTGGATGTAACACCAAGTTCAGCTGCAGCAGAAATAACTGAAGACGGCCAATGTGAAGGGGTGGCTAGCTGGGATAACACTTCAGATAGCCCAATCCTTCCTCTCAACGCGTCACATTTCTGTGGGATTGACAGTAGAACTACAGCTAGTTCACTTCCCCCTAGAGAGAGAATAGGATTTATCTGCCTTGGCAGCCTCCTAAATCTCTCCTGTCTGGTTTTACATGTGCTCCAGAACAGATACCACTTTCCCCCTCAACACATTGATCTTCATGTGGAAATAAACTCAGAACAACATGGCGAGAAGAAAGTGTTTTTTCTATTGCCTGTTTCAGTAGTTCAGATCTGAATAAGCCAGGTTATTGTGATTTTTGGGGGGACTTCAAACCAACATGTAGAACAAAGGAATAAGCAAGTCAGTCAATATATAAATAGCTCTGCTGAATGCCAGCCAAAGGTTCTGTTATGCCGTTGAGCAGTAGCAGTATTAAGCAGCGGAGCAGAACTCCCATGCAATTAAGATCCTGTTTACATGCAAATGTCTTTAGTAATAAACACGGAGAGAAATACAGAAAAGATATACATAGTCAAAATATGTAGTCCCCTAGTTAACTAGCGGTTGACCAAAACAACACAGACATTTTTAATAAATATGAAGCAACTGCTTTAGACTCGGGCTTCTTGAGTGCTGCTTTCACTGTAGAAAGTGAACCCTCTAGAGAGAACAGTAAACCGATGTCAAGATGAAACCACGGGTAAAACTAGCATTAGGATAACTACTAGGATTAGAGAGCTGCCAAATGCCCAGGGGAAACATTATGAGATTAGCATAGTTTCTAACTATGTCTTCTTACTTCTTGAAGAATGACATTTGTAGGATAACAGGAATTTTTTGCTTAGTTGTTTTGCTCCAGTTTCCTCACTTGAAATCAGTCATGGCTATAACAAATAACTTATGCAGAGAGAGAATGAGGACTCCAACTGAGAGCAAGACAATGAGGTGGCACAACACCAAACTGCTGCAGAAGCAGCAGGGGTGTGGGCTGAGGCTATTTTTGTTCAACATTCCGAGTTTGAACAACAGAATGTATGGGTACATTTTATTTAAATTTAAAAAAACAGAAGTAATACACAGGGAGCAGTCTTTAGGTAAGTCCTGTCACAATGTATATATAGTTCTGTTGTGAGCACACCGGTTCTGTTGTGTTCTCACACTACCAAGTCAACAAGAAGGTGACACAATGTAAGTGATGCTTGGGGTACGGTGAAAAGGACATCTAACTAAATAAGCAAAAGATATAAATCACTGACACTTGCACTCTAATCTCCACATTAGAAATTGAATAAACTGTACTAATACAACCCCAAACTTGGGACCCTGTTCTTCCATTCATGAGTGGATTTAACTGCTTTCAAGCATTTGAATAGGTAAGAATTAAGTAAGGTATAAACCTGTGTGGCATACCCAGCGATATTATAGGAATACAGAACGGAAAAACTTTTGTGTAACTATTGTATTGAGTTCTACAGCCATCACGGCACTTCAGAACCAAAAAAACCAAGAAGTTCATGGCAGAAGATAAAAGTAAAGAAATAAACACAGAGATCTGTGAAAATGTCTCCCATTTTGCTATAGGTATCCATGGAGCGACTAATCACTTCTGCAGGGATTCCTGACAGTAAAAGAGCAGCAGTTAATACCGTAGTTTTCATCTTCTTTTCACTCTAAACATCAAAAAACAAAAACAGTGATTACTAAATGATTTCATCTGTCACAATCCAGTTCTGCTTAAAGCAACACACCTACCTTTAAGCCAATACTTGAATATTTTTCATATGTTTATTTGTTTGAATTGTCAGTATAGACAATATACATTTTAGTCCCCTTGTGAAGTCTTGTATCCATTCTCTGCAATTGTGCTCTAGGATTCTGAACATTTGTCTCTTATTGTCCTTGCAGCAGATTCATGCTGAGATGGCTCCAATATTCTCCCAAACCACCGTGGGAAATAGGGAAGTCTGAGTTAGTTTAGCTATGCTGGCACAGACATAGCTTTTACTGGGAAAAAATGTGCTTTTGCGGGTATAGCTTATACTACTTATAAACTACACTGACAAAAGCACTTTTTTGCCAGTATAGCTGCATCTACACTAGGACTTTTGCCATTATAAAAATGTCAGATATTATATCCCTAACTGACATTACTTTACCAGCAAAAGTTTCTAGTGCAGACCTGCTCTAAGTTTGGGAGGCTTTCATCCATCCTTTCTTTTCAAGCTATCCAACCCTATTTTCTATGCTCAAACTACCACTGTCTGCTAATCCTGTGGTAGCAAGTCCAGACAGCAAGACTCAGCTTCAGCAGTAAATGCCACTGACTGCTAGGGAGGATACAATCTTCTCTCATCTTTCTAGAGACCATGGCTATTATATCTCCCAAAGACTGACAAGGGAAGAGTGGAAGCTCACTTGGTGTGCCATGACAGGTTTCAGAGTAGCAGCTGTGTTAGTCTGCATCCGCAAAAAGAACAGGAGTACTTGTGGCACCTTAGAGACTAACAAATTTATTTCAACATAAGTTTTCGTGGCTACAGATCATGCTTATTTTGAACTGTAAGCTCTTCAGGGCTGGGACTGTCTTCACTTGTATTACTGAGTTATGATCAAATTGATCATGTCCTCTTGGGAATCTGAGATCTTGATTCTTTTCTAATGCAGAAAAATTATTTAGTTTAAAACCTGACCTCACATGTGGACTCCAGCAAGAGTAGCTAGGACTGCTACTTGATTGTTTTATTCTTTTATCTCAGAGATCCCAGTGAGCAGCTTTGGGAGGGTGCTTTTCTGCCCTGAGGATGATCTCATGTGGGATCCCGCAAGCTTCCACTATGCATAGAGAGCTGAAAGGACGGCTAGCAAGGAGACACGGAGTGAATTTTTTTTTTAGTATCCTGACAATACCCACTTTGTATTTTCATGTCATCCAACCCATAGTGTGATCAAGCATCTTTCTGTGTCTGATTGAAACTGGTGCATGAGGAGAGCAAGCTAGTTTACCTCAGTTTTATACCCTTGAGCTTTATGACCAGCTGGGGCAAGAAGCCAGGAGCTATAACAAAGACTAATCAGATTGTTTGTCCTCACTGGTTGTCACTCAAGGGTGCAATCAGTAGTCTTGTTATATTAAGAGTTGCTTCTGGATAATTCTAACCGTGATGATCAAAACTGCTTCCCCCCCCCATCCTTTTCTGGTTAAAGAATATAACCATCTCTTGATGCAACCCTGCTACTGTAATCAACACCTTTATCATCTCTAAATTAGATTATGACAGTGTGCTCTATTTAGGGCTACATCTTAAATGCATTTGGCAACAACTAGCATAGAATGCAGCAGCTTACTTGCTAAGCAGCTTCTCCCTCCAGGAACACACAGATACTGGCTATCAGGCTGGTTTCTGGGTCAAGTTCAAGATGTTGGTTTTGACCTAATAAGCCACAAATGGCATGGCACTTCTCTCGCCCCATGAAATACTGCTTCAGATATCAGCAGCACAGGTGATCACACTGGTGCTCCATCAGTTTTCTAAATGGAACTGCTGCAGAGCTCTCTTAAGAAGGGCCATGACCACCTTCAAATTCACTCCCTTCTCAGTGGTCTGAAATAGTTTGAATCTGTTGACCATTAGGAGGCCTTGACAATTCCATCTCTTAGAACAGGCAATAGGAAAGGGCGGAGACTGTAAGGTTAAGGTTTTTGTAGGATGGGTGAACTGGCTACTCTCTGTGTTACAGGTTGTGGTTTAAGTTATTTGTCAAGAGTCCTAAATTCTAGAATAGATGTCTGTTCGGCATTTTATACTGAAATTCATTTTTGGGAAGGCAACATTAAGTAGGGTGAAATTTCAAAATGTTGTGATCTATTACAGTTTAGTACTAATACAGTTTAGTATTGCAACTTACTATTGTAAGTATAGGTAGATCAAGCCATTTATGAATATTTAAAAAACGGAGTCTTATACTCATGGTATCCCAACTTTTTTACAAAGCAACAAAAATGGACACTGATAGCAGAATGACCTGCGTAAGTATCAGTAATTATTTACTAAGCATTTAGCTCACACAAGATTAACCATTATAATATATTTAAAATGAGGGAAAGGGGTTTGCCCATCTCCTCTCAAAATGTGCCAGGACAGCTGTGCTTTCCACTTAGCTAGCCCAGAGATGGGTTGACAGGCTTGTGGTTTAAAGTATCATTGCAACATACACAATGAACGGTAAATGTTGTCAGCAAGCATATTATTTTCAAATTCAAAAAGTCACATCTTAAAATATTACAGTTAAATAACTGAATTTAGAATAATGGAAACTAGAGCTAAAAAAAAAATCTAATGGGTGATCTAGTCCAGGTGCTCTAATCCAGGATGGATCCCCTTAATACACGGTCTGGTGTTTTCTACAGATCAGTTTAGAATGACTTCTTGAAAGTTCACTGTTTTCAATTACATACTTACCTAAGAAAGCCCAACCACTCATTTATTCCTATGGTCTAGAATTAATCTACTATTCCTTTGAAAAGGAACATTAGAATTTTAAACTATGGATCAAGTATTAGTTGACCTTCCTTTACAATGTAGGCTGACAAAGACATCAGCTAAGCAGTCACTTAATTGTAATTAACAAGTACAGATATATAAAGCAAGGGATACAGTTTCCTACTGATGAACAGGAAGTTAGGCATGTAAATAAATCTTCACACTTCCACCTTGACTTTTGCCCTACATTTAAACAGTTATTAGTAAGTGAATTCAGTGACCTTGAAAATGAAGGACTAAAGTTCAGTTCACACTGAGGGGAAAAATTCTGTTAGCTTGAACATCTCATGCACATCATCTGTGGATGAAACCACACAACAGTGACCGCAGATAAGTACCACATATACGCGTTCATTAGCCCGTTCATTTATAAGCCGACCCCCTCTCAAATGGATAGGTAAAAATAGCAAAAACTGCATGACTCTTCCATAAGCCGACCCTATATTTCAGGGGTTGGAAAACTTTGACTCCCAGTCTGTCAGGGTAAGCTGCTGGCAGGTCGTGATGTTTTGTTTACTTGGCGCGTCTGCAGGCATGGAGCTCCTCAGCTCCCTGTGGCCACGGTTCGCCGTTCCCAGCCAATGGGAGCTGGGAACGGCGAACCGCGGCCACAGAGAGCTGAGGGGCTCCATGCCTGCAGACGCTCCAGGTAAAATGTATTAGATATTCAATTAAATGATTCCAGAGTTTAAATACATCACATTTTGGTGAAGACCTGTCTATAAGCCAACCCACATTCTTTGATGCGTCACTTTTTTACCAAAAATATTCAGCTTATTAATAAGTACATACGGTACTGCATGGATGGAGGGAAATGCTTCATAACACAAAAGAAGAATAAACATACTCTTTTGATCAGATACTTCCAATGGTAGTATGACTAAATGTTCACAAGGCACAAGAACAAGACAACAGAACTCATTTGCACTCGAGGGTTTAACAGGATTTGAATTAAGGTCCTGACAATTTTAAGGCTAGTGCATTAATCCACAATAATAGGTGCCTTTCATTTCACTACCTTAAAATGAAAGGGGGCCATACTGATACATCAATTAGTCACTTAATCCTGTTTGTAAAGTACATTCTGTACTAGCTGGGCCCATTCTAAACCATTCTCACAAAAGTTCAAATTAAAAAGATTTTAAATTCATCTTTTCTGAGTACTGATCTTACCTTTGGAAAATATTTGGACAGTCCCATATATGCAAGTTGTAGAGTAAGAAATGGTGCAAATATTGACTGTGAAGATTGAAGCGAAAACATGAAAATTAGTTAGACAAACCAGGATAATTGAGGAATCACATTAACTTATTCTTCCAAGGAAAATGCCATTTGTGTGTAATAAAATTTCAGTCACTGCACTGCAAAATAATTTATTTTTATGAACACTGGTTGCCTAAATAAATACATTTAACCACTAAGGAGGAATAGCTGCATAAATTCTCTTAGGCCCTGACCCTGAAAGGAGATAGACATAGGAGGCCTTACAGACTTACCAAAGATTGTTGCCACAGTTACAACATCAATGCTGTCTAAAGTCAACCCAATTACTCAGAAGATGGTACTTTGTGCTACCTACATACGTCTAGATGAGATTCCAGCTGGAGACACAAGCAGATGCTTGAAGCATTCTGGTACTAATGTTCTTAGTCTCTAGGAAATAAAGTTATAGTTTGCACTTCTCTCAACTGCTACCTAGTGGCTGCATTACCCAGACAGTGCAGGTTCTGAGATGACTGCCTGCCTCAAGGTGGTAATGACTGCTCAGGGCTTATATAAGAGAAAAAGTTCCCCACTTATCTAGTCACCAACTACAGACAAGGGCCATGATAAATTTCACGTTACCTCTAGAAGAGAACTAATGTGGGATTTGCAGCAACAAATATTTTTCTTAACTCACCAAATACTTGCACACAAAAGCCCTAACTCCTATGGCAAGAAGCGCACATCCCACCAATCTAAAAATGCGAAAAGAATCAAATTCTTCCACTGCATTCCCATTCTCTTGGCTAGGCTTCTCATTCATCAGCTGGTTTCTTAGCTTCATAGCTTCATCAAATCTTGATAAGTATTGATCTAATCCATGCCGAGGTGCTCTCTGTGAAGCTTCTGATGCCAGATCCCCTCTGCTCCGATGCCGGAGGTCACTGGTACCATTGTTACCTAGCTCAGGAGTTTTACCGAACAAGTCCTTTTTATCTCCCTTGAGCTCTATAATGCCACTTGTTTGGTCAGATGTTCCTGCCAAATTACAGACAGAATCACCAAGCACAATTCGCTTTGAAATTGCAGGAATAGGGAGGGAGTTCGATTTATCTTGCTCATGTTGAAGTTTTGATTCTGTGTGACTTTCATCATCTGAAGAGGAGAAACAAAACATGAAGCATGTTATTCCCACTGAATATTTAGATCAGCCTCTCAGCCTGCTGGATTTTGGGCATCAGGTTGACATATTAAATCATTTTTGTGAAACCACAACTTTAAAATTGATAACAAACAAGTTCGAGCTTTTCTTCACAGCATTTTATAAACAGTAATTAACTAATCTTCCTAAACCCCAAGAAGTAAATGAGTGACTATCAGCAGTCCCATTTTACAGATGGAGAAACTGAGGCAGCGGTTAAGTGACTTGCCCTAAGCAATAGAAGACCTCTGTGTTAAGAGCTCAGATTAGAATTCAGGTGTTCCTGATGCGTGCTTCTATGCTCAGACCATTACACCATGTCTCCTGGTGGAAAACAATAAAAAGCATAGCATAAAGCCAACTTCGGCATCAAGACAAAAATCTGTTATCTTGACAGTGACTTCATAAGAGCCATACTTTTATTTTTTTATATATACACTTGCAATGGGCTTTAAGAAGCTCAATGACTCCCCTCTACCACCATACTGACTTCCAGAGGTGCGTATGACACTTTCCAAAATACAAAATATACATTAAAACCCAGCAATAAAGAGTTTATAAAAATTGTAGCAGATGTTGTACAGACAATTGAAGAATGCAGTCTAAGTGTCAGCACAGCACAGTAAAACTCAGCAACGAAAAACCAAGTAAAAGCACTGGGTTTGAGGAGAGATTTGAAGAATGGCATCTGGAACACAGGAAGCAAGGGGTTATTTCAAGCAAAGGGAGCAGTGTAAAAGAATCATAGAATTCAGAGTAAGTGAAGCAGACAGAAGGACCATTAAGAACTATATGCAACCTAGAAGGTATGGAAGGAAACAAGCCAAGATGTAGTCAATTGTGGAGCTGCAGAGTGCTAAATGAGGACAATGACCTTTCATTTGGTGGGGAAAGAGAAAATGCAATAAAAGGATATTCCAGTCATGAGTATTAAACCAGAAAAAAAAAACTTTAAGAGAAGTATTTTTCATAATCAAAATTTAGCTTATTAATTAGAATGATTTATGAAAGTCAGCAAAAGTTGGAGACAAATACAAACTGGATTGTTTAAGTGAAGCAAACTGTAATAAGAGCTCTTCAAGGCTCCCGCTAAAGTCCTGGGGTGGCAAAACAATAGGTGGAAAGGTCCCAAACCAGGACTGTGACTCTCTGCCTGTGCTGACACTTGGGCCGCATTCTTCAATTGTCTGTAAAACATCTGCTATCTTCTTTAATGCCAATGTCAAGAAGGGGTTACTCCTTATAAAGGCAAAGGGAATAAAGAATACTGTTAAAATGAAAGCTTTACTTACAACTATACATTTCTAACGCTTTAACTGTTTTTGTTTTTCTGTGTCTTTAATAAAATATTAAAGAGATTGAGATGGTGGCTACTATAATGGGAATAAACCAGCGATAATCTCACACAAAACCCCAAACACAACATTAAACAGATTAAGTGTGAACAGTGAAGAAGAGTTTTATTAGCATTCCTTTGTTGGGCCCAAGGAACCCCCTAATCAACGCAACAGGACACAATCCTGCCTACTCTTGAACAAGCAGAAAATTCCATTAAAGTCAATGGCAATTCTGTGCGTAGAGTGCTTGCAGGATCACACCCTTAAATTGTAAATTATTTGTAGGGGGCAGGAGGAGGACATGGACACATCTAACTTATTTTATGTGTATACAGAGTTATATACATCTATGGTGCTTTATAGATAATAATAATAACCCTAATACACTAAAGGGCCCCAAAAAGAAGTTTAATGTGATTCCAAATATAAGAAACATGGAAGAAAAGAATACGGCCGCAAGCAGCAAATCTCAGTAACACAGTAAGCTGGAGTGTGCAGAAGTCACCTAAACTATTTTACAGAGGGCAGACAATGCCGAGGCCAGTGAAAAGATCTCCAGATACCATCCCTCACCCACGGAGGGAAATCACACAAGCATTTGTATGCTGCACTGAGGTGTGTTTCTGCACAGCAAAGTGGACTCCTCCAATCTCTGCAGTATTTACGGGTGCGAGTTAGCTAGTATCACGGAAAAGCGTGGGCAGAAGAGGAGTGAGGATGTAACTGCCACAAAAACACCCCATCCCCGATAGCACAGTCATGCCCCCACCCACCTTGGTGGGGAAGAGTGTTTTCCCTGCTCCCGGAGAGGAGGAAGATGCCATCACTATACATCCCCGGAGCCCCTCGCCTTGCCTAGAAGCAGGGTAACAAGAGCCTGGCTGCTGTGTCATACACCCCAAAAGCTGAGGGGCTGGCCACAGCCTCCAACCTGCGCTGGCCTGGCGCCCTTCAGTGGCAGGGGTCCCCCCAGCCCCTTCCTCAATGTCTTCGCGGAAGCCGCAGCCCCTCACCGTTGGCCTCCCGCCGGGCTAGGGCTGAGCGACACCCGGCCCCCACCTTCGCCCCCCCGCCTCTTACCCCTCACCCCGCCCGGCCGGTGGAAGCCCATGATGCGGTTGATTCTCTCCTCCGAGTTCATCAGCAGCTTCCTCCGCCGGAGCTCGGCCCGGCGCTGCGACACTGAGAGCACTGGAGGGACCCCCACGGGGCCAGGAGCCGACCCGGCCCCGCCGCCATCCACCACGGCCAGCGCCTCCGGCTCCATCCGCAGCAGAAACAGCGCAAGCGGCTCCGCCCCCCACAAAACAATGGGACCTGCCAGGCCTCTCCACCTCCCTCACGCCTAGTGCGCAGGCGTGACCCCCGCCGCCATCCTAGAACCGCCCCCAACTGATGAAGCAATAAGCGCCATCTTGGATGAGGGCAGAGGCCAAGAGAACTGGGAGTGACGTCCCGCCCCAACTCCGCGCCTTTCCGGACCTGATGCCCACAGTAAAGATGGCGCCTCCGGCTTCGGGATTACCACACAAAGAAGGCGCGTGAGGGGAGGCGTGTCGCAGCAGCTCTCGCCAGCTAGGTGGCAGGAAGGCCCGGAAGGAGCGGTGACGCTGCCTGGGTGCACCACGCGGCTGAGGGGAGGGCCCGGGGTGGTTAGAGTCCGAGCAGCCACCTGCCTGCCGCGGAGGAAACGGCTCCCCCGGGGGAAGGGGCCCGGGGGCGCCCTACCGAGGGGCAGACACCGCGAACGCCCCCTACCGGCCGGGGGGACAGGCGGCTTCATGCCACAGGCCCGTGGCGCCCCGGTCGGCGAGCCAACAGCCTGGCCGCGCGACCCGCCCGCGGGGCCTGCCCCAGCGCTCTGCCTCGCGGTGCGCGGCGCGGCCAGCGAGGGGGGGGCGGCAGAGCGGCCCGGCCTGGGCGCCTGGCCAAAGGCTCCAGGATTGTCCCGCCGCTGAGGTGTCTGCCCAGGGGCCAAGGTCATCGCGACGGCCCGGTCTGTGTGCCTCAGAGGTGGCACCTCTAGAGCTCCCCCCGTCAGACACGGGGCACCTAGCTGTGCCCGCTCCCCCCCCATCAGACACGGGGGCACCCAGCTGTGCCCGCTCCCTCCCCAAATCAGACACGGGGCACCCAGCTGTGCCCGCTCCCCCCCCATCAGACACGGGGCACCTAGCTGTGCCCGCTCCCCCCCCATCAGACACGGGGCACCCAGCTGTGCCCGCTCCCCCCCCCGGCACACACAGGGCACCCAGCTGTGCCCGCTCCGCCCCCCGTCAGACACGGGGGCACCCAGCTGTGCCCGGAGCCCCCCCCGGCACACACAGGGCACCGAGCTGTGCCCGCTCCCCCCCCATCAGACACGGGGGCACCCAGCTGTGCCCGCTCCCTCCCCAAATCAGACACGGGGCACCCAGCTGTGCCCGCTCCCCCCCCCGGCACACACAGGGCACCCAGCTGTGCCCGCTCCGCCCCCCGTCAGACACGGGGCACCCAGCTGTGCCCGCTCCCCCCCCATCAGACACGGGGCACCCAGCTGTGCCCGCTCCCCCCCCCGGCACACACAGGGCACCCAGCTGTGCCCGCTCCCCCCCGTCAGACACGGGGCACCTAGCTGTGCCCGCTCCCCCCCCATCAGACACGGGGCACCCAGCTGTGCCCGCTCCCCCCCCTGGCACACACAGGGCACCCAGCTGTGCCCGCTCCCCCCCTTCCGACACGGGGCACCCAGCTGTGCCCGCTCCCCCCCCCGTCAGACACGGGGCACCTAGCTGTGCCCGCTCCCCCCCGGCACACACAGGGCACTTAGCTGTGCCCGCTCCCTCCCCCCGTCAGACACGGGGCACCCAGCTGTGCCCGCTCCCCCCCTTCCGACACGGGGCACCCAGCTGTGCCTGGTCCCCCTCATCAGACACAGGGCACCCAGCTGTGCCTGGTCCCCCTCATCAGACACAGGGCACCTAGCTGTGCCTGGTCCCTATATAAGAGAAAGCCCCCAAAAGCGGGACTGGCCCTATAAAATCAGGACATCTGGTCACCCTACCCCCCATCAGACACTAGGCACAGCTGGCTGCTCTGTCCCACCACTCCCCCCCTCATCAGACACAGGGCAGTTAGCTGTGCCTGGTCCCGCTCCCCTCATCAGACACAGGGCAGCTCTCTCATTTGACCACCAACAATTCTCTACAAACGGGATCTCACACGCACTCCCATCCTTGATTGTTTGAGGCTCCAGCAGCAATAGCAAGTGACTATCACTATGATAACAAGTACAGAATTGACTTGCACAGGGGAAATTCTCAGACAAGGCTCATTGTTACAAAAACCAAAAGTCAATCCTTCCCGAATCTTGTCACTGTGTGTGCTCGCCTCTGTCCTTCAGGGTATGCAATAATTACTGCCCAGGGGCTGGAAAATTACTGAAAAAAGCAAGTCTCTCTGACTAATACCTTTCTTTTGTTAATATACCTCACTATATTCTCAGCATCCAACCATAAAGAGCTGATTGAAGCCCAGGGACCTTTGTGTAGGATAGAGGTACTAAGTGGCAAAATGCCAATTTAGGTAATTCCACACGGTTTAATTTTCTTCTGTAGATTCAGCTGAGGCAAGCATTTGTTTGGATTTACGACCCAAAACTCTTGCGCAGGGCTCCTGTTGAACAATTGCTGTTTCATGCAGATACATCATCAGTTGTTTAGATCATGAAGCACTTATAGATCCTTTGGCAATAAAAGGCAAGCTACTATTTTACAGTGTTCTGAACAATGTATTTTTAAAGGAATAGTAAACAAATAAGGAAAATATTGTATGTACCACAGCTTACATTTGAGACATTTCAGTTTAACTTCCATGTGGTTGAGACTTCCATAATGGAGTATAGTTCTCCCAAGGGTTTATTTCTAACTTCACCATCCAGCAGAAACATTTGCATTCCACTAAAACATGACTAAGGGACTCTTACATCTGACTTTAGGATACACATTCAGAGAGGAACATCTATTTATAGCAATAGTATAAAGATGGCATACAAAGAAAAATGTTTTTACGTACTTGTGCATAGATATCCAGAACACAGCTATGTGCAGTCTTAGAGCAAATGACCTTGATAAGTATCTTAGGTATTTCTGGACAGAAAAAAAAACTTAAAATCCAGAGTTAGAATGAGAGTGCTGCTGGAAATTAATTGTTGGTCATACAAAATCCTAAACCTCCAGAATTAAGCCCACTGAAATGCCTCAATTAGCTCATTGCTATTCCTATTTTTTGATCATTTTCTATGGAAAATAGCTACGGCTATTGATAATTTCTATCTGTCAATGTACTTCCCCATTGTACCTTCATATTCAGAAATGAGTTTTCCTAAGTGCCCTCTATAGGAAGGAGGATGAGGTGCTGTTCATTAGAAAGATGGCAAAATGAACTTTTTAAATATGTAGTAAAATCTATTCTGGTAAACTATGTATAGCTAGGTGTCCTAAAGTATATTGCAAGAGAGTGAGTTTGTATACAGTTACTGCACTGCTGGTGTTCATACAGACCTCCTCAAAAGGCTGAGTACTTAGAAAACAGCTCTTAGAGAAAAATGCTGACAATTCCAGAGTTACAGCTCTTCTTAAAGTGCCATGGGATCTTTAGTTCCACCACAGATGTTCAGTATCTCCTGTGAAAGATTGTATCTTATTGGTGTGGCAATTTCCTGTGTTTGCAAAAAGCTGTGGGAACATTAAATATGACCAAGTCCCAGGAAAGGGCTTAAAATCCATCCTACTTTTAACCCCAAAGCAAGAGGGCTAACTAGACCATAGTATTTACACAGTACTCTTGTCCTAGTTCAAAACGCACACAACTAACACACGTACACGTGGAGATGGGCTTGAAAACTCATGCAGCTAACTCACTAGAGATGGGCCTGAATTGCAAACCTCTCAACTCCCCAGAACTTTAGGAAAAGTCACATCTAGACTTCACAGTGCAGTCCTATCTCTAGTAAATACCTAGCTGAAATACTGTTTTAACCTCATGTTAATGCCCAAGAAGATAAGAATCTTTCCTTCAACTAATGCCCTAGTCTGGTATTAAGAGATCCACATGCTGCTAAAGGTTTCATGCAGCAGATAGGAGTAAAATACAGGTCCTGACCATTCTGGAACATGGCAATTCCCATACCAGATCAACCATCTATTTAGTCCAGTATCTTCTCTCAGACAGTGACCAGTACCAGATGCTTCAGAGGAAGATGTAGTAGATTATGGAATAGACTAGCCTATAGGCAACATTTTTTCCTACTCCTTTGTCGGTTGTAATTATTTCCTTTAGTTACTTTTAAATCTGTTGCCTTTTACACTGAGCGTTCCTTTTTCTTGTATTATGAGACAGGAGGATCAGTTGTGTCCCATTTACCTCTTCTCTACCACCCAACAGCTGTGTATGTTCTATTTGTGCTATTTTTTTCTCAATAGCCTGACTACATTTGAATACAGCATTCCAGGTGAGAATACCTTTGATTTATATAATGGATTATTTTCAATGTTACTTTCTACCCTGTTCTTTATACATCCTAAAAGTGGAAACAGCTGCTCAATCCACAGTGAATTGAGTTGTCCAGGACTTCCAACTATTTTTTCTGAATGGTTACAAGTAACTAAGAACTCAGCTGTGTGTATGAGCAGTTAAATTTATCCCTTCCTATGTATGTTATCTTTGCATTTGTCAATACTTAAGTTTTTCTGCCACCATGCTGCACACTGGAGATGGAGCTACTAATTATGTCCCAAAAACACTTGACTGTACTGTAAATTTTTTTCTTTGAGTAAAGCATCAAATGCCTGGATGCAAAAGCCTGTACATCTGCTTTTTCCTTGTTTGAAGTTTATAGTAAATACTGTGCGGTACCAAAGTGGAATTCTGTCAGTGCTCGCAATTACATAACAGAAATGCTTCCATTTTTGACTCCTGAAATACGAAGGCCCCCAGTCTTTGTACCATTTACAGATTGACAATTTTAGCAAGTTACAATTTTTTCCTTTAGCTATGCAATTACTGTTACTGAAGTTAATAATGCAACCAATGGGAAAAAATGTCACTCAGTGATTGGTCAAATATAGAATCCCACTTCTGTTTATTAAAGGACTGATGGACTTTTGTGAGCACTTTCAATTAGTTTTATTGAGTAGCCAAATCTTTTAAATTAGCACAGATAAAATAAGCATTTGCATGTGTTACAAATGACTTTTTACAGGAATAAAACAGTGAAAATTACAAACTGTAAAAAGGAGGACAAGTAAATCCTGTCTCAGATTCAGAAGGGGCAAGATTTATAACTTCATGCTGAAGATCTGTGTCTGAGTTTCAGAAAACAAGGATTTAATATTACAATATTATACACTACTTTACAAAATTAAATTTATAAGGATTACATCCCTAATAGTGAACAAAAGCTTAAAATCACATTTGATGGTCCCTTATATAACAGCCATTATGCATCTTTGATTATAAATTGTTAAGAAATTAACTCTGAATAAAAGAAATGTAAATCTTATTCTAGTTATTGCAAAATAGTCTATTTAGACTAGACTCAAATATATTAAATTATAAAAGATAATGAATACAAATTAAAATGGATGGTACTGATGTTGACTGAATTAAAATTAATGTGTCAAACAAATAGTTAAACCTCAGAAACTAGAAAAATAGAGTATATGTGCTGTGGTAGGGTTGTCGCACTAAGACAGAACAACCAGGACCACCCTTGCCTGTTTAAGATCTTAAAACAAACAAGTTATCCTTGACATTTGTAATACAGTGAGAAGTGTGGCATAGGCAGTTTACACACCGGTGTGCTCTGCAATGATGTAAGAGTAATACAAATTGAAGCAGCATGTTTTGTTCACCCCTGCATGGAATTAAACTACACATTCAATATTGCAGAATATTTCTTAAATACAATCTGGACATTCCAAAAGCATTCTACCTCAAATGGGTTCATTTGCTCGTTGTTTTCACAGAGAAAAATATTAGGGATCCTAACTTGAAATGATGTTAGTTACTGTACTGGCATGTAGACTGACATTCATAACTGTTATCCTGGTTTACATAAAGCAAGTGACGCTCTCTCTGAAACAGACACTATATTTAAAAATGTAAGTTTATGGAATATAAATGACAAAGTATGTGGTAATAGTAAGAAAAACCAAAGGCTTTGGGTCTGTTGTGAGATGCATGGATGATTTCCAGCATCCTAGTGGGTACATTTTATCATCACATGCCTGGAGTGAGGTACCACTTAATAAAACTGTGGTTGTCTGAATGACTGATTCTCATTTAAGAAATAAAAAAAAAATAGGATTTAAATGTGAGTGAAGCCAGAAATAAAGTAATTGAATAAATTTTAAAACATAATTTTCCCTATGTACTTACTATATATTTTCACGTTGACTGAAGATAATGCACAGGATGTTTAAATAATCTTTGGGAGAAGTAAATCTGTTCCAAAATGCTCTTTTGAAAACATCACAAAAATCAGCACAAATGATAGTGGCTTTTTTGTGCTCAGATTGCACAAGATGTTTCTATGAAGAAACAGCTGCTTCTCCCCTGCATTGAGGTAACTCCTGTCCGTCAATTATATTGTAACTGGAGCAGGAGCAGAAGCAGACGAATGGCTGCAGAAACTGTGATCCTACCAGATCCTGTTAAATCCTCTTCGCAAAACCTTCACAAGTTTACTAGCATAGGCACAATATCTACTTGCCTACCTTTATAGTAAACATTTCACTCAATGAAAAGTTACTTGACCCCAACAAGGAGATTTTTGCAAGTCTGCTATAAGTGTATGAGCATTAATATGAACTAAAAGCAAAATAAAGTAGAAAACATTTTTTCCACATCACAGTTCTTCCATGGGCATATAAGGGGCAGAAATTGACTAGTAACAAAGAGAAACAGCCTGTCATCTACAGATTGCTCCCAACCGATGTACTTTAATTCCCATGTACTTTACACATCTTACATTTAAGAATACCAGCTTTCTACAAATCCAGTTTCCATATTTAATTTGTAGCACTTGCAGGTCTGTCAGTTAAATTAAAACATGTATATTGTGTGCACACATGGCCCTGGAATTAGGCTTGTTACATAGCTTCAATAAAAAAAAGATTTTGGAGAACTTTAAATATATTCACTGAACTATAAAACACTTCCTACTAATATGTTTTTTCCATTTATTTCAAGAGCAAAATTATTACTTCTGCTTGGATTCAGTTTTAGATGTCAAACAAAATATTCAGTGCTGTCTCAAAAATATATTGATAAATTAAGGATGAAATGCTACCACAGCCTCATTTCACAAAAAAATAATTTTGTGGGCCTAACATTTAGTTAACCTATATTAGAGCAGAAATCTATCTAATGTAATGCACAGAAAGGATCAGGTGGTTTTATGCTTTGCCTTCTTTTCCCCCCTTTCCTGCCATTTAATCAACTATTAAGACAAGACCAACTCATTATTTTTAACTACAAACACAAGGCTCAGTGTCAGTCTTAGCCCATGTTTGCTGCCAGACAACTTGATTATAGTTTTCAGTTTACACAGTATGCTATGCCAACCTTGTCTTTCAGGTACAAGAATATTGATACATTTAAAAGCTTTTTAACAAATTACTTCAATCTATCTCAATCCAGCTAGGCCAGTTTAAGCTACCTTCAGACTTATCCAACATAACCATTTCTAGAACATTACATCCTAAAATTTTCATAATTTTTTTTTCAAATATTTGTTCATTTCACAATGAATTGTTTCATTGCTACTTTAAGTGTACCAGATAGCTCTTTTTTAAAAGAAATGTTCAATCTTTAATCAGTGGATATACTGTATCATAAGGACAATATAATTTCCCTGCAACTGAATCATATTGAGGTTTTAAATCTAGCAGCAACCCCGCCCCCCCCCCAAAAGCAAAACTAAAAGTTACAGAAATATACATTTTGAACAAAGAACTCCATTTTACAAAATGTATTTCACCCCTTCAATATTGCCTTTGCAAATGTACTTCATGCTGCAACTGCTTGCAGTAAAAGCATGATTTGCAGCAAATTAAAGATCCCCAACCTCTTCAAATAGATTTTGATTTTAAAAGTACAATATTATGTAGTTGCACATATGATTCTCAGTTGTGGTCCTTTATTTGCTTTACTTTGTTGAAATCACAGTGAGACCTTCTCATCAACTGCACCAGGCCACAAACTTAACAAAAGATATTACAAGCACAAGTGTTCTTTACTGCAGAAATTTTCGCTAAGCAAGCGAGCCATACAACCCAGTGGTTCATTTATTCACTTGCTGCTGTATATGCAGGAGGAACTCATAGTATGATAAGGCAGATTCTGTTCTGTCTTCTATCATGTTCTGTAGGAAACTTGATTTCAGTGGACTTTCATCCCTTAGAAATAGAAATAAAATGACTGAGTGAAATGAAACATTCACTAACCTCTACAGTACAGTATTTTTAAAGTTATAGGATGAACTAGCATTTTGAAAGCTATTTAAAAATAAGTCCATCAACTGGTCAAGTGTAAATGAAAAGCCAGTACTGTAGGCCTCACAATCATTCATACCACAATATTGCTGGATAATGTTCACATTTAATTCACTAAAATGTCTGATGTTAAACACAGGGAAGCTGGTTACATTTATAATGTAAGAGCCTCTCAATACCAACTGGCAGAGAGCCCACTCTTCTGTAAACTCCCATCAGGTCTGACACTTTATACGTTATTATCATAGTATTTATCTGTAAAGAGTGCTGTGTGTAGTATCAAATGAGAGCTGGTGACATGGTAGTCAATCTCACTGTGATGTTTGTACAGATGGTGTGCAAAGAGTTGTGTGCTGGAAATACGACCCTAAAATGTTTTGAGGGCAGACTGGATAAACAAATTGTCCTAGACAAAAGCAGAGGAAGTTACTTGTCTGTAACTGGAGGTTCTTCGAGCTGTGTGGTCCCTATCTGTATTGCACACGGGGATAGGCAGGTGTGCCATGCACCTGAATCCTGAAGTGTTTCTTAGCAGTGTCCACTGACCAGCACGTGTATGGTGCATCCCCTCATGCTCCCAGCAGAGGGTATAATAGGTAGTGGCTCTCCAGTCTTCCTCTTACCGTCTTGGAATGTAGTCTGAAGCAGAGGGGAGAGAGGGCAGGTAGTGGAATACAAATAGGGACCATATATCTTGAAGAAGTTACAGGCAAGTAACCTCTCTTCTTCGAGTGATGGTCCCTATGTGTATTGCACACATGGGTAACTCGCGAGCAGTGATCAGTGCAGAGGTGGGTGTGAGGATGCCAATGGAAGCGCAGTCTGCATTACAGCCTAGCCCGCTGCCATTGTACACTAGTGTATTGTATTGTGAATGTGTGGACAGAGCGCCAGGCGGCTGCATGACTTAGGTCTTGTCAGGAGACATCCGCCAGTGAAGCCGATGTGGTGGCTTCCACTCACATAGAGTGAGCTGTGACTATCAGGCAGGGGTACGCCAGATTGTTTGTAGCATTCACAGATCCTCCCTGAGACCCATTTGGAGATTGGTTTGGAGGAGAGGGCTTTACCCTTGGACTGTTCAGCGATGTGCCAAAGAATTGAGTCCTGTGGTTTTCAAGCATTTACAATTCACACCATGCACAACTCTTACGAATCTTGTGTGAGGGCAATGCAGTATAAAATATGTCACTACAGTGGCTGACATGACTATGCATGCATGCAAGTATGATCATGCATACTTGTGTATTAGAGTTGTCAAAAATAACTTACCTTATTATATACAGTATAGGGAAGAATGGCCTTTGCTCTCTCAGCCAAGAGATAAAAGCTATTGTTCTGGTAGATTCAGCTGTTTCAAGTTCTGGAAGATGCGTCTATTAGACAAAAGTTATCATTAATACATAATATAACACACTGTCTTTAGGAGACAGAGTTAATTTAGTGTTAATGAAAAGGGCCAAGCATTGTAACCAGGCATAAAGCAGGCACAGTTAGTATGAAGCTGTTCCACATACCACTGCAATTTCAGTCTCAGACCATCCTTGAGCAAACTATCCATTGTGCCAAACTGAATAGTGGCTTTTGGCTGTCACAACTGGGACTACATTAACAGATTCATTTTCACTTGTGACCTAAACTAGGATTTGAATTTTCCAGCAATGAGGGCTGGTGAGCTAACGCACTCTCCTTTCTGGTCCCAATATTCTCAATCTGCTCAGACTTTTACTGGATCTAACTGATGGTTATCAACTTCTATTCATTGTGGTTTCATGGTGAGAGAGCTGGATTAAGATTATTTTAAGTGAGGAACCTAAGGAAGAGTGGCATATGATGGGGGAAGTGAGCTTTTCCTGAAACTGGAATTAATTACAATCAGCTACAATTCTAAAAGGCTCTTTAGCTTATACAGGTGATATTTTAAAAAGTTATTTGTCTTAAGACCAAAGCAAGCACTTACCATATTCTGTGGTATTGATACATAACTTGGAACTCCAAGGACTTGGCTGATAAAATTCTGTCCACAATTCTTTCCAACCCAAATAAACATTACCTAAAAGACAATCCGATAATGACAGCATTAATCTATGCAATACATAAACCCTTATACTCATCAGTATATCTAAAGTGCTCAGTAGTCTTCAGAAAAACCTACAAGTTCATATAAAATTTTAACTTACAGAGCCAGCATCCATAAGATAAGCACCATCCCTACTCAACTTCTCCACAGACAGCTGGAGAATGGGTGGCTGAGGTATTGTTCTATCATTGATGTTGAGGGCTCCCTAAAGAGAAAAATTGCTACAATGTAAGTGTGCCTCTAGATATATAGATAAAAAAAGGCAGACAAGAATGAAAAATATTCAAATGGAATACATTTTTACTAGTAAAAACAATTAAGGACAAATTATACCCCTTGCACCCAAGAGCATCATCATCTGTTGATGTCTGACTTATCTTCTTAAAATTCGGATATAACATATACTTTATTATAAAAAATCAGTCTTTAATTTGTCTTATTGAAATTGATTCTCTTCTGAAAACTTCAGTTATGTTAGCTTCAAAAATCTGCAGGCTTCAAAGTCTGGATGTACAGATTTAGTCTGCCTGCACTGAGTAACTCCTACACATACTTGTTCACGGAACTAATGACAGGACTTATTTTAAAAAGGAAGTTGTACAACAGTATGAAAAACATCATTCCTGCTGCAGTATATCCCCTTTTAAGGGTGGTGCTTTGTAGTGTAATAGACTATTTTCAAATCAGAATGCTAGCTACATTTTTCAAAATGGTTGTCTAAAGAATCCAATCCACACTGTGACTAGAGTGGGTGTTAGCCACATGTTCCCTCCAGAGCCCATCTATACCACCCCTAACAGACAACCTGGAAAATAATGGAGCTACATCTTATATGTATGGTTTACAGTATTTGTAAACTTCTACGCATTTCAATTTAGTCTGAAATGCAATCCAACACTGGAACTACCCCTCATCTCACAATTTATAATTCATGAATGTATTGCTTCCAAGTTATTCTAAACCAAGTTTTGCAGCAATAAGTCTGGATTACATGGAGTGGGAATTTAGTGCAGCAGTCTTTATAATAATTTCTTAATAGTCACACACACACATGCATGATTCATGTCATGTGACTTAATTAAAGTGCCATGGAATTGTCCTATCAGTTTGCCTTTAATGGATAGGTTGCTTTGATGTATCTTTAAAACTTTTAACCTTGTGACTGCCTGTGCGCTCTCAGACTACATACCTTGAAGAATACAGTTCTTATTTAAAGGGTTTTCTATGCAATACATATTCGTCACTACAAATAAAGGTGTTTGGAACCAAGCAACCACAGAACAAGTGTAATAAGTAAAAAAAAAAAAAATCATACCTCATCTGTGAGATTGTCAACTCTGTACAGATTGGGATGGGTCATAAGCATGAGGAAAATTAGGGGCTGGTTTTTCACTTGACACATAGTAAAAATACGCTCATCTAAACGGATATTTGTCCCAGTCTGGAATGCTTTCTGTGAATAAAACCAGTATTTGAAATATTTTAATTTGTTATTAATTCAAAGTCAACAAGTGAAAAGCACTAGACTACATTAAGAAATATTCTGAGTCCCACATAAAATTTAGCCTCAAGTATTATGATCTGAAAATATAATAAAAAAAGTCTTCATTACTACAGTGACCTCCCCTACTTAATTTATCTGCATTTCTTAATTGATTATCTGTACTCAAAGCAAGTTTCGTATATTATTTATATGCAAACAACTTTGTGACTAATCACTCAAGCAGTGTATCTTTGGACTCTGGAACCATTGACATAACATACTGTAATATGTTGGTCCTATGTCTACAGAACACTTTCTGAAGAGTGGAGTTGGAATGACGACATATTACGATGGATTTTTAATAAAATTATGCATACTACTTTGTCTCAAGAAGCTACATAATACTTAAAAATCGCAATCCAAAAACATGTTATGCTTAATCCTTCAGCTCTAATGCACATCTCTGTCAGAGGTGTTCTGACTTAATGGTAAACGCACTCCATTGGCTTACAGACACAAAGCAGCTGATCTGCTGCTGAAGCAGGATCCCATCCCAAACAAGTATTGAAAACCATTCAAGTGTTTGACTTTGTCTTTATTAAAGAGATCAGATCTCCCCCAGCATAAACACAGCCATAGTATAGACTTGACAAGGGTTTTTAGTAACATTTGAGAAAGTGCGAATAAGATGATTCCACCAGGTCTTGATCATGCTGCATTATGAAAGAGTAAACCATCTATCCTAACACTAACCATTTCCTATACTAGTTCAAGGGGACCCACGGCTGAAAGCCATTTTCAGAAATTGTTCAGTTTTATAGTGTAGACAAGACTCAGGAATGCTGCAAACCCCTTTGTTAGAAAAGGGAAAGATGAGTTATTTGAAAGCTGGCACTTAGCTCTTGCCCTACACCCAGTGGTGAGCTGGAGCCGGTTCACACCAGTTCACGGGAACCGGTTGTTAAATTTAGAAGCCCTTTTAGAACTGGTTGTCTTGCGTGGGACAACCAGTTCTAAAAGGGCTTCTAAATTTAACAACCGGTAAGCTGAAGTGACCCAGGAGCATAGCTGGGGGGGGAGCAGGGGGAGAGGCCGCTCCCCCCGAGCACATTATCCAAAAGTGGTGCCTAAGGCGCCAACTCTGTGGGTGCTCCAGCTCCCCATGCCCCCAGCTCACCTCTGCCTCCTCCCCTGAATGCTCCGCCCCACTTCTCCTCCCCCCTTCTTCCCGCAAATCAGCTGTTCGCGCTGGAAGCCTGGGAGGGCGGAGAAGCAGAGCAGCAGCTTCGCGCTCAGGCCCAGGGAGGCGGAGACAAAGCAGAGGTGAGCTGGGGCGTGGAGGTACGCAGGGGAACTGCTCCCTGCCCCAGCTCACCTCCATTCCGCTCCGCCTCCCTGGGCTTGAGTGCAAAGCCGCCGCTTGCTTCTCAGCCCTCCCAGGCTTCCTGCACGAACAGCTGATTCGCGGGAAGCGAGGGAGCTGTGAGCTCAGCCTGACCCGGTGCTCCAGGCGCTGCGCAGTGGCGGCGTGGCCCAGCTCCAGCCAAGCGGCACAGCTGTAGCGCTGCCAGCCACCTCTAGGCAGTGCGGTAAGGGGGCACAGGGGGTAGGGGTTGGATAGAGGGCAGGGGAGTTCGGAGGGGTGCTGGGGGTGGGGGGATGGATAGGGGGCGGGGCGGTCAGAGGGTGGGGAACGGGGGTTGAATGGGGGCAAGGGTCCCAGGGAAGCAATCAGGAAGGAGGAGGGGTTGGATGGAGAGATGGGAGGCAGTCAGGGGCAGGGGTTCCCGGGCGGCCAGGAGACAGGGAAAAGGGGTGGTTGGATGGGGCAGGGGTCCCTGAGGGCCACCAGGAATGAGAGGAGAGGTTGGATGGGGCGGCGGGGGTCAGTCGGGGGCAGGGGTTCCAGGGGCGGTCAGGGGCCAGGGAAGGGGAGTGGATGGGTCAGGGTCAGGGGTCCCGGGGGGGACAGACGCATCAAGGAACGCGGGGGGAGTCCTGGGGGGTGGAGGCATGCCACGACCCCCTTGTGGGGTGAGGAGGGAACCGGTTGTTAAGGTTTTGGCAGCTCATCACTGCCTACACCCCACATTAAGCTGGTGTATAGATTTGCCTTGTCAGCAGCACACAGAGCGAAGCTCCTCAAAGCCACACCGAACAGCAATGGCTGCACGTTCCCCAGGCTGGCAGTCAGGAGTACCAGGCAATCATGGCAAGCCTCCCCATATTACTCCCTGCTCCCACTTTCCTTTGCTTCCTCTCTTGGCTGCCCACTTCTGCCTCAATACCGATGCACTCCCAGGCACCCAAACTTCTTGCCCTCTAGCTCCACCTCCCTGGTGCTATTCTTCACCATACTCCCCATCCTACACTGCTGCAGCTCGATACATGGAACAGAGGCCCCTTCTTTCTGTCATGACACACTCCACGCCACAACTACACCACCTCCCTACACTGTTCATAAAAATTTAAGCTTTATGAGAAATGCATCTGACATAAGCTCTAGATGCAGTACATAAACACAGCCTATACATATGGAACTTGTCACATTTAGATATTATGATAACTTTTAAAAAACCCTTTGTTGGTGGCTGATAGAGACACCCAAGCCATCTTCTACTACAGTTGGCCCCAATAAAGCCTAGGTGAACAAGCAAGTCTTGCTTTGCCGTGGTACTGAGGGGGGAAAGAAGAGAGAGAGGAGAGAAAACACCAAATCCAGGGCCTGGAGAAGTGAGACAAGAAGTTGGTTCCATTTATACCAGAAGAGGCAATTATCTTAAATGCCGAACAACCTCAGTTACTGTGACAGTATATGGAGAGAAGGCTGGTTTTAATTAAACTGGATCTAAACCAATGAAGAAATCACCCCCCCTTCAAATGTTGGCAAAACCCTACATATATAATATCTCACTGAAATGTTTATTTATACATCATTCAGACTGACATACTGAATATAAAAATAACATTCTCTGGAAAGATTTTATTTTCATTCTTACTTGTTTTAAGAGCGCCAGTACATGAAGTGGAAAGAGTCGTAGGGAATAGGGAGCCATCAGACCAGGCTGCTGAATGCTTAGGACTGAAGAGCGGTAAGCTGATAGTGAATCGATTACAGCATTCACCAAGGCATCACGAGCATCACTCAAACTAGCAGAAACTGACCGGTCCACAGCTAAAGAGCCACAGAGAGAGAAGTTTAACAGCTAATTATATCCTATTTCTTTTCTAAAAATTACTGACACGTATTATTTTGTACTTCTATAGATCCTCATCTCAGGATCTTAAGATGATTACAAGCACACATTAATGGAGCTTTACTGTGCCATGAAGAGGCTTAGAGGGATGGGAACATTAATGGTACAGCCTAGAATAAAAAAATCCAGGAGTGCTAATTGCTGCTCTAACTTCTGATGTGCAAAATTCTAAAGCCATATCAAACAAGGTGACAACATACAGTTGTACTGATATCCTCACATCAGAGGACCTGTAAGTCATATGGCAAAGTGCCTTCAACCATTCAGAAGGTAGGATACTACCCCTGTAATCTTGCTTCCTGAAGGATTATTCCTCAAAAGTTTTAGATATTTTACACATGTACATCAAAGAGCATCATGCTTACCCATATTGGCTAATAACCCTGTAATAGCTTGTACGTCAGCCCCCAGATACACGTCATTCAGTGTTGTAACAACAGGTAAACACATAGTGTGGACTCGAATCCTTCTTTCACCTATAGGGAAAAAATAAATCTGTGTAGTCGCCAAATGGCATTTTCCACACCATTATCTAAGCTGTGTTTTGGCGGAAGGGAGGGAAAAAAATCACAAATGTAGCAAAAATGAAGTCTATACACTAAAATTTGCAGTAACTCTAATTGTTTTAAGTCAATTTATTTAAGAGTATCTTTTTTGTTCAATTTACCTTACGCAATTAGTCTATATTTCAGATAAATAACTTATAAAATGGATTTAATACACCATTAACTTGTCACACAAGTATCTTAAATTAACACTTGTTAAGCAGCCAATTTAATATCTTTGGCCAACTTATTTCTGGGCTAAAATTGCCCATTTCAGATTAGAGCAAGTTTTTCAGCAAATCTGTAAGCCCCTGAAATGCAGCTGCTGAATGATGAATAACCACTATCACCAACAGCAGCTGAGGAACGAGTGTGCTAGCATGTTAGACTCTCCCCTCTCTTATTGGGGATATGAAGATGTAGTTGAAGTTATTTACTTACTACAAACAAACTAGATTATAATTTAAGAATTTACACACAATGGCAGCTAACAGAGTATATCACTGTACCAGCCAATGCTGTTTACATTTCTTACCTTTGCTGGATGTGTACAATAGTGCTGACTGAAAAGAAACAACTGGCATGTCAGTGAGACTTTCCTCTACTGACATTTGTACAGCATATCCTGCATCCGGGTTTACATTGGGTAAAGACAACAAGTCTGTTGATCGCACAAAGAAGTTCCCGTGGAAGGTATGAATGGAAAGACCTAGGAAAGGAAAAACCATGTAATCTGTTTTATTAATGTTACTTTCGCCATTTAATGTAAACTATGAACTGATTACATAGTTGCCCTGATTTTTAGACTGTGCTCTACTCTAGATTATGGACAAACCCTTTTCAAAATACAGTTCCTTTAGTAAATGTAAATATCTCAAGTTGCATATTAGTTTGTAGCATGCACTAAAGCCAATGGTTACCAAGCACTCAGAATACAAGTCAGCTCAAAGATTAACAATGTTCCAAATTTCTTTGACTCTTTGAGGCTGAAAGTCACAATGTGCTGAGATTTCTAGTACAGAATATATGATAGGATCAGTCATTTAAGGGAAAATACTACATACAGCGCAGTAAAGTACTCTTTCTATACAAGTACTACCCTTGGGAACCAGTAATTTAGTTCTAAAAGGGTTACAAATTAGGGCTGTCAAGCAATTTAAAAAATTAATCACGATTATTGTTTAACAGCACGATTAATAGACATTAATTTAAATATTTAAATATTTATTTAAATGTTTTTGGATGTGGTGGTGAAGAATGATGGGGTATATGAATGTTTTATGAATGCACTTGCAATGCCAGCTACAAAAGTGCTATGCGAATGCCAGTTCTCACTTTCTGGTGACATTGTAAATGAGGAGTCAGCAGCATTATCTCCCGTAAATGTAAACAAACTTGTTTGTCTTAGCTATTAGCTGAACAAGGAGGAGGACTGAGTGGACTTGTAGGCTCTAAAGTTTTACATTGCACTCAAAAATACCAGTTATGAAACAAAAACAAAAATCTACAGTTGTAAGTTGTACTTTCATGATAAAGACATTGCACTGCAGTATTTGTATGAGGTGAAATTAAAAATACTATTTCTTTTGTTTATCATTTTTACAGTGCAAATATTCTGTGTTGTAATTGAAATCAACAGATTTGAAAATGTAGAAAAACATCCCCAAATATTTAATAAATTTCAATTGGCATTCTATTGTCTAAGAGTGCGATTAAAACTGCGATTAATTGCGATTAATTTTTTTACTAACTTTTTTTGAGTTAATCGCATGAGTTAACTGTGATTAGTCGACAGCGCTATTACAAATATATGACATTGAATTCAGTTAGACCCAAGGTACAGGAGCCTTGCTACAATACACTGTCCAAATGCTTTTCTGTTGCTTCTTTATAGTTTTTAGATGGAGGTGCAAGACAGTAAAGAGTTCCCTTTATCCTCTCAGTTCATGAAAAATTAAAAAAAAAAAGAAAATCAGGCTTCTGGTTTAACTACAGGGCAAGACAGTTTTGAAAGTAAACAGTGTAGCAGGAATATTAAATTATGAATTCCTTATTTTTGCTTGAGGAGCATGTGGAAGTACATAGTAATGAAGCACCTATTTCTAGCCTTGGCAAGCCATAGATACTGATCCTCAACACCACTGCACCTTGATAGATAAACTCTTTTGTGCCATTCTACTAATTCTGCTCTCTTTTCTACAGTTGGATTCAGAATGCCTGATTTTACATGTACATTTGCCAACTATTCATTCAGGATTATATAAAAACAAAATACCAATAAATAATGTTTAAATAATAAACTATACAAAAAAGATTCTATTCAGACCTTTGGTGCATCTTATCCTCATGACGGCCTCAAAGCCAATCTTTCTAGTTAAGTATCGTTTCAGCTCTTTCTGTAATTTCTCCACCTGGACAGGGTTGTGCTGATGATGGTAAGATTGATAGTAATACACACTTCCTGCTGAATACCTTGATATACAGCCTAGAATAGAAAATGTGCATTGGTGGAGTTCAAATCAACAGTTGTTGCTGCGGTCTTCAAATATCAGTTCAGATTAACCTAATTCTCCTTGTAATTTTATTTGCAAGCATCAACAGTTTAACATTAACAACCTTATTCTACACAGGTATAGGCCCAGATATAATGTGTAGATGTGACCAATAACTTGCTTGATTATGAAGGTTATAAAGTGTGAAATGGATTTAAAATTGGTCTAAAGGAAAGATGATACCACGCCACTCAGGAACAAAAATCAGAGGATACGTTAGGGGTGAGAAGTAATTAAAATGGTAACAAAGCTGCTCCAATAAAGGTGTTTACTTCATCATGCATTGAGACGTAAGAATGAAAATAAATTCCTTCAGATGACTCGCACCTTATTCCAGAATCAAAATAATTCTTTGAAATACTCCTACAAGTCGAGGAGGAAGAGTGTCTCAGAAACTATCATGCTAACTAGAAGGACGTTGTAATACGTCTCACTACCAATGTCATTATGCATTAAGGGTGACCTCATCTCAACGTGAAATTCCATCCTAGCCAGCAGGGGTGGGGAACCTACAGCCTGCTACTTCATTTCATGTGGCCCACAGCAAGTTTCCACGCTGTGGGCCAGAAGCACCAAGCCCCGGCGCCCTGAAGCAGCGAGCTGCGGGGAGAAGCTAGGGTTGCCAGGCTGTTAAAAGTGCTGTCGGCTCTGCGCAGCTCCCAGAAGCGACTGGCATGTCCCTGTGGCCCCTAGGATCAGGGGCGAACAGGGAAGCTCCACACGATGCCCCTGATCCCAGTGCCAGCACCGCAGCTCCAATCGGCCGGGAACCATGGCCAATGGGAGCAGTGGGGGCAGTGCCTGTGGGCACAGGCAGTGCACCTCAAGCAGAGCCCCCTGGCCCTCCGCCTAGGGGCAGGACATGCCAGCTGCTTCCAGGAGCCATGAGGAGCCAGGGCAGGCAGGGAGCCTTAGCTCCACTGCACTGCTGACCGGGAGCCACCTGAGGTAACTGCCACCCAGCCGGAGCCCAGACCCCAAATCCCCTGCCCTAGGTCAGAATCCCCCCACCACACCTTAACTCCCTCCCAGACACCACACCCCAACCTCCTGCCCCAGCCCTGAGCCCCCTCCTGCACCCCAAACCACCTCCTGCACCCCAACCCCCCTACCCCAGCCCTGAGCCCACTCCCACACTCCAAACCCCTTAGCCCCAGCCCACACCCCCTGACTGCACTCCAAACCCCTCACCCCAGCCTGATCCCAGAGCCTGCACCCCCAGACGGAGCCCTCATCCCCATCCCACACCCCAACCCCCCTGCCCAGAGCCCCCCTCCTTCCCTCCACCCCGTATCCATCATTTCTGGCCCCACCCCGGAGCTTAGCAGAAGCCCCGAGCCTCTGCAGCTCGCCCCGCTGCAAGGGGAAGCCCTGAGCCTGTGCGCAGCCCACGACTGATTTTTTCTGTGGGTCAGTAGCCCCTGATAAGAAAAAGGTTCCTCACCCCTGCTATTCACCTTATTCAGGTTCTTATACCATGGTGATAAGCACAGTATATAACATATGTTTATGTCCAGAACAAAGGGAAATCCTTTGTACAAATGTAGGACACGATCTAGGGGAAAAAGGGTCAAGTTTTGTAAACAGAACTCTGTCATTGAGTCGCCAACAGACACAATCAGATACTGAGCTATGAACTGCTTTGACATACAAGGATATAGCTACCAATTTTTAATTTGTTTAAGTCGTCGGCTCACAGCCCACACTAGTGAGGCTTTTCAGAATCTGGAAATGATGAGATTATACCCAGATAGTTTAAACATATTTCTATTTGTTAAACAGGACTTTGTTTAAATATTTCTAGAACTCTGATTTTTGTCTAGTAATATTAGGGAACAAGTCCTGACAATGTTCTAAGAGATGAGAAAATCTCAACCCTCAGGTAAGAACGGGAGGGATAGCTCAGTGGTTTGAGCATTGGCCTACTAAACTCAGGGTTGTGAATTCAATCCTTGAGGGGCCATTTAGGGAACTGGGGTAAAAATCTGTCTGGGGATTGGTCCTGCTTTGAGCAGGGGGTTGGACTAGATGACCTCCTGAGGTCCCTTCCAACTCTAATATTCTATGATTCTATTCTACGATTCTAAGAATACAGGCTAGTTAGCTTGTCCTCAAACTCCTAACATGAAATACCATAATCTCTACCCATAGAAATGTCAAACAGTGGATCGGGGAACATGCAATCTCATAGTTAGCCCTCTTGGGCATGGTTGCCAATACCAACCATTACATTAAAATGGTAGAATATGCATAAGTGAAAGAGCAAAATCCATTTTTTTTTTTTAGTATTACACAGTGTTCCCTAGAACACTGAAGCTACAATCTTAAACAGCACCTTATAATGACTTACCTAATGAAGCCAAGTCAGAATACTGTCCACTAAGAAGGAACAAGTCAACTGCAACCTGCTGCCCTGAACAGTCCAAGGCTAACTTCTTATAGAAGTCAGTGGATGGTGTAAGATGTATATCCTGTTAATACAAGGAAATAGAAGAGAGGAGTCCAAAAGGCACACGCTCTTGTGACCTAATTTCAGGGATGCTCACTGCATCTCTCACACTGACTTCAATGGCTGTTCTGAGCGCTCAGTATCTTTCAAAATCAGAGCATTACTCTGTGTTTATAAATTTGTTAGTCTTTAAGGTGCCACAAGTACTCCTGTTCTTTCTGTGTTTATAGGTTTTCTTGTTAGTAACATTTGATTAATACAGTATAAGAATGTCAGCTCTCACAAAAGAACTACAATAAAACTAAGATAATCCAAACCATGCAATTCAAAATGTATATAAACTCATGCAACAGGATTGTAAATTTTCATAATCTGTGTTTAAGAGTGTTTTTTGTAACCTTTGCAGATGCTCTTTGGTTAGGTTCTTCTCGGGATTTCAGTGATCCCACTCCTACAGATGGAAGCTGTGTCTGGAAGACAGAAATTCGTCCACCAGTGGGAGACATCAGTTTGAAGGCGGCCTGCAGCGCAGGTCCTAGAGCACTCTGTGTTTCCAGGGACTTGGTTAACATCTGTGGCAAGGTCCGCAGTAAATCTTGAATTAGCTGGTATAAAGTAAAAAGTTACTCAGAATTAAAACGTTTCAGAAGGGATTTCTCCTGTGTTGCACAGGCTTCTTATTATGCATGTAACATTGAGTACTGCAGGTATTAAAGAGATAAATTAAATACATACACAAAAAAGTAACATTTAATACCTTAAAACAAGATGTGAGGGTAGTTTGCTGTTTTACAGCACCCAGCCAGCATTGAGGTCTCTTAAAATCTGGCTATCTGACCTCTACTTTTTCACTTGAAATTTAGCATTTCCAAAACTGTAGGAACTAATTAAGAGTTATTTTCAACATTTTGCCTCAGATGACCAAAACAACTTTTCAAAGTTAAATAATTCACCTTTTCCTAGTCTGTCATTTACTACTCACATTCAGTGTTGATACACACATGCTCCTCTTTGAGCAGAGTAGATGTATTACTCTCATCCAACAATGCCTGGGAAGAAAGTCCCAAATCTGCTCCAAACTAATTGGAGGTATGTGAACAGCCACCATAACCAAGTGTCCATGTGTAAGTACTCAGGTTTTACCTAGAGTGACATTCTACAGTATTCCATAACCTACCGCTTCTAATAAAACAAGATCCCTAGCACAAAAAACTAAGAATTAAATAAGGCAAAGCTTGCCAACATTTTAAGCAGGGCTGTCAAGCGATTAAAAAAACTGTGATTAAATCGTGCTGTTAAAGAATAATAAAAGACTATAAATATTTTTGGATATTTTCCACATTTTCATATATATTGATTTCAATTACACCACAGAATTGAAAGTACAGTCGAACCCATTTATGTCGACCTCGGTTAACTTGCCAATCCTATTAAGTCGACGGTTTACAAGTGGAACCGCCAAACTCCCTCTTTGTCTTATGAGTTTCTCATCCGTTATGTCGATTCGCCGAACCCTAATATCTCGAGCCCGTCCCCGACCCACCGTGTCCCCAGCCGCCCGCTCCCCGGCTCTCCAGCCGCCCGGTTCCCCAGCCGCCCGCTTCCCGCGTCCCCAGCCGCCCGGCTCCCCGCGTCCCCGACCCACCATGTCCCCAGCCGCCCGCTCCCCGGCTCCCCAGCCCCGCGGTTCCCCGCGTACCCGCCCGCCCGCCGGCTCCGCTTCGCCGCTCGCCCGCCCGGCTCCGCTTCCCCGCCCGCCCCCGCATACCCGGTCCCTGCCTGTCCCCGCCCGCCCGCCTGGCCCCGCATACCTGGTCCCTGCCCGTCCCCGCCCCACATACCTGGTCCCGGCTTCTCCTGCCGCCCGCCCGCCGGCTCCGCGTCGCCGCCCGCCCGGCTCCGCTTCCCCGCCCGCCCCCGCATACCCGGACCCTGCCTGTCCCCGCCCGGCCCCGCATACCCGGACCCTGCCCGTCCCCGCATACCTGGTCCCTGCCCGTCCCCGCCCCACATACCTGGTCCCGGCTTCGCCAGCCGCCCCCCCGCCGGCTCCGCTTCCCCGTCCGCCCAGCTCCGCTTCCCTGCCCGCCCGCCCCCGCATACCCGGTCCCTGCCTGTCCCCGCCCGGCCCCGCATACCTGGTCCCTGCCCGTCCCCGCCCCACATACCTGGTCCCAGCTTCGCCTGCCGCCCGCCCGCCGGCTCCGCTTCCCCGGCCGCCCGTCCCCGCTTCCCCGCCCCCGCATACCCGGTCCCTGCCTGTCCCCGCCCGCCCGGCCGCCCCCTGCCCGTCCCCGCCCCACCACCCCCGGCCCGTCCCCGCTTCCCCGCCCGCCCGTCCCCGCTTCCCCGCCCCCGCATACCCGGTCCCTGCCTGTTCCCGCCCGGCCCGCATACCTGGTCCCTGCCCGTCCCCGCCCCACATACCTGCCGGCTCCGCTTCCCCCCGCCCGTCCCCGCATACCCGGTCCCTGCCTGTCCCCGCCCTCCACCCCGGCCCCGCATACCTGGTCCCTGCCCGTCCCCGCCCCACATACCTGGTCCCGGCTTCGCCTGCCGCCCGCCGGCTCCGCTTCCCCGCCCGCCCGTCCGCCTGGCTCCGCTTTGCCGGATCCAGCCACGTGCAGGCAGCGCGGTAAGGGGGCAGGGAGGGGGTGGGGGGGTGGATAGGGGTTTATCTCGATCATTGGTTATCTCAACGGCTTTTGGCAAACCCCTAGGCCGTCGAGATAACAGGGTTCAACTGTATATAGTGCTCACTTTATATTTATTTTTTATTACAAATATTTGCACTGTAAAAAACAAAAAAAATAGTATTGTTCAAGTCACCCAATACAAGTACTGTAGTGCAATCGCTTTATCATGAAAGTTGAAATTACAAATGTAGTGCTACTTCTTGTTCAGCCAATCGCTCAGACAAACAAGTGTGTTTACATTTGCAAGAGATAATGCTGCCCGCTTCTTGTTACAATGTCGCCTGAAAATGAGAACTGGAGGTCGCATGGCACCCAGCATTGCAAGGTATTTACGTGCCAGATGCACTACAGATTCTTATTCCCTTCACGCTTCAACCACCATTCCAGAGGACATGCGTTCATGCTGATGACGGGTTCTGCTCAATAACAATCCAAAGCAGTACAGACTGACGCATGTTCATTTTCATCATCTGAGTGAGATGCCACCAGCAGAAGGCTGATTTTCTTTTTTGGTGGTTTGGGTTCTGTAGTTTCACCATCGTAGTGCTGCTCTTTTAAGACTTCTGAAAGCATGCTCCACATCTCACCCCTCTCAGATTTTGGAAGGAGATTCTTAAACCTTGGGTCGAGTGCTGTACCTATCTTTAGAAATCTCACATTGGTACCTTCTTTGCATTTTGTCAAATCTGTAGTGAAAGTGCTCTTACAATGAACATGTGCTGGGGCATCATCCGAGACTGCTATAACATGAAATACATGGCAGAATGCGGGCAAAACAGAGCAGGAGACATACAATTCACCCCCAAGTAGTTCAGTCCAAATTTAATTAATGCATTTTTTTTAAACGAGCATCATCAGCATGGAATCACGTCCTCTGGAATAGAGGCCAAGCCATGAAAGGGCATATGAATGTTTTGCATATCTGGCGCATTAAATTCTTTGCAATGCTGGTTACAAAAGTGCCACGTGAACGCCTGTTCTCACTTTCTGGTGTTGTTGTAAATAAGAAGCGGGCAGTATTATCTCCCGTAACAATAAGCAAACTTGTTTGTCTTAGCGATTGGCCGAACGAGAAGTAGGACTGAGTGGACTTGCAGGCTCTAAAGTTTTACATTTTTTTTTTGTGAGTGCAGTTATGTAACAAAAAAAATCTACATTTGTAAGTTGCACTTTCATGAAAAAGACTGCACTACAATAAAAATGAATGAAAAATACCAGTCTTTTGTTTATCATTTTTACAGTGCAAGTATTTGTAATAAATATGAAATGAGCACTGTAACTTTGTATACTGTGTTGTAATTGAAATCAACATATGTGAAAATGTAGAAAACATTCACAAATATTTAATAAATGTCAATTGGTATTCTATTGTTTAACCATGTGACTAAAACTGCAATTAATCACGATTAATTTTTTGAGTTAATCGCATGAATTAGCTGCAATTAATCGACAGCCCTTTTTTTAAGTTATTTCACCTAGTAAGAGAGACACATTGGATTCCCTTATCTTTAAATAAAGAGACCTAAGATATTTAAAGGCCACCATTAACTTGAAATGTAACCAATTAAAAGTGATTTGGCAATTCTCTGCTTGCTTATTTGTTTTTCTAAAGAAAGATGAGTCTCCACAGAGAAACTAGCTGACTACACAGGGGAAACAGCAACACTAATTACATACAATGCAATTAAATGCACAAAGTAAAACTGATCAAAATATTTCCATTTAATTCAGTTACAGTAATTTTTGTAATAAAAGTAGTCAAGAAATTCAGACAAGTGTGATAAGTACATTATTTCATTAAGTACTGTACAAGTTATCAAAGCACTTCATATTGCCTGAATGTCACCTAAGCAGTTTAAGACAGGTCTTACCTCTTTGTTTTCATTTAAGTTTACTAATAAGTTCTCTGGCATTGGTATAAACACATCTGGAAGAGCAGAAAAATGAACTGATTAAAGCTATCTGAAAACATTTCAGCTAGTTTTCAGATCAGTCTGGGTCTTATTCTGCCCTCAGTTATACCTGTGCAATCCCTTGTATTTCAATTTGAGATACTGATTATTTAGCATGAAAAGAGTAAAAGAGGATAAGAACACGGCCTGTAAAATAAAAGTATTGTGAAAAACTATCAGGTGCTCATGTTTGTATTATTTACCCTATCCAACACTATGCAATGAAAGGTCATTTTAAATTAAATGGCAATACAATTAAAAGGAAAAAAAAAACTTTTAAGCCTCATACAGCCACTTAGGAATTATATTGAGATCAACAATTTAAACAGGAGTGTAATACAAAGTTTACAAAATTTTAGGAGTTAAACTAGAATGCCAGGAAAGTTGACTTCATGTTTCAGGTCATGAACAGATCACCTGTTAAGGCCACTAAAGAAGCCCTACTACAGCATTGCACAATTAACTTTAATGGGCCTTAGCTGAGATCCTAGATACATTAAATAAATTTCACTGTTCTTTGAAGCATCTGGTGCTGGCCACTGCTAGATGAATTAGTGATCTGATCTGGCGACTCCCAGCATATGTGAACATAAGAACAACTATACTAGCTCAATATCCTGTGTCTGACCATGGACAGTACAGGGCAATCATCAAGTGATCCAGTCCCAGCCGGCGGCAGACAGGGTACATTTCCAGAGCCCAGGCTCAAGCCTGAGCTTAAATGTCTACACATCAATTTCTAGCCCTGCAGCCCAAGTCAGCTGACCCGTGCTAGCCACAGCCTTTTTATTCCAGTGTAGATGCACCCCCAGAGGCATAGGGACACAGAACTTGGGGTTGCTTCTTTGACCATCTTGGCTAATAGCCATTGATGGACCTATCCTCCGTTAATTTATTTAATTATTTTTTAAACCTAGTTATACTTTTGGCCTTCACAGCATGCCCTGCGGTAACAAGTTGACTGTGCATTTCTGAAGCGGCACTTCCTTTTGTTTATTTGAAACCTGCTGCCTATTAATTTCACCAGGTGACACTTACTTTATGTGCTATGTGAAGGAGTAAACACTTCCCTATTCACTTTCTCCACACCATTCATGATTTTACAGATCTCTACCGTAACCCTCCTTCGTCATCTCTTTTCTAAACTGAATAGTCCCAGTCTTTTTAATCTCTTCTCAATGGAAGCTGTTCTAACACCCTTAATCATTTGCCTTGCCCTTCTCCAATTTTAATCTCTCTTTATTGAGATAGAGTGACCAGAACTGCATGCAGTATTCCAGGAGTGGACATACCATGGATTTATACAGTGGCATTATGATTTTTTTTTTGTTTAATTTTCTCTCTTTCCTAAGGGTTCCTAACATTGTTAGCTTTTTTGACTGCTGCTACACATCAAGCTGATGTTTTCAGAGAACTATCCATGATGGTTCCAAGATCTCTTTCTTGAATGGTAACAGCTAATTTAGACCACATCATTTTGTATGTACAGTTGGGATGATGTTTTCCAGTGAGCCCTATTTTGCACTTACCAACACTGAATTCCATCTGCCATTTTGTCACCCAATTTAGTAACTTTGCAGTCAGTTTTGGACTTAACTATCTTCATTTTGTATCCTCTGTAAATGTTGCCATTTCATTGTTCACTCGCTTTCCCAGACCACCTATGAATATGCTGAACATATTCCCAATACAGATCCTTGGGGGAACCCCACTATTTACCTCTCTCCATTGTGAAAATTGAGCATTTATTCCTACCCTTTGTTTCCTGTCTTTTAACCCATGAGAGGACATTCCCTTTTATCCCATGGCTGCTTAGTTTGCTTAAGAGACTTTGGTGAGAGACTTTGACAAAGGTTTTCTGAAAATCTAAATGCATTATATTGACTGGATCACACTTGTCCACATGCTTACTGGCTCCCTCAGCAAATGTAATAGATTGGTGAGGCATGATTCTCCTTTACACAAGCTGTGCTGAGTCTTCAGCAACATATTGCGTTTATCTAATTGTCTGATAATTCTGTTCTTTGGCATAGTTTCAACCAATTTGCCTGGTACTGAAGTTAGGCTTACCAGCCTGTAATTGCCTTTTTAAAAATTATTAGCTACATTAGCTACCCTCCAGACATCTGGTACAGAGACTGATTTACATGGTAGTTTCATACCACAGTTAGTACACCTGCAATTTTATTTTTGAATTCCTTCAAAACTCTTGGGTGAATACCATCTGGTCACGGCAACTTGTTGCTATTTATGGCTTGGGTGTAGGAATCTCCCCCATATCCTCTGCATTGAAGACCAATGCAAAGAATTCATTTAGCTTCTCCATGATGGCCTTATCTTCCTTGAGTGCTCTTTAACATCTCAATCACCCAGAGGCCCCACTGACTGTTTTGCAGAATTCCTGCTGCTGATGTACTTAAAAACTAATGGCAAAAAAAGTGTGTGTGTCCTTACCTAGTTGCTCTTCAAATTCTTTCTTGGCCTGCCTTATTATAACTTTACAATTGACTTACCAGAGTTTATGCTCCTTTCTAATTTCCTCAGAAGGATCTGACTTCAAACTTTTAAAAGATGCTTTTTGGCTCTAACTGCCTCTTTCACTCTACTTTTTAGTCATGGTGGCATGTTTTGGGGTTTTTTTATGTGGAGTATACATATAGTCAGACTTTTGTACTAGTGACCCCTTTCACATAGCAAGCCTCTGAGTGTGACACACACCCCCTTCTACATTAAAAACACTTTTTTATATATTTAATACCATTACAAATGCTGGAGGCAAAGTGGGGTTTGGGGTGGAGGCTGACAGGTCACGACCCCCCCATGTAATAACCTCACGACCCCCTGAGGGGTCCCAACCCCCAGTTTGAGAACCCCTGATATAGTCTGAGCCTCTATTATGGTGTTTTTAAATAGTCTCCATGCAGTTTGCAGGCATTTCGCCCTTGTGATTGTTCGTGTTAATTTCTGTTTAACCAGCTTCCTCATTTTTGTGTAGTCCCCCTTTTTTAAGTTAAATGCTGCCGTAGTGAATTTCCTTGACATCTTTCCCCCCCTACAAAGATGTTAAATTTAATTACATTATGGTTATTACCAAGCGTTCCAGCTATATTCACCTCTCAAACCTGATCCTGTACTCCACTTAGGACTAAATCAAGAATTGCCTCTCCCCTTTTAAGTTCCAGGACAAGATGTTTCAAGCAGTCTTTTATGGTATCTAAAATTTTTATCTCTGCATTCCTTCCTGAAGTGAAATGTTCCTAGTCAACATGAGGATAGCTGAAATCCCCCATTATTATTGAGTTTTCTGCTTCACAGCCTCTCTAATCTCCCTGAGCATTTCACAGTCACTGTCACCATTCTGCTCAGCTGGTCGGCAGTATATTACTATTGCTATATTCTTATTGTCCAAGCATGGAATTTCCATTCTTAGAGATTTTATGGTACAGTTCAATTTAAGATTTTTACTATATTTGACTCTATTCTTTCTTTCACATAGTACCATTCCCCCAACAGTGTGACCTACAATCACTTCTATAAATTTTGTACCCTGATATTATCATGTTCCATCGATTATCCTTATTCCAGCAAGTTTCTGCAATCTTAATTATGTCAATACCCTAATTTAATGCAAGGCACTCTAGTTCACCCATCTTAGTATTTAGAGTTCTAGACTGTGCCAAAATAGTATGTCAAAATCATTAGGTGGTATTTTATAAAAATTCAATTTAGATGTTATTCTTACATACCTTCAATATCTGAAACTATTAGCATCTGAGGCTGAGAGAGACCTTCCTGGAGACTGTAGAAATGGATTGTGCTGTCAAATGTTATAAAGCCTATTTTTGTTCTAGTGTTCCCAGGAAGCCTAAAAATCAAAAACAAAGTGTTCAGCAAGTCGATTTTAGTTAGCCTACACTGTTCAAGTGCAAATACGTTCTCTCAGAGCTATTACAATGACATAAGGTAGAGGGACATTTTATTCCTGCTGGGAAATATAGCTTCTGCAATATCCATTGCATCATTCTCAGGCTAACGCTTACACTCCCCCCTCCCAGCAGTCAGAACAACTGCAGTACTGAAATTTGTTTATGGCTTGGCTTTGAGCTACTTTACAGCAATAAATTGACACTACTTGTGTTGAGACTTTCTGTAAATCAATGTTTTTTCCAACCTTTTTTCATTTATGGACCCCTAAAAATTTTTTAATGGAGTTGTGGACCCCTATGGAAATTCAACCTGTTGTCTGCTTGGGGGAAGCTCCCTAACAATCCCTCCCCGCCTCCCACAAAACACCTGTTCCATACTCTTCCCATCCATACCTAACAACCATCCAAGTTCACACCCAGGCTCCTTTCCAGAAATTTATTTCCCTCTCCCTCAGCTCCTCTGTTACTCCTGACTCCCCCAAGCCTTTGCACTGCTTCTGAGGGGTGTGGGAAATACGGTTCTGTATTGTAGTTTAAATGAATTATTATTCAGAGTTCTGTATTAATATGCCTAGCAAGGAATCTATTTGTCAAAAAACATTTCCCAAATCTTTTTTGTTGTCTGTATTGTTACAGACATACTTGCTGATAGGTATTTTGAAATAAATCACCAAAAAAATAAATTGAAACCGGTGTGATTATATTGTGTTATTAATTATAAAATACTGTGCACACAATTTTTCTGGTGCTGAATTCCCCCAGGAGTAAAAGATGTAAAGCATTACACAAGTTCATAGTGGGAATAGCTACAAACTGTTACCTGTGAGCATGTATGTATAGACACATTTCCCAGACCTGAGGAGGATCATTGTGTAAGCCTGAAAGCTTGTCTCTCTCACCAACAGAAGTTGGTCCAATAAAAGATATTAAACTCACCCAACTTGTGTCTCATGCAAAGCTTTATAGACATGCATGTGCATTTGTTGCAAGGAGTGCACACTGAATTACTGTTTCTAAAGCCATAGTCCCAAATCTTTGTTCAATGCAAACCTATGATATTCTTATGCATTTTTTGCATTATTAAAGCAAAACCAAGAAATTGTATAATCAGACTGACAGTTACATTTTAAAATTAGGGGTTTAATCACTGCAACTACAATTGATAAGAACTGAATTTAAGGCTAATTCCTATGCAGTACTTTGAAAATTTTCCTCTCTGGGTCATAAATGGACTGAATTAAAATCCTGTTCATACAACATTAAACTAGTTTCACAGATCACAAAAAAACATTTCCACAAAGAAAATACTGGAAATATAAGGAAAAAAGATTAAATTCTGAGACAAGAATCAAAACTTACAAGTCAAGATTGTCTAATAAGGTCTTGCAGACTGTATTCAAGTATCCTGTTTCTATTGCATTGTGGGAGACGTCAAACACAAAGAGATACACAGGAGGTTGAGGTGGACGTAACTAAAAAAAACCCAAGAGATTTTTAATGTCCAGTGTGATTGAAATTGTTAGTCTCAATTTATTGGTTATGTTGTAGGTTTACATTGCATCACTCAGAACACATCCCCAAAACTGAAATCTCTCTCATTTGTGTAATAGCAGACAAATAAGCAATGATAGTACAGTAGGAAATATGGAGGAAAAACATATGGGATAAATTCTAATCCTTGCTAAAGTGAAACTGTGAGATCAAATTTGACCTGAAACTGATGTTTGTAAAAATAAGATTTTACAAAATCCAGAGTCAACAAGAATATTCCCACGTAATTTAAAGATTACCAAGGGACTTTTTTTTGACCACTCCACAGCAATATCTGTAACCCAAACAGTGGAGCATCCTGATAGCGTATGAGAGTCTGATAGTAATCCAGAAGTGACTAGTTATCATCCAAATTGAGATAATGCAAGGAAAAAAATATATAAGTAACTATGTTAGCTTTCTAAAGTATTAATTTTAAAAAACCTAAGATATTTTGAACAAATTAATTTGTACTTCAAAGTATTTGATTTGATGTTGTCCCTTTATCAAGCTGTCTTCCCCAAGTTCTCAGAACTGGTATTTTCCTATCTAGATGACACATAAGTTACTTTAAAAAAGTGCAGACACAATGATACATTTCATCATCATTAGTTTAGTTTAGCTGGTAATGCTTAAAGAGCAGATTCTGCAACCTTTATCCAAACACTCACTGAAATCAATAGGAGAACTAGGGTGAGCAAAGGTTGCAGGACTGGACTCTTGGTCTATTACCAAGTGGTTTTAGTACAAGTATATCATCTTAAGTACAGTTTAAGCCACAATAATGACAAAATTTTCCAATATTTTTCATTACAACAATATTAAGAGCTAATATGAACCAGAAATAAAGATTAACATTTAGAAGATGGAACCACAATTTATATATACACCTCTACCTCAATATAACGCTGCCCTCAAGAGCCAAAAAAATCTTACTGCGTTATATTGAACTTGCTTTGATCCACCAGAGTGCGCAGCCCCGCCCACCTAGAGCACTGCTTTACCACATTATATCCAAATTCATATTATATCAGGTCGCGTTATATCGGGGTAGAGGTGTATTATTTAAGAGTCTTTGCCTTAACACGCCAGGCATGTTAACAGAAACTAGATCATGGCGTCCTATGCCAGGGGTTTTCAACTTAGGGGTCCTGAATACATCTGGGTTTTGTGAGAGTATGAAAAAGACAACAACCATTTCTTTATATTAGAGGAGTGAGGTCCAAAAACTTGTCATAATTCAAGGTCAATACAAAAAAGGTTCAGAACCACTGCCACCTACAGCAATAACTCCAGAAGATGACAAAATTGATCAATCTCAGATGCACTGTTGGTGAGCACAATCAAATGTGCTCATCTACCAAAAACAGAAGTGAAAGCAATGATTGTGTGCAATTTTTCTTGATATTAAGTCAAGAAAACATTGTGCTGAAGTTGCAGTACATTAGCATAAGAAACCCTGGGTGTGAACACATGCAGACACCATGAGGGTTAAAAAAAATAGGGAACTTTCTGATTGAAGCCCCTAGACATTAAAGCAATATATAAAAGTTTAAGAAGAGGAAACAAAACTTCACCATGTATTCGGAGGGAGCCATGAACTCAATAGTAGCATTTTGAACTTCAGGTCTTTTATGAGGTTCTCCATATACTCTTGTCACAGGATTGTACATGAATTCTTCAGGAACTATATAAAATGAAAATTATAATATTATTACAATTCACACTAACGTACACTAATATTAACTGCGCTAGGATTTAGCACAGACATGTCTGAGTAACCATGCTATATCTGCAGTGAGATACTGTGTAAGAGGAAATATATAGGGGGTACTAAGTAGGGCAGCAAGTTAGTACAATAATATTTCACATTTGGAGATTGTTTCAAACTCAATGAAGCTCTTTAGTGATTACGTCCTGGTCCGTAGTGGAAGAGTTCCTACATCACACACTCCTGATCTGGGAAGGACCAGACGTATAGCAGCAGACCTCAGATGTCAAGATAAAAATGTATTGATGGAATACTGGTAGAAGTCAAATTCAAAAGTTGACATGAATGTTTAAGTGGGCTCATTGGTTTAAAACCTACCATCATTCACTCTATAACACAAGTTGCACTTCCATCTCCTTTGGTCTAGAAAGCTGACAAAAGGGTTAATATATGTCCTGCAGGAACGACATCTCACAATTGTACTGGAGGTGACCACAGGTAATTGCTGGAAAAGAGGAACTTCTGCTTTAAAACCCCAAAGCAAGATGCTTATGACATATCTACAATAGTAATACTATCTCCTCTGTTCTTTCAGGTTAGCCAGCCTAAATGCAACTCTCACTTAAGAAGCAGGATAGAGAAAGAAAATACCCCTAATCCTCATGGTGCCCCCAAAACATTAACTGTTAGAAAGGCTGGTTAAATTCAGGCTCTAACCTACTTAGCTATGAGTTTCTTTTTCAAAAAAGATGATAAACCTCTCAATCACATGTCTAATTTTGTATTTTCATTTTATTTTAAAAAGAGAAAACACTGTCCCACAACTCAGCACAGCAGAAACAGACCTTATATAAAGATGTATGTTAGAAATTGAAGTCAACTGTTAAAGTAACAGGCTGTGGGATCCATATGAATTTATAGTAATTGAATCCACATTGCCTTCCTTATGACTCTAGTGATCACTTCACCACCACCAAAAAAAAAAAATCACACTTATCTGGAACAGCAGCAATAATAGCAGATTAAATCCAAGTAATAATGGCTTAAAGGGGGTCTGAGACCATCTGAGTCTCAGTTATTGACTTAGTTAAGAGTTAGTGCTCAGGGAACTGGAGTATAGGAAGAAATCAATGGCTACAGCTGGTAATTAGGTGACAAGATAAAACTACACAAGCTATACCAATATTAAAATATATTAACTCATTTCATTATAGTTTGAGTAGTGTACTGGACCTCAGCTTCCAAAATCATTGAAGATGAGGCTAGGGACTGTAACAGTGGGGACAGATATTTAAAAAGATGACACTGGTTTTCATGGAGCAGAAGCAAGATGACTAAACAGGTTTTTTCCTGGGCCAAGATTAGCTGAGACATTTGCCTCATACAGTTAGTTATTGTTACTGAACTCTAGTACAGGTATAGCTGACACTACAGTATTTAAAGCTTTGAATATTTCATCATACCGATAAGTCTTTGAAAGGATGAAGCAGGAGCCCCAAAGGAAGTTTGGCTTTATTCAATAAGGCCTGAGTTTGAGGAATGTTAGTCAGGGTACATCGGAACAACCTACATGAATGATAAAGGGTTATTTTCAGACTTTCAGAGAATAACGTTGTTATTAAAGTAGTACATAGCATCCTTTACATTTTCTTTTCACAGTTGATAGCAGTGAATTACTATTTCCTGACAGAATACTCTCTCCAGCTTTATGCCAAATCCCCTGCAACTTCAACCTGAACTGTTTGAATCCAAGGCATAACCATCTCACGTACCTTGTTTTTCCTAAATTGTCACCATATTTTGTATACATTTGGTTGAGTGGAATAAGTATATTGGCCCCTAACACATTCTGCTACAAACAAATACAAAACTTACATACAGGTTACTTAACCCCAAGTTAGACTTCTCAGATAGACATCAAAAAGGTATCTTTGGTTATATGTAAATTGATAATATTGCCAAGGTTTTCTCAGTTAGATTATAGTAGACACTATGTTGCTGGCCTTCTGTTTAGCCTCCCATTTACTCTATTATTTAAAACTTTTCACTGGTTACCTCTGGCACAGAGTTCAAAATGTAAGGTTCACGTTCAAGATTATTATTATTTTTTGCTTTGCCTTACTTAAATGACTTAATTTCTACTTCTACAACTGCCCAGAATCCATTTTGGTTTTGACTTTTGTTTCTTGCCGGTTGCAACTCTTGGGTTCTATCACACCTATCCAAGTGCCTTGAAAGTACCAGGCCTTTGACCACGTTCCCACAAGGTGGATCACAACCCACTCTGGAGATGCACACTACAGACTCATTTTATCAGATGGCTTAAACACAGTTTTGTATTTATTGTGTTTATATTGCTGTAGATAGTGTCATGAAAAGCACTTTAGTTACATATTGTAGCAGGAGAAGGCCTAGTCATTAGCCTTAGAACTGGAGATCCAAAGCACTGATTTTTGTCTAATGGATATGATGGAGTTAGACATGCCTATCTCAAAATATGATACACCTCTACCCCGGTATAACGTGACCCAATATAACACGAATTCGGATATAACGCATTAAAGCAGCGCTCCGGGGGGAGGCGGGGCTGCACACTCCAGTGGATCAAATCAAGTTTGATATAACGCGGTTTCACCTAACAACACAGTAAGATTTTTGGGCTCCCGAGGACAGTGTTATATGAAGGTAGAGGTGTATATATGTTGAGGTGAGTGGAGAAATAATTTCAGCTGGTTAGATAACTAACCAGATCTATAAACTGGAAAAAAGGATTACACTCAAGGAATCCCCTGTTTATAAGAGGAGATGAGGTCACTGATGGGAGTTACCCAACTAATCTCATCAAACCTATTTTTAGGTCTCTGACAGATCAAGGGCAAAAGGAGGGATATCGTCTACCAGAAGTGTTCTAAAAACAGGGTTTAGAAGAAGACTTAGTAATTGATATTATCTTATATAAACTACAATATACTTTCATACAAACTTCTAACACATTACAATGTTCCCAGAGAAATTTTTCCAGCAAGAACATATGAACCTTCCTTCTCGCTTGAGAGGGAGAGAGGTATCTGACTGACAGCAATAAAAGCTGCTATGGACTTGCATTTCACTCTCTGATCAACTGAACACCAGCAGTTTTGCTCAACTATAAAAAGAGATTATGAGGAATAGTTTAAGACATGAATAAATCTATATGGCTAATACCTGAAATGTGTCCAGAGCAGTGTTTGCACTCCGGTCTGTACTTTACTCATCTTTTTAAAAGTAAAAATATTAAGCCACTTTTCATCTTTCATTATTTTAATAAAAATGAAACTGCTTTCCAAACAATTACTGGCAGTATCCAAAAAAACTAAGCAAATATTTCAGGAATGTAAGAATTTTATATGTTGATTTTTAGATCCTAAGGATTTTTTTAAAATCTGAGGAATAGTTCTTATTTCCATTTCTTTTGATAAATTATAGCTAATGGGAAACCTTACTCTGGATTACAGTTGAGCTTCTGGATTTCTTCATGCAAGTTTGGGACAGGAGCCTGCAAAGGTGTTGTAGGAAGAATATTTCTTTCTTGAAGAAGGTTGATACATCTCAATCCTTCTGGTTGCAGACTCAGGCCACTCATAGACCCAGTTATGTGATTAGTGCCCAAGGCAGGCTAAGTAAAAAAAAAAAAAAAAAAAAATTAAGTTAATTGACCTTATCTGGATGATACATCAATTTAAAAAATAAGCAGATTATTTCCCTTTCAGAATTTTGTAGTTCAAGTATTATTTGGTGTTCTGTTGCAATATACTGGGGCATTAGTTACAAAACAAACAATCTTGTCAACTATCAAGAAACAAGCAGCTTATGTATTATTGCAAAGATATGTACCACCATTCATTTGTTCTAAGACTTCCAAGTTTATTGAATTCCTTTGGCAGTCAACAGGACCCTGGTGTATGCTATTATCCAGGCACACAAATAATCCTATTTTATCTGCGTATGTATACATTTGCTGCATCAATTTGATTTCAAAGGGAGTTTGATGCCTAAATACCTTTGAGGATCTGGACCAGTGTGGCCAGCTCAAGTGGGAGTACATGCAGCAGCATGAGATCTACAATTATTATCTGGGACGGAGAAAGGGGGAGACTTGCCATATCTGTTCTTCTAAACCACACAAACATGAAGTTACTGGGTAGATGCCTTCCCCGGATGAACAACTCCTAAGACTCAGGGTTGTGGAGCTCTGCACTTCTGAGAGTCTAGGAATCCTAGCATCCACATCCTCCAAGCCCCACTGACAGTGCTTCAGCCCTTCTACCACTGTCTCTCAGCCTATCAAGTTATGTGGTGATTAACACTGCAGTATAATGCTGCATAATTCAATGTAGCCATGCCACATAAATCAGGGGACCCTTGCTACAGTCTATAATTATTTTAAACAGGGACAAATCTGTGTATTGCATTCTAAAATAGGTAAAGTGAGCCAAGCAGTTTACAGGACTGAGGCTTTAGTGATAGACAAAATCAACATTTACCTGAGGAAATGGTTGTGGTCCAGCTGGATATTGCAGAGGTGAGGACTGCATTCCCGGTGCTCCAGGTGAAGATGCATTCTGGTAGCCTGGTGGTAAGGTGGGATAAGAATACCCAACATTTCTACCCATTTTAAGATTCTGGGGAGCAGGAGACGGATATGTGGTTGCTAGAGTGGACAAAGAGGATTTACATATTCAAATGAGTTATCCAAGAAATGCAGTTAGGCTGATAGACAAAAAAATATCACTTCCATTGATATCATGCTATTATGTTGACATTCTGGCCAGGCACTTACTGAAAGGTTTTGGCTGGATTGTTGTTTAAAAAACACTTGCATGGATAAGCATGATAAAATGTTAAAACAAAGCTTCAAACACTACAGTCAATTTCCTTGAGATAAACTTACACTGAGCAAAGTATACATATGTTAGAATAACACCCCACCACCTCCCACCTGAAATGGCTTTAAAAATTAAGTTCCTCAAAATTAAAAGTGTTTAATAAGAATGTCCTACCCATGAAGCCTCCTCCTTCTATTGCATCGTAACTGTTTTGGACCAAAGATCCATCACTGGCAGTGGCTGTTGCATCACCTGCTAAAAACAATCCATTAAGAAATGAAGGCTTAAAATCAGAAACCGAGCTGCTTTTCCTCATTTGAAGTTTAATATCAGCAACTGATTTAATATGATAGTGACAAGCTGGAGAACATTTCAGTGTAAAAATCCAAATGCTTGATTCTAAAACATGAAGCGAAAAAGGATCACCTAATGGAAAAAGACCCTGGGCTGGCCGGTGCAACCGCGGTCAGCGGCAGCGGTCCCCGGCCAGCTGGAGCAACCGCGGTCTGCGGCAGCGGTCCCCGGCCAGCCGCTGGCGCCACTGGCCAAGGGCATCCCCCCAAACAGCGCCCTCCCCCAAGATTTAATCACAGGTATTTTTAGTACAAGTCATGGACAGGTTACAGGACATGAATTTTTGTTTGTTGCCTATAACCTGTCCATGGCGTTTACTAAAAATACCTGTGACTAAATCGTAGGCTTAGGTATAGTTACTTTTAAAAACCTTCCACTATATTCAGTATCTGTTGTAAAACATAAATTGAAAAGGGATTATTAACATGTATCAAAATAAAAAGTGTTCCACATTGTGGATGAAGCTCAAGGTTAGCATGATTTTGCGCTTACTTTGCTTGTGCACCAGTGATTAAATAGAGATATAGGAATACAGCTTACTTGTGCTCCCCCTGCTGACTCTGCTTGCGCCGAGCACATTAAATGTTATCAACCCTTCAAAAAAGTTACTTATCATTTGAATGAACTACTTCACCAGAGATGTAATTTTTAGTTAGGCTAGATAAAAGGCTTTGCAAAGAGTCCAACTTGATCTGCGGTGTAGCAAGATGCCAAATTCCTCCCCTGGTTGAACATGTTGGGAAGTGATTTTCAAAAGCACCTCAGGGATTCAGATGCTCAATTCCCTTATGTATTTTTGAAAATTCCACCCTTAAATGATTACTTATGTCTGCTAAAAGAATAAGAAACGAAACACTCTTCTCTTAAGAGCACCCATCCTGCTCCATCTACTGATTCTATCAATAGCAGCTTCTGGAAGTCACACACCCAATCAAGAGTAAACTGTGGTAAAGAACCAAAAGAATTGTAAAGTGGCAAAAGAAGGAAGGGAATTATTAGTGAAGGGCTACTGGGAACCATCAACTAATACATAAAGGGGTTATTTGGGTTAGTAAAAGGAAAAACATACCCAACATATCCAAACAGTAACCCAAATTAAAGAGACTTGTTACCCAGAAGTAAATAAGCCACTTCATAGTCTGTTAAAAATTCTAACTTATCTAGAAAGAATGTGTTACACGGCTTTTTTTTAAATGTGGAAAAAAATACCAGTTTGCTAACCAAATGCAATTTCAAGTAAATTTCATATGCTCAAAAATTATAACAAATACTCTTCATTGTCCATGCAAGTTTCCTTTTAAAATGGGTCTTCATACTACAATTTCACCAAGCTACTATAGGAGAAAGCAGTTATCAATTTTACTGCATGTGGGGAAACCAAGAACAATTTTGACTTGATATCTCACATTATTAGATTAAAACAAACAAAAAACAAGCAGTGCCAATTACTATATGGCCCTAAGATGAACACTAACTGTGAAACACTACAAGGCAGTTTGGTACAGGGTGGATAAAAATCAATGTTTTTAAATTGAAATCAGATTTTTTTTAATAAAATACTTTGAGGAAAAAACCTATCTAAAGATATCTCATCATGGAATAGGGATTATAAATTTTAATTCTATAGTATAATATTTAAGAAACGTTTTGTAAATGAGTTCCAGTATTTTGTTGATTAGAGACCCAATTTTATGGGATTCCAGGGACTTCTGTATAGATTATTTAGATTAATCTTTCTATCTACCCAATGGGACTCAGTGCTCAGTCTAGAAGATACCATCAGAGATGCTTAGTTCTGCAGTTCTCAAACTGTGGATTTGTGTCTCCGGATATTACATACTTGTTAACACCAAAAATGTTTTTAAATAAATAAATAAAATAAATATATAGAGGTGAGAAATAACAGACCTCAACCCTATTGTCCCTCTGCAAATTTGTGTACACAGAGTCAATCCCTTACCTATCTTTAGAAGTGCAAAGTTTCAAAAAGTTCAATGAATAGAAGATTGTTGGGGGAAGAATAGATCTGGACAAGGAGAAGAAGTCTGGAGATAAATATGAGGGAGGGACAGGAAGTAGAAACAAAAGTGAAACTGTTCGCACGGCATATTCCAGAAGTCTTGAGGTCTTTCTGAGTGTAGCCTTCATTGATTTGAGATCTACCATACTGTTGCCGGCACAAAGGCCCGAGGCGACAGCAACAGTGGTTCGTTGCCCGGAGTGCCTCGCTCCAATAGACACACCAGGGTGGAGAAGCAAAAAAAAGTGTATTTGAGATTTTAAAGCACGTGCTTGGAGACACAGACACGTCTCAAATCAAGCACACTTTATACAAGCAGCTTTTTTTTTTATACATGATTTTAGCTAAGCATTTTTATTACCCCCAATGCCCAGCTCCCCCTCCCCCCCCTTCTTCCCTCCCTTCTAGTTTCCATACAGCAAGCACATTATAAAGCAGCAATTATATTGCGCTGGTTAAATTATACTTGGCAAAAAAACATATTATCTCGTTAGTAACTTTTCTTGACCGGTCATTCTGTTTCACTCCCTTCAGCCAGGTGCAAGCAGGCTGTATAATTGCCTCCTGGTACTGATAACTAGTTGCCACACATTTCATTTTTTTTATTTGGCCTGTGGGGTTAATTAAAGTTTAAACATGGAAGCGGTTCGGACAAGCAAGCTGGCCAAAGGCCTGATACAGGGAGGCCTTATTGGCACTGTTATTTTTCACCCCTTTGTTAACACTGGGCCATGCCTGGTGCCACCAACAATACCATACTCTCACAATAAGGGAAAACCTATAATGGCAGCAGGCTGTAAAAGAGACCCAGTTTGGGAATATTTTAATGTAGTTCCTCTACCTGTAGGTAAGACAGTCATGCGCGCAAAATGCAAACAGTGAAACAAAGAAAAACTTGAATATTTAAATTCAAAAATTAATATGCTTGTTTTATTAAAATATTATATGTTTGCTGCTGAAGAAATAAATCCAGAAATACACAATGTTGTTGTTTTAGTTAAATAAAACAATTTAAGTGTCTGTCTGGTGATGTTCTCCTCTTAATACAGCATGGCAAGAAAATCCTCCAAATATTAATGATTAGCCTGTTGAACTGGAGATAGTTCACCTCCCAATGACTTCATAAATATCTGCTTAAATTACCTTTGGTAAATGAATTAATCAAACAATCATTCATTTTCTGATATAGCTGTAAAACTAATCTGAAAAGTTTTCAAAATAAATCACTTTAAAAATTTATAGTGTGTACCTTCTAAAAAGGAAACCTACATTTATCTCCAAGTTGTGAAGAATATGTATTAAGGTTATAACAATCAAGAAGAATGCACTTTTATGTAGAAATCCATGATTAAATCTAGTCTTCCTGACTAGTGATTTAAATCAAATCCACCCTGGTTTGGTACAAAGCAGTGATGAGTGCTTAAACACAATGGCATACTTGTGCAGCAGCCATAGGAGTAAACCTCATGACTGCCATATTTTTTCTTAATTAGTCCTGGACAGCTGGTACTGTGTAGGGCATTTATTAAGAGCAGGTGTCACTCTCCAACTACCTTAACATGCTGCAAAGAAAGCACACAGTAAGTATGATTCAAAAGTTTCACTACAAAAAGTTAAATATAACATACAGCACTTACATCTGACACAGCATTGCAGAGCTCACATTTTATAAAATTTCCCCATGGAACAACCCTGTATATAGCAATCCCCATTCCACTCCAGGAGCAACGATACCAGAATTCAAATGATGCTAACTCCTATTTTGATCCTACTGGATAAAGGGAAGAACTCCATGCAGGAATAACATTTTAATCCTCTGTAGTTGCTGCAGGATTGGTGATAGAGAGATTTAAGTTTCCCACACAGTTTTGAAACAATGGGAAAAGAAAAAATCCCTCCTAAATACAAAAATGAATATAAAAACCAAGGGCATAACATCACACACGTATCTCTCTCAGATATTTATTTTGAGCACTCAGTTTTACACTTCTCTTCTGCATCTGTCAATGGGAAATAATATGCCTTCTTTCTCCCATCAGTTTTACCTTGAAACTGTGAGGAAACTATGCTACACTAATGTGAAATTCTCAACTTACGTCAATGCAATAAAATCAGTGCATTAATTGGTACAGTTTTTTCACAGACACATTGCAACACAAATTCAACACACATGAAATAAATTTGTTCTTCTGAAAATATAGCATCAGAAACTGATATTTGGGAAAACATTTCATTTCATATTTGAACTACCTCTAAGTTTAAGTTAAAGAAAAAAGTATGAAGTTTAAGAAAAAAGATCCTCTAACACAGTCATTTGGGAAGTACTGGTGATGAAAACATTCATATATCAAAAAAAAAAAATGGAAGAGTTCTGAAGCATAGTTACTACAGTGAAATCATGGGAAAGAGTTTTCCAGCAGCCAAAAGTTTCTGTTTGCTAAGTCATCTTGAGTTAATTTCTGTATTTACAATTACCTATATCAATATGGAAAAACCAAATAAACAGAATTGATCAATCCCTTACCTTCTTGGTTTGTAGCTGAATTTAGCAGAGGTTGGGGTAGAGAGCTGTTAGGCGGTCCTACTGGGGTTGCTGATGGCCTCACTAAAGGTGGACCTCCGGCCGGAGGCGGTCCTAGAGGAGGTCTAGCAGGAGGGAATGCTGAAGCTAAAGGCCGATTCACTGGTGGAGGAACAAAGCCTGTAGAGATAATTCATTTTCAAGAGCTTTAAACCGACTGAAGAGTTACAGATGGTTACTTATATACAGGTCAATCTGAATATTAATCTTATTTATTCAGTGGAAAGAGCAGCACAAGTTACAGAAACCCCAAAAGAAGCACATGAAGTTTAACAGCTCTTAGACAGTTTCTTCTCATCCTTAAGTACTGGGATTTCTGAAGCTCCATGATCCGTCACTACCTGTTTTGATGATTCAAAACCATTGTGGCAAAATTTTCAAAGGCACATTAACCACAAGAGTTGCCTTTGAAAATGCCAGTCTATGTCAATATTATGCATCTGATGATCCTATAAATTCATACTTTTTTTTTTAAAACAAATTTTCCCTTGACCATCTGCCATCTATATGATTTGATGCTAAGTAGTCGTCGTTAGAAATATGTATTTTCTAGATTTTTCATTACTTGTAAAAAAAGATTTTACACCGAGAATACTGCAGCAACAAGACACAGCCCAAGTATACTTATGCAATGCAAGGGATTTTTGTTTTGAAACTAAATACTCTAGGTCAAGGATAGTACACAAAGGTTTATTAGCATCTATATATTGAAAAGCTCACAAGTGTTTATCTTCCTAGGTTGGAGAAATGTACAAAAGTTCTAAGACCACATCATTTTTCTGTAACTTTCTCCCTCCCTTAGCCAATGAAAGATTTTCCCCTTCCTGGACATTCATGGATAATTTAAAGATAATTACTTATTTAATTGCCATCCCGCCCTTAATTTCTTACTTTATGCTTAAGAGTTGTCCTAGGAGCACCTTTTTCCATTTCAGAGGGTGGTAGGTCTACTCTTCTCTAAAAGCACTAGGAGCACTATCAGGCATTAACTAAATTTGAAATAGTTTATATCTTCTCCAATGATCAATCACCAACTTTTGTCAGTACATCAGGTCTTCACCAAAATGGGCAGCATATGGCCACACATTAAAATACATTAGAAGTATTTCTATAGTACACTGATTATTTAGCCACATAAGGTAAGCTGTCAGATCAAACTACCCAAACTTAACTGATCATTTAAAAAAGTATCTGCTTGATTACTTATGAAACAACATTCAATATTCCAGGTGTATCTGTAGTGGTGACATCAAACAAAAGTATATCTTTATCACGATTACTTCCATTTTGTTCCTTTATCTGAGACTTTGCCAACAGAGACAGCTTCGGGCAAGGTACATTACCAACATTAGCAGAGACCTTTGCTCCCACTAAATACAAGAAGCATCTAGCCAATAAACTAAGTTATGCAATCTAATTTTAAAGACAGTACATGTCACTAATTCTACAAATAACTACAACCAATTTAGTTCAGGAAGAATTTGTATTGTGTTATGGCTATGAGAGTCCTGCTATTACAGTCCTTCATTTTTATTCTGCAGACCAGTGGTCCACAACCTTTTCCATGGGGCGGGCACCGGACGACTAGCCCCCGAGGACCATGGCCACTGGACAAGTAGCTGCCGAAATGCCACTGTGAAGGAATGTCATCAAGAGGTGTCGCCGCCAAAATCCAGCCAAAATTTGGCGGGATTTCAGCAGCAGCACTTCTTCACGTTGCCACTTCTCGGTAGCATTTTGGTGGCTGCTTGTCCAGCGGCCAGTTGGCGGGCGCACATGGATGCCCCGGTGGGTACCATGGCGCCCACGGGCACCGCGTTGGGGACCCTCCTATAGACCATTCTGAAAAACCAGTCTCACAAGGTCTGCCTTTTCTCCCAACAATCTACTCTTTAATTTCCCTCCACCTGTGGACTACAAGGGGTATGTTCACGGACATTAATGGCTCACAGATCACAGTTTGAAAGCCAATGTGCAATTAATTTCCTTTTAATGTGCATGGTTAACATTGACACATCAGTCAACAGGAGTTTAAAAGTCATCCGCAAGGGAAATATTTGCTTTAGCATTCCAGTTGCTTTGACTTGCAATAAATTTTATAGAAGGATAGCACACGACTCCCATTAACAGGAACGTGTGCTCAGTAGAAGAAGAATTAGAAAAGGAACTGCTGTATGTGAATTGGATAGTAGAATCCTAATGATAAAACTGTAGTGAACTGAAACTGTACAAGTGGTTTGCATCTGTATTGTGTTTCCAAAATGGTTAAAGTCAGCAGTTAGTGTTATGCAAATTTTTTGTCACCTGCATATCATAGGGCACAAAAAAAAGATCTAATAATGTGCTGCTCTATCACTTTTATAGCCCATTTCACACTTCTTTTCTCAGAAACTTTCTAGACACAAACAACTTGGGATGGAGTGAAAACTAGATATTTAGAGTAAGGAAGCTTTCTATCTAGTACACACTAAGCTTTCCATTTAACAATAATATGCATATCACTTTATTCATGTTTTCTTACTTCCCATAAAATGCTGAGGCCTACTATTCCAGACACTTGACTTGCTTTAGTGAACGATGCTGAAGAAACTATTATAGCTTGTGACAAATTCATGCATTTAAGAAAATATGACCAAAAAATTTTAAATGTTTACCACTAACAGAAGCCAGTGATAAGATTGGAGACTGGCTGGTGCATATTACCAGGGAATAGAGAAGCATTAGTGAGATTTTATTTGCTAATGTATGTTTTGATATCTGTGCTGTGCTCAATGAAGTGTCTGTGCCTGTGTTTTCCTGAACAAATCATCTTTGTCTAGAGTGAAGTAAGAAACTGAACTGTAGCATCACTGCTTTCTCCCAGCTTCTCCTTTCAAACACACATACATACCAGGCTTCTGTATTTCAGTGACTGTTGTATGACTCAACAAACTATGCTCAAGGAGTTCAAGTTATAACTTTCCAACAAAGGCCATGCTGAGAACTGCCAGCATTAAATGATGAACAGGAATCCTAAAAAACCTTCAACTTGCACATACACCCCTACTGACAGAAAATCGCAAGAGGCCAAGATTTGATCCAAGTGTGCAAATGTTCAAATAGGTATCATTCAGAAGAGTACGAAAGGGCATACAGGTACCATATATGCTCACCCAACCTCTGTACTGTCTACCTGTTTCCCAACACACAAATATAATATATATATTTTTGCAAACCCTCCGTTCTCTATATTTCTAGTCCCTCTCTTCCTTTTTTAAAAGGCAGGTAGGTACCACAAAGAGCTGGTAAGTGGTGGGGAGAAAAGATCCTCTAGGTTCAGAGCTGTGAGAAAGAACCCCTAGAAAGCATGAAGACATGCAAACATTTGACCTAAATACGCAGTATTAAACATAAATTTAAACAAGACAATGAGTGAGAAAGGCCAATTCCCAGCAAATGCCTATTGCAGCATTCTTCAAAACACAAAATTAAGAGCCTGCTCCCTACATGGAACTTTCTTTGAAGTGAATGGAAGTTCTCCAAGTAGTTCTAAACTGCATTTCATCAGAGCATCTAGATCAACAATGCAGTTCCACAACTATTAGGAGTCACTGCAGAATCAGATCTTTCTTTATTTTTAACCACAACAGCTAAAGTGAGAATTAACTTTTGCAACCAGATGTATAACTCAGTCCAAACATATGCCACTGTACAAGAGTCCTTATGTTTACTTTATCTTTCTTACCTGGTTTCATGTAGCTGTTTTGAAGTGGAGGACCTCCAGGGGAAACAGTATACTGATAGCTTGTTGCAGGATTTGTGCTCCCTGATGATGATAATGGCTGGGTTGGTAATGTTCCTGCTACATGAGCAAAATGGTTTGTTTGAGACCCAGTCGGCTGACTCATAGGAGTCTGACCATACTGCCAGTTTGAAAGTGCTGGGGGATAAGCTCCAGGAACGAAGCTACTAGAAGATGATGGTATAGCAGCAGAGTTTTGTGACGGAGGAAGCATTTGGGGAACAGAACTTGTATGTTGCAAAGGTGCCATAGAAATAGGTCCCACAGGTGGTCTATTAAGAGTCTGCCCAGATCCCTGATTACTTAACAGAGAAACATTCTGAGAACCACCAAAGTTATATTGTCCAGAAGATGGATGCACAGGAACCTTTGTTGGTATCTGATGCGAGTATAATCCTGGAACTGTAGAGCTGAATCCTTGGCCATCTAACATTTGTGATGAATGCATCAATGAGTTTTGCACAGGACCTACAAGAAAAAAACATCAAAGAGTCAATGTTGTACCCAAGAAGAAATTTCCAGCTTCCCAATAACATATCACTTATTTACAGCCCCTGGGAATTTACCACTAGTCCCTTAGTAATGAAGTGCTTTTTAGTAACAAGCCAAGTATAAGGAGAGCAGTATAAGACACATGAACTTCATAATTAATTGCTCTTAATACACTAGACCTTTGTTTAATTATTTTTCTGACAACCTAGTAGAACCCTGATATTCTCTAAAAGTTTCAGGTTTGAACATGGCCATCATCCCTGGCTGATGTTTGCACGTGAACATCCAGAAGCCAGACATTCAATAAAAGCAAATCAAACATAACTGTGATGCTCTCGCATGCAGCTGGCTGGTGAACCAGAATGAAGCAATTAAATGTAGATGGCAGACAGGGAAAATATGCTTGGAGTTTGAAACAATTTAGAAATATTCCTTTGAACATGATGATTGACCCTACTGTTAATTTACTGGGGAACATACAAGTTAGTGAACATATCAGCATAGCTCTTAAGGTAATAAACCATGACTCATATTTCCCACAAGCTTAAGAATGAAAACTTCTAGTGGTCAGTTTTAGTAAGAGGAAAAACTCATCCCCATATTACTCATGTAGCATTTACTTTGGAAAATGCAAGCTCTGGAAGCCAGTTAATAGAAAAGTTATTTTCTATTGCCCATTTAAAGGCAAGAGACAATCAGCTAAGCCAAATGTGTTTGAGGGGAAAAATCATATATTGGTATGATCATACTAACATGGCAGCGGGCGTTTGTGTTGATTCCCCAAGTAACTATTGTGCACACATGAAGGGTGGCGAACAGAGTATACATGCTGAAATGACCAAGAGTGAAAATGTTTTTTAAAAGCTGCTGTTTACACTAATTAGCAGCTACATTTTCCTTAGTACTTTTTAAAAAGCATCTCTGTCAGGATCATGGGACAGAGGTCAATTTTGCCATCAAATCTCAGAAATTTTGCTCAGTGAAATAAAAAAAGGTAGCCTATGCATTTAATCTGCTTTTTAGATTTTTGCTGACTGGTATAGCTGAACTAAACTGAATTCATTTGGAGAAGATATTCAGAAGCAAGCAGTTTATGAAACCATTAGCCATTTTTAGAATTATTTACATTCTTAGGCCACCATTCATTTTCCATATTTTAAAGATGACAACTAGATATGATAGGGGAAAATAGTACTACATTATTTATTTTCACAATGTTGGGACTATAGCTGGTGGGGCATTTTTTTTTTTAAACAAAATGGGTTTTTATTGGAAAATACTATTTTGTCAAAACCAAAATGTTTCACAGAAACCAACTCTTCCACAGAAACACAGGCAAGTTCACACTGTAAACCCTCCTGGTTTCTTGCCAGCTATCCTGGCAGGATGCTGAGGAGCCATGGGCATCCAGGGTTCACCGTTCCAGGGCAGCTCCACCATCAGATTGTCCCAGAACTAAGGACCGCAAACTGCAGGTGGCAGCCAGATAAATAAATGTTTGATTTTTGTGAAATGAAATATTTCGGAATTTGCTTTCCACAAGTAATTTCAAGTTTTCATTCCGAATCTGAACAATTTTTTTTTTCAAGATTTCAGAATTGAAGACCACAGTTGTAAGTTGTACACACCATATGTTATCCACTAAAGACACATCCCCACTCTGAAGGGAGGCGGTATATATCTCCAAGTGACATGTTTTTAGGTGAACTAAATACGCTTCCTATTGTATCCCAGTTGACATTAAAACTATCTTTCTGTCACAGGTTCTCTCTTGAACTGTTTTTTGCTATTCGTAGTCAAGCTGTGTCTTTCTGAATTACTTCCCATTCCATCACCTCAAGTTTATAAAAATGTTATGTGATTTTTGCATGCCCATTTAAGTGACTATAAAAGATGTCTTTGTTTTAAATGCTTAGGTTTTTAAGCAAGCAGTCCTTGATGTGCATACACAGTAGCAACCTTAAAGTTAACATAGTATTTTAACTGTTATACTGTATTAAAAATAAGGGAACAGTCATATTGGTTATCTCTGAGGTTTCGAAAAAGGTGTTTCAAGCAGTTTAGGTCAAATTGCATTAACTGGAATCTCACTGTTTCAGTCTTCAAGACAGATCTTAAGAAGGGAATATATCGATTATTTTGCTCAATGCGTCCTCACTTCTGTCTCTGAAGGAGAACCTCTAACTTCTGTCCCTTCATTATAGACAGATAACTAAAATATCCTCAGTTCTCCCATGACTTCAGTGATAACATCAACATTTAAAATACATAATATATATAGAACAGATGCATGAGAATCATTCCTGGATCATTGAACACCTGCTTTTCAAACAAAAATACAGTATTCAGATTCCCTGATAAGAATCAGATGTCACCAAATCTTTTTAACTGTTGATACAGTAGCTAGAAACATAACAGTGAACTGTTTTTGTTTAATGTACTATTGTATTTTTTAGAGAAAGTTACAATTAAGATAACACTTTGAAAAAAGAAATCTGATGAGAAGTTTGTTGTGGGGCAGGGTGTACACCACAGAATTCATGTGTGACTTTGTGCCTCAGTTCCCCATCTGTAAAAACAGGAATAATAGTACTTCCACTAAGCTACTATAGTAATGCAAGTCAAATACCCAAAATGGACATAGGGATTGGTGCAGCTGAATTTGGTCCCACCTCACCACAGAGCACATGGGGCCCTGATCAAAACTTAAGTTTCTGAAACATCATGACATTATAGCATGAGATCATATGATCCTAGCAAAAGACATTTAAAGACATCAAAAATATGTATTTACATTACAAATACTCAAGTTAGTCTGTTTATTTAAAATGCAGGACTATTAATATGCTTAACACCAAAAGCAGATGAGTTTCCATCTTTTATGAGCCTAGCTCATTTTACTGTCAAAAAATGCTCAGTGCTACAGCTGTTCAAGTATTGGAGGGGATGATTACTGAAGCAACCCAATATACAACAGTCAGCAATTTAGACAGATAAACAACATAGTGCTGCTAGCAACAATTTACGGTGATATGTGAACATATGTGCTCAGGAGGTAACCTGCTAAATATGTGATGAGCAAGAAGTTGCTGTGAAAAGCTGGAATAGCCTATATGAACATAAACAAAGCTTACTTCCTACATACAAGCTACTCCAGCCATTATAAAAATTGTCACATAGTCACATCATGTTAAAAAAAGATATATTATTGCTCAGTCTGCACTTGACTTTTAATGCATCGCAACATGCCAGGTCTTTGGGGGCAGGACTCCTTCTCCATGCATGTTTTTAAACAGTGCTGATAACAATTTAACAGATTTCCTGCATTTAAAAGACTAGTGATAAAAAAGTGTTACATTTAATGTCACATCTGAAGATGACATTATCATCACATAAACAAAAACTTGCATAATTCTCCTTTTAATTTCCTTTTCCCTATGCCAGACACCCCCAACTAGCCTGCCATGCATTCTCCTTCAAATCTCTCCTTAGGACATCTCTGAAAACTCTAGTCCATTCCTACTCCAGGCAATATTAACTAAATCAACGGCTACAAAAAATTAAAACGAAAGAGCTCTCAGATTATACAATTTATTGAATGGGAGAACACTGTTTTTGCATAAACTGCCAAGTAAAATTACATTATGTGCTTTACTCTAAAGTTACAGGATCCTCCCACTGCAAGTGATAACCCCGTGGTGCCACATGTACACTACATTACAAGCGGTCACAGACGCTCAGATTATGAATGACTTCTGCATTTAGAAAGCTGAAAGCTATCTATAATTGGTGAGATATACTATAAAATAAATCTTTCACTCACTCAACAGCTTTATTTTACAAAATAGGGCTTTTTTCCTTAAAAAAAAAAGAAAAAAGAAAAGAAAACAAATGTGTATGCTGTAGCAGTCTGAGGACCATACACACATTATTAAAAATTTCTCTCTCACTATAATGTGAACAGAGGATGACAACTTATTTACCAAATAATGGACTAAAACAGACTGACTTTTATAGAAATACTATTCTATTACGGCAAATTCAGACCATTGGCTCATTATCTCATGTAATACCCCATCTGTGCCATCACCTAATGTTTCCAGAAAACAAAACCTCATGACCACCTACTGTATGTGCATTGGGGTTTGTGAGAGTGAGAACTCCATCCCCTCAGAGGGATCAGGTTATGTCCTCTCCTGATATCATTGTTAAAAATAATCCATCCCCTTCTTAAAAGTCCAACTTATTTTCTTCTATAAGCTTACAGTTGGGCATAAAGAGAAACGGTATGTGCAAAGCTGTTTGAAATCAGATACTGAAATCTTTAATGCTGCTACCAAACATCTTTTAACTCAAGATCTGGCCACTTTTTATGGCGGGGGTTCTCAAACTGGGGGTCAGGACACCTGAGGAGGTCATGAGGTTATTATGTGGGGAGTTGCGAGCTGTCACCCTCCATCTCAAAACCCACTTTCCTCCACCATTTATAATGGTGTTAAATATATTTTAAAAGTGTTTTTAATTTGGGGGGGGGTGACACACTCAGAGGCTTGCTATGTGAAAGGGATCCCCAGCACAAAAGCTTGAGAATTATTGTTTTATGGCTTGTTGCTAAATCAGAATAAAGCAAAACAGGTTAACAAACATCCTGTGTGTATTCCAGTGATGAAACTAGTAGCCAATTTGAATGTGATTTGCTCAAAATTTCACAAGGAAGGCACTTGGAAAATGTTTTCTCAGCAATGCCCATCCAAACACGTACAACCTCACAGACAGGAGCCATTCCTTCCCCATGGTTTTTTTTTTTTAAACTGGTTTGTGTTAGTCTCCCACAGAAACCTGTCACTGGGTGTATCTGTGGGGGCACCGCTCGTGCCCTTCCCCACCCACCCACCCACCCCGTTTGGGATGTGTATTCCGATACTGCAGTGATGAGCACAACGTAAGTGATCCAAAATGATGACCCGCATCCTACGTGGCACCCACACCCCCACACACACTCAAACCCTGAAACCGAGCACAAGCTGACGTCCCGTGAGCCCTGGCCCGCTGACTGCCCGCTCGGCCCCACCAAGGGGCCAGTGGGTGGGAGGGAGCGCAGAGGTCTCAGGGGAAAACTAAATGCCGGGGGAAACGCAGGCCTCGCCCACTGGAGACCCCCGTGGCCGACCATCCCCCCGGCACGGCTGCACGACCCCTCAGCGTCCCGGTGGGGCGGCGGGACGGGAGCTGGGGAGGATCAGTGAGTGCCCCCGCCCGGGGGCCTGATCTCTCTGGGGGATCCCCGGGCAAAGGGCCGGGCACGGAGGCTCCGCTAGGGACGGGGCTCCCCGTCAGGCGCCGCAGGCCCAGCGCCGGGGAATTGCACCGATTCTCCTCGCCCTCCCCCCGGGGAGCGGCCGCGCTTCCCCTCGGCCTGGAGCAGGGAGCGGCCGGACCCTCGGCCGCGGGCGGGCGGGCGGCCTGGCCTCACCGTTGCTGTAGCGCTCCTCTCCAGCCCCGTTCTGGCTGCTGTGCCCGGAGGCGGCGGCGGGGGGTCTCCCGGGCTGGGCCATGGCGGGAGCGGACGCAACTCTGCCTGGGTTCGCCCGGCCCCAGCTCCGAGCCTGGGGGGAGGACGGAGGGAGGGAACCACACACCGGAAACACCGACGGCCACGCCGCGCAGGCGCACTCCGTACACGTGGCATTTCCGGGACCAAGCGTTCTGCGGCAGTGGGCGTGGCCAGAGCATGAGGGGGCGGAGTCTGAAGTGGGTGGGGTTTCAAAGGGGGAGCTCGCTCCCCTGCGGTGCTGGTACTGTACTGGGCGGACTTGGTTGTTCTTTGGACAGCTGTAGCCTAGCACGATTCCTGTATCCCTCGTTACATGCAGTGTTCCACTCCGGTATTAGAGTCTGGGGTTATTTTGTCTCCCACTGAGTAGTTAATTACAGCTTTTCATTTCTAAACCAATTTATTTCATGTCATAATAACAGTAGCTTACAGTAATATAATGCTACCTGTCCGCCCCTGTTTGAGCACCAGCACAGTATCATTTTTTCTTGAAAAATCCTCAAGCACAGTAGCCAGGCAGACGACGTACTGCACAATAGTTTAGGTGAGAAAAAGAGGGCATCCAGCTGAAACGGGGCTGGGAAGGGGGGTGAAGAGGAAGGAATATTAGGGATGCAGAATGTAATGACTTTTAACATGACAGCAGACTTCCCTTGTGCGTGATCCTGTTCGGGTTGAAGTCAATGGCAAAACTCCCAGTGATATCAACAGGATCTTCTCTTCTGCAAAGTGACCCAGGGTTTATAAGAAACACAAGTCCGCTTCTGTTTTACATGCAAAAAGATTCCACTTAAGTTCCCATAACATAAATGCCATAAATTTTGGTGCAGCAATCAGGGGTGCTGGAACAATTTTTATATTCGGGATGCTGAGAACCATTGAACCAAACTATAAACTCTGTATATAATGGAAACCCCTTCAAGCCATCGGGTGCTATAGCACCCCCCCACACCTCTAGTTCCAGCACCTATGGCAGCTATTCTAACTCAGAAGGAAGAACACCACCACCTACCTATTAGAATCCTGGAGTGTGGGGGAGGCAAGATTCTTGAGAAAGTTTGTAAAGTAGAGTCCCGATCCTGCAAGGAGCAGCACGCAAGTGGATCTCAAGAGGGCTCCAAACAGGACCAGGGTCCAACTGCACGGAGCTCCTTGCTGGATTGGGGTTTAGGGCCTGGGCATAACATCCTGACATAAAAGTAAACAATGTAGAATGTTAGCCTGGAGGGGAACAATCTCTGTAATGTAATTAACCCAGTGGGAATAAGCAACAGGAGCAGAGGAATTTAGAAACACTAAATACTAGATTTTCAGCCAAATGTTCTTCCTACTAATAATACAAATAGTGAAAAAAGGAAATACGAAATAATACTGAAAAAATTCCTTAAAATATTACCAGCTCTTTAAAGCACCTTTTAAAGGATTAAATTATGATTGTAGAAATCCGGTGTGTCAGTTTAGGTCCTGATCATGCAAGCACTTACACACAAGCTTAACTTTCATTCCCATTTACTCTGGACCTTGGTACCTCATCTTTCACTCCTTTCAGACCAATGCATCATCTGGGTTGTGAATGAACAAAAAATACAGAATCTATCTTTCTTAGGGTGATTTCAATCACTCTAGTATCTAAGCACTTCCCAGGACTGTGTTTTCCATCACTCTTGTGCATAGCATGAGGCTGTGATATCTATGTTTAAAATACAAAATTAAGTTAACTGTTTGAGCTTTATTTTACCTCCAACAGTGCTAACGACTTATGGTAAACAATTTGCTCCACCTTGCATTTAGCTGTGACACTTAGAGTATCTTTCACAGACCTGAAGAAGAACTCTGTGTGGCTCGAAAGCTTGTCTCTCTCAACAACAGAAGTTGGTCCAGTAAAAGATATTACCTCTCCCACCTTGTCTCTCTAATATCCTGGGACCGACATGGATACAATTACACTGCATACCTCCAACAATAACATTCAAAATTAGCAATTTAAAATAAAAGTTTGCATAGTCAAAGTTCAGAGAAGTATCTCTCATCCTGTTCTTGCAATTGGATTCATTAATGTGGTCCCATGCTTCCTTGCAAGTCCCTGTTAATTTCAATGGCACTCTGATGCTAGGGTGACCAGACAGCAAATGTGAAAAATCGGGACAGGGGGTGGAGGGTAATAGGAGCCTATATAATAAAAAGACCCAAAAATCAGGACTGTCCTTATAAAATCAGGACATCTGGTCACCCTATCTGACGCAAATATGTATTAATAAAATTTTAAATATTTGAAAAGATAATTAGACAATATTTAATCAATCTTTATTAATAAAGTAAAAATTAAAACACCAAATAGAGAAGAATAAAGCAACAAAATATAAAAAGAGATGAACAAAGGACCAAAACAACTGAACAAAAGAATCTCACGTACCCCAGGACTGAATTTGGCTTAATATTTCATACTCGCACAATTTTAAATATAAGATAAACTATTAACTCATTATATTTTTAATGCTTGAGCTACTTCTATTCCAACCACCTTTTCTAAAAAAAAGGTGTCCAAATTAATTCAAATGTGTCAGTTTCCTCTTATATGATTGTAAAAAATGAAGATACTTTTTTATTCTTAGTATTTTCTACTGCCATCAAATTACTCTTCAGACAATCAAATTACTAACCTTGTTCCTTTTCAGATTTGCATAATGGAGTATATTCCAGTGATACATTTATAAATGTTTGAAAGGATTGAATGGAAATTAGTAAATCAATATAGTATAGTCTCTGTGGCCGAATCAGGCCTTAACTGAGTCTCTCTCATGAGGCTAAGGTGCCAACTGTGTTGGTTTCTGTGGGACAGACCTTTGTTTACTGGCAGCTTATTTCATACAGGTCACTGAACAGCCTTCAAATGCTGTAATGCTGGCTCTGAAAAGTCTACTCTTTCCAACCAGAATACTTTGGAGCACGTCTCTATCACAGTTATCCAACTTGAATAAGAAGGGAGTTTAGGATTTCAGCATTCTTATTGCAGCCAACAAATAGTTCACTTTTTAATAGGAAACCTGAGATTAACATTTATAAAGAGGCATATATAAGAAAGACAAGTATGTGATTATACAACATGCACATCACATGACTTATTGGATTTATGCCATTTTAAAAATAAAAAAACCCAGAAATGCATAAAAAATCCTCACACAGTAAAGGTGGAATTTCAAAAATTCCTAATTTGAACAGAAAAAAAAAGTTTCTGTATAATCTAAAAAAAGTTGAGAATTTATTTATTGGTTGTTCATTGTTAACACATTTTGTATAGCTGAGGGGATGGTATTCTACAAATAGTGGTATAAGGGTCCAATTCATTTCTAATTTAGATCAATGGGAATCTTTCCATTGACTACATGGGGATCAGATCAGGCCCTAAAGATGTAGCAATTCACACAGGACTTTCTTGTATTAGATTTTTTTCATTGCACAGCAAGGTGTGATGATAGCTAGTTAGGTCCTAGCAGCAGTGATGGGAGAGGAAGAGACAGAGAGAGAGTTATTCACATGAAGGATATATTTTTATGAATTTGGAAAAAGATGTGCTTTTATCAATTATTAGCCAGTCTTCTGAGGATTACTCTTATTGTTTGTTTAATTTGAAAGGATATTTTGCAATGGTTCCTAAGTGAGATAGCAAGCTTTTATCTTGTCTTCTGTAGCATCTGTTCCATCACTAGGATGTTGGCTACGTCTTTTTTGGATACTTTCTTTCTCACTTCCACTAGCGTGGGTGGATTAAGATTCTTCCAGTACCATAACAGTGCGTGTTAAAAGATAGTAATTGATTTTATGGCTGAAAGCCTGAAGTATAGTGAAACTCCATTCTTTTCATCCATCCATCACCTTGGATTTAACATAACTGACTTTGTAACTCAACACATTTGGGGAGATTTTATGATGTGGATCTATCATGAATTAAAGAATGTCTTCTATGTATGAGGATATTTTATATTCTGAAATGACCATTAGCAATTTTCTTGTGTGGCCTGATTTTGGCTGCCAGACATCCTAGTGCCAGGTTAAAAAGCAGAGACAATAGTGTTCTACCATACTGAGTACCTGGCTTCTGTACTAGCAGAGGCTGGTTGAATATGGTGGAAATCCCATTTATAGATCCTTCCCCAAATCAGATTATTTAAGGGTATTTATAATAGGTATAGTAATTCACAGTTTCCTTGCCAGCTAGTGACAGAAGATAAGCATCGTGGTGAGACAGTTTTGCCAAGTATAGCTGGAGCCAGACTTTGAATGTATTGTATGATGCCAATCTGTCTTTCATTAAACTGACTTGGTCAGTGGGGCTGTGAATATATGTGGGTTTATTTAACCTTTAGGTACCATATGGTCTAAGAGGTGACTCTGAAGTCAATGTATCATTAAGGTCATCTCCTGGCAGCCTTTTTAGATAAAGTCCTCTTTATCTTTTGGGGGGCACAGCTGTTGCAGTTGCTCTTTATATGCCATTTTATTTATTGTTCTGCAATAACTGTGATGGGAAGGTTTTGTAATTTAGGGGAGAAATAATTTAAACCCTGGTATTGCCTATGTGCATTAATTTGATGGCTTCTTGCATATGGACCAGTGGAAGGCTAGAAAGAAGTACGATATTTCTGGGTTGTTCAACATTTCTTTGTTTTTATGAGAGACACTATGTACATGTAAAAAGGAAGAATGAAACTTAAAAGTTGCTGTAGTTTCTATTAATGCTGTTGCAGGTGACTTTTTTTGGCTCATGACTCTGCTTCAAGGATAATTTACTCAAACTTCTCTCAGAAGCAGGTGTAAAGTGCAATGTCACTATACATGGAGGCCACATATAGGCAAGCTGTGCAGAATCATGTACTGTGCTGGGGCTTTAAAGCCAATTGCTTTTGGTTTAGTCATAGTTCACATTTTGATAAATTATATTAAGACTTTAGCATGTTACTAGTGATTTTGGGATCTCAATTTTTGGGTGCCCAACTCGATACACCTTGAAGTACTGAGCACTCACCATCTGAAAATCAGACCTCTTTAAAGTGATTCAACTTGAGCAACTTGGAGCAAAACACTAAAATTACTAGCCACTTTTTGAAATCTTGGTTTTAATAAAATCAGTAGAAGAAATTATGGAAGAGTAAAAGTTCTTCTCTACAGCAGGTCTTAAGTGAAAAATAGACACCATTATCACTGCAATTTTCTCTTCTTCCCACAGATACTAGTTCATTTACCTCCTTGGCATCAGTAACAATACCAAGCATACATTTTACAATAGCTTGGGATATTAAGCTTTCTTTATAACAACAACAGACTTTGATTCCGCAAGCTTAAGCCCATTTGGAGCACTACTGAAATAGTTTGTATTTAGATCTGTGTGCTTTAAAATCTTAATAGCTGAATTTCACACTACCCCTCTGAGGTAAGAAAGTATTTTTCCAGTCTTACAGATGGTAAAATTAAGGTACAGAGAATTTAAGTGACTTGCCTAGTCACACAGTGAGTGTACGTCAGTCAGGAGCATAACCTGGATCTCAAGACTCCAAGCCTTGTGTTTTAATCACAAGAGCCTCTTTTTGTGCTATAAATGCTACATTTCTTGTGACATTTGTATTTATTGCCTTTACATCAAGAAAGCAGCCCATTGCCATTATTTCTTTGTATTGTAAGCGAAGAATTTAAAAATAAAAAAAATACAATTCTAAGCACCTCTTCAGCAAGGAACCATGGCAAAGAAAACAGAGGGTTGATTTAGGGCCTGGCTGCAGCTCTTGCACTGGGAATCCAACTGGTGAGGAAGAAAGGCAGGAGGTTGAATTTGGGAGGCCATCCCTGGCCACCCCCCATGCTAAAGAGGGGAGAGTGAGTTAGGAAACCCCCGTTTTGGGCGGGGAGTGATTCTGAGGCTATCACACAGACTTGGTTTGATGAGTTGGGGGGCAGCCCCAGGTAGGGTTACCAAGAGACCCTTATTTTTTCATCTCTGTACAGGTTTGGGAGTTGCTGAGTGTTGCAAATACCCCTGGTGAACGTAGGTGAGTACTGCTTATTAGTAAATAAATAATAATATGGGAAAGAGAGGTGGGGTGGAGAGGCTAAGAAAACGGTTCCTTATTTTTTAAATGCAATGTTGGCAACCTTAATTCCAGGGCTGGTGGCTGGGGGTGTGGGATGCCTCACCGGGCTCTGAGAGCTGGGGAGGGGAGTTAGGCTGGGTGGGTTGCCTCTGGACTGGACTGGGGTGATCTGAGGGGCAATCTCAGAAAAGGGGGGAGTATGGAATGAGGGTGACTGGGGGGGGTGGCCCCAGTCTGAGGGGGTTTGTTTGGGGGCCTGGGGGTTTGGGAAGCAGCCCCTGGACTGAATCCAAGTTGGGGGCAGCCCCGAGAAGCGGCGGGGGGGGGGGGCTAGGATAAGTTCCCCGCACTGGAAGGAGGCAACCCGCTTGTGGGGAGGAGCGCTTAGCCCTGGGGACGGGGAGAAGGGAGGGGGGCAGCCCGCCCGCAGTAAGCGCAGTTCCCAGGAAAGGGGAGCGGGTGAGTCGGAGCCCTGGGGCGGCCCCCGAGCTCCAGGAGCCGGCGCCGGGCGGAGCGCGCTGAGTGTGACACGGCCGGCTGGGCCCGGAAGGAGCGGGGCGGGGGCGGAGCGGGGCCGAGGGTCCGTGTCGGTGCCGGGCGGAGCGAGTAGCGGGGCGGCCTGGATCGCAGGTTCTTACCAGCGGGTGAGTGAGCGGCGGGGGCGCCGCGGTGCGCTTGGGCCGGGGCCCTTCACCCCCACGCCCTCCGCCACCATTGTCTCCTGCTGTCCGTCCCCGCTGTGCCCCCCCATATCTTCGCCTTGGAACCCGCTGCCCCCCCACCTTCCCCTTTGTACCTACTGCCCCCCCCAGACCCGCTGCCCCCCCCTTCCCCTTTGTACCTACTGCCCCCCCCCACCTGGACCCGCTGCTCCGCCACCTTCCCCTTTGGACCCGCTGCTCCCCCAACTTCCGTTTTGTACCCGCTGCCCCCCCACCTTCCCTTTTGTACCTACTGCCCCCCCCCAGACCCGCTGCCCCCCCACCTTCCCCTTTGTACCTACTGCCCCCCCCAGACCCGCTGCCCCCCCACCTTCCCCTTTGTACCTACTGCCCCCCCACCTAGACCCGCTGCTCCGCCACCTTCCCCTTTGGACCCGCTGCTCCCCCAACTTCCGTTTTGTACCCGCTGTCCCCCCCATCTTCCCCGTTGTATCTGCTGCTCCCCCACCTTCCCCTTTATACCTACTGCCCCCCACCTGGACCCAGTGCTCCCCCACCTTCCTCTTTGTATCTGCTGCCTCCCCATCTTCCCCTCTACCCCCTGTATCCACTGCCCCTGCATGTGCACTCTGCCTCCCCCACCTTCCCCTCTGTAATCACTTCCCCCACTTGTAGCTTCTCTGCTGCCCCCCTTCCTCACTGCTGCCCCCACCTGGACCCTCTGCTTCCCCTTCTCCTTTGTTTCCCTATCCCTCTCTTTATACCCTCTGCCCCCCACCTTCCTCTCTGTACCCACTGTCCCCATCTGTACCCTAACCACTGTCTCCCTCCACCTTCCTATCCATTCAGTGCCTCAGCCTGTACCTTCCTCCAGGTCTTCCTCCTTCCTCTCTGCTTGCCCATACTTTCCTCTTTGTACCCTCTTCCCCCTTCACTCCCTTGTGCCCTCAGTGTCTTCCTTTCTGCCCCACTTCATTCTCTTTTCTCCCTCCACTTGCCCCCCAACATCTTCCATTCTGCTTCTACTTGTCTCCCCAAGATTTTACCCTCTCACCATATTTTTCTCTCTCTCACCGGTCCGCAGAGCTTTTCTCTCCATGTAAACTACTGTCTGCTCCTCTCCTTAGATCTTGTATTTTTCTTTCATTCATTGATCCTTTTTAATAATAATGCTCTATCTTTCTCTAGCAGTGTTTAGGTCTAGTTCTCACAGCCTGACTACAGGTAGTTCATTCACTCAACATCCCTGTTAGGTAGGTAAATAATTATTGTTGGCCTCAATTTAAAGACAAGGAAACTGAGTCACTAAGGGTATGTCTTCACTTTGATCCAGCGGGGGTCAGTTTATCGCGTCTAGTCTGGACGTGATAAATCGATCCCCGAGCGCTCTCCCGTCAACTCCTGTACTCCAGCTCCACGAGAGGCACAGGTAGAGTCGACAGGGAGCGGCAGTAGTTGACTCACCGAGGTGAAGACACCACGTTAAGTCGATCTAAGTACGTCGACTTCAGCTACGTTATTCACCTAGCTGAAGTTGCGTAACTTAGATCGATCCCCCCCCAGTGTAGACCAGGCCTAAGGCTATATCTACATTATACACTTTACAGTGGCACAGCTGTACTGCTGCAGTTATGCTGCTGTAAGATCTCCTGTGTAGCTGTTCTGTGCTGATGGGAGAGAGCTCTCCCGCCGTGATAATTAAACCATCCCCAACAGGTAATGGCAACTATGATAGTGGGAGAGTGTCACCCACCAACAGCGCTGTCCCCACTGGTGCTTCTGTCAGTGAAACTTATGTTGGTCAGGAGATATATTTTTCACATCCTTGATCTACAAAAGTTTTACAGACAAGTGCTAATGTAGCTGTAGCTTAAGTGACTTACCCTAGGTCACAGCGTGAGTTAGTGCTGGCGCTGTGGATAGAAGTCCTGGCTCCTAGGCCTGTGCTTCAAGCACTAGACTGTGCTGCCCTCATTCTGTTTGTGTGTGTGCACATGCACTGTTAAAGTAATTGTTTGTTTGTAAAAATGTTATTTTCTAACACCTCTCTCATGCTGTGTAGATAACTCACTGAATTAAATGATTAAATCCCAACTGATGTCTTTTCTGTCATGGAAGCTCACATCAGATGATGGGATGGGGAACACATAGTGATGGGCTGTTGGAGATTAGAGCCAGGTTAAGACAGACAGATCATTAGAAGGAAGGTGCTGTATCCCTTCTATGTTCAGGGCTTTTGAAAAGGGGGACAACGCACTGTGTGGCTAGTATAATGATTATTACAGTCTGTAATAGAAAGATTTTGCTTGATATAGATTTCAGTGTAGTTTCCAGAGAATTAACAATGCACTTATAAAGTATATTTGTTATGATGGTAACACCTCTGGGCTCTGTGCAGAATCGTAGCTGTAATATGCTACGTTTCTGTGCAGGTGAACTCACATTCAGGTCATGATTGTGTCTTCCTCTGTTGACCCATGAGTTGGATAATCCCACCCACACAGAGTCTGTCATAGAAGAGCCATGGTCCTTGCCCCCAAAAAATTAAGTAAATTTTTGAAGAACTGAGTAACAAGAATTAGTCTTTTTGTTTGTTTGTTTTGTTTGAGGTTTAGCATGTTATTTTTAATTAACTAGTGTGGTTTTAAACTCATAGGGGCCATCCACATTAGGGAAATGACCAATTCCTGATAATGGTTTTCAGCAATTTATATCCTCCTTCCTCATTCTTTCACTTGGTGTTGAAAACACTTTTAACTGCTTGCATAGATAGGACAAAAATGCTTCCAACCAATGCTGAAAGGTGAAAGGTGGGTCTCAGCCATGCTTTCTGTAGTGGCGTTGGTAACTATTTCCTGACTGGAGGGAAAATATGTCTCAACTGAATATCTGCAGTAGTTTGGGCTACATTTAAATATCAGCCATTAGCATTTTGTCAATATTTAATTTATACAGCTGTTACTGAAAAACTGTTAAAATGATACTGTTGGCATAAGTGTTTTGGACAAGTTCACTGGAACGATAGTGACCTAGTAAGAAGTGATCTAGTAGGAGTCACTCCCTATGAATTGGAGTTCAGGCATGGTTTTCAATAAGCCCTGTTAAAGCCACTGCACATCAGGCATGGAAGATTCCCATTAGGATTTCATAAGCTAGGAAATGAGAACTCAGTTGCTTATGTCACCTGATATGGCTCATACTAGAAAGCATTTTTTTTAAAAGAAGGAATCTATTGGGAAAATATTAGTAATTTAAATAACATATCACAAAATTTATAGTGTTTTTTTTAAAAATTGGAACTAGAGATGACAACTCTTAAAAATGAAAGATATTGATATTTTATCAGATACACTATATAAGAAAGGATATTTTATTATAAAAGTGTTTTCATTCATAAAACACCAGCAAGATTGCTTGCATATTTTATTATGTTAACCATGTTCATTCAATCTGTTCAAAGGAGTTACTTGGCACTGTGAAATTTTGACAAAATATTGGCTACATATTAAGGACTAGGAAACAAATATATACACATAAAAAGAGGCAGGAGCAGTTGGAAAGACAGGCCCAGTGCAAAGGATTGTGTAATTGCACACAACTGCTGTTTGGCTTTGCTGCCTGTTGAATCTGAAAGTAAACATTACTGAAAGAAAATACCTTCAGTTTCTTAAGTCTTTTTTTTAAATAGTAGATATGCGGCAATTTATGTTTTCCTACCCTTTCTTTTGTATTGTCAGACTAATAATAAAAAAATGCATCTCTCTTGCTGGAAACACTAAGATATAACAGCTATGAGTATTAGAAGGTGATGTGAATATGACTCTTTCAGCAATCTGATGGTCTAGCTGAAGTGTATTTAATACATTTTAGTGGACTCTTACATCTCCACATTATTTACTGTATATACTTGTTCATAAGCCAAATATTTTTGGTAAAAAAGTGATGCATCAAAGAGCGGGGTCGGCTTATAAATGGTTCTACAAAATTTGATGATTTTAAACTCTATGGAATCATTGAATTGAATATCTAATACATTGTCATTTTGTTTATCTGGAGCGTCTGCAGGCATGGAGCCCCTCAGCTCCCTGTGGCTGGGAACGGCAAACTGCGGCCACTGGGAGCTGAGGGGCTCTGTGCCTGTGAACGCTCCAGGTAAACAAAACGTCCAGGCGCACTAGAGGCTTACACTAACGGGCCAGGAGCCAAAGTTTGCCAACCCCTGAAATATAGGGTCGGCTTATGAAATGGTCATACAGTTTTTGCTGTTTTTACCTAGCCATCTTGGGGGGTCGTCTTAGGAACGAACGGGCTAATGAACAAGTATATATGATAAGTTATTTTGTCTGAGAAGTATGTGACCACCTCCCTTTTGTAAACAGAATTGGAATTCATTACCACATCATCCAAAATAGCTAAGTGACTCTGAAAACTGTGAGTCAGAATCCCTGTAATGATTATTTATTACTCTCCCTCTCTTCACCGACCTGTCTTTGCTGGAATGTACTTTATTTTCCTTTCTCTTCATTATTGGGAAAGCATTCCAAAGAAAGGGCTTTCTAAACGATAGAGATACTCCTTGTGCATATCTTGATTGCATTCATCTGTAAGAATTCAGAATTCTGCAATTCCTTTTCAGTGCTGGATTGTATTTCTCTTTGATGTTGATGTTCTTCAAGACGGCATCAGTAAGTATTCATTTCCAATTTACAAACTTTTTGAATTTATCTGCTGCAGTGAATCTTGTTTTAGCGTGGCATGTTGTATTGATTTGTTCGGAACATTCAATTTGTAAAAATAATAAAAATATATTATCGCAGCTAAAAGGAAAAAGGTTCATATCTATTCAAATTCCTAGGCAAACTTTTTTTCATGTAAGAAAAGGATTTATTGCCATAAGCCATAAAGTCTATTTTTACTTTCAAAATATGACCTAAAACTAGGTTTTGTTACTTGGATCATTTCAGTTATAGTGTATTTATTGTCCTTTAGGATCTAACATAACTGCTGCATCACTATTTTCGCAGTCTTATTTTTTTATTTATTGTTTCAAACAAAGCTAAAGATTATGCTGTGCCTTGAGTGCAAGATTATAAAAACATCTGTTGATTGTATGCCTATATAATGTCTCTTTAAACGGAAGCTAAACATAATGCTTGTTTTGTATCTGATATTTACATGTCAAGGATGTGTAAACTTGTTAAAACTTCCTAAATAAATAGTGTACAAAAAAACTTAGCACATCCTGCAGCATTATCGTCCTTTGTTTACTGAAGCACATAGTTACAGAGCTATATTGATGATGATATAAAATCATTTTTGAGGTTTCACAAATATTTACAAGAACGTAATTCAAATGCATAAAACTATTTCATTGTTGCAGTGGCTCCCTTTCCCCCTGCCTCAGAGGAATTCTTGAGGTGGCTTATTGGACCAAAATATGGTTTCCAGCTTTGTTTTTTAAATGATCTGTACTAGAGCAGATGTATATCATAACTTCAAAATAGGGAGTTTTGTTAAGGATATTGATTTTTTTTTTCCCCATTGGTAAGTTTTTATGAAATTAAATCAAATCTGGAACGAAACTTGCGTACAGCCTTAAAGTAGACTTTAAACACTTATTTGCCAAGTTGTTTCTAGAAGACTATGTTCCTGGAATTATTGAAGTTCAGAGTACACTGGTTAAAGTGCAGTCATGTTGGATAGAGACCTGATTTGCTAAGTTTTTATTAGTCCAGGCCCTGTAGAATGCACTTTTCAGTTTATTCAAAGGGCATTTTACGTGAATAAAACCAGTCATTTTTTACTAGTTATGCTTTTTGTGTTGTAAAGTAATGGTATGTTAAATTTAAAAAAAGAACATGATCCACTATCCTGACAAAACATATTTAAAATTGCAAAATTAACACCATATTAAAAAGAACAACCACTATATTAACTTGCTTGGAAAGTGTAACAAAATTTATTTTTATCTGTAACAAATTCATAGTGGTAGAGGGAAAGAAAATGTACTCTTTTCTGATCTATTTCCTGACAGGTCAGGAATGATAGAATTACAATGAGTCTGTTGGATAACTCTTTCTTATTAGGAATCTTCCGTCTTAAGAGGTTGTTCAAGCTTTACCCAAAGTTATAGTGTCCAACTCTACTTCACTTTAAGTAGAAGATCGTCTCCACTAAGCAACGTTTTTTGTTGATCAGTTGTGTGACTGCCTAAGACAGACTCCATATAACTTACAAAATCAAGCTCAAGGTGTAATGATGATGTACTGTTAGTCACAGTTGAGACATACGTGGAAGTGATAACCGTATGTTAGGCATTCTGATGTGATTCAATAAAATGATTTCTGTTTTCTTGTTAAGGAGGGCATGGGTCAATAAATTAAAGTGATTTTTTTGAAACAGCCGGTATCAAAAGATCGTCACAAACCAACTGAATGAAATCTGTTTGCTGTCAAAAACAAACAAACAATGCCTCCCCAAAAAACAACAGCCCATGCTTTCAAATTGCCTTGAAAGGAATTAAATCTATATCATTTACAAGAACCCTAAAACAGACAGGCTTTGCCTTCCTTGTGATTTCTAGACAAATGACTGCCGTGCTTGTGGATGTTCAATTTTTCTGGCGCTTTTGGATCAGTCATGCCAGTTTAAATGGATGTGTACAGCAAGACCTTTCTTGTTTTATTTGTTTTGTAGTGGCCAGACTTCAGCATGTTAACTACAAAATAATCGTTTTGTATCAAATGTAGAGATAAGTCATTTAATTCATAGATTTGAAGCTCAGATTAAAATTATGCAGTTTGTTTTCTACATGGTAACAGTAGATTTAACACTCCCATCCAAATATTATAATATTCCCTTCTAAAATAACTGTCAAGCTATTTTTCCTTTAATAGAATTATTTAAAACTTTCAGTGTTGTCAGGTATTACTGTCAATTTTTGTTGGTGTATTTTTGAGTTATTTGGACATGTCCTATTTTAAAACCACAAATCTTTTGACTAATCTAAGATTCTTTCATTGCACTAGAGAACCTAATTTTGTATTTTACTTTATGATAGGGATTTAACCATTAATGCTCTAATTTCAGCTGTATATGCTGAATAACCCTTTCTCATTTTAATAGCATATTTAAATCTTGCATGTTGTTACATTTTTAATAGTGCATAAAGAAAATCTTTGGAGTTTTTTATTGTTGTCCACAGGTTTTGTAAACATAAAAGGATCATTTCAGTTTAACATGACTAGGTTTTAAGAAGTTATTTACACTTCAGTAATTTGAGCAGTTCTGTTGCATCACGCCCTTTGCACTGATTTGTACGTTACTTGAGTAGATAATATTTCTAAGCCTCAAAGAGGCTTTTCCTGATTGGTATTTTGTTCGAGCAATAAACAAATCTGCTGACGTGTATGTTCTGTGTTTGCTTGTTCCTGACCTTTGCTTTTGAGACATGTAAGTGACAGTTGTATTCATAGTGTTGTAGGACTTAGTGTTCATGTGGTGATGATTCTTCAGTCTTATTTGATCAACTCTGTTTCCATGATGTGAATGAGGAATCCTAGGTTTCTTCATGGCTAACCCTAACCTTTTAAATTTTGGGCGGGGATGGGACAGCAAATGTTCACTGGATGGATCAAACTTTGCTCTAAGACTCAAATTAAAATAATCCTTTCCTTTTTTTCCTCATGCTCTGTTCCTGGCAACACTGAAAAATTCTTCTTACCTAGGGCTAGTAATTGATTGTTTCAAGCTACTAAGCTATTACTTTTTTCTCATCGTTGTCACAAAGGTGGGGTTTTAGGTTTTGGCCTGTCTCGAGCTTCACCCAGTTTGTACTATATTACTGATGCAAAGCTGCTCTAAAGCCATCTCACCCAGCCACCGGAAGATCACCAGTTTTAGAAGATCCTCAGGTGGCATTGGAAACTACAGCTAGTCTGAGGGGCGGGGTGAAATGAGGCTTTGCCAGGGTGCCTTGGACATGGCCAGGGTGCCTTGGCAATTGATAGTTGGCACTAAGTACCTTATGCTTGCAAAATATTTTCCAAACAATAACTCGGAACACCCCTGCGGGTAGGTACGTATACAGTACTTATCTCCATTTTAAAGATTGGGGAATTGTGATAAAGAGGTTAAGCAAGTTGCCCATGGCAGAGCAGAGAGTCAGTGGCAGTGATATTTGTACATCACAAATACTGCTTCAGAAGTGACGTACATTCCAACTGTGTGCAAAATGAATGCTGACTTCCTCAGATGAGCATTCAGCATCCATCACTAGCGGGTACAGGGAGAGGCTATATTTGTATTGGGGCTGTCCATTAATGGGTTTCTATCACACAAATGCAGCATTTCTTGATAAGATTCTACTGCTTAGTACTGCTCTTTGAACAAACTTAGGGCATATGGCCTTCTCTCTGTCACTTAGTTATTTCCCAGGAGAAGAGGGTCTAAACCAGAACCATTCTAGTTGTATCTTATTGACCAAGAAAAACTTATTTGTATGCCTCCAGGATCTGATGTACCAGTGTTTCTCCCTGAGAAGACAGGTGTAACTTTAAAACTTGATGGTTGATTAAGCAGCAGATAGACCCCCCCCCCCCCATAGTTAGCTAGTCTCTAGTAGAAAAAACTATTTATTTTCTTCCTTTTGGACATGGAGCTGGACAAAAAATTATCAGCAACTAGAAAATTCACCCAGAAATGCATGGTTAGGAGAACAGAAACTATTCACTGTCTCCCACCTCTTAAGAAAGTGCCCTAGCTACTTGGCTTTGGGATAGTGTGGTGTATGTCTCTTTCAGTCTCTCCTGTTGAAGTTATTTCACTTTGTATAAATAATTATATAGTCACTGGAGTAGGGACTTGACCTTGGATCTCCTTCATCCTAGGTGAGTACCCTAATCATCAAGTTAAAGAGTAATTCTCTCTTTCTAGACCAATGATTTTTGTCATCATTCATAGTAATTCATAATGACTATTCACTAGTCTGTCTTTATAAAGTCCTATTGTGAATGACATCAAATAGTCTAGAACGTGGGAATGACTATAGCCTGATGGTTCAGGTACCATCACCATACTGGAAAGTCAGTTCACTCAACTCTAGTGATTAGGACAAGATGGACAGTGCACTGACCTATCCAGAGTATTTATCTCTTTAAATTTATATGCTAAAATTCCATATGAAATATTCAGTTAAATAACTCTCAGTGCGTCTACACAGACCCATTTTAAAATAAATTAATATGTACTACCACTTCTCAGACTTCCATTTTTTCCCACCACAATACAGAGGAAGAACGGTGAGTGTGGGCAGTATGGCAATCTGGGTTCTTTTCCTCATCTCTGCAACAAACTTGCTGTGTGACCTTGGGCAAGTCACGTAATGCCTGTCCATGCTTTAGTTTCCCCACCTGTAAAATATATGGCTGTTGTGAGTCTAAATTCATTGTTTGTAAAGTGCTTTGAAATTTTCCAACGGAAGCAAAAGGTGCCACGGGAAGTGCACATTGTATTTTGAAATGTAAGGCTAAATTATTATTTTTCTGATTTATTTAAAAAAAGGATTTTATTACATTTTTACAAAACATGGAAAGCTCACCCCCTAGAAGAAGCTGTTGAGTGCTGCGTGGCACCCCTTCCTCATCTCAGTGTCTTAGTATGCAGTCTGTGCAATAGTCTTAACTCCTATTGGCTGTGAGAGTAATAGAATGGGACCAAGACTTGAACTGGATCTACCATGTGGCAGTATACTCTGTGGGGCACCAAGCCAGTCCTGGAGTTATTTTAATGGAAGTTTATAAATCTTGTTAAATGAGGTGTTTAACAGTAATGCTGAAAGACCCTTAATTTATAAATCATTAAAAAAGATAAACATATATTTTGTAATGAGGATAAAACTAATGTCTCAGATTTCTGGGCTTAAAATTCCACTCCTATACATAATTTATCTGTGAATACAAACTACTCATTAGTCTCTGATAGCGTTCTCTTATAAGGCTGCTTCACCTGAGCACACTGCTTCCAACAGTACATCATATTCTGGCAGTCCTTGCGGTAACCATAATTCTTTAACACATTCAAAATGTTTAGCTCTCCAGCATAGTGTTCAGGGGTAAACTATATAAAGCAAAGCTCAGATCAAACTAAGCCCAGATGCTTGATAATTGAATACCAAAAAATGAATCTATCTACTGATCCATGCTAATTGCTCTTAGTTTTTTCATCCAGTATTTTGGATTCCTCATAATTCAGACGGATGTTTTACAATGGTTTATATGATATTTCGATAGCGCTTAAATGCATTTCTCTTTATCTCTTTCAGACCCCTTAAGATTCGGATATGTCCTTCATATTTGATTGGATTTACAGTGGTTTCAGTAGTGTACTGCAGTTTTTAGGTAAGTTTTTATGCTGCTCTATTATAGTGTTTTTCATGTACCTTTACGTCCTTAAAACATAGTACTAGTTAAACAGCAGCATTTATTTTGGTGTAAATGAAATGACATTCAGATTAAAGATGTAAAATATTAAGCAGAGTTATTCTCTTAACAGCACTGAGTCCTTACTATACCCTTCATCCATCCCTCTGTTTATCTCCTTCACTCCCTTTAAGTCAAGAGAAAATACGTTTTTTTTGTTTTTCTGAGAGTGGGGCCTGCATAGGCTTAGAGGGGAGTGGTTGTGCTGCCTGTGGCTGGTGGAGTCACGAAGCTGACCCCTGGCAGGCACAGACATGGCTTCCTCACACTAAGTGCAGGTGGTAGTGAGGTGCCTCACAACCCTGTGTACCTCGGGAAGCATCACTGTAGTATGAACACAATGGACTTGATTTTCCACTCACACTAGATTTATACTGGTGTAGCTCCAGTCACTTCTGTGGAGTTACTCCTGATTCTCACTAGTGCAAGAGGGGAGAACGGGGCCCAGTGACTTGACTTTATACCTCAATTATCACTTACCATTTGTATTATGGCATTACCTGAAGGTCTCTTTCAGGATCAAAGAGCTCAATTGTGGCCCTGTATAATGACAGAGAGCTGGATTCTGACACCCTTACTCATGTTGAACAGCACTTCACTCCGTGAGCAGTACCAGTGAAGTCAGTGGAACCATACTAAGTTAGGTGTTACTAAAATCAGATGAAGGGTATCGGAAGGGCCTGTAACATGAAAACTGACTAACCAAAAGTGTTTCAAGCCAGGTTGATACAAGATGCAATATGTGAGCTTAACTCTCAACAGACAGGGCAAGGAAAGGGATATGAAGATAACAGTAAGGGGACACAGGGTTACATAGACCAATAATGTGTATGATTTCCAGGTTTTATGTATTTTATGAAATAAATAATGGAAGATATTAACAAATCACGCCAAGTCACCCGCCTGGCCATTATCAGTTAGATGTTTAAACTTCCTCACTGTATGTTAGACCCTTGGCCAGCTATCTGAGTGTTAGCCAGTGAAATGTCAACTAAGTGGAATAACCTCTTATCTCTCCTACTTTATTTAATCAAGCAGTGATTGCTGCACATTTGAAAACTTCCCCGCTTCCACCCCTCCTCCACATTCCTCCAAGGATATTTCTAGTGAGAAAGATTCTATAGACCAAAGTGCCAGGGAAAATGTTTCTTGACGTGTTCTTATATGTACCCTAAGGGCAACTTGCTTCTTCTTTTCCTACTCTTGCTCAAAGATTTTTTCTTTTTTTTTTAATTAAAAAATGGGACTATATTGTCATGATTAAACAGACTTACCTAATAAATTAGGAGCTCTTGATTTTACTGTTACTGATATATTATTATCCTGAAGGGATTATAACATTTTGTAAATCATAAAAGAAAAATGCCCATGAAGAGATTTCTGGGAAGGAATTTTTTCTGTATATTGTGATTTTTGCAGTACTTTATAGTTGCAGTATTACCAGTTGAGCACTTTGTATTCTGATGAAAAAACCAACAAATTTGTAAAATTGTATTATAGTACTGAGAAGAAGAGGCAACATTTGCTGTTTCATTCTGTCCATAATGTACCTATCTATCCTTAGAAATGTATAACTCTGCGGTACAAATGTGCTCTTGTTTGAAATAGGTAAATACTGTCTTGGCCAGGAATGAGGTATTATTTGTTCTTATTAGAAAATGTGAAGGGAGTACATTTAGCTATTTTTCCAGAGAAAGAGATGCCAAAAAACTAGGCCCATCCTATGCAGTTATCTTTCACATAATGAATTCACTTGTTCCCAAACTTCCTGAAGGGAGGACATATGCACCTCTTCTGTGGTGTCTGTTGAGCAATGTAAGAACTTGTCAGACAACCTTTTCTTGTTTTGTAGATGGTGATGTCTTGCTACTTTACTCAGTAACTTACAAATTATCCTGGTTATGTTCCAAGAGCTGAATTTGAGATGTCAGATGTGCTGTATCTGAAGAAGAAACCATTTTTTTTTAAAATGGGCTTGATATACACATTATGTGTTTAACTCACATACAACTAGTATTCATGATCTTGGCACAAGAGAACACACATTCAGGCATCAGATAACGAATAACATAGCTGTAGTATTAGAATAGTACCAGATCCATTCTCCTTTTCTGATTCTGTTAGAGAATTGCAGCCTTCTCTGTCAAGGTTATAAATGTTCCCTGTTGGAATGTGGTCCTAGAGATTACAGTTTAAAAGCAGAGAAGGTAAGTAAATAATACCAGGATAAAGGTTAACAGGGTAGATGTTTGTATGTATGTGGAATGCTGCAGTGGCTCAGAAGTGGTCTAATTCAGAATCCAAATGAAAGATTTATTTAAAAAAGTCCTCACTAAACAAAAGCATAGATCAGAAAAAGTCTGATCACCAATTCAGCCCTCATCAGGTATGGTGCGAGCAGGATCTCTTCTTTATCAAAAACCTTCATCAGTAACCTAAGACACAAGCAGTGCTCTGTCTGGCCCATTTTTTAGAAGAATTGTGACCACAAGTACAAAGACTTTTTTTCTCTTTTCTCTAACACGTGAACCTAGCAATTGGAAATATAAATAATATACAACTTTTGACAGTTGCATTATAATACACAGTTAAGCATAATAAATGCAGAGACACTAAGCTGGTGAACTTTAATAGCACAATATTAATTTTATAATCCAATAATTTATTACATTAGCTATTTCTATATCTCCATAAAGTTTGTAAAATAAATACTTCCTTAATTGTATATCACATTGCCAAGTATGATGGCATCATGTAATGAAAGACCCTGTCATACAGTGGGCACCATTAGAAAACCAAACGTTTACTTCACTACAGTAGTTGCTTTGCTTCTTCCTTCTACGCAGAATAAGTAATAGCTAAATTTACCACTGCATTTCTATCGCAAGTAATGCTGATTTGTTTTTCTTAATGGCACCCACTTTACCACTGAATTTTCTGTACTTGTGTATGATTTTCAAACTTTAGGAACATGTAACAGCCTAATTTTATCTTTTAAAAAAATAGGTTTCTCTTGCTGAAATTAATACTTCACTCTTCCTTCTTATGCCATTTTTATGATCATTAAACCGTGTTCTGCACTAACGGAAAACTAACAGCTGTGTGGCTGGCAGTGGCAATTAACAGAATGTATTGAACACACTGGCCAAGTCACATTTATTCGAAGGGGGTAAGGGGACTCCCTTAAAACAGTTACAGTCAAAGCAGATTCTATGTTCTACAGGTCTTCAAAGCAGGTGGTGACTTTCAGCCTGACATTAGTTTTAAGATTACTGCATTCTTAGCATTGAACAGTTTGCAGAAGCAGAGAATAGCTCTGACCCAGGATACAGTGTTGAGGGAGGTAGCATTATAAATTAAGAGAATCGCCCTTTGATAATTTCAATTTAAAAAATATTATTTTAAAATGTCTTACTTTTTAACCCTTACCTCCTCCCCTCTAGTTGTTGTTTATACTGGAGGCATTAACACGGTGAAATTAAAAGGGAAATTTTGTTTGCATAAAGATTAACGAAATATAAAACTTCTAATCCATATTATTAGAGCGTTATCACATGACAGGAAACATTTCACCAATGTATTATACGCTGTTGATGGCATAAGCTTGCAACTCTCCTGAGGCACAGATGAGTGTCTTAGTCAGGCAAGGCTTGTCATATCTTCAAGCTCTATTGATCAAACTACTAAATGAAATTTAGTATGTATAAGATCACCAAACAGTAATAGAATATGTGTAGAGTTAAAAACAACAAATAATATTTAAAACCAGTTTTCCCCTTTACTTATCAGCCAAGACAATTTCCTTTGCAACACATAGACAGAGAAGAAAATTGAGGAAAACATCCCCTGCTCAGTCTGAGGGTGATATCTTGGGCTTCCAGCATAGGCGAGGTCCCACAGGATATGGAAGAGTCCTCTGCTTAAGAATAGCTGAAAATACTATTGTTAATCTTCTGTTACATGTCATCATTTAAACTTGTACTCCTTTGGCCGTACTGTATTTTATCATTATAATATTACGATATAAAATCAATGTATTCAGTAAACCCCTTTTTTTTTTGTAAAACAGGACTATATAAGAAATCTGGTAAACTAGTATTTCTTGGATTGGACAATGCTGGAAAAACTACACTGCTGCACATGCTCAAAGATGACAGACTGGGACAACATGTCCCTACATTACATCCCAGTAAGTCAACACCCCCAGTTCTTTAACACTAGAAACGGTGCCTTAAATCGCTCATATGTGCCACGTCCTTCATAGTGTGTTCACTAATATTACAAAAACTACATTTGTTGTAATATAGTTCAATATGGGCTACTTAAAAATCTTAGACATGGAGTGCGCACATTTGCAGGGGCTGAGAGTGTGGATCATGAGAGGTGGAGTGCCTTGCTTTGTTCAACAGCTGCCTCTCCAGCTAGTTGCAAAAATGGCATTAACAGCCTCTACAGGAATGCTCTTTGGTTCTCTTTGGCTGAAAGGGTGACTCTATGACTTACCAGGGCGGCTTTGTAAGAGGGGACTTCACTCCCAGATGAAAAATGGACTAATAGGTCCATGAGGACCCAAAGGACTCTTGGGAGGAAGAGGGAAAGGAGATAGAGTGAACAATATTTTAGATATTTTGCTTTGTGGGCTACATAGTGTTACACACTCAAGATCCCTGCAATGTGTCGTTAGTGAAGTAAGATTATTGAGCCTAGCCTCGTATTCAGGAAATATTCCCATTGAAAACAGTAAGAGAACATACCAATTTTGTGTATTTTTAGCCTCAGAAGAGCTGACAATTGCTGGTATGACTTTTACCACTTTTGATCTGGGTGGACACACTCAAGGTAAGATAGTGGCTCAACTGGCTCATTTTGTTCTTGTAACTATATTGACTTCAGTGCCAGTAATTGTAACCTTTATTTTTTTCATATCAAACAAATGACCATGCTACAAATATTATGCTTTCAGCCTTTTTTTGGCCAATATAGAAAACATTTCCTGCTGTGCTGTCTCTCTCTACCATTCGTTGCACCCTAATATAAAATTGGGTGGGAGCAACATAGAGCTGAAGTAGGGGGCAAAGCCGTTGGTTGATGTGACCATTAGAAAAACCCAAATAAAAAAAATCAAAACAAAACCCCCCACCCTGATGTTTACCATTAGCCTTTATGGTTTAAACTTACATTTGCTGATGTAAGTTTATAGAAAAGGTAAACTGCAGTGTATTTATGCACATGTGGAATTGATCTATCAGGGGTACTAATAAATCTTCCACCTCTTCTACTGCTAACTTGGACTGACAGTCCAATACAGTTTATCAAAAATTTCAAATTCTTCAGATCGTCATAAACCATTTGACTGCTAAATAATACACTGTCAGGTTTTTAGAGCTGTGGTTATGGATATGAACAGTTTTTCTCCTGGTTCAAATAGTAAAAGGTTCCTTTTTTGCTTCATTATTTCAAGCTATGTCAAGCAGGGAAGGTTGTCCTAAAGATTTTAAACTTTTTAAAATAGAACTGGCTGCCCTTTTAAAGATTCTGCTATTTAATGAAATCCTGTGCATTACTCTGAATTTTGCTGTTAATCTATAACGCTCTTTGTTAGCTCGCAGAGTGTGGAAAAATTATCTGCCTGCCATCAATGGCATTGTGTTTCTGGTGGACTGTGCTGATCATGAAAGATTGACTGAATCAAAAGAAGAACTTGATGTAAGTAAATAAATTGGATTAAAAAAAAAAACAAAACTCATGTTCTCAGTACCTGACAGTGGGCACTTCTGCCACCCAACCAGGGGGTTCAGCAATGTGTTTTTTTTTCTTCCCTCCGCTCTCTCCATCCCTCACCCCAAGTACTGTTGCTATTTGCTGCTGGTTCCCTCTCCTTGCATACAAGAATACATATTCTCATTGAACTCCTCTTCCTTTTTTCTCCCCTTCATAGTTGCTAATGACAGATGAAACTGTTGCAAATGTGCCTATCCTAATTCTTGGTAACAAGATTGACAGACCTGAAGCCATCAGTGAAGAGAGGTTACGAGACATGTTTGGTTTGTATGGCCAAACAACAGGAAAGGTAATGCTAGTTTGCTTTCCCTGTTCTCCAGAGCGAGCATTCTTTTGCATCACTTCTTTCCAGCTACACACACAAACTGTCTACTTTAGTATTCATAGATTAAAAAATGTAATATCTACAAAATAAAGTCTAAAACTTCTGGATTAGGTATAGTTCTACTTATAATTTATTAATTGTTTTCAGGGTCATCTTTGTTCAGAGAAAGAGAATCAGATTTAAACTACCCTGTTACAGTGCTCATAGCTTCCCGTAAAATACTTTGAGTGAGCAAGTCTTTAAAGGTAGTTGTTCAGATTAGAACTCTGTTAGGAGATTTGATAAAGTTTGGTGGCACCAATCTTTCTGATTTATAGTGCAGGTTCATAGAGCGATACAATATGAAAATATTAGTCCAAGGATTGGAAATGAGATACTGAACTCCACTACAGTACTGTGGAAATCTTGACTGGTAGTTTATAAAAAAGTTCTTACTAATACCTGTAGCAATAAAGTAGGTTTTAGATCTGAATCATTGTGCTATTTGAACTCTCTACTTTTAATAGCACACTCAATGTGTAACAGATATTCAGTTGTAGGGAAATAAAAACAAGTTTCTCCAATATCCCTCATGTTTGTAATGTAGATTTTTCTAGACTAGCCATGTGAAATTCAATGTTTTTTTCTGGAAAAGAACAAGACCCACCCTTTGGCTCGTAACACAGCATTTGGGTTATAATGGGCATTATCGAGTATGTGGGGAAAAAAGGTGGAGAGAGTTACAATTATACAGCTGTAGTTGCAACTCCTCAACAGTGTGTATCATGAGGTTATGTTTTAGTGCTAGTGTAGCCTATGCTACACTAAAAGACAGGGAACAAAGGGTAGGAATTAATGGTAAATTCTCAGAATGGAGAGGGGTAACTAGTGGTGTTCCCCAAGGGTCAGTCCTCGGACCAATCCTATTCAATTTATTCATAAATGATCTGGAGAAAGGGGTAAACAGTGAGGTGGCAAAGTTTGCAGATGATACTAAACTACTCAAGATAGTTAAGACCAAAGCAGATTGTGAAGAACTTCAAAAAGATCGCACAAAACTAAGTGATTGGGCAACAAAATGGCAAATGAAATTTAATGTGGATAAATGTAAAGTAATGCACATTGGAAAAAATAACCCCAACTATACATACAATATGATGGGGGCTATTTTAGCTACAATGAGTCAGGAAAAAGATCACGGAGTCATCGTGGATAGTTCTCTGAAGATGTCCACGCAGTGTGCAGAGGCGGTCAAAAAAGCAAACAGGATGTTAGGAATCATTAAAAAGGGGATAGAGAATAAGACTGAGAATATATTATTGCCCTTATATAAATCCATGGTACGCCCACATCTCGAATACTGTGTACAGATGTGGTCTCCTCACCTCAAAAAAGATATTCTAGCACTAGAAAAGGTTCAGAAAAGGGCAACTAAAATGATTAGGGGTTTGGAGAGGGTCCCATACAAGGAAAGATTAAAGAGGCTAGGACTCTTCAGTTTGGAAAAGAGGAGACTAAGGGGGGGTATGATAGAGGTATATAAAATCATGAGTGATGTGGAGAAAGTGGATAAGGAAAAGTTATTTACTTATTCCCATAATACAAGAACTAGGGGTCACCAAATGAAATTAATAGGCAGCAGGTTTAAAACAAATAAAAGGAAGTTCTTCATGCAGCGCACAGTCAACTTGTGGAACTCCTTACCTGAGGAGGTTGTGAAGGCTAGGACTATAACAATGTTCAAAAGGGAACTGGATAAATTCATGGTGGTTAAGTCCATAAATGGCTATTAGCCAGGATGGGTAAAGAATGGTGTCCCTAGCCTCTGTTTGTCAGAGGATGGCGATGGATGGCAGGAGAGAGATCACTTGATCATTGCCTGTTAGGTTCACTCCCTCTGGGGCACCTGGCGTTGGCCACTGTCGGTAGACAGATACTGGGCTAGATGGACCTTTGGTCTGACCCGGTACGGCCGTTCTTATGTTATGCATGGGCACAAGTAGGGTTAAGTGCTAGACAGATTTCTTCACACTGAGCAGTAGTAAATATCAAGTCCCTTGTGTATTCGATCTTTCATTCAGAAGTGCACAGGGTAAAAGAGTGTGTCTGTGATGGGGGATCCTTATTGTAAAATCATGGAAATGTGGAACTGGAAGGGACCTTGAGAGGTCATCAAGTCTCGTTCCCTCCGCTTAGGCCGGACCAAGTAAACCCAGACCATCCCTGACAGATGTTTGTCCAACCTTTCTTAAAAAACCTCCAACCCTGGGGATTCCATCTTCCTTTGGAAGCCTATTCCAGAGCTTAATTACTCTACTGTTAGAAAGTTTTCCCTAATACCTAACCTAAATCTCCTTTGCTGTAGATAAAGCCCATTACTTCTTGTTCTACTGTCGGTGGACATGGAGAACAATGGTGGTTGGATTCTCCCATTTTCTCTGCCCTCCTTATCACTTTTTTATCTTGCTCTTATTTTCATAACACTCGCGCCTATGTTGTGCAAGTTCAGACCCAAAATGCAGTACAGGCAAAAGTGTCTTCAAATTAGTAGTAACGGTTTTTGTTACTGCTATTTCTTGGCCTTGGACTACAGTCAGCATGACTGAGGTCAGTCTTACCATTAGTGGCAAATGCCCTTCTTATGTAATTGGAAAATGAATAATGCCAGTCCATAGAGAAACTCCTAATGGGAGTTTTCAAAAATCATCTTGATTTAAAAACCTCCTTTTTGACCATGCTTGCTCTTGCATTCCTGTTGCATGTACTTCATCCCCTCTGGATATAACAGATAGAAATGATAGAATGCACAGTCCCTTTCAGGAAGGGACTTTATTCTTGGTAACCTCACGTTAATTTTTCAAATTTCTAGTATTTAAAACAAATTAGGTAATAACATGACATAAAAAAATGTTTGTTTTTGTAGAAAGAACTAATTTTTTCATACTATTGAGATTTGATATACTTTTGATCTCTTACTTCCAGGGCAATGTATCTCTGAAAGAATTGAATGCCAGACCACTGGAAGTCTTTATGTGCAGCGTGCTAAAGAGACAAGGCTATGGAGAAGGATTCCGTTGGATGGCACAATACATTGATTAACACCAAAATCACATCAGTACATTCTGTCCTATGTCTGAATATGAAGTCTGCTTATTATTTGATCATTCAGTGTACATAACTTAAACTCAGTAGACTTTGTTTGGTTACAAAAGCAAATGTTTTTTAGATTATTAAATCAACTATGCTAAACTGCAAGTGTGAGGATTGAAAACTGATTTTAAGCAAGTTTGTAAGACTGAATATCACAACATGTTAGCTTTCAAATCCCATAACACAACATTCTTTTGAAATTTATAACTTGACAATAGTCTCCTGCACCATTTTTTGACAGAGTGACTTTCCAGTACAGTACGTTTGAACGCACTTTTTAACAGCTAAAAACTAGAGCCATGTGAACGACATTTAATGCTCATCATGTTAAATTTTTTATGTACTTTTTTGAAACTAGTTTTTATAAATTTAGAATATATAACCACCTCTCAAGGAACAATAAATAATTAGCTTATTGATAATTGCATGATGCCTTACAGCTTTCAATAATACTCTTTCTTATGCAACGTCATGCAATAAAACTAAATCCAGTTTTTGGCATCTTTGATGGGAAATGTTTCATTTTAATGTGTCTTAACTAGTGAGGATGTCTGAAGATCTGAATATGTGGGATATCTTCCTGAAACATAGGAGGCCACAAGGTAGTTTCAGTGAACTTTAGATTATTCCGCTGTTAATGCAAAATCCTAACATAAATGCAATCAGGTAGTTTGAAAAGCTTATAATTCTCTAATCAGATGCCCTAATCTGTAATTAAAAACAAAATCACATTAAATTAATCAATTAGTGCCTACACAATTCTTGCACTAAAAGCAAAAATTAGCCCATTTTATTGATCTCGTGAATTAAAATGAACTTGTAAACTGGCACAGGAAGTTCACATTTCCTTGAAGAAGTGAAAAACAAAATTGCATGAAATAATATACTCCTAGTTAAATTGATTTTAGTTGTGCCAGAGGAGTTGATTCTGAATAACTTAATTCCCAGAAAGGCGTTGGCCCATGTTACCTTTGGAAACTCATGCCATCCCTTGCCCAACTGGATGTGAGTTTAGCCTCTATTTCTTTTTTTCAAGGATTTTTTTTGGACAGTTTTGCCATGTTGGAAAACTTTGTCTTGGAATCTGAGGTGGCTTATTACTGGGATAAAGTTTTAGTACCACAAAGACTTGTGTGCTGACATTTGACTGTTCCTTTTCCCCTTCCTCTGCATGCATTACTTCTTTGGGAAGGAATGAAGATTATCTTCTAAGATGGAAAGTGTTGGAGGACATGTCAACTTGTTGTTGTTAGTTGGTACTTACTTTTGAATCGTGGTTTGTGTGGTGGAGGATGTCACATTCTGTAGCCTTTATCTGAGCCTATTTACAGCAGGTGCGCTGTTATTTTACATATATCTAAAAAAAGGATGGAAGTTGAATAATAGATTTCAAACCTGGACTCCTCTTTTTGTGATGTTGTTCAGTGGAGGTTTTGCCTAAGAGACTAAGGACAAATATACAGTTCTTAGTGTTTAAGGTTGATTTCCAGGAAAGGTTGGGCCTGCTTCCCTCATGGCTATATAAGCTCTCTCTTCGGGAATATATGTGGATCCTGGTGTCCAGTGTTCGTGGTATATTGATAATGTATGTCTGGAATTGATTGTTTTCTTCTTGTTGTCTCATTGGGTTTGACTTCCAGACGCAGGGTATACAAGATCACAATGAATAGATGTGAACTACCCTTTTCCCTGATCTGAACTTGAATGACAGAGTATTGATAAACATATCTCCACAGTCCTGAATTGTGCATCTGAATAAAAGGAATAATTCAGAACCTTGAAGTTAATGTTTATAACTCACGTTTGCTATTCTGCAGATCTTGTCTTCATATTACGCCTTTTTCTAAGTCAAAGTCGTTTGTGAGTGGTGAGGTCTAAGCAGTAAGTGAAGGCAACAGATAGCTTAAATGTATCAGATATAATGCAACCTACAAGTGACTCAGATGTTGGTGACCCCCAAAAAATTATCTACTATAGAATACTGTTTCTGGGTTGCATAAACCAAACTTTTTAGGTAAGAAATGGCCTCTTATCAGAGTTAGGGCATCATGCAGGTCCTACCATGGATATTTTTTGAAGACATGCTTTTCTTCGTTATTCTCAGCATTCTAATGATCATCAGAAATATCTGAAATCAACTGATAGTATAAATATTTAAAATAATTCTTGCAGCTAGGTGGCACAATGCTGATATGGGAGACTTGGGATTCTTGTTGCTTGTGCTTATGGAGATGACCTGTTTACCCCCTCCTCAGAATAGGCCATGCTTGCAGTTCACTTCTGCTGGCTGATCCATTACGGTGGGATCCATTAAGATGTTGTGTGCTCTTCAGCTGGTATTTCAAGCAACCTGTGACAGTGGCAGCAAGAAAAGTGGTGGTAGTGTTGAGAATAAAAATGGAGGATATAATCTTTAAAAGTGTGCATTAAGAGTAATTTTTAGTGTTTTGGAAATGCACAGATTTCATGCTTGATACTGTAAGATGCTGGTTTAAAATGTGGTCGTAAGAAGGGCATGCAAGAAATTGCATCTATATATCGTGGTACTTACATGGCCCCCATCATGGTAGTATCTGAGCATCTCTCAAGTATTTAAATAAAGAAATAACAATATTCTCTCACTTCCTTTCCAGCCTGTAAGAGAAATACCTTGATTAATTTAGTGTTTATTTGGTTTTGATTGTGTATGTGAATGGATGTATTGTGTGTCTGTGTGAAGAAATTATTGAGGGAAAGTCACGTTATTGAAATGAGTTTGGCATTTCTGGAGGTGACTAGTTTCTAAAGTGGTTCGTCTGTATTTTTGTGGGAGTGGATTTCATTGTCTAGTTCTAGGTCCAGCTCCTGCGAAAGTTTTTTGCTCTCCTGAGTATCCGGCTACACAGCCTTCGGTTTAAACATTACAGTGACTTAAAGAATATGTGCTGAAAAAACAAAGCTCGTCATTAGTAAAGGTGTGTTTATGAAGTGTCTCCAACCTATTTTTATACCACAACAGTTTCTTAGGGTATGTGGACACAGACTCCATATATTTCAGTAACTGCTGCTGAGATTGTGACTTGTGCATTGCAGTCACTTAATATTTCCACTTGTGAATTGTTTAACATTGATTTTGTCTGGGTAGCGCTTACGCTTTCATTCTAGAATACACTGTATAACCTCAAGATTTGAGGTGTAATCGTATCTCTATCCTGGCCTGCTAAATTATTTTTTAGCATAAATAAATAATAGAATCAAAAGTTAGAGATGGCAAAAGTCTATTAAGTCATCTAGTTCATTCTCCTTCTAGTGCAGGATTGTTCCCTAAAGTATATTGTCTAGTGCTATACTCAGTGTTCAGGTATTGTCCGTGATGTGCCAAAGATGACATGTGGCATCTATTGGAATATAATACCTGCATGTTTGTGAGTTTTAATAATATATATTTGCCATATTGTATTTTAATAATCAGAGATTAACATAAGATATTTTACATTTACTTATTTATGTCTTGAGCCAGCTCAGCAAAACATAAGGTGCTGTGTATCTTTAACCCAAGTGAATTTGCAGATCTGCGTGTAGTGGGAAATACTCCAATCTCTTCTCTTGTTACTGTACATTAGAGAGTACCAACCAAATCCTTTGCGAAAGTCCAAGATTTCCACACAGTACTACTTCCTTAGATTTAGTGTAAATATAAGTCCCCAATTATGGACTTATAGAACTGCATAAAAATGCACTGGCTCACTGTGGGAAGACTTAACTTCTTACTAACTTATTTGCACTTAGATAAACCACTTTTTGCACTAGTATCTCAGTGTGGAATTAACCTTTTCTGTTATGGAATGTGAGTGCTGTAAATGTTTAAAAATATAATTTATATAATGAACTTTCAGTTTATGTATTTCTGCAGAAGGATAGTTATAGATTAAAGTGTTCTTAAACGGTTAATGTGCTGTTTTTTTTAATCACTGTTATGTTATCCCATCACGTGCTTTAAATTTAAATGTCAGGATAGCAAAATAAAATTCTGACCTGAACTTTGAAGAAATGTAGTTTTTAAAATGCCACATTTCTTGTTGAATGATTACGTAATCAAAGAATGAAAAAATAACCTGCTAGCTTTATAAATATTCTGATAATGAGTTTGGATCCCTTCGTTAAGTGTAGAAGATGCTGATTACACTAAAAATCAGCTACCCTGTGGAATTTAAGTTTCCTGTTGATGTAAAATCCCAGACTTAGAGAACTTTCAGGTACTTAGAAATTGTCTTTATTCCTACCCTCCTCGAAATTTCAAAATGTTCACATAAATCTTAGGCGTTGCCAAAGTAGGGAAATGTTAACTGGATGTTTGCATCATGCAAGCAGACATTTATTCAGTACTTTTTTTCATACAGTTTAGCTGATTCACTGCAGCTGACTTTTGTCACACTGATATTGTGTCTATATTGAGTCAGGACTGCCAGCAATTCAGAATTCTGTGTTTTAAATGCGGACAAACTTATAGACTGAGATCATTGAACTCATTTCACTTATGGACATAAGCTACTTTCACCAGGAGAGAATTTAACCCACTGTGCCATGTAACAACTTGCAAACCTTAACTATGTTCTCAGATTAAAATTACCAATTTAATTCTTAACTCTCAATCTTTTCTCCAGAACTAGGACTTCCACTGGTTGTCAGTGGATGAACTGAAATAGCCAACATGAAGAATTTATACATAGGTTTATTTAAGGCACCACTCGTTATGGTTGGTGTCCTCTTATATTGTGTCTCATTTATTATGACAATACTTTGTGCCCCTTAATGCTTTTCATTCCAGGATCTCAGAGCACTCTGCAGTTTAATAAATTAAGCACTCAACATCCCGGTGAGTCAGAGAGGTATTATTGTCTCCATTTTACACATGCAGAAACTGAGGCCCAGAGAGATTGTCTTGCTCGAAGTTACTCAACAAATCAGTGACAGAGTAGAACCCAGAACTCCTTAAACTCTGACTCTTGCATCTTTTCTGTGCACTAGCCATTAGTTCCATTTATCAGAGTTTTGGGAAGAACTTTGCAGCATGTACAAGCTGCAAAACGTAGTTTTAAAGGAACTATTTCTGAGCTGCTTCCTCTCTCTTTCTAAGGCACCTATCACCATACCATCCCTAGCGCTCTAAACTTGCATGCCCGCTTGCAACTGTTATGACAAATGAACTATGACAAAACGTAAGGGATAGAAAACAGGCGAAAAGCATACCACAAAAATTAGCCCGGGGAGTTTGGGATAGGTGTAACTATCTGAAACTTCTACTGATTTTTTTTTAAAACACTAGATTTCAAGTTAATGGTATCAATTTAAACAGTCAGAACTTTACTTGCAGTCACTTTTTTTTTTTAAGTGAAGGGATATTGTCAGGGCTCTTGGATGCAATTACCTGTTGTTGATACATTCTGATGCCTATCATCCTGTCTGCAGTTAAGTAGGGTTTTTTTCCCCCCCAAAGTGTTCCTTTAATTGCAGAATGATTTAATGAAATAGTAGGAGCAGTACTAGTGCTAGTCAAAGAGTAAATAAACCTTTGTCAATAGTTTGGAACACGTGTGCACTATCAGGAACTTCAGAGCCACTTCGGGTTTACAGTTTCTCTTCATTAAGACTTAATCTTAGCATTTTCATTATACTTGAGTACAGACAAGCCTAGAAGTAAACTTAATCACCATGTTAACAAAGCCAGCACAGTGACACCCAACTGGTTTGGGAAAGGAACATGGGAGCTTGCCAAGGATTTTCAGACCAAACAGGGAAGGAATGTGGTTGGGGGGGAACCTAATCTTAAAAACAAAAACCCACCACCACACTCTGAATGTGAAATCATGGCAATAGGATGGGAAATAGCATGGAGGGTTACCCTTGCAAATGAGGTCACACTTCAGCAGGATTATGGGATGCAGGAGCAGATTTGGACTGGGCTCCTAATTATGTTTAAAAATTGGGGCTTGTTAAAACCTTCACAAGAAAGAATAGATCGGTCAGTGCCCTTTCAACATGGCATAGTTCTCAAGTAGTGAATAGGCTAGATGGGAGGTCATGCCTCAGTAACTTGGATTCCTTTCAAATATTACTCCTTGGGCTGACAAAGGGGAGGCACTTGATTGTTATATGATCTTCAGAAAGCATTCGGCAAAGTTGCACATCAGAAGTTAAGTGGCTGGGAGAGTTATAGAATAAAAGTAGGGGGGAAATTGGTTGGATTGAAAAATGCCTTATTGTCAAGGGAGAAGGGTATAGTACCTGTGACTAGAACTCCTCAAGGTGCACTGACCCAGTCTGCTTGTAGGATATTCACAGAGTCAGTGTTTTGAAGTGTTGGTGCTTATGAAACAAAAAGGGAGATAGAATTGGCTAGAGACAGTAACTGAGCAACAAACCACCGCATGCATGCACACAGGGGTGCTCAATGTGTTTTCAGCATTACATTGAAATTCCTCAGCTATTCTAGGAGTAACCTCCTTAGTAAGGCTAAAATACTGAATTTTGCAGTATTTTAGTTATGGGGGCCAGTGTTCTCCATGGACAAAACTGAGGACACAAATCAACTGGGGGGTCATTAGACATGAGCGTGGACTGCAAGATTTAAAATCAGATTTTGATCCCTCAGAAGTCTGGTTGTTCGGATGTTATGCATGTAAACATCAGCCACAGAATTTGGATCTGGATTTGGATTCTGAACATCCTCTCCCCATCAGTTTTAGTGTTTGGGTCCACACTGGATTTGAACCTGAATGATCCCTGCACTAACTATGCTCTACTTATCTCCCCAACTCTTCTGATTAAAATGACACTGATCTATTTGAAAAAGATTTTTAGAGGAGAATAAATACTGAGAAGTAATGTTATCAAAGTACAGAGGCTGTCGCTTAGTGAAAGCCCTGGGCTCATGGTGAAGTAAGGACCTGGAGGCTAAAAATCAGGGAATTTGCCATACAGAAAATAAAGAGTTTTGGTCTGGCCAATAAATAACTAGGAGTTATCGTAGGAAAAACTCTCATATGCAGTTACAGCAAAGAATGCAACTTGAGACTAAGGTGCTGCTAGGGAAACACCAATTAGGCAGAGCAGCAGCAAACGTGCAAATAATTTGGTTTGTTTTCTCACAAGCACTTTTTTTGTTATCAGTATTAGATATAAACTCATCATTAGAGCTGGTCAAAAAATTCCAAATATTTCTATAAAAATGGATAAATTATGCAAGAAAAAAATAGCAAAAATATGTCCTTTTATCATCTCTCCTTGTCATCTCCTACCTAAGGTCTTACATGGCCCTAACTTTGTACCTGCTGGTCCTCTGACAACGAGGCCTGAGAGGCTTCAAATTGGACACCCCAAAATGGAGACACACACAATCAGTGGCCAAATCTGAAAATTTGCCTGTAGAGGAAATTTCCTCTTTGACTTGTGATTATTTTTTGTTTTCCTCTCGACCCTACACATCTTTCTGTCTAGGCTTCATTTCCTAAACCTTAGCTGGAGGGCACTTGGGTCACTTAATTCCCAGTCCTCCAGTGATGTGATTATGAGGCTATTTGGGCGAGATTTTTTCTTCATAATGAGCCTAACATTTAAAGTCATGGTGGCGAAGTACTTGTGACAGGTAGTTTTGTCAAACCGAAAGCCCTGTCTAAGCTTTGACAGAATCAATACAGGATAAAGCAAAAAGTTTACACATGCTGATTGCTACTGCTTTGGAGAAAAATAACGTGTAGTCAGCTTGGTCAATTAAAGTTCCCTGGGCTGCCATAAGTTGTTTGGCTACTTCTATTATGCTAAGAATGTGTAACAGATCCTTATCCATGTGACCACAGCACCATTTCTATTTATATTATGGTAAACATGAGATCAGCTCCATGGAGATGTTATTGAAGTCCTTGCGTGACCTGTGTCATCTACTAGATTGTCTTACAAATCTCAGTGGGTAAAAGGAGTTCATTTGAATGTGTTATTGGCCTCTACAGCTGTCGAAAACAGTTGTTTACTGGAAGGAAATAGACTCACAACATTCGCCAACATTTAGGATAAAGAAATTGAACATCTCACCACATAAGAGGGCAATTGAGTTCCTTTATGTAGTTCTTAATGCTTAGATTTACATATTGCATCTTTTGTATGAATTACTATATTGAACCTTGGAAAAATAATTTTGAAACAATGGTTTTTATTATACCATTTACCAATTAAGAGTGAGTGTGTGTAAAATTCGCTAGCTGTTTAGACTAGAGATGCCTGTTTTAACGGATGAAAAATGATGCTAAAAGAGAAACATATGCACTGTCCGCTGTACACAATGGCCAGGTCTAGCCATTGTTAGGGCCTCTTGATTTCAGCACTAAATTCACTCTCACTTTATAATAAAAAGAAAAAAATGCACTAATGACCGATTCTAAAAATCACATCTATCTTTACACTCATCAGCCCTAACAGTGCAGCCTTCTAAAATGGCTGTAATAGAAATTTCCCAAGACCCTATAACGGTTGGAAATGTATTTAATAAAAGACCATTTGAGTGACCTTAAAGGTTTGTGTCTTGGACATAGATCCTGACACAGACATCGTTAAGTACACGACTACAGTATTTCCTACAAGAACAATGTCTTGGAGCACTGATTAGACATTTATTTTTTCAGGTGATTTTAACAACTGGATTTTCTTTGTATCATTAAAATTAATCACAATAACTCTCTGCCTCTGACACCTCGGAGCCTTTTGCAAAACAACCTTTAAAACAACTTTGCCACATGTTAGGAATTTTGGTTTGTTTTTTAATTTGGAAGAAATAAAAAATAGTGCTATGAAGGTGGCTTTCTTTTTGAATTAAGTAGACCAAATTCACCACTGACTTAAGCGAATCCAACTCTGGTGACTTCAGGGCAATTATGCCCACTTTCACCACCCGTGAAACACTTTTGCCAGGGCACGTCAAGGCAGAATCTCTGACATACAGAGCCTGTTGCCAAAGGGTGCCTATAAGTAGCTGCAAGTGAGAGTCAAAGAAATAGGCTGTGGTGTAGCATGTAGCTGAACTGTACCAGCCAGCAGCCTGCTGGGGCAAGCAGACAGTCTGGCTTCACTTGGCAAGAAGATCAAGGCCTCCAGGGTAGGAGGAATACAGAAGACTATCATGGGAACAGGGAGGGAAGTTTGCCCAAGAAGGGAGGCAAAGAGGAAAAATCTGGAGGGAAAGTTTGGGAGTTCCTGGACCGTCTCAAGCATTAATTAATCATTAACTGCCTGTCTGAAATGAGAACTAGGCATAAATCATGATCCAGCTTAGTCACATAGCTGAAAACTAGTAAATACAAAATTATTTTACCAGCTTTGTCATGAAGCAGATAGTGTTGTTACATACACAGCACACCTGACACAAACCCACAAAAGTGAGGCAATTAAAAGTTCAGCCACCTACCCGTACACATCTTCTACTCCTCCATGCACCAGCCTATCCCTAACCATTACACCATGGCTGTAACCCACAGCCCATGCACTGCAACCTTAACTCTCTCCCCCTCAACCTGCCCTTCTGTATCCCTCTTGTTCCCAAACTACCCACGCCAAAGACTATTACCTGTGGATGGTTGGCAGCATAGTGTGTTGTTTTGGGAAGAAGTTTGATAAAAGGGGTGTCCTCATATGGGCAGAGTTAAGGTTAAGGTGTGTGATCTGAGAGTTATGGTCTTTGTAGTAATGGTAAAGAAGGTGTCTGTGTGAGAAGAGGGCATGCAGTATTAGGTGGCTTAACTTATTTCCTCACTTTTGTGGATTTGCATCAGGTATGTTGTGTGTAGCAAACGCCTTAACTACTTTTATAATGGGTTATTTTGTGTATATTTTCTAATTTTTTTTCAAGTTCAAGAGTGGAGGTGACAAGTTAGGTTGGGAGCAGCTATACATAAAACTTCTACAAGGTAGAATACAATTGGACAGACTGTAGCTGATGATGAGATGATTGTATTCATTGGCAACTGTTGGTGCATCAACTTTCAGCCAAGAATAACAACAGCTAAAAAAATGACCCAAAATCCAATTTGATTTTTTTTGAAGGATAAGTTGCACCAGAGTTATTCAGGATTGCTCCTGTCTACCAAATACTGTGTAAATAGACAAATATCAGTTAACAATTAAATGTTTGAGCCTGCCAAGGACAAATTTCAGCCAGAGCATAATTTCAAAGGCTTTCCTATTTAATTGCATAAAGCGAAACCAAATAAAAAAGTACACAGAAAAGTCAAACTGCACAAAAGTTATCCTTGTGTGACATTTTATCCCAATAGGCTGCCTACAGTTAGAGAAAATCTGAAAGTTATGCCCCACTTTAAACCCATGTTTGAATGCAGCCCAGATTATGGCATAGCTACCAAGAGCCACCATAATTAATATTATTTCTCATGTGTCTTCTCCCCCACCCCCTCCATTTCCATGTAATGTCTTCCTCAGAAATAGTAACTGTGTTAAGGGCTCAAGTGGTTCACAGGGCCTCTTGTGGTCTCTCTGCACAAGGGTTGAATCTCAAAGTAACTGAATATTGGAAAGCATGTGTCTGTTATTTGCAGTCCCAGGTATATTGCCTGATCTTGCAGCAAGCTCTGTACCTGCAGAGGTGATCCGCAAAAGGAGGACTTGAGGACTGGGCTTGTAGTTTAGTCTGTACCAATGGGAAACTGCAGAATTGTGTGTTATGCGTTTAAGGAGTGATCCTGCGCATCTGCCAGTCCCAGGGACATCGATGGGAGTTGGGGGTGCTCAGCGTCTTGCAAGGCTAGGCCCTTAATTCTGCAGAATCACCCCTTTGATAGCTTTGTTGTCATGTTAGTGTTTGTTCAGTAATACAGGTGTGCAAGGCAACTTACTGAATTTTGGGCACACAAAGGCTGCAGGACAAGGCCTTTCATTTTCATCCTGGAACTGAGACATTTATCTAATATGTAATAAAGGCATTGAAGTCCCAGTACAGTAGGTGATATATCCCTGGCTCCTTTCCTTAGCACCTTGCATTCACATTGCGGAGGGAAGCCCAGCTGCAAAAGGGAGTCCAGATCAAAGAGCTTCTAGAGCATTTGATGTCAGTGAGGATTTGAAATATAAGATGGTCTAAATAAGCTAGACAATTTTACTTGAAAAAACATAAATGCCAAGAAATTGGGCATTTTTATCATTTTGATTCTTGTGCCCAGCAGATACTTCCAGATATTTCAGTGGTAATAGTTTGCTACCTGTCTCTCCCTATAGATGCTGTGTTCATGTTAAAAGAGAGATTTTCATTCATGTGAATGCCATTTGTAAAAGGAAGATTTTTGTATAAACAGAGTGATCAATACAGGTCAATCACTGTGGAATTTGAATGACAAGAAGTTTAAATGTCATATGAAGTAATAAAGTGCACACATATTGGTAAGTAATGGTTGGCCACCGCTGACTACTTCTGAGCCTACATTCAGCCAAAGGGCTTAGAAACTGTTGATACAAACTGACTATTAGCATTTTAGAACAATATAGTTTCTTCCTGGGAAATGACTCAGGGTAAAAGATAAACAGGTTTTTCAATAAGCCAAAGCCTGTGAAATTACAGGATGAGAGAAAATAAAACCATCGCCTGAAATTTTGCCTCCCCCCTCAACCTTTTCCTTTACTGCAGCAGCATCCACATCAAGCCACTTGATCAGACCATGCCTGCCCCCAACTAACTTTGAGCCTTCGGACTCGTGTGTGTAAAATATATTAACATACTCGACTGTACCCATGTCTAGAACTCACATGATGCATGTAGCAAAATGTATCTCCTGATCGCGGATTATTGTAGTGCTTTACCCTTCCCAGATAGCCCATTCCCTTTGTTAGTCCTCCCTGGGTCATAGCTAATGGAAAGACTTAAGGTGCTGAACACCCTCGATTCCCCTGGGAGGTTCTTGACACCTTGTAGGCTCCATGGAGCAGGGTGCTGGCTCTTTGGCTATAGGGCACCCTGCATGCCGGGGCAGTAGCATGATAAATGTGTTATGAGTTGCACTGTGGTTCCACAGTAAATGCTACCTGACTTCTTCTTTTTCTCTGTTACATTCAGAAATACCCAGGGGCCCTAATAGCCCCAACCATAAACCAACCCCCTTACTAACAGGCTAGTGTAAAAAACGAGGTAGCCTCTCAATGATGTAGGCCTGTTCTAGCCTGCTCCAAGATCCATATGGAGCCACAGCCTATGCCAGTTTAGCGGCACGTGTGGCCCGTATGGACCTGTGGGTAGAGGCCACTGAATTTTACAGCACATTGATCACCCATGTGGCATCCTGACTGCAAACCAGGCGCTAGCTCTCACAAGGTTAATAAAATCAAAGATAAGGAGAGGGAGCAGCTATGACTTGTCAGTAAGAATTAGTGGCCCAAAAGAGCCTGCGGATTAGGCAATCAAATTAATCCAAAAGACTCAACCATTCCAAAGAAAAATGTGTTTTGGCGACAGATGGCCTATGACCAGGCTGCACTGTGATGCAGTATTGATTTCAACGTCTTTTTTTTCTCTTTGCCTTCTTCTTTCATAAACATTGACATTTTAACCATCTCAAACCTCAACCGCATTGCGTGTGCAGGACATTCTAAAAGGACAATAGAAATAAAGAGAAACAGGAGGCCTCTAAAGCAAGACACCGTATATCCCAATAAGTGTCAACAGTCCTTCAGGCTGGAAGCTCAGCTCTAACGTCAGAAATGTACTTAACGTTCAACTTCCAAGGCCCCAAAAGGTCAGGTCTCTAGAACCTAAAAGGTGCAGTAGCAAATATCCCTCCTGTGGCAGTCTAGGGTTTTCTTCAGGAATAAGACCAAACCTAGAAGAGGATCATTAAGCATTAATCAAAGAAAATACAGAAAAGGTTTAATTTCAGCCTTTTGGGAATATGCCCACGCTTTTTAAAAAAAAAATCCACCTATTATAGTATACTGAAATAGACGCATTGTTAACAGATAGGTCAGAACCAGTGTAGGTTTTGAAAACAAACCCAACAACAATAGGCTCTATCGTAATAGAATCTCCCCCGCACTTCCCCCCCAGTGCTCCAGGAAAGAGAGAGAATTTAAACCATGTTCCACAGTAAGAAAAGCTACACAAACAGCCTTGCGAGACTGTGCAGGTTTTCTTCCCTGGAATCTGAGCTGAATGAAGCCTCTTTGCCTGATTCTGTCTCAGACTTGCCCTGTCCTGTGCAAAAAGTTTGGACAACATCTGTCTTGACAGAATCCCAGAAAAGAAATATCTCTCCATTGTACCCGAGAGGAGAATCAAGTTCTATGAGTCCTCACTGAACTCTCTCTTTATAATGGGCTGAACCAAAATCCCAGTTTCAAATTGCCCTGAAGCAATGGAAAATTTGGATGTGAACTCTGCAGCTGAGGCATTTCTTCATAGGATTTTTTAAGGCAGAAGGTCTTACATTTAAATCTCTGGTACCTCACCTATCTATTTAGCGTGTTCTATGGGGTGTTCCTATTACTTCTCATCTCTAGGTGGCAGCAGTCTTTAAAAACTAACACGCTCCTCGTGTTTTTCGCTAAGTGCTGAGCTAATGAGGTACTTTCCCCGACTCTGGCTGACCTTTACTTCAGCCAACAATCAAAGCACTGAAAATAATTTTAAATGGTTTTCAAGGGTATTTTTTGTGAACAAAACCGTTGCTGCTCATGTACACAACCCTTTTCACAAAACATTAACAAAAAGTCAGAGCACATGGATTAAAAGGCAAGATCAACACCCCTTTAGATCCAAGGCCGCCTTTAGAAAGGCTAAGAGCTTGTTTTGCAAAAATCATCCAAGCAAATTTGCTCATCTAGAACATTTTTTTGGATTATTATGACTTTACCGTTTCCTCTGCAAAAACATTTGGACACAAAAGCTCATGTTAATTATGCAAATTTTAGTTGCTATACGCAAATCTTCTTTGCATTTTGTCTGTGTCCCTGGCAGACATTGGGGACTTGGGAAGCCCCGTCTTGCCCTCCATATTAATCTCCATCTCCTATCCAGGGCTGACTCAGATGGTGCTTTCAAACCTACAGCTGCAGGAGACCTCAAAGTCATGGGGACAGGTTGAAATACCAGTGTGATGTTGCCTGCTTATATTGCAGCACCATGTGGAGTATGAACTGCTTCATGCTGACAGAGCTTTGCTGTGATAAATACTTGAGCCTCTTGGGGAACCAGGATGTCTCTCCTGCCTCCTCTGCCTCTAGCAGGGGCACATTACAGCTTTCCTCCCTGCCCTGTGTAATAGGAAGCTTTGGTTTACTGCTCTCCGCAGTCCAAACTCTCTCCATAAAAGCACACACCGGCTCTGCCCTGACCGAGAAGTTTGAAGCAAGCCTGAGGCGAAAGGTCACACACTGACCCTTTTGAGGGGAACCCTAGTGAATAGCCTCAGAAGGGTCCCTATCTTTGCCTCACCCAGGCCTTCCTTGACCCATGCCTGACAATCTTGCTCTTTAACACGTCAGAAAGTCATCATGGAGTAGTCCTGCAGAGCTGATAGGGTCCAGGGTGAGAAATCAAGTCTGGGAAACTGGAGCCCAACCCCAGGCTGCAGTCCAGCAAAGCAGAGTTTCACCGCTAGGCCATCCAGCCATCAGCCTGACTCAACCTCAGTCCTGTCGTGTAAGCACCAAACACCGGACTGAAAGACGGGAGGTCATATCAAGCTGTATTTTATTGACAACCAAGCTAGATGCAATGTTATTCTTTTTCTGTGGCTGGAGGCGAGGAGGAGGCTAAGGCTTCGTCTACACTACAAGGCTTTTAGCGACACAGCTATGCCACCACAGTCATGCCGCTAAAAGGTGCACTGTGTAGCTGCTGTTTGTTGGCAGGAGAGAGCTCTCCTGCGGTCAAAAAACTTCCACCCCCAAGGAGTGGCCGCTCCTGAGAGCGCTCCTGCCAACAAAGCACTGTTCACACCGGTGCTTTTCGTTGGTAAAACTTTTGTCGTTCTGTGGTGTGGGTTTTTTAACACCCCTGAACGACAAAAGTTTTGCTGACGAAGTGCCAGTGTAGACAAAGCCTAAAGCTCTTTACTCCACTGTCCGCTCAAGGATTCCATGTTGTGCTGCTGACGAGCTTTCTAGCTGAGGGTGCCAGATCACCCACTCTTCTGGAAGCAGCCACAAGAGGGGATGAGGAGAAAGAAAACAGGGAGGTTCACCTTATGGATCTTATCCCAGATTCTCCCATTAAGGACTGGGCTTTGAGCCCTCTGGAATGGCCAGGGAATTTTCTCTCTAGAACACGCATATCCCCAAGATCAGCTGGAGGTGCAGGACCATCTGCTTAGAGGCCTTGTGCCTCCAGCACCTGCTCCCAGGCCCCCTGGTAGTGCAGTTCCAGTGATGCCACATGGCTGTAGCTTCTGCTTCCTGCTGGTACCCACAAAGCCCCTGAGGAATCAGCCTCAGGCTGTGGTAGTGTTTTTGTAGATTCCTCCTGGTGTTGGTGGGGGCACAACAAACATCTGGTCCCACCCCCCAGCCCACTTCCTCCTTATACCCTAATCCCCAGACTCCCCAAGGGCTTTTTGCAGTTCAGGAGATGGGGGATAGTACCATTAAAGTGGCTGACCATCCCCCCACCCAACCTCTACTTCTTCTGGAGTCCTTCAAGGCTGGTCATGAGCTGGCCAGAGTAGACATTGCGTGGAGATGTATAGTGCTCCCCACCCCCGCACCAAGAGAGCTGACAGCAAGATTCTAGTTCTTGGGGCTGATGCTGTGTGTGTGTGAGGGGGGAGAGGGTTTATCAGAATCACCCAAACAATTTGGACTGTGTTGACATGAAACAGCTAAAAGCTCTATAAGCTGCAGCTGAGCCTGAAAGGACAGCATCACTCCTTGCAACAGACCCAGATGAAATTGTCTAAGGAGAGAAACAGCCCTTTGTCCTGAGACTGAAATAAGTCACTGGATGACTCAGAGTGACTGAATCAGAAACGTGTTAAAGAATTGCTGAGCCATTAGTAAGGAAAGCTCTTTAAAACGTGGAGACTCAGGTTAATGGATCACGCCATTGCCGGCTGCCCGAGGGTCACCTATAGCACCAGAAAAGAGAGAGGAAAGACCCTTTAAAAGCCATCAGCTGTCAGTGCATTTACACACTGCCTAGAATTCTCGTTGTTTTTACTCATGTGATGAATGTGCCCTTTCCCACCATTCTCAATCATGCAGCTTTATAGTAGGATTCTTTCCTTATATGTTATTAGCTGTCATAAGCTCAGAAGGTTTGGACTTGGCTATCATCAGCAGAAGTGACCTCCAAGGAGTAACCCACATTACTGCAGAAAGTGGAGTTGGAGGGAGCACTTTATACTGGACCAGTGTCTCATCATGGGTTACAGGCACTTTGCTATTGTCAGTGCCATGTCTAAGGCACAATATAGTGAATCATAAAGGTCCTGACCACTTTGGGTCATTAAAGATCCCACTGCACTTTTCACAAGTGCCTTGGCCAAATTCCCACATGGATGATGACATTTCACCTGCTTCGAGAAAAAGAAGACGATATTTGCCCATCACTTTAATTGGATAAAGTATTCTTCACTTCCTGGCAATAAACTGGCATAGTGTTGCTGGGCCCGTTATAATGGTATCCGCATTTTACCACAGAGGTGGCTGGATTTCAGCAGTGAGTGAAGTGAACCCTAAATGGATAAAGCTTCTGTAAAGTGCTTAGAGGTTTGTGAAAGGTGATAAATAAAGCTATACAACAAGAATAATAATAATAATAATAATAATAAATTAATAATCAATCACTGTAATGTATATATGGATGATGTGTGTCATCCCTATAAGAATCAGGCATGATGATGGAGCCAAACAGGAAAAAGAAAGCTTTGATTTATTATTGACAAGGCTAGTAGCACTGTCCATTATTAAGGTAACCTGACATTTTCCATTGTAAGAACCAGTTTTCAGTTGCTTATAACTTTGCCAGATTTTAACCATTTGGGCTCAAATTTTCCATGCTGGTGTCTGTTTCAGCCTGAAATTTTTTTGTAAAGTTTTAGTGGTTCTGCCATTTCTGAGAATCAGACTAGGGAAAACGTTATTTTGCAGTTTAAAAAAATCTGGCAACCTTTTAAAAAATGCTCTAGTACCCACATGCTTTGGCATAGGGACTTGAAATTGGGCATCTCGGTAGCCTTTTGTGTCAAAGCTTAGCCTCTTGCGGTGCCATATTTGGCTAAGTTATAAGTATTTGACAAATTGCAATATTCTTAGATTTTAGCAGCTAGATTTTGTGCTCACTAGACAACATGCTCCTCCAGCTTGGAACAGAACTCAGGATTCCTGAGTCTCATCAGTCCTCTGCTGTCAGCAAATATCTATGAAACCCACTGGTGAAGTGTATGTTACCTCTCCCTATAGTGCTGGTCCACATAGAGGACATTAGCCTACTACTGCTATCAGTTACTCTATAGATGAAGTGGCAGAGGGTTGTGTGGTGGATCTAAAGGTTCCAACACTGCTGCTGACACACGTAGGTGCAAAATGATGCCACATGATGGAATTTATGGTTTTTCACTTTGCTTTTTTAAAATCTTAGGAAATTATACACAACAAACTCTGTTAAAATAACATTATTAATACTGTGAAGTCAGGCGCTCAAATATTTGGAGATGCCGGAATTAAGGTTGCTGTTGATTTCAGTGGGAGTTAGGCACCTAAATACCTTTGAGGACCTGATGTTAGGAACCTAAGTCTCTAGGATTTGGGTTCCTAAGTGCCTAAGTCACTTTTGAAAATGGGACTTAGCTGCCTAAGTCACTTAGGCAGGAAATATTAAGTGGGCCAATGCCTAAATGCCTTTAAAAATCTGGGCCTTATATGCTATAATGATGAGCACCATAGAAAAGGCAGTGAGGAAATTAATCATTCTGTATTTACAGTGGGGTTTGAATAGTGACCCGTAAGAAAAGCCGAGAATCACACATGTAACAATGAGGAGAAAACAAAGTACTGAATAGCTGCTTATTAACTTATCATTGACCAGTCTATGCAGTGAATGAGGCAGGGATCCATGGGGAAAAAACAGTATGTGTACAAGAAACCTTCATTCTGGCATGTCTTACTTTTCAGTGCTTGACTTTGTAACCTTTGTGTTTCTTTAATGTAGTTATTTTGTGTGTAATCAGCAATGCTGGAAAATGGGCTACAGCACAACACATTCAGTACAGCTGAGGCAAGATACCTGAAACTCAGGTGTTCCAGGAGATGGAGAACACTGGAAGGCAGTGTTAATAAAAGTTACCCTAGGGCTGAGAGGAGGACATCAAAGCCAGGCATCAGTTTGGAGTGTGATATGGTGGCAAAAGAAGAGCAAACGCAATACTGGGCAGCATACACCAACTCATTGCATTATGAAGTAGCTGGGGTACAGTAATATTCTCACTCTGTATGACTGTGGGGAGTGGAAAACTACTCCCCTGTTTCTCCCACCCCCCTCCTCCCAGTTCTAGTTATCTCACTACCAAAAGCTTTAACAAACTGCAAGACTTGGAGAAGCGCAACAAAGGTTATCAAGGAGCCAGAAAATAGGGTTAAAAATTATGGGCTTGCTCTTGCACCAGAGAAGTGAGTGAGAGTTAAACCATTTACTTCAAAATGGGAGTTGAATTAGATTCTTTCAATTACATCTATTTAAATTTGGTGTAAATCAATTGACAGCAGTGTAACAGAGAGCAGATCTGAACCAATAGTTACAGCCTGGCTAAGTGATGACTAAGGGGAGACAAGACAACAATTTCCTAAGAGGAGGATGAAAAATGTCATGGTGCAGTGATCTCCCAAGACAAGTGATGGATGCTCCAGCTATTGGGACATTTAAAGCTAGACAGGCTAAAGCACTTTCAAATATACTTTCGGAACTATTCTTCTCTGGCCAAAGGGTGGCTTAAATGCAACCAAATACGTTTCTTTTTCCATCTTGAATTTCTATGATTCGGTGAGGAAAGTACATGACATTTTAGAGTATTAGAATTTTTAAAGTAACAATGTTAAAATATATATGTAGTAAAGTTGATTGAGTGACACTGTGATGCGATATCTTTACGTCATATAGAGGTAAGATAAGCACAATTGTGTAACTGTGAATGAACGGGAACCTTGAATTCACCAAGCACACCATACACTTATGAATTCTAGGCTTTTCCTGTTATTTTAGTCTTTGGTAATTATTTAAACATTTTATTGTTTGAACTATTGTTAGGTACATGCAGACTTCTATACAAGGAGTTGTTCCATGGTAGCGCTCTATTAACAGTGGTTAGCATTACAGTCAGAACTGCCCACATTTTGACACATGTGAGACTGTAACAGTGATCTCACCTGGCTCCGCTGGGACTGTACCAGCAGCGAAATCACAGCACACAAGGGTGTATGGCTACTTTTTTGCCCTACACCATGGTCATGTTATTCAGCCAGCTGAGGAAAAGCTTTTCTTTAATAAACTGGTCTACTCCTTACCCTTTCATACATGCATAACCCCCATTTGCACAGTAGGACTAATGCCCATGCATCAAGACTCGGTACCGTACCCCAAGAATTGTGCAATGCTTCTATTTACAGCGCATCAGAAAACTTTATACAATTCAAACTTTCGATGAAAAGCAAGACATTGGTCACATTTTGGTTTCCATTTTCCAGCCAGCTTTACTCATACTGTCTATGTGCCTAGATATGTTCAGCCCTAGCTAGTCATTGAGGGCTTGCCCCGCGCCCTTGGAAGACAATAGAAAGATTCTTTTTTATTTCAACGGGGCCAGACCATGATAGAGCAGTCTGATTTCTGGTTCATTAGTTCAAGGTAAGTCAGTCCCTGGTACCACCCTACGGAAATCTAATATTGTGTGGAATATACACAGGATTCTCATATGCAGTTAACCATTATTTTACTGTTTTTCTGTTTACGATCCACCAATTTACCTGGGAGCATGCCACTAATAATGCAGGGCTGTACTGATGTTGGGCCAGACCCTCAGCTAGATGGTGTCAATCAATGGAGCTGATCGAATCGATTTATATCAGATGAGGACCTTGCCCAATGTCTACAAGGACTCTGTGAATTCTGTGGTATATGTACTATGTAAAGTGATATGCTGTCTGGATTTTCTTTCCCTTTCAATAGCATGAAGTTAAAAATCCCATTAACTCAGTCTTCCTACCCAGCAGGCAGATCCTGTAGCGTAATCTGTCTCTGTAAAAGATACCACTTTGTATTTGTTTGCATGATTTCACTTCATAAATCACATTTTATAAGTAACTCCCATGCAGCCAAATTGCATTTGCAAGCAACAAGAACCCGCAAATTTAAATGACACCCTTCTCAAATGGCTCGGTGCACAGCTTGTTGTAATAATGGTTAATGGCAGTGTGCATAAAAACCTGGGTGAAATGTGGCCATCAATAAAATTCACAAAGTCTAAAATTGTCACAATGTGGCACCTCCACATACCTATTATAAACAGTACATGGGTGGCTAGGGCTGTATTATATTTCAGTGCTCTGATGATGTGAAGGAAAGAAAAGTGTTTTTGACAAAGAAACGACTATGAAGGGGGATTTCATTGAGATGCTGTATCAACAAAACTGAAATGCAAAAGGTGACATTTAAATTAATACTAAGCCAGCTGTTGATTTTTCAGGCATGTTACAAAAAGGTAAGGTTGGGAAATATTAACATGATAAGGAACAGTTTTATACCCTGTGTCCTGTAAAATTCATGATCAGAGAGACAAATGCATTGCAAGAGAAGACATACTAGCTATCTTAGGGATTTGTACTACCACGTATCACCATAGCTCCTGAGTTCCTCCCATATTAATTAGATTGCAGTAGCAAAGTTCTTAGTGGCCCTCAAGAAGTCTGTTGTTCTCCTTTTCTGGGTTATAGAAATGCCAGTTTGCAGGCATTTTTGGATGTGATGATGGAAGGGAGGTGGATGTTGTGATGCCATTCTGGCTATGGTGGAAAAGTTTTATCAAAGTGGAAGGCTTTGCAGTATTTCCTGAAGGTGTTCACAGACTCCAGACTGGTCCAATTTCCTCTGTAAGGTTGTTTCCATAGTCAGACATCTCGATTATATCCAGTTTGCAGATTTTTGTTCATCCTCCTGTGGTGAGATCCTAGCTGAGACGGGTTATTCATTTGCAACTGTCAGCTTCCAGAAGATGGCATCTTAGTAACACAAGTTGTACACTGCAGTCAAAGTGGAGTGAAACATCACATGGCTTAAAAGATACATCCCCCTGGCTTCCAGGGTGAATTCAAAGTTCCTGGTTCAAGAACAACAATGACAAGACATGTAGAAGAGCTAAGTCACATGAGGCCAATGACTTGACAAGCATTCCCTGCTCCTTAGTTGATCTAGAAGAAAGGCTAAAGTGATATTTCTTTAGATACTCAGCTAACCACATGGTTAATGTAATATATGGGAGGAAGCTGGTCAACGGGGTACTCAGTACTTAAATTCCCATAACTCCAAGAAAACAGCTCAGTAACGTTACACTGAAGTATTAAAACAGCTCTGCAATCTGTACTTACAGGGATAAGGCTTCACAGTCTTGTCCTTGCATAGCACTGTGCCCTGACCTGGACAGCAATGATTATTGACCCTCCCTAGCTGCTTCCTTTCGTTTCCTTGAAATTATTATAATTTTTTTAATAGACACTGACTAAGGAGTCTATAAATGATGAATGTTTAACTTGTACAAATTCTGCTCTTTGTCGATTAAGGTGGGAAAGTTACAATGTACGGCTGTGCTGTCAGTCTTCAAAGTAACAATCGATAACGTTAGTATGTCTTTATCCGCCCACACTCTCAGGTGCGTAGGCCATCCATACGTTTCCATCATTTTTTTCGGTCTTGTTCTGGTCTGTTCAGACTTTTGAGTGTCACGTTGATGGATTTTGCTTCTTTCTCTATTGTTCCATGTAGTTTCTCTACGTCATCCTCTTTTTCTCTTCCCAAATAGTGCACGTATTATCACTTGACATGGAAGACGAGTTGGTGACATCCTTAAAGCATATCCTAAATATGTCCATAAGAATGGCCATATTCAGTCAGACCAATGGTCCATCTAGCCCATCTCTTCCAACAGTGTCCAGTTCCAGATATTTCAGAGGGAGTGAACAGAACAGGGCACCTTATCATGTGATTCAGTGTAGTCCAGCCCCAGGTTCTAGCAGTCAGAGGTTTAGAGCATGGGGTGGTGTCCCTGGCCATCTTGATTAATAACCATCGATGGACCTATCCTCCATTAATTTGTCTAATTCTTTTTTGAACCAAGTTCTACTTTTGGACTTCACAACATCCCCTGGCAACAAATTCCACAAGTTGAATGTGCATTGTATGCAGGAGTACTTTCTATGTTTGTTTTAAATTTGCTGACTATTAATTTCATTGGGTGATCCCTAGTTAGTGTGTTATGTGACAGGGTAAATAACTACTATGATTATGCTCCATAAAGGAGGACCGACATGATGTTAGTGCTAAAAATTCATATTATTGTATCAGTGCCATTATGCTACTTTTCCAGATCTTTTCAAGGTTATGAAAGTTGTTTGCTGCTTTTGATAGTCGTTGCTTGACATCTAGCATCGTGTCAACATCACTGCCTATCTCACTCCTTAGATAAATTCATAGATTCACAGATTCCAAGGCCAGATGCAACCATTGTGATAATCTAGCCTGACCTCCTGCATAACACAGGCTATAGAACTTCCCCAGAATAATTCCTAGAGCAGATCTGGGTAAAATGACTTACTTCTAGTGTTTCTCCGTCTACTCTCATACTTGCTTTTGGGAAATCGATGGCCACATATTTTGACTTCCCCTTGTTGTTGATAAACAAACCAATTTGTTTTGCTGTATCTGACAGAGACTGTGACTTCTATTATGCAATGTGTTGAACGAAATAGGACAATGTCATCAGCAAAAATTAGGTCATCCAATTGTGCTATATCATTTGTCCATAAAATTCCTTGGTTGCCTTCTGCTGTTACTTTCCTCACGACATAGTCAATGACCAGTGCAAACAATAGTGGGAACATAATTCACTCTTGCCTTACTCAAGCTGTCACTGCAAACCATTGGCTGATGTTATCACCATCTTTGACTGCCCATTTAGCATTATCAAATAGATCCTAGACTACTCTAATTATTTTTGCTGATATTCTATAATATGCCATAATTTCCCAAAGAATGTCTCTATGTGCACTATCAAAAGCCTTCTGGAAATCTATAAAATTTATCTCAAGAGGTGCTTGCCACTCCACATGTTGTTCTATAATATGTCTGAAAACAACAATTAGGTCTCACCATGTGATCTTAATGGTCTCAAACCTGTTGTACCTCTCTAAATTGGAGATTTATTTGTTTTTTGATCTGTTCCAGGATGATCTTGTATATGATTTTCCCAGGCACTGAAAGTAATGTGATTCCTTTCCACTTATTGCAGTTGGTAAGGTCACTCTTCCTTGGCAATTGTATTATAAGCCCTCTCTTCCATTGAGTTGGGTTCTTGTCTTCATTCCATATTTTATCCAAAAACACCAGGAAGTCTGGAGAGCTGTTTCATCACTTGCTTTAAGCATTTCTCCAGTAATGTTATCTTCTCCAGCTGCGTTCCCATTTTTGAGTTTACCAATGGCTTTTCTAACTTCTTCCATTGTGATATCTTCTAAATCAATATCAAGCTATGGTGGTAGGTCTTAATCACATATTTCAAGTTGTTTGCCTGGACTTGATCTATTTAAACACAAATTTTTCTGCCCATCTTTTCCTTTGTTGTTCTCCTGTATTAAGAGTCTTTCCATTTGAGTCTTTAATAGGGCCCCCAGTACTGCTAAAGGTGCCAGTTAACTGTTTGATTCCACTGCTGCCCAAGTAGCATCGCTAATCCATTCTTCCTGTCTAGATTTTGTTGTTAGGATTGTGTTTGCACTCTCTAGATAGCACTCTCTGAGGTTCCCCACAGAATATCATTGACCTGGTTTTCTTTAGTTGACTGCATTGGAACACTGAACCTGTTTTTCAGTTCAAGATTAAAAGCATTTTTTGTGTTTGGATGTTTTAATCATGAGTTGCTGATGTGTTGTCTTCTTTCAACCTTCTTCATCCACTTTAACTTGATCTTCAGTTTAGCAGTACAAAGACTATGGGCACTACTCACATCTGCTCCCCTGTAGGCACATACATCAATCGGTGAGCTGCAAAACTTCTGTGAAATGCAGACGTCATCCATCTGATTCTTTGTGGTACCGTCTGAGGAATTCCATGACACTTTATAGATTTCTTGATGAGGAAATATTGTTCCACCTATCACGATTCACGCTGCAGATTTCTACTAATCATTCATGATCTTGGTTTATATCCAAACCCCTGTCGCACTTGCTCATAACTTTATCCAGCCCATCATTGTTGCTTCCAACCTTTGCATTAAAATCAAACATAGTCACTATGATACCATGTTTTGGGACCTTGGTTAACACATCTGTAACAAATCACAAAAACCACCTTTTTCCGCGTCTGGCTTTTCATTGGTTGGTGAATGTCATTGTATGACTGTTTAAGAATCTACTCTGCAAACTCACTCTAATAATTCTTTCATTGAATGATTCCCACTCAGTGCGTGTTCTGGTTCATTTGACATTAGAATTGCTACACCCGCATCATGTCTATCATCCACTTTCCCAGAGTAGATGATGGTCTTATTTGTTTCTCTAAAGTGTAGTTTCTTCAAACTTGTCCATCTACTCTCACTGATTCCAAGGACATCATGTTGGTATCTATCAATTTCTTTAATTATTTAAGCAGTTTTAATAGTGATCACATTCCAAAATCCAGTTTTCATGACTGATCTGGCCTTGAGCAAGGGACTTTTCAGGAAATGGCTTCCTTATGAGTTTAACCAGTGTCTGTCATACTATTCACATAAAGTCGATCTCTTGTTTGAGCCTGTTACATGCTGATACAGCACCTGGTGTTCATTATCCAAGCAGTCCTTTAAAAAAGGAGAGTAAGCGGAGACGCCGATTCTATAGGTGCTCCAAAGTTCAAGCACTCATGGAAAAAAATAGGGGGTGCTCAGCACCCACTGGCCACCACTGTTTGGCGGGGCCACCAATCGGCTGTTCGGCAGAGGAAGAGGCAGAGAGAGGACATGACCTGGAGGGAAGGGGCAGAGTGGGGGAAGGGCCTTGGGGGCAGAGTGGGGGTGAAGCACCGATGGGGAAAAATATAGGTCAGCGTCTGTGAGGATATCATAATTCCTTCCTACAGATGGAGAAACTGAGGCTCGGAGAGATTAAAATACTTGCCCAAAGCCACATGGTGAGTCCATGGTCGAACAATTCATAGAAACCATGTCTCCCAATTGTGACTCAAGTGCTTTATCCCATGGACCAGACTGCCCCTAATTCTGAGCGGTAGCACCACAAGCAGAGGGGCTGTAGCCACTGTCTCACCCTTAAGGGATATGGAAGAGGTGGTCCGAGCCCACCAAACTCTTTTTGCAACTAGCCATCTGTATTAGCCTGTGCTGGATTTGAACTGGTGCCATAAAGGTTTATGTGGGTGGGGTGGGGGGGGTCAAAGTCCATTTTCTGTGGCTTCCTTTGCTGAATGCCCAGTTATCTGTGGATCTTGATAGACTGTTACCAGAATGTACATTTGGGAGCTCCACTCGTAAATCGGCACCTGCTTTTCCTTTTAAAAACTGGACTCTGGTGTAACGTTGTATTTACTGTGTCATGTGCAACAGCAGTTTCCCAATTACATTATCTGAACATTCTATGTATGTGCTTTGTAAGTTTCCTAGGAATTAAGCTCATGTGAAGGTTATATCAGCAATTGCTCCAGTCACCCAGTGCTGCTATCCAGGCTGATTGCCTATCCTAATGCTTCTAGTGTTTCTGGGAGAAGTGGCACTCTGTGCATGGATGGGTTACCGTGACATTATCAGGGACAGTGGCTCCCATGGCACTAAGTGTGAGACGGAGCTTAGGGTGGGTTAAACATATTTTGCTAAACCGCTTAAAACAAAATATAGATGAACTTGTAATGCTTCACCTACCTGGCCAAGAGCTAACACATGTGTGTGAATGTGTGTACACGACATAGCTTACTGTTATAGAGCATCGTTTATATGTAGTGCAACATGTCACCAAATGAGTCTCAAGGAACCATAAATCATTGCAGAGTAACATGGTATTGCAACATGTGCAATCGTACAACACATGATCATCACATGTTAGTGCAAGCCCAGCACTCAAAAGTTGCAGGTTCTTGTGTCGCAATGATTTTGTAGGTCTCCGAGATATCATTACATTCTTTGTCCAGCTCTCCTCTCTGTCCTGGCTGTCCGGGGCAGGGAGGGGATCCGGCAGCTCCACACTTTTAGCTCAGAGCATGCATCAGGCAGCATGGGGAGTGTTTCCGTGATCACAGCACCTCTCAGATGAGGCAGTGCTGGGAACTCCAGTCAGTCATACCCAACGTGGCCTCTCGTAAGGGCCATTTGGAAGACAGGATGAATATCACCGTTTTGTAGCATCCAATAATAACCAGTAGCAGAGAGGAGAGACTTTCAGAGGAACCCAGAAGGGAGAGCAGAGAGATTTTCAGATGAGGTAGAAAAAAGGACAGTGAGCCAAGGCCGCGACGCATAGGAAAGCTGCACAGAAGGTGGATCTCTCACCAACAGCAGCCAGGATCACATAGAGGGACAAGAAGGGGGTGCTTCTATACGGACGCACAGAACTTTCTCGCTCCACTCCTGAGTATGCTCACCCTGCAAAGTGCTGAAAAGTGTGAGGTTATCATCAGCTCCTCATTAAACATGGCATTTCCTGTTTGGGTCTGAACAGTCTGCCCGATGATGCCTCCCACAGGGGAATCAGCCCGGTGTGCGCTGGTTTGTGGGTGGCTTGCTGTACTGCCTCCCACTGCGTGTGTCATGTTGGTTCAGGAAGTGACAAGCCACAGCTGCTGGTGCTGCCTGGCATAGGCTGGAGTGGCAGATTTGGCCCTTTGGTGCCAGCCATCATTTGGTGACTTATTTTCTGGCTCAGCCACATGAGGCCAGCTTGAACTTCTCATGCCAAGGCAAATGCTTTCAGCTTGACGCTCCTGCCTGGCAGTGCAAAAATTAGCAACTGTCCATTGCCCATGGCTTTGCAGGCTTCACCAGCTGCTCAGTGAAAACTGTAGTTGAGACAGCTCTATTTCCCTTTAGCATGCTGCTGACTCATCCTCCCAGGTCTGCCTGCGTGTGGGTGACTGAATGCAGGGGTGGGGTGGGGTGTTTCACTGGAAAATGATTCACGTCCCCCCGCTTCAGGAATATAATATCCTTTAGCCTCATCTTTGCACAGCAGATTCAGCCAATACAGCACAAAGATTGGTGCATATGCAGTAAACACTTCAGTGTGTCCCCCACCGCTCCAACCCCCCTGCCTTTTGTGTTACAAAACAAGCCAGGGTTTGTCCTGTGTGTCGTCCTTTCTGATGACTGGTGCAGTGGCGGCAACTCACAGTCACAAAATGCACAGGCGAACTCGTCTCAAACCAGCCAGCCCAGAGCAAATGCAAAAGTGTGATGCAAAATCCTATGTTTGCAAGCAAAGCTGCTGGTCACAAAAAGTAAGTGTCAGAAGGGAGGGTGCGGCGGATAGGCCACGCTGGGGAGTGGACTGTAAATTAAACATGCCCATTTTGGCTGGCTCCTGTAGGCAGAGAAATGGGATCCTGTGTTTCATGCTGACATCGGCTGAGCGAGTTGCAGAGATGAGTCATTCTGTTCACAGGGAAGATGATGCTATCTGCTCCGGGGAGAGATAAACTCCCCCTCCTTCTCCTCCTCCTTTCCCCCTCTCCTCTCCCAGGTGAACATGCCATAAGCGCTGCCTGCAGCAGGAGTGAGTAGAGAGAGAGGGTTGGGGTTGGAGGAAGAGGACTGAGCACATGGTTAAAGCAGGGAGCTCTAATTGCTGTTAATCTTGGTTAAGAAGGAACTGTAGTGCTCTCTGTGTTGCTAATTCAGAGGGCTGGGTTTGGAAAATTACTTTTGGTTCTGGGCCCTGAGCCAACGTGGGTAGAATGCATGTCAAAGAGGTAATGAGCTAAGAGTAGGGACGGGTGCCAGTATAACAACCCCACTCTACCTGCTTCTCCAACAGATTTAGCAAGCAGCTATTCTTCTGCAGCGCCAGAGATTCTGAGCTTCGTCCAAAACTGTGCCTGGTGCACCAGCCAGACTAAAAAGTTCCCCTTTTAAAATGCAGCTCTCAAAAACCTCTGCCCTCTGCTGATTGTTTTGCTGCAGGTCCCCCTGAGAATTGCAAGGCTAGAGAGGTTAGAATCTATCCCCAGACCGGGCTGCATTGCTCTGATGTAGGTTGCATTTTAACTGTGCCCTTGTCAGAAAACTTTCCTGGATCAGGCATGGTGAGTGCACCTTGCTGAGTGCTTATCATGGGGAGCCGTCAAGTTCAGAAGGGTGTCCCTCCACCTCTCTCCTCTGACCCCTGCTGAAATCCAGAGCTGTGCCAAGGATTAAAGGAGAGATCGGCCCAAGTCCATACCTGCATGGAGAGAGGGGACTATGAGACTATGAGAGAGGGGATCAGAGGCTTTGGGACCAGCTTATTATAGAAGTGGGGCCACCTGTGAAATTTGGAGATGGATTCAAGTTCAGATTCTGGATCATCCCCAAATTTGGGTCTGTTTCAATCTTGGGTTTTCCTTTAGCTTAAACTCAGCTGGGTCACAGAAAGTTGCTGACCAGGCCAAAAATCAGAGACCTCTGAGGTGGATCTAAGGCCATCAGTCCTGTGACTGCAGCTCAGGTCAGCGCACACATTACCAGAGAGAGGTTGACATTTGCAGTCACACATGGACAGAGGGCCTATAAACACCACAAAATCATAGGATTAGGAGATGCAAATTCCTAATTAAACTGCAGGAAAGAGGGTCACAGTCAGAGCCATGCAGTGCTCAGTGGCTTCCATCTCCAAAAGGCTTGGGCAAAACTTCCCCCCAGGTTTCCCTGTGCCTGGGGTTTGCACCCTCTGAGTTTCAGATTGGAATGACCCAAAATCTCTAAGCAAGGCTCAGCTAAAACCATAGCATTGCACGGTTTCTGCTAGAGATGGGTCAGATCCAACCTTCCAGAGCTGAGTGCCTACATTTTGCATCTTTATTAATATTTATTATTTGTTCATGTAGTGACAGCCCTGTATTAGGCTGTGCACAGACTCATAGGAAGACATGGTCCCTGCCCCAGAGAGCTTAGACCTGGATCCACAAAGGGACCCCCAGGATGGACGGATGAATCTTTTCGGCCTCTGGAGGGGTCTCCCAGCTGTCTCTCTAAAGCAATGCACTGGAACACTACGGGGGAAGGTGGGGAAGAAGTTGGAGCGCTAGCCCAGGAGGGGCCCTTTTTAAAAGGTCTGAGCCTAACTAGGCACAGCTGTGGCTGATTATTTTCTAGCTGGGGGTGCCTCCCTGAGCTGGGGGTGCCTCCCTGAGCTGGGGTTTAGGTGCCTCCGTCCCTTTGTGGCTCTCACCCTTAGTCTAAAAAGACAAAGGATAAAGCAAAAAGGGGTACAACATACAAGTAAAGTGGTCAAGGGGTTGGTTGACCACATCTTGATAATACAGTTGCTTTTACACTACATTGGATATATCACCTATCCCCCAAAGTCTCTCCTTCTTGCCTTTATTAGCCATTTAATTTTGTGTAGGCATCAGAGTAGGTATCTTCAATAGCGCTTTCAGTATGAAGAGGGTAGGAACCTGTATGCAAACTTCATGTCTCTCTATGGGTTCAGACAGCAGTCCACAGCCAAACACTGCCTGAGATTTGGGGAAGTTCAGATGCTGATCCGCACTTCACCAGTATCTCCAAATCCCTAGATCCCAACCAAAACTCCAGATCAAAACACATCCAAGCTTTAGGCCCTGCTCTCGTGGACTTTGTCCACTGGTTTCCACTTGAAATCAATTGCTTTCATAATGAACGTTGGCCGAGGTGTTTGCACACCTCAGGGAACCCAAAATAGCCTATTGACTACCTAGCTCACCGCCAGAGAGACTGATGACACCAATCTGAATAGCACGAGCATTGGAAATACAGTCATTTCCCAAACAGTATTTTCAGCCATAGAGTCCATGCCATAGAATCCAATCTTAAGTCCCTATGAGAGCAAAAATGAAAAAGCCCCTATTCACTGCAGTGGGAGTTTGGCTTGTACCAAGCCTGTGCCAGTATTGTTGAGTGTGACAAAATCTAATTTCTGTTGGGTAGCTAACGGTCATATCCAGGGAGGGAATGTGGTCTAGTGGTTAGAACTGAGAGCTTTGGGTTTGGCTCACTCTGCTACCTTGGGCAATTATTGTAATGGAACAATAATCCGTAACCACCTTTTGCAGGGATGTCACAAGACTCAATGTATCAGTGTTTGTAAAGGACTCGAAGGTCTTCAAATGAAAGGTGCAACATACACAGTAGTTTATGTATTAATACTCATAGAGAGCAGCTCAAGAAGCAGACAGAGGATTTGATAACCAGTTACTTTTTGTATTATTCACCCCGGGGACCTGGTGGTCAAACTTGGGACACCAAGACTATGGCTTCCATCCTTACTCGGAGGCTCAGAGCACCACCTACACACTCAAAAACCTTCCAGGGCACCACCTAACCAAACACAAATTTGAAAACGGCTTTGGGCGTGAAAGAGAAAGAGGGAGCCCTATGTGGGGAGCTATAAACCTCTGGGAAAGAGGGTGTGGAGCTGACTCAGCCCTGGGTGAGCCAGCAACCAGGGGCTGATTGAATGTCGTTTCTGTTGTTGGTGTCCAACGTGGGCTCGTGCGTCTGTTACAAAAACAAACTGTTGATTAGCTCCCGTCTGTCAGGCAGACTGCACAGCCTTCAGAACTCCTGGGGATGAGACTCTGCGGGTGGAAGGAAAGACAGCTGATATTGGCCCAGCACTATTGTCAATAAACTAACAGGAGAGGAAACAAATAGTCACGGCAGTGTGAACAGGACGCTGAGTACTACACTGAATGTTGCAGCTCTTCCTTATTCTGAAGACCCTGGGCTGCATATTGGGGATGGGCTCGACTGGTGCTCTAGTAACATTTTCTTCAAAGAAACAACCTTTTAAAAAAAAATCCAGCAGAGGAGGCGGCGTTACCCCATGATCTATGCAAACCTGAGCCCTGATCCAGCCTGTTTGTGCAGTAGCCTGGCACAAAGTAGCCCTAAATCTGTTGGATTTGGCCCTTGGAAGATCTCCCCTGTGTCGGGGGATCTGCGGGTGGGCAGAGACTCCTTTGCCAATATGGCCTAGGCACAGAAGAGAAGAGGATGTGACTTCATGTGCCTGTGGCCCAGGGATGCTCAGACCTTTAGCTACAAGCAGATTTGAGCTGCCTTTAGCTGATAGTCTGCAGCTGTCTGCGAGGAGCAGAGCTGGGCCTGCAAGGGTATCTTCAGATCCTACTATGTAGCTAATTTCCCAACCATTCTAGAGGAGGGTTCAGATTGGGGTCTTGGCTTGGCTCATTGCAGATGTAAGCAGCTGCAGTGTTCACATCTAGCACGAGATTCAGATCCAAAGTTCCCCACGTTCAGATCTTGGGTGTTGGTTCATGCCCTTAGCTGACGAGTAAAATGTCTACATTTATATTCCGAGTAATTGTACTGCAATTCTAATGCTAGGCCTGAATCACTAGTCCTACACGTGGAGCAGGCAGATGGGCTGATGCCCACATTGGCAAGAGTGCACATATTTCTGATTCCATTGGATGGATGCTTTTCCAGGTTCTGCTTGAGACTGGGCAGAAAGGATTTCAGAAGCCAAAGGACGGTGACTCACCTGACCAATGCTATGACTCCTTTGTGCTGCCCTAATGGCAGGGAGAGCGACTGTACAGTAACCCCAGCTAGGCAGCTGAAGATTCTCCTAGCACGGGGGAAATCTCTGGCGAGCGTAAAGCTGGCTGGACTGGCATTATGCCACCACCATATAGCCCCTGGCACAGGGGCATGTGAGAGGTATGCCTGTGGGGGTGCAGCATAGCTGAACTCCCGTGATTCCTGGCTGGTATGATAATCCTTTGGGGGCCATTACGAGCTGGAACAACTTAGAGCAGTATATATAGGGAGTCATTTCAGAGAATGGTTTCTCAGAGGGTGTCTTGTGACCATCTATGGTTGCGTGACTTTGTTGCTTGCCAGAATATTTCATAGATGAAATACCAGCCAGAAGTTTTCCGAGGCTGTAAGTAGGCCAATTCTTTGCCTTCTCCTAAATGAGGTCGGTTGTACACTTACTGTCCAGTTGTATTTGATTAAAGACAAGTAATTCACAGTCTTTCACCAATAAAGCCATCTCATTACACTCGCTAAGCCCCAGACAGTGCAATGCACTGTCGCCAACACTCAGTGTAGTTGCATCAATGCCGAAACGTACTTATGAAGTTTCCCTGGGTAGAGGCACCCCCAGAAGTAGGGTTGCCAGGTGTTCAGTTTTTGACAGGAACCTCCGGATGAAAAGGGACCCTGGCGGCTTCGGTTAGCACTGCTGACCGGGCCATTAAAAGTCCAGTCAGTGGCACAACAGGGCTAATACAGGCTCCCTGCCTGCCGTGGCTCCATGTGGCAGCAGCATGTCCCCACTCTGGCTGCTAGGCGCAGGACATGCTGCTGCTTCCAGGAGCTGTTTGGGGTAAGCGCCTCCCAGAGACTGCACCCCTGACCCCCTCCTGCACCCCAACCGCTTAGCCCCAGCCCTGATCCTCCTGCTGCCAGGGGCGGCTCTAGGAATTCCGCCGCCCCAAGCAGGACGGCGCGCTGCGGGGCACGATCTGGCGGTCGCCGGTCCCGCGGCTCCGGGGGACCTCCCGCAGGCATGCCTGCGGGAGGTCCACTGGAGCTCTGGGACCAGCGGACCCTCCGCAGTCATGCCTGTGGGAGGTCCGCCGGAGCCGCCTGCCGCCCTCCTGGCAAAATGCCGCCCCAAGCGCGCGCTTGGCGCGCTGGGGTCTGGAGCCGGCCCTGCCTGCTGCCCTCTGAACCCCTCAATCCCAGCCCAGAGCACCCTCTTGCACCCCAAAACCCTCATCCCCAGCCCCTCTCCAGAGCTCACACCCCCAGCCGGAGCCCTCAGCCCCTCCTGCACCCCAACCCCCTGACCCAGACTAGATCCCTCTCCCACCTCCAAACACCTTGGTCCCAGCCCGGACCACCCTCCTACATCCCAAACCCCTCATCTCCAGCCCCACCCCAGAGTCTGCACCCTCAGCCAGAGCCCTCACACACACCCCGCACCTCAACCCCCTGCCTTAACCCAGAGCCCCCTCCTATACTCAGAAACCCTTCCTTCCACCCCCCCATCTGGAGCCCCCCCCCCGGTACCCCAAACCTCTCATCCCTGGCCCCACTCCAGAGTCCACCCCCACACCCCTTGAGCTAGGTGAAAATGAGCACGTGAGTGAGGGTGTGGAATGGAGTGAGTGGGGGGTGGGGCCTTGGAGAAGGGGCTGATCAGGGGCGGGGCAGGAGGCGGGGCAAGCGTGTTCCTTCAGTTTTGTCGAGGAGAAAGTTGGCAACCCTAAAGTTCTGCTCCTTTGGCAGTTTGCCGAGACAGGGCCTAATTCTGCCATGCGGCCCATTTGCACAGATGCATTCAGCAAGAGTGGGAAGTAACTTGGACAGGAAATAGATACCATCCTCACTGCATCTCAAGGAATTATTCTCTCACGGTGACAGAACCGAGGGAAAGGAAGATGTAGATGGGAATGGGGGAGGGGAACACCAGGGCATTTTTTCCATACTCCTATTAACTAAAGATTTTAGCTCACAGGCACTTTAGTTGTTATTAGCCATAGACTAGGGCTATGCACAGCAACTGCATTAGTTTAATTAAAATCAGCTTAAAACACAGTAAATTAGTTCAAGCCCTGGTGTGGACACGTTTATATCAGTTGACAACCAGCTAATATTGATTTTGCTTGCATCAGTTTACTGGCTGCAACTAGTGTATAAGAACCAGCCCTTTCACTGTGGTAGCACCCAGTTGCCAACCAGGCTGGGGGGTGGGGGGAGATGGGGATGGGGAGGGGACACTGTTGTAGGGCAATGGAGGTAAATAGCAGATGGTAAGAACTGTGTTGGGACTGGGAATTGGGCAGATCAGTTCCAAGTGAGAATGTAACATTACTGGGGCAGACCTATTCTGTGGGAAGGATACTTCAGCATCTGCTGCTCGTCCTTCTGTCCTTGTTCAGAGTGAAGTTAGCTTAAACCTCCTGGAGACTGGGAGTGGCTGGTTTTGGTCTCACACCATGACAAGGTGAATGAGACCACACCTTTCCCTTTTCTCTGAGGTGATGACACTCCCTAAAATGAGATGCAATGAAGTAGTTGCTGGGGTTAGCATTCTGAAACTAATGGGCAAAGGCAGGAATTCTGCTGCCGATTTTCACGTGCTGCTGTTAACAGTCTGTAAGCTACCATAGCGCCATGTTATCAAGTTACAGGTTTTAACGGTAGCCACTGGAGTCACTGGATACTGACCCCTGCCAAGGGAAGAATCTTTTATAACACTGACACATGCCGTGCGACTGGGGCCAGGACACAAAAAGGTGTCTCTTACCAGCACTCCTGTGTGTCACACCCTTATCACACAGGTCCTGCACTGCTTAGGAACATCTCATATACAAGAATATAAGAATGGCCGTATTGGGTCAGACCAAAGGTCCATCTAGCCCACTATCCTCAAATCTCAAATAACTGAAGCCGTGCTGTGTCCAGAAGGATCGTAAAGCACCCACTTGGATTTCCTTAACAAAATATTGTTTATTATTTATTAATTTATTGTTAATATTATTTATTAAATGCACAAAAGGTTTCCCAGGGGAGACCCTGGTCAACACAGTAGTTTCAATCCAGATAAAACATCTTTCATTTTAGAGACTGACAGACTCTGACTAATTGGAGACAAGTGCAATCTAGAAAATTAAGTGCAATAACATAGAACATGTGAATGTTCTTTAGCATCTCTAGCCATTGGGGACATAGCAGACAGCTCATATGTATACACTAGAAGGATAACAATTAAGGATTTAAACTCTCATGCTTCAGGGTATAACCAACCAATAACTGACGAGGGTTAGGAAGAAACATCTCCTTTCAGGAAGTTATTCCATAATTGCCTGCTATTGGGTTTCTTGTGCCTGTCTTTGAAGTAACTGGCACTAGCTACTTTCAGAGAAGGGATAATAGACCAGATATGATCCAAACGGCAATTTCTATCTATAGTCATACTCAGCTCAGAACCAAACTCTGAAAACATGAACAGGATACTGGGAACTTGTGCGTGGAACTGAACCTGATAGCAGTCCACTGTGCAAAGGTATCAATTTGTTTCCCTGGCAAAAAATGTTTTGCATTTAAACCTGAGCTCTTACAATCTGTAACAAAACCACCAAGTACCTGGAGCTAGTGGAGAGAGAAATCCAAGACTGAGCATGTGGATGTTCATGTGCTTGATGAGACTTTGTTTTTCAGCAATAAAATCGGAACAAGAAAGTATGACCATATGGTCACTGAAGGCTTGTTTTTACATCCCACTAACAGTGCCTTGAAAAGATCCAAAGGACTTGAAAATCTGTCCTTGGGGCCTTTTGGGTTCTTTATAAGTACAAAGAAGGGTTTCCTGTTTGTTTAAACAAGAGGTTTTTTTCTGCTTGTTTTTCACCTTAGCGAATCAGGGACCATGATTCTGATCTTCCCTGGTTTTGCTGGAGAATCTATCAGATGTTATTGTGCACTCCAACACCTTTATCAAGCAGGAGGGGCTCTTTAATCATCAGCAAACACATGCTTTCTCCAGAATGTTCATTAATCACAGAAGTCAAATGGGTTTTTACCAAAACCAAACAAAATCTTTTAAACAGCCTGACTAAAAGTCCCTTCCCTGCTCTACAAGTCCTTTCTCAGCTCTTATTCTCCTAGCTTCTGTGGTGTAGGGTGACCAGATGTCCCGATTTTATAGGGACAGTCCCGCTATTTGGGGCTTTTTCTTATATAGGCTCCTATTATCCCCCACCCCCTGCCCCAATTTTTCACATTTGCTGTCTGGTCACCCTACTGTAGTGTAATAGTTTCACCCATTCTCCAGCCACCATGGAATTTTGTGGGCTAGACGGGTCCTAAATTTCTAATGTAAAAACAAGCGGGAAAATATATTTTTTAAAGAAAAGTTTAGGCCTTCCTAACTCACCATAAAGAAATCCAAAAAGGCATTAACCCATTATTTACCCCCATTGCAGGTCATCTTTAAAACTTGAACATCCCAGTGGAAAGACATCAGTAATGCCCTGTCACATCTTCCTCTGCATCTTTAAGTTCTAACATACTATTTTTCTAACTAAACAATGGAAATCCTATCTGGACAGTTTAACACAGTCTGAGGAAAATCAGCCTTTGAGTAACCTTACACAAAGTGCCTTTTAATTTGAGGGGAAGCCCATTTGCTGGTGCCGCCACTTGGATTTGATAGCGGCTACCTACCTTCCTAGTGCTACAAGACTTGGGGCAAGTTAGGCAGAAGAGGAGACTGTCCCAGGTTTGCTGAATGACAATGTTTTGTTGCTGCCCAGGAATAGTGTCTGTGCATTAGCCTTCTTGGCAGTGGTGAGGAGTGCCTGGAGCTGCCAAGGAGAAAGAGTATTAGGCCTGGTCTACACTGGGTGAGGGGATCGATCTAAGATACGCAACTTCAGCTACGCTATAAGTCGACGTATCTTAGATCGACTTAGAATCACTTACTTCGCGTCCTCGCAGCGCGGGATCGACGGCCACCACTCCCCTGTCGACTCCGCCATGGTGGAGTTCTGGAGTCGACAGCAGAGCGATTTGGGATCGATTTATCTGAGTATACACTAAACATGATAAATCAATCCCTGATAGATCGATCACTATCCGCCGATCCGGCGGGTAGTGTAGATGTACCCTTAGAGAAGTAGCAGTGTTTACACAGCCATTTGCTGCTGACTCATGGACAGGAACTGACAGACAGCAGCTGTGAGAAACTTGTTTTCAAGTCCAATTTTCTCTCAGCAGGCTACTTATAAAATTTTAGCTTTTAAGGTAGCAGCGTCAAAAGATTGAAGGGCCCAGAGGACAAGCAAGAGGGAAAGTGGTAAAAATATGTTCCAAAGCAACCTAATTACATTTAAACTTAGATAAATATAAACATCTAGATGGACTGTCCCACCACAATTTACAATTCTGTGTTGTGTACTAATAGAGATGCATCAATGCCACTAGGCTCCTCTCAGGGTAATTCAATTTCCTAGGAAACTATGAAGAAAAATGTAAGTGAAATATGACGGCCCATTTTAAAACGACAGTCATGGCTGTTAATTATAATTTAGGTCAAGATGGCAAATTGGAAAGGAAGCGCTTTGCACGATCATGATATTAAATTGTTTGTGCTTTCAGTGTGGTTATTAGTTTAACATATATTAGGACACTTAGTTATCAATGTTAATAATAGTACTGAGCTATGAAACAGTTCATTCTCACTTATGTGCACAGTGACAACTTTATGTCAGTGGGATGTTTTAACAATGACTAAGAATTTTTCCTCAGTTCCCTTCTTCCTTCTTAGTAAAAATCTCTATTCACTTACCCCAATTTTACACCCATTTAAATCCATTGATTTCAATGACGTTTTTCCTGCTTTAAACCCGTTTAAGTGATCTCAAAATCAGGTAACAAGTATCACTTTCCCCATGCCTGGGTTCTCTGATTTCTAAGGATCCTCTTTGTATTGCCATAGACAGAACATTGGCATGGATGGTGCGTATACACAAACCACTTATAGAAAGTGTATAGCCAGAGACTATATAGTGCATAGACAGCATACCCCACCTAGGTACAGATGCTGAACAGAGATTCCCAGCATTGATACAAAAGGCTCTGGACCAGGTTCTGATCTCAGCTCTACTGGTGAAAATCTGGAATATCTCTACTGAAGTCACTGCAATTATTCTGGTCTAGAACACAGTAACTTAAAACAGAATCTGTGTCCCAGCTGCTCTCCCTGCAACAGAAGAGGGCTGAAGGTATCTCCAGTGTATGTCTACATTGCAAGTGCTACCGCAATACAGCTGCAGCTACCCTGCTGTAGCGCTGCAGTGTAGATACTTGCCACAGAAATGGAAGAGGTTTTCCATCACTGTAATAAATCCAGCCCCTTGAGAAGCGGTAGGTAGGTTGATGGAATAATTTTTCTATCTACTTATCTAGGTCTATATCGGGGCTTATATCAGCTTACCCACATCTCTCAGGAGTGTGAATTGTTCACACCTCTGAACAGCATAGCTAGGCTGACCAAAGTTTTAGGTATAGGCCCAAACCATTAAACCACAGTGACCATTAGAGGAAACAATATCTCGGACATCCTCTCTCCAGGGGCTGGCCTCAGGCCTGCTCTGCTCTCAGTTGCTGTTGGCCTAGGCGTGCAGTATCCAGTATAGGGTCTGAGCACACCAACTTGTCAATAGATCGCCACATAGCCCAGCACAAATCTTTTTCTTTCTAAAATGGAAGTGACACCTGAAGCTGGAGAAGCCTGGATCTTATGCTGAGATGGTTTTTTCAAATCCCATATGTGTAAATGCTGCCACTATCCTCCTGAAAGCCTTCCCCGGGCACTTTCACTGGCTGAAGTGACATTTCTCCTAGAAGATTGTCATGACCCATTTGGCTTTTCTGCTGAAGCCTTCTGCTTTAGGACTGAGCACACATCTGCTCATCTCTGTTTAGTATGTTAACATTGTCTTGGTCGCCTTTTACTATATTCATAACCTGCGGACGTCCCTTCTTGATGCGTCAAATGGCCAGTGGTTTAGCAAGTCTGATATCACTCACAGCCAACAGAGATTTGCCTTTAGCTGTAAGTGGTTGTTGCACTGACACTTCTGGATGGGAGGGGTCCTGGTGTCAAGACCCAGCAGTGAGCAGGTCAGATATTTCAGTACCTAGCTACGTCTACATGAAACCCAGTTTGAATTGCAGTCATTCTCCAGTCCAAGGCTAAACGCAGCCTGGCAGCAGGTAAAACATTGTAGACTCAGTGGAGTTCAGCCCGGACTGACTTACAGGTGCCTTGTAAGAACTAATCTTCTGCACGGCGAGTACTTTTAAACTCCAACCCAGCCTGTATTTCCTTTTGGTCCAAGTAAGGAAAAGAGGATTTTTTCCTTCACTCTGCAGTAAAACTTAAACCCGACCTTAAAAGAGCCAATAAAGAACAGCGAATAGCATTAAAACAAGCAATGAATGGCAGAATAGGGCTTACTGGGTTAGTTGTCCAGGACATTACAGCTTAGAAGATGTGCCTGTAGCAATCCAATGGGTACGTGAAAATGAAAAGGCAATGAAGAGACAACACCATGGGCTGTTCTGTAACAAGCCAAGTTGTAGTGGAAGAAATGAGTGTCAAATGACACAATGGCATTGTACAAGGCAAAGCAGTACCAAGAAGGAAAGAAATGACCCTCCACCAAAGCCCGCAGCCTCTGTATTGAAAGGATAAAGTGGCAGAAAGAAAGGGAAGGTTTTGATACCGGGAAGACACAATGGGCACCTAGTGAAAGTGCTTCTGTCACAGCTCACATGGTGTGCAGGGGAGCCGCATACATCCATCACGTGGTTTGTTCACACACAGAAATCTGGGGGAGTTGTTTTTAATTTTTCATGTGTATTTAGTGCTGATGAAAGGAGCTGACTCACGGCCCTCGAGGCTGGAGCCCTCTGTTTATCTACAGAACAGGGGTCATCAGCAGGGCCAGTGGCAGTGTCTGCTGCCCACAGAGCCCTGAGCCCTGACTTGCAGAGAGCACCCAGAGGGAAAGCAGCCCTGCCCGCCTGCACTGTAGTTTGCTGTTGGCAAACAGCTCTGCATTGATCCGTCTCTGCCTCTTACTTTACCTCTCCCTCTGCCTCGTGGTCTCTTCAAGGTCCCCACTGAGTGTGAGGCTACTGCTTCAATCAGCCCTTGTTGTGAGGGAGAACAGGAGTGCGCTTGCCAGGAGCCTAGCTCAGCTATGGTCTTTTCCCCATTCCCAGATTCCATTGTTGGAGACAAGACTTGGGGTCAAATTCTTGGCTGGTGCAAATTGGTGTCGCTCTCCATTGCTGCTAGCTGACGGTCAGGCCCTCCATCTTTGTTGATAAAAATGGTTTTGGAGAAAACAAACTGGATTTATACAGAGATTGAACTGTAGACTGTCGGCCTGGCTTCCCTTGGACAACAAGTCTTCACTGTCTTTCCATCACACATGCCTATACTGCCTCGGGGGATGGAAAGGAGGAAAACGAGGTCATTCCTGAGCTCTGGTCAGCCAGAGCAGGCGAAACTAAACAATGCAAAAGGCTGACTCAGTTTCCCTTTGTATTGGGCATCATCAGTCTACGTTCAGAAATAAAACAACAGCTTTGCTTACAAATGCCCCAGAAACAGGATCTGTTAGCTCATTCACTCCATCTTCCTGTAAATGCAGACCGGTGCCATTTTTAGTTTTTTGTCCAATCCTCTTTTTAAATACGCCAAATAATCGATCATTTACCACTCCCCTTGAGAGACAGTTCCACAGGTGCTGTCCTGGCACTGGGACATTTTCCCACTACTCCATGTACTGTACCACTGTAAAGAACTCCTCTTCATCATGGTGTTTACGCCTTTCAACTCTCTGCATGCTCATATCAAGCTTCCCTCAGTCCTCTCTTAGCCAAACTGTATATTTAGCTCTTTTCATATTTTGTCCTGAGTCTGCCCTATGCTGTTTTTCTCTGAAACTCTCTCCAATTTGCCAATAACTTTCTTGTAATACCCAGAACCTAATGCAGCCTTTCAGGTGCAGATGTACTAGAAACATGTAGAGAGGGACCTTGCTCCTAATTTTATGCTTTTGTGTATACAGGCCAATATTTAATTGGGCTTTTTTTAAGCTATATTGCAAATTCACAGCTTATTTGCTGCCTACTGTCACCTGTAGGTCTCATTCAGCATTTCTCCTTCCCAGTAATATACATGTATTTCAATCCCGAGGTATATTATACAGTGGTTTCGAAGTTGAATTTCACTGTGTTATTTTCTGCCTACGGTTCTAACTCCTACAGGTGTGTTTGTGTTATTTCTCTATCCTACAGAGGCCAAGCTACATGAACCCTGGAGCAATAAAAAAACAGAGACAACCTTTTTTCCCCTTGCAGATGTTAGATATGCTCTGCAGATGGGAGTCAACCCATTATTTTTCTTCTCTGCTTAAAACAGTGCTGAGTTCTCAGTGCATATTTGCCTTGGGTGAATCCCATTCTCATGTTGAGGGCTTTCATCCTTCTGTTGCTACAGATGCTTCAAAGGCAGTAAATCCTGCCAGTCACATCTGTAGAGTTGTATCACAAAGATAAGCTAGTGTGATTAAATAAGGAATTATTCAACATATAAATATTAGGTAAGAAACGATAAAATGTGCAAGCAGAACTGTGTCTCCTACTTAAAACACAGAAGAGAAAATTTGCATGTCACATCTCCATTACCTTTGCACAACTTTAAACTACGTGAACTACATAAAACAACTTAAGCTTATTTTAAACACAAAATGTATCGCGTTTAATCTTATCAAATTACAAAAGCACATTTGAGCCACAGCCCCATGTAAAAGGTTTAAAGGCCGACTAGAAAGTACAAAAAGGAAACTGCCCCGGAAAAAGTTTGAAACTGAAACCTCTTTCCTCCCCAATTTGTTTTCATCAGAGATGGATAGTGGTTTGTTATTACAGAGTTACTGATAGCCTGGACCATGCAATGTAGTTAATTGTCGGATTGCTCGTGAAATTTAGACTGTGCACATTGGTGTGTTATTGTAAAGCTGACCATTAGGATTATTTGTGCACAAAGGTTAATAGTTGTTGGGCTTTGCATAGTGTGTGTGTGAGGGGGATTTTCAAAAGCCCTCAGAGGTGCCCTAACTCTGCTGCCATTGAAGCCAATGGTGAAACTCCCATGGGAGCAGAATGGCCAACACAGCACCTCACTGTTGAACTGTGGTCACTGATTTCTTATTGCAGGGTTGATCAGAAGAGTGAGTGTGCGCACATGTGGTTCAAAGTTGCAGGGCTGCTCATCAGTATTTAGCTGTGCACATTGGGTTGATCATCAATTAAGGAGCTATGCTCACTGGTTTGCTATTGTAGGGTTGCTCATAGTATAATGATTTTATCTCACTCCCTTATCACTTAGGGATATATATTTTTGCAGAGCTTTATATGATTGTAATGACACCAAGTCCTACAGTCCTCACTCAGGGAAATCCCTTTTTCCAGGGCTCAATTAGAAGCACAACTGAAATACAGCTGTAGCATTGAATATAGTTGAAGCTGCAAGGGAAATTTGTATTAGGGAGAAAATAAATAACGGCATAGGAATTTAGTTAGAACATTGAGGCTAACAACTCTACTCTTAAGAAAAGTGCCATCTAATGCATCTTTAATGACCACAATTGGGCAGGATCTCAGTTTTGTGTGGGAGATTTCTACATAGATGCTTCATCATATAAACTAACACACATCATCTTTGGAAACCTCCAACAAAATAGCAGATATTGTTCCTTGAGGTTCATTTGTGTTCCAAGAAAAAAAGACCTATTTGTAACTTTGTTCTGGTTTTCATTTATTGCCAAAGAGCTGGCATAGCTACAATTAATCTTCCAAGGGGAAGAGAAGATTTGTGCTAGGAAGAGGCCAGTGGAGTTCAGCAGGAATGGAGACTGTCACGCTGAATTCCAAGTATCACAAATAATGCGTGCAGGACATCAGCTAAACTGAAACAAATGCTGGTTTAGTCCCCAAGGTAGGAAGAGGAATAACACTATCATCACTCATCCAGGTGAAAACAGTCCAGGTCACCAGAGGTATTTTCTGCTTCAAAACTTTTAGCATAGACAGCAGGTGCTCTCCTCGGGTTACTTTCAATATGAGATGCCTTAAATCACAATTGTATTAGAACTTTAAAATTAGTGGCAAGATGGGGCCAAGCTGTGATGTTTGGATCTAGAATTGTATGTGGATTGTTTAGACCGGGGGCGGGGGAATAGGGGGTTGGTTCATTCAGCCCATTATGGAATGAGTTATGAAGGTTGGAGTTGCACTTTCCTAAGGACTGGCAATGTTCTGATCAGAAGTTTCAGTTTGGCCCTTTAGAGCGATGGTTGAGAAATTCCATTTTGGATTTGGATACAAACTTCCCCAAAGTTTGGGAATATTCAGATCAGAGGTTTTGGTTTTGGCCCATCTGTACAAATGACCAATAAAACACGACAAATCTGTAATAAACTAAAACAACCCTGGATGCCATTCTGCCCTGTAACGATAGGATCTTACAATTCTTGTCCAGATTTGATGAGCAAGTATTATTAATGAGACATTAAACAGGGACCCAGTATTAAAGATACAGATCAGAAGCATTCTACACTGAGGTGAACTAAAGCCAAGAAGGGACAACAGTGACTAACACATGCATGTTGCCATGTGAGTAAATATGAGCTCAATATGACAAAAACAAACAGGCAGACCCAAAAGGACACACTACCTCACAGGGGAGTCCAGCTTCATCCTGCATTCTCAGAGGAACCACAGATAAAAGATACAAGAGAGCCCCACCCCTAATCTAGTAATTGTTTGGACTCTGGCATTAGTCAGTCTATAGAAAACATTAATCAAGTGTTAACTAGCCTCCTGGAAAGCATGCAGAGTGGGATTATGATATTGTTTAATCATGAGTGGCCAAACTTTTTTGGCATGTGGGTTGCACACTCATTCCAGACTAAGGCTCTGGGATACCAGTGACCCAGGACTCCTGCTCTCTATCGCAAACCCATCATGCTGCCTAGAGTCATGGGCTAACTCTTTGCATGCCTTCCCCCTGCAGTTCAGATCCAACGCTCCTTACAAAAAGCTATTTGTTATAATCTACTTCATCCCACCCTGCCTCTGTTCCTCCTGACTCATGGCAGCAGGGAAAGGAATGGAAACAAGTGACTGCTGGATCAGCTGCTGCGGAGTTGAATAGCTGCCATGCACAGAGCCATACACGGATGCTTCTGTGGCCTGGGATGCTGAGCATTGTGCTGGGGCAGATTAGGAGGGCAGGAGCCAGAGCACTATTTTGTCACCTCTTGTTTCAAATTATTAATTTTATTCCACTCTCAGGTGGATTACAAGAGGGCTTGAATGTGCAAATTTAAAACCCGGCCACTCTGTGTTTGGTATAACGAATATGTGCATATGTGAGAGGCAGAGAAATTTGTACATGCATTGAGTGACTCAGTCTGTATATTCTGCTTTTATGTATTGTAAATAAAGTGAAGCTTAATGAGGACATTTGAAACTGCTGCTAGTGCTTGAGAATATTACATAAATAGACTTGCAGGGCAAATTTTTCAGATACCCTTAAATCACTCCCCACTTTGTATGTGCAACTGACTGCTTGAATAGGTGCTGCTGCTGCTGCTGGAAAAGAGTTTAGCTTCAAATGAAAGTTCATTTTTAGACTATCTGAATGCATTGCCCAAGATTTTCAAAAGTGACTAGTGAATCTGGCTGCCCAAAATACTATATCATAAAGATGCCTGCAAATTTTCCACACTTTCTGAAAATCAGTCCCATTCAAGCTGGGCTTCCAAAAATCACTACTCATCTTTGAAAATCTTGGCTTCTGTCTGTTATTCACCATATTTAAAATTTCTGTGAAGGATTGGAGAACTGATTTTGCCAAATTTTAAAACCAAAATTGCGCATTCTAGATTTAGAAAATAACTCTGTAAAAATGGCATAATAATATTTTCCTGCTTCACAGGGAGCAGGGGATGTTAATTAATGTTTGTAAAGCATTTTCAGATGTTTGGGTGAAAAACTTTTCATATTCCTGTAAGGTCTGATGTTGTTATGGTTTACTGGATGCTGATGCTGACAAGGCATTTACTGTTTATCTGGGTGTATATATGCCCCCTGCTTTCTGTCATTCTCTGCTTCATTTATAATACTTCCCTCCACTGCCTGAGCTATCATGGAGTTCCTTTCGCTTATTTGTTATAGGCTTGTGTTTTCTGAGCTCATCTAGTCCCAGTGCTACCTCCTGATGGTGTATTTATATGAGCAGGGTTCACAGTTGTAGTCACACAAATGGACACACAGAGGGTTGGTAAAAGCCATATTAGATCAAACTCAGAAGAGTAACAGAACTCTTTTAAAGCTCAGCGAATTTCAGCCACTTCCTTGCTGCGCTGATCAACACAGACACAAGGATTCAAGAAAATTACACTGATCCTTATTTGACCTCCTTCCCTCAGCATCCCAGTGTCTTAAAGGGACACCATCAGCTCACGGATCATTACTGTTTGTTGTTGGTGAAATGTAAGCGTGTAGCGGGTATAAGGCACCCCCTCGGATCCATGCCCATAAAGAACTAGATGCCAAACTGAAGGCATTAAAACCAAAGTGACAGTACAATAGAAACTAAACTTCTCTTTCATCCATACCTCTGCTCTAGTACTCTTGAGAGAGTAGGTTAGTGTACATGGCCCATTCAGCCATCTGCATTCCTGCTCAAACTCTCCGCGATGGCACTAGTTAGCACTGCGCCAGTTCTGATGGTGTTTTCTGCCCAGTGAAGCCCTAGCAAGTGGACTGAGATCACCAACTCCTTTCACAGAGGTCACAAGACACTTCCTGGGGGAGTAACAACCAGGGACCACTCTAGCTGTGGGCGAAGGGGGCAGATGCCTAGGGCTGCAGAAATTTGAGTGGTGTTGTCACTCCTTGCACCAGGTTGCAACACCACTGTGACACTTTTTTGGGGCCACTCAGAAGTATGGGTGACTTTATTAACCCTTTGCCTTAGCAAAAGAGAGACTTCTTGGAGCTAAAGTGGGTGACAGCTCCCTGTCTGTTAGCCAACCAATCTTCTCTAAAGCTCTGCCAGGCTTTTACTTTGCCTTGCACTAACATTTGATGTACCCTAGTCCTTGAGCCCCCAGAAGAGCATTCCCGTGCAATATCCAGCCCCCGTCACTGGACACTCTCAAAAATGACCAAGGCCACTGGCTGCAAATAGACAGTATGTATTCCAGCCTGCTACCTCGGTGAGGAGTTGCACTTTAATATTACAACACTTGGAAGAAATTATAGCAAAACCAATAATACGTTTATTAATAAAGAAAAGAGATTTAAGTGATACTAAGCAAAGACAATAACAACAGAAAATGATCACAAAACACAGAAAGATACCACATGTCTACAAGGCTAGAACTTAACTCTGGAAAGTTAATCTTATCTAAAGTAGTTTCTTACCTAAATACCTTGCTGGTATTCAGTCATACCGGGTCCAAATTTTAATGATTCCTCCACGCCCTGCAAGGGATTTCTTCAATGAATGGATACCAAAATGTTTTTTTCTTCACCTTATAAACTCATTCCCTAAAACTCATTGTTTTGACCCCAGAGACAAGACAACCCCTGTGGCCTTCATTACCACTACAATCAGTTCTTTTTCTCTCCCGCTGGTAATAGCTCACCTTAACTGATCACTCTCTTTATGGTATGTATGGTAACACCCATTGATTCATGTTCTCTGTGTGTGTGTATATATATATATATATCTTCCACTGCATGCATCCGATGAAGTGGGCTGTAGCCCACAAAAGCTTATGCTCAAATAAATTTGTTAGTCGCTAAGGTGCCACAAGTGCTCCTGTTCTTTTTGCAGATACAGACTAACACAGCTGCTACTCTGAAACCTGTGGCCTTGGTCTCTTGTGCTGATTTCACATCCCCCAGTCAATCTGGCTTTTCCTGTTGATTTACATGCAAATGGGGCTTCCTTTGTGTTGATTTCACACACTTACTTTACATCAGAGGCATGAAGCTAACTACCTTCCCTTCTGTCTGGCAGAACACCTGTTTCTCCCTTTGTTTGGGGATAGATTTTAAAGCATAATATCAATAAATATCCATAATTCCTCATATAGTGCCAATATCTACATTTCAGAATGATATTAATGACCAGCGTATTACCAGCTTTCATTTGATACCTTGCATGATTTTCTCTATAGATAAACATTATGACAACAGTGTGTTAAGAGTCTGCCAGGCCTGACAAGAGTTGCTGACACAGAGTAGTGAACCCCAATAGGCCTCTGTGTCACAGCCTCTCACTCAAATTTGGCCTGGCTGCCCCTCCTTTATGACAGAGGGGCTGCTGGGCCAAATCTGCTGCCTCGGGCCTATGAGGAGAGGGGCAGCACACTGACGTTTTGCCTAGGGCAGCAGATTATCATGGATGGCCTCTGGTAACAACCATTAATCCCCACTGAACTGGACTGGATGTGAATCACTGAGTGCTGTGTGTAATGGATGGCTCATTTGTTCAGTCATAGCTTCCAGACCATTACCTGGATTGAAATGATCTGCAGGCAACTTTTAGTGGAAAGGATTTGTATCTCTGCTGTTCCGTTTTATCCTCTGAACTTTGCTGTATTCCCTCAGGTACAGAGGCTAGGAGCAGCAAAAATTACGGATTTCTCTCCTTTGGAATTGCATTATTAGTCCTGCTGGGTTCATAAGGTTAGGTGTTGATGCCCTTCTCTGCCATTCCCTTTGTGCAGTAGCTAGCATTATTTGTGGTATCTGAGAAAGCAAATGCCTTTTTAAGGGCTTTTTTGGACATTTTTAATGCACTGTTTGCAACTTTGTAAGCTTCTTGCCTTGCAGGTAGCCCTGAGCCATTGATGATCCCTTCCACATAAGTGTATGAAGATGGGTTCAGCCTTCAAGAATGTGAACACTTATGTGGATCCAGAGTTTGAGCAGATTCTGTTGCTTTCCAGGTGTGGAGTTTTGGTTTGATCCCATCTCTAACTCCAAAGCTTCACATCCAACCATCTTCTTGGCCTTCACATGCTCCTCAGCCTTTCCTGAGCAGAAAGGCGCATGCAGTGGATCGCAATGAAGAGGAGACGTGGAAAGCTATGGAGTCAGACGTTGAGAACACAAGGAAATGGAGGAGAATAAAGGAGAGGAAAAATAAATAAATACAGAGGAGACTGAAAAGTGAATTGGAAACATGAAGAAGGTTTACACATAGCAGCATGGAAAAGCCTTAAACTCTTCCTGTGGCAGCGTCAGCTTCTTCTAGGAGTTTTAGAGGCTGCTCTTTCCGTGTAACTAATTTCCAGACTGGCAGTAGAAAATACCTGTGTAATTAGCCAGAGGGTCAGCCTCTTTTGTCAAGCTATTGCCCATTTATCTGCATCCTCTGCCTGTCCTGTGTCTGATCTCAGCAGTGGGAGAAGTAGAGCAGCTGCAGAACCCACATGCGAGGCCACCACTGCCCTCAATGTGGTGTTGTTACTCAGTGCAGTCCTAGTTGTTCCAAAGATTAATAGAAAACAGTAGATTAGTTAAGCACATTTCACGTCTAAATTACCTTGTCTCAAAGCCCTTGTAGGTAAACATTTTCTAATCACAAATTGAGGTGCAGGGATGGGTACCATGCCAAATTTCTTGAAGGAACCATGTACGATAATCCTCACTATTTTTAGCACATCACATTCAGTGACACATCCCAAAATCCTGTGTAGATGGGTGAGAAAATTTTGCTCCATGCACAGTGGAATGCTATCAGCTACCATGTGGCATGTCAGGATACTTTATGGTATCTGATTTGAAAGCCTACTTTTATCACCACTGTAACAGTTTTTGAGACACCACAAGAATTTGGTAGAAACATAAAACCTATACTACAATGGGCAAACAAATCGGATCTGACCATGGTTCCTGGCTCTACATCCTGCTCTAATACAGCTGAGCACTGCATGTGACATACTAGCAACTGCAAGCACTGCAAGGTGAATAATCCTTAATGAGTAGTAACAAATTGCTTGGGTACTCTTGGATCAACTTCTCACTTGTTTCCAGTTGGATTTCCTCAAGGAGGCTTTGAGAGCAGTTATCTTGTATATCATCTTTTGGCAAAAGTCACAACTATATGAATAAGTGCTATTTTGTTACTTGACTTGCAAGGAAAATTCCATTTTATTGATCAGACAATTTCAATCTAGTGGCAAGGCTGCTAATGGCTGATTCACAACAGCAATATTTTAACCGTTGCCCTTTTTATAGTGTCTGTTTCCTGTGTAGTTGGTAATAGTATTATAATGTATTGCTGAAAAGACAAGCACATCTGGTTAATGATTACATCTTCATTAAATCTAAATATTTAACACGCATTGCCCTTTTAAAAAAAGTGTGCATTTTGTATTAAGCAGAGATGGTTCTGAGTTGAAATACCCACCATGGGCCCAACCTTACAGCCCTTATTCACATACTTAGACCTTATTTATGCAAATAGTTCCCATATACTTAGACAAGATGATTCACATGAACAAGAGCTGCAGCCTCAGGTTCTATATCTAATTAGTGGGTAATTAGATGACTTATGCTTCCATATGCAAACCTGTTCTTTCAATCTAAACTGATTTAGATTTCTTCTGGTTGGTTTCCTTTTTTTTTTTAAATTTTAGACCAAGGAAATTAACACAAAAGAACAAAAATAAAGTCTACATGAGAGAGCATAGTGTGTATGTGTGTGTGTGTGTCTCTTCTATGTAAAAAGTGAGACGCAACCTTGAGAATCCCGGACACACCACAAGATCCATTGTCTACAGCCAAGCACTGAGGTACAACCGTATCTGCTCTAACCCCGCAGACAGAGACCAACACCTAGAAAATCTCCACCAAGCATTCTCAAGACTACAGTACCCACACGAGGAAATAAGGAAACAGATCAACAGAGCCAGATGTGTACCCAGAAGCCTCCTACTGGAAGACAAACCCAAGAAAGAAACCAACAGGACTCCACTGGCCATCACATACAGTCCCCAGCTAAAACCCCTACAACGCATCATCAGGGATCTACAACCCATCCTGGACAATGATCCCACACTTTCACAGGCCTTGGGTGGCAGACCAGTTCTCGCCCACAGACAACCTGCCAACCTGAAGCATATTCTCACCAGCAACTGCACACCGCACCATAGTAACTCTAGCTCAGGAACCAATCCATGCAACAAACCTCGATGCCAACTCTGCCCACATATCTACACCAGTAACACCATCACAGGACCAAACCAGATCAGCCACAACATCACCGGTTCATTCACCTGCACTTCCACCAATGTAATATATGCCATCATATGCCAGCAATGCCCTTCTGCTATGTACATCGGCCAAACTGGACAATCTCTAAGGAAAAGGATAAATGGACACAAATCAGACATTAGGAATGGCAATATACAAAAACCTGTAGGAGAACACTTCAACCTCCCTGGCCACACAATAGCAGATCTTAAGGTGGCCATCCTGCAGCAAAAAAACTTTAGGACCAGACTTCAAAGAGAAACTGCTGAGCTCCAGTTCATCTGCAAATTTGACACCATCAGCTCAGGACTAAACAAAGACTGTGAATGGCTTGCCAATTACAGAACCAGTTTCTCCTCCCTTGGTTTTCACACCTCAACTGCTAGAACAGGGCCTCATCCACCCTGATTGATCTAACCTCGTTATCTCTAGCTTGCTTCTTGCTTGCTTATATATACCTGCCCCAAGGAATTTCCACCACTTGCATCCGAAGAAGTGGGTATTCACCCACGAAAGCTCATGCTGCAAAACGTCTGTTAGTCTATAAGGGGCCACAGGATTCTTTGCTGCTTCTACAGAACCAGACTAACACGGCTACCCCTCTGATACTCTGCACTCAGAGACTTCTTCAAAATATAAAGGAAGAGGAATAAGTATCAGTTTCATAGCTATATACTGCACCACAATGACTTAGTCCCCAGACATGCAGGTTAACTGTTTGGTACCTGAAAGAATATTTCTCCTCCATTGAAAAAGTGGTTGGGTGCAGTTGGCTTGTGTGTGGTTGGTCTAGGGGAACCAGTCGTCTGGTCTAGCTACCCATTTACACAACAGATGTCACTGCTATGATATTTGCCAGGGAGGAGGCTAAGAATCCAGAAGTGCTTTGATCTATGTGTTCGGAAGTGAAAGGCAGAGAGAGTTGTTCCTTGTTATTTGCTCAGGACTGTGCATGAGGAAATATGGTATAGCAGTCTTGCTTTTTAACTTGAGCAACCGTTTCGTAGTAGCATTTCTTTCCCAAGTACTCATCCAAGATACTGTTACCCCAGCATCATTTTATGGTATGAAGTCAGCAGAGTTACTCCTGAATTGCATCAATGTAACTGAGACCAGAATCTGCCTCTATGTGTCTCTTTCTGATGATGCTCCCTGTTTCTCTACAATATTTGGGCCATACACGACTGTTAATTCATCCAACAAGGCAAAGGTGGCATGAGGCTGCTAAATGTACTGGGCCCATTCTATGGATGGCAACCACAGAACCCAGCTGCCAAGGTAGAGAAGTTATTTTTCCAATAGCGGCATCTGGAGCCTTGGCACTTTCAACTGTCAGTTGTGTTGGCTTCTTTGCAAATGCCTCTAGCTCTGTCAAGTAATTAAACTGTTGATGGGATGTCTTGTACTCCTGGATGCCATTTTCTTTTAATCCATCTTTAATTGTTTGCCATTTACATGTTTCCTCTTGCCACTTTATGAATAAAGTCCAAGGCTAATTCCTCCTGAGAGATCGCTGCAGGCCTTCTTGCAGGTGATCAGCATAACTGACAAGAGTGAATTTGCTGAATCGCTTTGCACAAATAGCAATGAAAAGCAAAGGATGCTGTTTTCCAGCTGAAGATGATTACATTTCCAAACATAGGCACTGGCAGGTTTCCCTGACACATGGGTCTCCAGGCCTGTGGATAACCCATGTTATAAGGAGGTGTTGGTATGGCGTGAAAGGCATTGCCTGCAAAGATTGTGAGCTGCTTCCAAAATTCATTCCTGCGTCCTCATTATTTTTTCCTAGTAAACTCCCGATGTGTGTAATTTAAATTGTCCCCATCCGACACTGAGTTCTATATTTAACCTCTGCATTCCAGTGACAGAGAACAAGTTTTGTGAGAGGAGATGAAAAGCCTTGGCAAGAGGATACATTCAGAGGTACCATTAAACCCTACTATGTATTCATAACAATATTTCTTCCAGTAGCTACTGGCAGAATTGGCTGGATTAGCACAAGAATGCTTATGAAACACATCTGCTTCAGTCAGGGTCTTTTCTTTGGCTGGAAAGGGATTTTTCTCTTGTTTGGAGGTTTATTTGTTTGTTTGGTTTACATTTATCTGTTGCAATCACAGCAGACACATACATAATTTCACTACCCTTCATGGAAATCCAGGAGGAAGAAACTATTTTTAGTAGACAAAATAGCTCCTCTAAATGTATTATCCTTGGACGACTAAATATTAAATACATGCTCATCAAATTAGAGGCATTTATGCAGAAGTACTGTACCAACGGTTTTTAATGGTTAGAGAAAATTAAGTTATACCATTAGTATTTAATCAAACACAACAGAAAGATCTTACTGCACTTCTTCAAGATAAGTCGAGGCTAAATTAATTCAACTTCATATCCTTCACTGATGATTTACTGACACGCAGCCGTATTTGCTCCATTAGTATTTATGCCGGCACTAACAATTCTTATGTAAAACATATAGGGACAGTCTAACATTTATTTTAGAATTGCACTGAAGTACTGAACTAAAATTACTCTTTCCTGTTCACTCCTGCTCAGAGGAATCAGCACAGTTTTACAAAATCTACTGGGCTACCATCCACTGACGAATTCCCAGGTATCGAACAGTGTGGCAATGCTACCTGCTTGGTGTTTTGTTTTTTGCAGAAGAATAGCTTCTCCATAACATTACTTGACAAGTAAAACATTTTTAATTATAATGATACACATTAGGAAACCTTCATCCAAACTCTAGAGATGATGACATGAATGTTGTTGGGGCGACAAGGGTGGAGAATGATCTTCCAGAATGGCCGGCTTGCCTTTGTCTTTTAAGTGAGTCATCATCATGAGTTTTTCCTTCAAACCACTGTGAAAGCCTTCAGTCTTTTTCATGCGTTTGTCCCCTGACTCTCACTTCCTTTGTCACGAACTATGTCAGTAGACTGGCCTTCCTGGGGGGGATTAGGAGTAAAATGGCCGCTGTCACTGAGCTGTGTCAGCCTGATTTGCCGTTATGAAATGAGTGAAAACAGGACAGGCTTTGAAGATTTTTGAGGATACAGTCATGTTTGTCTTTGATTCTTCCTCAGTAAATATATTAAACAGCAATTGGAGTGGTCATCTGGTTTACTGAAGGTGCATTAAGGCTTGCTGTGTTTCTACAGACATAACAACTATCTAAATCACTGGGGTTTCCTTGAGCTATTTTTAATGGGGCTCTGACCTTGTGTGAGCTGAGGATAATGGCAAGTGGGAATTTTTCCTAGATAACCACAGGCCTCACTCTCTGCTAATCTTCCTGAGATTTGATTGAACGCTATATAGTAAATGGAGGGGCTGGCTGATTAGCTTTTGCATGTGTGAGGTTGGCTTCTTGCTGCTAGTGGCACCATATAACTGCTGCTAGATGGTCATTTATCACTTAACAAAAAAACAACAGTCAAGTAGCATGGCAGTTGTCCTGTGACCATTATTCATGTTTGCAGCAGGAATGCCCAATATTTCATCCCAGTCTGGCAAAATGCAGTTTTATTGTTATTTCCTTTGGCCCCTGACCAACTCAAATTATGATGATAGACTCTTCAGCTGTTTGATTTGCATGTGAATATTAAAAACAGCAGAACGTTTATTTTAGAAGGTGTCTTTTTCTTTGTTTACTGGTAGATGGCTTTAGTGAAGGGATCCAGAAATAAAGAGCAGAGCCCTTTCTGCTTGGTTACGCTTTCTGTTGCCTGAGGTAAAGGCTTTCTCTCAAATGTTCTCACTGAATTGGGGTGTAGTCTGATGAGCCACCCTTTATTCCCTCCCTTCCTCATTTACTGCTGAACAGCAACACCATGGTGCCCATCCCACATCTCTCTTCCTAAAAAAATGTTCATTCCATCTCTCATTCAAGGTTTTATTAGAATATCAGGTTGAAAAGTAACTAGGATAAATCCTAAATCCTCTCATACATTTTGGGTGGGCTTTCCTTCAAAAGGGCTGTCACAAGACTTTAATGGGTTGGGATCAAGAGCCCTGCCAACTTGAAAAAGTCTTGGCAAGAAGTTACATGCTTCAATATCAGAGCTTGTTTCACCTGACTTTGAGGGCACGATGTAATGTGCATATTCAACATTGTCCTCCAATAAATGGACTCTGACCTGCTCAAATGTTTTGATGCTATTACCCTCTGATCTAGTGGCTAAGAAGATATATAAGTCCTATTATTTACCCCCAAGGACAACTTTCTCTAATCAAAATGCTAGTGCCCCGTATTTTTAGAGGTGAAAGTCAGGAGTTCCCTTCTTCAGTACTTACAGAGGCTAATGTAAAGACTATGAGCAGAGAGTATGAGCAATATTTTTGTCTTATACATATTTAATGCATTTGTATACAACAGATTATTGATTCTATCGGCTGTTGCGTGTGAAAGGGGGCAGTGGAAGAGGTTTTTGAGTTGCATTCTTGCGTTCATGATTTTTCTGATTTACAGAATCATTCTTTTCTTTGCGGTGATCTCTCCTGTGAATGTTTAACCTAACCGTGCTTTGCCATCTCATTGTAGTTTGTTTCCCTTTCCAGTGTGATTGGGATGGTATCTCATGAAGCAAACTGGTTTCCTTGTATTCTTAGTTAGTGGCTCCCACAAAGGGAGGCTGGGATTTTACTGTTTTCCACCATAAGGAAGACAATTCCTGGGGCTAAAAGCAAAGTCATTCCTTCTCAATGTATCTACAAATGGAAATCTTTTTGGCTGAGCCTTGTCTACAAGCACTGGACCTTATCTGAAAGATGACACGTCTAGCACTGTGTATGTTGATACATCCCAACATCATTATTTACTCTTCTGTGCCTTGTCAAAAGTTAACCATTGAATGGAAGAAGATATGGCTATACAGGATTGTAGTACCAAATCCAGTCAGCACAGCACTCATGCAGGAAAGTAAAGGTCATAGGTGCATGAGTTTTCTGGATATTTTTCTCAATGTTCAGTTTTCGAAATATAATAATATTAATTGGTAATGAATATTTTCAAAGTGCTGTTAAAAACATGACCTGAGTATCACAGTCCCCTGTGAAGCAGGTGAGAAATGCTATTTCTATTTCAGCAATGAGACATTTAGGCCTTGGCTACACTAGCGGGGGGGGGAGGGGGTTGGGGTTCAAACTAAGATACGCAACTTCAGCTAGCGTAGCTGAAGGTGAAGTATCTTAGTTTGACTTACCTGGCTGTCCTCACAGCGGTGAGTTGACTGCTGGGGCGCCCCCGTCGAGTCCGCTTCCTCCTCCTGCTGAGGTAGAGTACGGGCATCGATTGGCGGATCAATTTATCGCGTCCAGACGAGACATGGTAAATCAATCCCCAATACATCGAACACTACCCGCCGATCCAGCAGGTAGTACAGGCCATTTAGATGAGGCAGGTGAAATGTAGTGTGGTGTGCCCCAGCACTGAAAAACTGGTAACAATTAAAGTTATTTTAAGGAAAGGAAAACATGAGTGATTTTAGTAACGCATTTGACACAGTCCCAAATGACATTCTCATAAACACACTAAGGAAATGTGGTTGAGTTGAAATTACATGAAGCTGAGAACGAAACTGGTTGAAAGACCACACATAAAGAGTAGCTATTAATAGTTTGCTGTCAAACGGGGCGGGGGGACATATATAGTGGGTTCCTGCAGGGTTCTGTCCTGGGTCCAGCACTATTCATATTTTCATCAATGACTTAGACAATGGAGTGGAGTGTATGCTTATGCTGGCACTTTGGAGGAGAAGATTAGAATTCAAAATGATCTTGACAAATTGATGACTTAGTCTGAATTCAAGAAGATGACATTCAGTAAAGACAAGTGAAAAGTACTTCACTTAGGAAGGGAAAAAAATCCCGTTACCTACCTTTTTGTAACTGTTGTTCTTTGAGATGTGTTGCTCAGATCCATTCCATTCTAGGTGTGTGCGTGCCCATGTGCACAGTTGTTGGAGATTTTTGCCTTACCGGTATCCGTAGGGTTGACTGTAGCGTCCTCTTGAGTGCCGCACTCGTGTGTTGGTATTTTCGGCATTGCCGGCCCTACACTCTCTCAGTCCCTTTTTGACGGCAATTGTGACAGAGGGGCAAGAGGGTGGGTAATGGAATGGACATGAACAACACATCTCGAAGAACAACAGTTACAAACAAACTGCAGGGTTTGTTGAGGCTATTACTTCAAGCACCCAAAGGTTCGAGGTCAGCTGAGACCAGGCCAATTGGAAGGGACGGAGGCGGTCGAGGAAAGAGTGGGAGGGTGGATCCTGGGAGGTGACTAGGGCATCGTCCTTGAGCGCAACCTCAAAATGACTGCTTCTGGCCTCCTTGGAAGGGCCAAGCTGAACAGATGAATGGGAAGGTGATGGATGTTGCTTAGACCCCCTTGTCTCTATCTTTTCTCCTGTAGGTGCCCAGCCGGGGAGTCCCACAGAACCTAGACTGTGGCGGTGGAGGGTGGAATGGCTTCCTGGCCTGCTGAGGAGGATGGAGGCCCAAGGAGCAGAGGGTGGCCTGGGAGTCTTTAAGGCCATGGAGTCTCAAGTACATGAGCTCGGAGAAGAGCCCTGCCCCCTCAAATGGGAGGTCCTGTATAGTGGCCTGCATTTCCTGGCATAACCAGGATAAGACTGCAGCCAGGAGTTGCACCTCATGGCCACCACAGAGGTGACTACCTTGGCCACTGAGTCAGTAGTGTCCAAGACCATTTGAAGGACCCCTCTGTGCCTTCACCCACTAAAGCAGTGAACTCCTGGGCTCGGTCCTGTGGGAGGGCCTCCTTGAATTTGTTAAGGGAGTCCCACGGATTAAAATTGTACCTGCCTAACAGGGGTTAGATACCTGAAATTGCAGGCTTGCCGCCGAATACATCTTTGTGCTAAATAAGTCCAGTCTCTTGGCCTCTTTGTTTTTCGGCATGCCACTGACTTGGCCCTGCCTGTCCCTTTCATTAACAGCGGACACGACCAGTGACGCTGCCGGCGGGTGTGTGTACAGACATTCGAACCCTTTCGCCGGGATGTGATACTTCTTTTCCGCCTTTTTTAGAAGTAGGCAGCCTGGAAGAGGGGGTCTGCCACAGCAATTTGACAATCTTAAGGACCCCTGGGTGGACAAGCAGCATGGCTACAGGCTGGGGTGAAGGAGGGTATAACGTTCGGTTGTCGGACTCCTCTGTGACCAGCCTCTTAAGGAGGGCCTGCTGCTCCTTGAAGTTGTCAGGGGAGCTGCCTGTTTGGGAGGGACCTGTTACCACTTTGTCCGGAGACAATGACAAGTGCACCACCGGGGGAGGGACGGGGTCCCCTTCCTTCAGTGGGGACGGCTCCTTCGGTCCTGGAGTCCGATGCACTGCCCCCGTGTCGGATTCGGTACCGTGTTCCCACTCCAGTGCCAGCAGTGCGGGGACAGTTTGTCCGAGGCAGCCAGGGAGGACTGGTGGGAATATGGGACCAGCATCAGGGACCTGCCCCATGGGTTCCAGTATTGAGCGGGCCACAATCCCTGCTGCCATGTCATCACTGCAGGTGCTGCTCCGGCTTCCTGGGTCAGCAGTGAATCACCTCTCCTTGGTGAGGGACTGAACTCCCGGTCTGACTCCGACCATTGCCCTTCCAGCATCCAGAGCGGAGCCGTCAAGGCCTGAGTCTGCCGACTGACCCTGGCGTACGCACACACCTAGAATGGACTCACCATGAGCAAGCACTCGAAGAAGAATCAAATGCACAGCTACAAAATGGGGAATAACTGCCTAGGTGGTGGTACTGCCGAAAAGGCACTGGGGGTTATAGTGGATCTCAAACTGAATACGGGTCAAAAGTGTGATGCTGTTGCAAAAAAAGGCTGATATTCTGGGCTATATTAACAGGAGTGTCATATGTAAGGCATCAGAGGTAATTGTCCCACTCTACTCAGCACGGGACTACTGTGTCCAATTATGGGCACCACATTTTAGGAAAGCTGTGGACAAATTGGAGAGAATCCAGAGAAGAGCAACAAAAATGCTAGAAGGCTTAGAAAAGCTGAGTAAACAGTGAAAGGCACTGATAGGCGGGATGAGATGGGTAGCGAGCTGACTGTGCACTTTGCACTTAATAGACTCATCCCCTGGCACTTTTGCATTCAGAAATGTTCTTGCAGTTGCATCAGCTGAGACTGCAGAGTTTCAGTGTTTCACTGGGCTTTCAGCCCCAAGCTGACGCAACAATACTTAAACCTTATGGCTACAGTGAATAAAGTCCAAAGCTTCAACTGTCTTGATCCATCTTTGATGGCATGCTAAATTCCATGACACTAGTAGAGTGGTTGCAGTGTTTGGGTCAATCGCCTGTAATCGTCTTTCTGTTTCTTTCCAGTGTGGTGGGGTGTATCCTTTTCAGTAGCCACAGGAGACGGTTTTTCTTTTGGCCATTTAGATGAGGCAGGTGAAACTATCAAAATGTTCAGTGGAATCACATCAATGACGGCCTCAGTTGTCACAGTGAATCCTGGCAAAGCTATTTCCAGTTCCCAGGAAATGGGTTAGAACCAGCAGATGATTTGGGTACATTTATTGGTAGCTGGTAGCGAATTTTGCAGTTGGAGGATGGTGTAGATAGGGAAACCTGCACTGTACATTAAGGACCAAGATATAGTTTATCTGGCCAAATTGAATTCTTGCTGGACAGTGGGAAGATTATCTCCACTGAATTTTTCCAGAATGTGATTTGAACAAACAATTGATTCGCTCGTACTGGTGCCAGGTGAGAGGCTTCTCCATATAGATGGCAATATTTCCTTCATGCTTTCAGGGACAATGCTCAGCAAACACTGCTGCTGCCCAAACTAGAACATCAGTTCCAAGGAATTATTGTGTCATTATTCAGAGTCTTGCTAGCAGAAAGAAAGAAAACAGTTAAAACTGGCTACCCAGCATTTGACGCTTTATGGTCTATCCTTGAGCCTTTTGTTATGAAATCTAATTCTTTAATATTCCCTGGTATAGGACAGGTGACGAACTTATTAAAGAAAAATAATTCTAAAAGGAGTCTAGACAAAGGGGTTGGTGCTAGATGCTAACAGAGTGTATCACAATGGCACGCCAAGTGGCTTGTTGTAAAGTCGATTGAGTTTGAGTTTGAAAGTTCATACCAGAGCTGCCTCAGGCAATGGTGAGCAATAAAATAGTAAAGTAATAAAATCCTTAGTTTGCAATAACCTGATCTTTTGCTTTTAACAAAAAAAAAATCATGTGATATTTTAGAGTCGGACTCCTGTCTCCCCCCGTTTACCCTCCCCCACATTGTCATAAACAAAAAAGGCCCACATTTGGGTCTACAGTTTCATGCATTAGAGCCTTCTTCTGTCTTTGTGATCAAATATATTATCTAAAGACAGCACAGGAAAAAAACATAATGGTATTTGCTTAACTAATCACTTTAACAATAAATTGAGCAAAACAAATCTATTAACTCGGCTTTAAGGTCTTTCTGGTAACACAGAGACAGTTCCTTTTTCAAATGCAGAAACGTAAACAAAAGTAACACGGGGTGAAAAAAAAGCTGTGATGAATAATTGACAGATAATATTCAATGGGCAGAAGATAACAGAGTCGAGACTTCTCCCAAGGAGGGTCCTGGCACCTAGCCACATCAACTTACAATATTTAGATCATTTACTCAGACGAAAATCAAGCCATTATCCCAGTTTGAAACCCACCATTTACTGCCAGTGACATATTTTCAGTTAAGTGGTAAAGTTAGCTTTTAAAATGTTTAAGTAAATACTGCCTCCTCCCACAAGAAATATCTTGTTAAATACAATGTAGAATAAAAAAGGTAGTGGTTTATACATGGTGTGCATTCAACATGGGAAAAAGTTAGCCGTTACGCATGCACTAATAGCGTGCGCTTTCATTGGGTTGGAACAAACGCCCAAAGGCTCATACAAATCAGGGATGGAGAAGACCTACTAAATGAAGTGTCCTTCCTATGCTTGGTGCATGACTGTGCCCTACAGGATATTCCTGACGGTTATGTTGAATTTAATTTTCAGCGGCCCAAGTGACAGAGCTTCCATCACTTCCCGTGGAGGACTATTTGGCAATTGAACTGCTCTTACCGTTTGGACATTTTGCTGACAATCAGTCTATATTTTGCTTTGCTGCACTTGTCTTCTGTTCTTTACACTGCATAGGTTAATATGAAAGAATCGCATAAGCACAGAAGGGTGCAAATAACGGTAGTGTTTACTAAACGTCTATAACATGCAAGGCCTAGCTACAGGGAGACACTGCTGCTCTGGCAGGATTCAGGTGGCTTATGAAACAGAAGTCGCGAGGGGCCACAAGAGGGCTCACAAACTATTTAGTAGGATGCTAGTCAAATTCCTATACATCACACAGCGTTGTCCTATTACTCTTATGGCCCCTCCCACCTCCACCTCCCCTTTTCCATCTGGCACAATTCTTTGCGGCGCTTTGATGTTTACACCTTTCAAATCAGTGTCTCAGAACTGAACTCTTGCATCCCAGTGGTATGTAGAAACACATGCAGGCGTTTTTCAAGGCCATGCTGGGATGCAAATTTTTATGCTGACTAATGACTAACTGCATTTATATCACTCTGAAATCCCAGCTGAGTAATATGAATCCATGCTGGTGCTATATCAGACCACTGTAGAAATCTATCTGTTCGTCCTTTTTTTAAAATTGCTCTTGCCTATGAGAGCTGACGTGTTCCTCACCTCTGACTGGCACAGTGTGTCAAAGAACTTTCTTGAAACAAATGAAACTGGTTCTGTCATTAGTCTGACCAGGTTGAGTTCAGACTTGTCTAAAGGATATTGGTTTACAGACAGTGGGTCTCTCCAGTGCTGGCTGGCAGAACATTACAATAATTTTTTGTCCTCAGTATGGTGGTTCCTAAATATCATCTCCCTAAACAACAGCCTTACAAGCCATTACTGTGATCTGAGTCTGACCAGCAGCGGTGTCTACCTTTCTGCTGATGGGGATTTGCCCATCCGGGGGGGGTGTCAATATTTTGCACTATGGAGATACTCCCACGTACCAGGCGTAGGCCAGGTGTGTCTTTATCCACATGTATTTGATGGGTAGGTTATATGTTCTCTTAGAGAAGGCCATCAGGTCAGTTATCCATGTCTTTGTGGGCTGTAGACTAGATGACTGCAATTCCATGTGGAAGCTATAGCTGGCCAGAACATGGCTGGGCACACGCATAGCATTGATAGATATATGTAGTATATTGTCCCTGTTCTTCATAGCTTACCTGGGTGTCCAGTTACAGGTCTTGATTTTGCTCAAAGCCAAACCTGGTTTGGGGGTGTGTGTGTCTAGATTTCTGAGACCACTTTTCCTAGGTACTACACTGATTGAGATCAGCTGGGATGTGGTAAGATTTGAACTCACTAGGGGCATGGTGAGGCTTTTAGCTCTAGACTACTGGTCTCCCAGAACGCAAACCCGTTGCTGTCATGGCAGCACATCCATTTGGAATGACCAACATTTTAAGTGTTCACTAATTTTGGATGCCTCCGTTTTGGAATGCCCAGCAGAAGGCAGGTGGGGCCTAATTTTTAGAGGTGCTCAGCTACCACAGCCCAGCAGAAGCCAATGGGCATTGTGAGCGTTAGCGTTTACTCGCTGTGCTCAGCACGGCTCATATAATAATATGAGTTGAGTGGGGGCCATGATTAACGAAGATCCATTTTTGACATTAGTCAATTTGCTTGCAGTGATTGTTTGTATGTGCCTCATGATAGATGCAGGTTTTTTTAGAAATGAAAAAATAGATTTAAAAAATATATGTAAAATACTTCCTGCGCTAGTCACTTTCTCACCCTCACTAAAGCAATTTCTTTATAAGCTCAATAGAGGCTCATTTGTTTGAAGACGAATACGTTCCATAAATCCAAATCCTATTTATGTAATTTTAGCATTTTTTTCTTGTTGGAAGTTGTCATATTACTATTATTTGAAACCCAAATAGAATGCAAGGGAAAATCATTTGATAAATTCTTAGTTTTATGCCTTGGTTTCTATAGCTATAGCTATAAATAGCAAATGGAGGATGATATTGTTCCCTGAGTGTGACGTTATCCTTGGTTTGAGAACCTTCTTCTTTGCAACTCCTGTCAGCCAGAACTATTTCCTCATATACCCCCATCTCACTATTCTCTGTCTCTTCTCAAATCTCATCTGGCATCTCCGTTCCACTGCCTCTTAAATACTGTCTCCTGCTTCTGTTACTATATCCCCAAATGCTTTGCAGATGTTTGTATGCAAGACACTATAGTAAATAAAGTATTTTACTGTGGTCAATGGAAAAATAATCACAAAAGGGGATAGAATGTCAGCACTCAGAATGTACCCTCCTCTCCAGCTCCCCTCCAGGAAAAGCAGCAACCTTGAATACCCTGTTCATTCACAATGAATACAAACAGATCCCACACTTCCTTAAAACATTGATGAAGCCTTTTGCCACTCCTCGCCCAGCGCAATAAATTACAGAGCTGACAAGTAAGCCATTCCTGTTGAGCTCTGTAATGGTTAACTTATGTTGGGTGATGGAAATCTATTGCTCATTGAAAGTGACGGGCAGTTACATATATATACCATTAGGGAACTAACAGCCTACTAACCTTAACAGAAACAAATGAATGTCATAGGTGTAGTAGAAATCAAATCCTTCTCTTTACTAAGGTAGGGGGACACTTGGAAGACATGAGTCCTTTGATACCAAGGTGAATTTGCTACACTGGAACCTGTTGACTACATAATACTCAAACAAAAATGTACACATAAAACACTGCTTTATTGACTGCATTTGCCAACACATTGAGGAATGCAAAGTTTTTTTCATAAGCAATGGGCCATGGTCCCAATGTGTATTAAAGCATACACTAAATCTAAACATGATGAAAAGAATGGCAGACAAAGCTATTGCAAGGCAACACAAACAGCATGCATAATACAGTCTCACACGGAACAAGTTTGATACATTATATTGCTTTAAGGATTAACTAACATGGAAAATGTACAAAAAGGAGAAATAGGTTTTTGCATTAATGAAAAATACATTTTTTCTCTACAAAGGAATTTCTAATACAAGAAAATAAATATTGCAACATAAGCCAAAAATAATTTAAAATTGCTCTTTTCAATATATTTCAATATTTCTCTTTTATATTAACAAATGGCACACCACATTCTTTGAAACAAAGAAAACAGAAGGATTTCTCCTCCTGCGACATTCATATCGTTTCCTGTAACTGATGTGAAGCGGGTCTGTTTCGTGTGTGGAATGGAGCAAAGTACATGGGAATTTCCTTAAAGAACAACCAAAATTAACACACTGCCCTGGCAATAGACAGAGAAGTTCCTTTATGACGAGTTGCTAGTCCTTAGGCTGATGTGGATAACACAAGGATGAGTTCATGAAAATATTAACAATACAAAAAGTGAGAGAAATCTGTTCTCTCGCCCTTGTGTTGAAATGGCTAATTCTCTATTGTGCTTTGAGGGAAAGTGTCATCCAAATATTAGATGTTTAAAAATAAAAATAAATAAAGGTGCAAAATATCCCAAATACAGCTTATCCAGAAGAGCAAAATTATATGGGGTGAAAAATGAACGTGTGAACTCAGAATTGTCTTCAGGAAACTCCACCGGGCACCAATGCTTTAACACTAATTTGGGTTGTTCTCTATGAATTAGAAATGAGCGTTGATCAGAGCCTACGTGCATCATCACATTAACCCACAAGTGTGGTGGTGCTTTTCAAAGGAAACAGGTCCCTTTTACAGTGCAAATATCAACTCCTGCAGTTATATATCATCTTAAAGACATTTGTTTAATAAAATAAACCATTATACTTTTTTCTTTCTAATCATTTCAAAATACATTTACAATACATCAAAAATATTTTCCTTGTACATTTTTCTTTCCTTAATTATCAACATTTCTGTTATGAAATAAGTAGGTGGCATAGGAACAAAGGGCATGTGGAGTGTTTCTTAGGAACCAGGTGTCTAATGACTGAATATAGTAGCTAAGTTTCCAGGGCTTTGGTGGGGCCACTGGAATGGCTGTGAAATGGCCTTGGTCCTGATTGGAGGTGGGGTTAGATCTGGCCTCCTGCCCACAGTGAACGCCTCTGTCCTACCTTTCCCCTGCTGGAAGCCACCACCTCGTCCCTGATAACCTCTTTCCTTGTTAGCCAGCCAGCCTGCTGTCAATTCTCACGCCCTTGGAAACAGTAGCAGGCGGCCAGTGGAGGTCTGGAGATTTCCTAGACATCTTGAGCAAAACAGCCTCTGTAAGTCTATTTTAGTGTGGCCCCCACTAAATGTATGGGGTAGAATACTGTATGGGCACCTGTACACGGACGTCAATGGTGCAGTATGGGTGCAGCTGGGAACATGCCTTAGCCCTCAAATTATCTCTAGGGCTCTTCTGTTAAACCAGGACACTCGAGGGATTATTATTACTGGTTCTAATAAATTGAAGAATCCACTCAAATGAATCCCACAGCAATTATACAAAATATCAATAGTTAACTCAAGCCAAAAGACAATGGATTCAGCATCTCCATACAGTACCGAGTGCTCTCATAGAGTGTGTATACCAGACACATGTTCTGCCACTGCCTGGTAATACTCTTCTGGATTCTTCTCTCCCAGTAATTCTGATAAGCTCTTCTCTGTTAGTTTCCTCTCATTCTCTTGTTCTTATTTTACATACAAACAGGCCAAATTTGGCCCCCTCTGTGTGCAATTTTATTCCCTGATCACAAATCACAATGCCTAAAGTCTTGTGGCTGTTTTGAACTGGTTTTTTTTTTTTTTTGGTTTTGAACTACTTCCTGATCACAGTAACAATGGAGTGTATCACAGTGCTGCATCGGAATCAACAGAAATATGGTGCCACTTTCGTTTGGTTGTTCTTTAAAGTCTATCCCCTTTTGCTCTCCTGTACTGAGCAAGCAAGGAATGCAGAAGCTAATGAGTGAAGCTGTGTACAGTGAGATTTGTGTCTGGTTTTTTTTTACCATAGTTGAAGTGAAGCACACGGAAGCAAGATTCATTAAAAGGCAGCATATTGATTATTGTTATGACTCTTATACTAGGATACGGTAGCTAAAGCTAGCAAGCCTGATAAGATAAACTAAGTCCTATTTACTGTATTTAACATTATCTGAACATACTGAGCCTTAATTAATGAGCAGACTTTAGTTTCCAACCTCAGCAGATTATGCCAATTTATAACAAAGTTTTTAGGTGGTTCCTTTTTTTTTTCATTCAGTTTTGATAATAATTTGTATAAAATTTATCAAATGAGGAAAACACCCAGGTACGTTTGGTTTTAGAGTTGATTTTTTGGAATTAGCCAATCTTATTAATTTCACTGCAATCTGATAATTTGATAAGAAGGACTTTTGAAGATTTAAAAACGCCAAGATAGTCAATTTTCGGAGTCACAGAATTTAAAAGAAAGCTCAGAGTCCAATGAGTAAAAAGCATCAGAAATCAAAACAGCAGGATGCAGCCTCAGTGACAGAAGCATCCCCGTCAGCAAGCTTGGAAGCTAATACCTCAGTTTTGTGTCATGAATGTGTCTCTAGTCCTTTGTTGCTAAATAACTTCCAATTTTTCCAAATGACAAGTTTCCGGTTTCTGGCTGTGCTGCTTTATTGTCAAAATAGTCTTTGGCATACACAAAATTATCTGACTGATTCATCTGTTTTTTGTTGTTGAAAGTGATGGGTTTTACCAGTTGCAGAAGTGTCCCAGGTTTTTTTTTTATTTTTAAAAAACAACAGAAAAAAGTTTCAGTGAATTCCTTTTTTGTTTGTTTGTTTTTTGTTCCCTGAGCTCACACTGGGGTCACTCCAATAAAACATGTAGTACGATTTAACTGTGACCTTTGAAGCCAAAACTGAAATAATGGTTCATTCAAGTGCAAACATGGAAATTCGCCTGACTCATAGGTAACATGGGCTTTTAAACAACATTTAAGGCTTATAGGGGACATTTTATGCATTAAATTATTATAATATTTATAATGTCAGCTTTTGTGAATCACCCTCCTACATCAAGTCAACAGCTTGTAACTAGGATTCAAAGAATAAAAAAAAAAGGATGGGGAGGGATACATTTATTGTTTTAGTTACAGTATTTAGTAGAACAACAAAATGATAAAGGCAAATCGTTTAATTTCCTGGAAATGACATTGCATTTAGACTGAGGGCCAGCTGTCCACTCTTGTGCATGGTGAGTTTACATGTACAATAGAGCCCTGCGCGGGACTAGTATTGAACCCTGCAGTGGGGCTGGGATCTCGGGGGTCCCACTGCCTTAATAGTGGAAGCAAGTGGGAGTGGGTGTTGCAGGGCAGGATGGAACCAGGATTAAAAATAGTCCCACACAGGGCTCGAATGTACAGCTCCCAGCACAGCTGGATGTAATTTCAACCATTAAAGATGAAGTGCTGGCATCAGCTCTTTTGATAAACTGATTTGATATTTTACAACCCTCCTGTTTTTGAAGACATTTTTCCCCTCTCCATCCTGCTCCATTTTGGCCCAAATGTTTTGGTAAAGGCTAATGAATGAACCTGAGTAAATCACTTAAAATTTTCAAATAACCTTAAAGGGTTCAAAGGACCTCCGAGGTTTACATTACATCAATAAATACCCAGAGCTACTCAGGAGGAATATTTGTAGATAGCGCTGCAGCTCTAACACAGATATGCGTCTCTTCTATCTACTGAAAGCCTTTGATGACTGTTTACAGTGCTGCCGACTATCTCTGACAGATGTAGTGGCAGGGCTAAATCTTGGTTCTTGGCCCCTGGACGGATTCTGATCAAACTGGAAGGTGAGAAAAAACAAAGGATTTAATAAAATATAAATAGAATGTTGTTTTCCTCCACTCATAAGTGCTTTCTTCAAATAAGCTCTTTGTGCTTTTAAAAAAAATTTTTTTTTTTTAGTATCGCTTATTTTACTTCCTTGTGTGCGTGCGCACACACGGACAGATAGTGACTTTTTCAGTAAGTTGTGTGTAGGTGGTTCTCATAGTACCCCAATACCCTGACATACAGGGGCAAAAATCCCAGGCAGAGCATGAAATCTGTCTTTAAATAATGCCCATAAAACTGTCATCCCTGCAGAAACAACGGATACTGGCAAAATTAAACTTCTTTATTAAGAATCTAGGATGTCTTGCTCATTGCCTGCAAGCACAAGTCCCTTGATACGCATGCTTGCATTTCTTTTAACTGGGATATGCAAGTTAACTAAGAAGGGACGACTATTGTTACAGTAATCTATGTTGGTGATGGTTAAGCTGTATCTCAGGCATATAGAGAAGAGAAAGACAACAGTGCTGAATTTTAAACTATATATACACATATTAAAAAAACCCTTTGTTATGATACCAGGCAAAAATTGAACATGGCAGTTGTAACTGGGTTTAGGCTTCATAGAACTGTCACAGTTGGTAAATCTGGTGGAGTTACGATGCCAAAATACTCATTCTGACAATATCCTCATTTCCTGAATCTAATTGGTTATGTTGCACTCTGCCACTTCCAGATTCCATGTCGGAGTCGCTCATTTCTGCATCAGAAAAGTAGCCATCAGTCTCATTGTCAAAATGATGCAAGATGACCTTTGCCTTTTCACTGACTGGAGGCCCGTTAACGGTGTCAGGCTTCTGGATCTGTGACCTCCTAGTCCCTCTGCTTTCCTTTGGTAATTTGAACCTCACTACCGTTTTCGGACTAGCTACTGAGTCAGGCACTTTAGTCAGAGAACTGGACTCACACTGAGTACAATTCACTGTCTCCTCCTCATTGCTTAAGGAGCTTCTCAGACACAATGAGGCATGAGAATCATTTCGTTTTGGAACAGGATGTGAAGATCCCTTCTTAGCTGTCTTTTTTATTTCACTGGCCCCTTTGCGGTCCATGTGAAGTTTCGCCGTTCCTTTCTCTGATTTGCTAGGTCTTGCATCATGGGCGAAGGGCTCTGTGGTATCATCTGATAAGTTATTTGTGTTGTTAGTCCACTGATTTGAATCCTCCTCTTGGTGACTCTTGAAGATTGTGTTCAAGTCATTTCTTGACAGTTTTTTCTTAGTGTTCATTCTCATTTTGTTTTTAACTTTCTTTGTTGCATCACTATGCTTGAATGGTGACTTCAAGGAATGATCCATCATAAAACTTAACAAGGTCTCTTCATCTTGTAAAAGCTCCTCTGAAAGGCCTGGAGTGTTGTCTTCATGGTGGCCATTGTTCAAGGACCACTCACTCATGGGCATGTTCTCAGTGGTAATCTGAACTGACTGGGCCAACCAGCTATTGAAGAAGGTCCCATCTATGGGAAAGGAAGTTGACAAACCTGTAAAAATAAAAAGGACAACTGTCTTAGAAGTCAGAATCATTCAGTTTGTGCTTCGATTGTAAGAGGCATCTATGCAGTGTCAAAACTATAAACTGCAGTAAGGAACCTGGAACAATTCTTCGGTATTCGGCAAACGTGGAGGGGCTCCAGTGTCTATTGTAATGCACCATACAGCAAGTAATGTGTGAGTAAATGGCAAGCATACCTTACTTCAGGTAATAATGGTCAATTTGGGGTATTCTTATACCTTACATGACAGTGACCTACACTGTCCACCACTTATAACATTGCCCCCAGATCGGACTTCTATGAGGACTGAACCTGGGATGTTTGGATCGAAAAGCATGAGCGTTGACTGCATAAAGGACTAGGCCCAACAGCCAAATTATATTCCTCTATGTGTGGTACAGCCACTAGAAGGGGGGACAAAGACCTACATGTGTTAGGGCAGATTATATGGTGTTCAAGACAAACTACACACAGAACTTAACCAGCAAGGCTGAGAAGATTGTGAAGGCTGGGTGATCGGGGAGAACAGGACTGAAACACCCTGGTATCTGGCCATACAGGATTATTACAGTTCTTTCAGCTATAGTGCTAACACATGCGGGAAACTCTGAAGAATGGGCAGCAGACGAAGGGCTGAATGAATTCAGCTATGAGAGCTCTATTTCTACTGGCCGCTGCTTTGGGTTGATGAGAGCCCTAGGACAGAACACTTACATGGGGGCTGGGTAGAAACACCCTCCTGGCATAATCTTTATATGGGTAGTTAGGTAAGGAAGGTCTTTGGCTGGATTCTTGCCTTCCCCTTTGCTGGGAAAACACAAACAACATCACTGGTTCTACATACTATGTCTTAGCCTCTTAAACAGTTATTCTAATTTTCTTCTTCAACTATATGGGCACTGATAGCTGGTTAGGATCCCACCACTGTGAATGTAACATTATTGGAACCAGAATAAGTGAAAACTGATGATCATGCTTATGATTAATAATTCTAGTGAGCCCCAAAAGTATGTTTCAGAGCACAGACACAAAGACATGGGCCTCGCCCCAAAGAGCATACCACCTACCCGAGATATACAATAGGATGAGTAGGATTTGCCACACAGCTCAGATCATCTGGCCTCTGTCACTAGCTAGCATCCAATGCTTCAGAAGTCAAACCCCATCCCCCATGAGATGTCTCATCATTTGTGGAAATGATGGACAGAGTGGGGAAAAAACTCCTGCCTGACCCTTCAGATGCTCCATGAGTACCCTGAAGCATGTGTACAATATTCCTCACCAGAGATGCATAACTATAAAAGTTATTAATGGTCATAAAAATGAGAACCCTTTCATATATTATCCGACTCCCTCATCTGTGGCAGCGCATTCTGAAGGCTGATTATATATTGCATGAAGAAAAGTTTCCTTTCAGTGCTGCAGATGTATTCAGTATTCATTTACTGGAGTGGCCCCTTAGTTCTCTTGCTATGGGGCAGAGTATAAAGGAGAGACCAACTGGTCATGCTGGTAAGCAATCCATTAAGACATAAGGTAAGACCCGAGGTTTAATGTGTAGTATATGTCAACCGCTCTATATTAGATACAGTGTTAGCTTCCTCAAATAAATATCTGCCTTGGATCATTCATTTTGACTGCCTGTGACTCAGATGCTTTCGCAGAAGTACCTCTGAGCTTGCACTAAGCAAATATTAGTACAGAAACCGTCCTCAAATTTAAAAAGGCTGATTGACTTTAACATGCAGTTGTACAGCCACTGCGCACACATCAAAACAGGAACAGCGCTGACAGCATTTCATATTGGCTTTGAGGTTTCAAATGTTGGGCTGAAGTCTTCACTTAGGCTAACCTCTCATTGAAGTCAGTGGAAAATTGGGCTAAGGACTGCGTAAGAACCTCAGGATTTGGTCTGCCGTTGTTATGAGGATTTATTTATGATTGAGCCAAATTTCTAAAGACAGGCAGTGATAAGTGTCTATATCATATGTGATGTCATTAAACAGAGGGCGGTTTTAATCTATTCCCAGCAGCTCTGAAATAACACTGTAGACACTCCCTTTCTTAAGATGTTACTTTTCATGTTCATATTACTGTAACAGACTGGACTAATTTTATCTGATCCTAAGCATTTGGTAAATCCTTACAGAGAACGGGATTTGCACCTGGAGACAATTACTGGATTATGCTATTTAATTTCTCAGAGAAAAGTGAAAGTGTGATAACAGTCTGTGCTGTGAAAAATCTGGTCTGCGCAACATGGACCTACTGATCTTCAAAATCACGCCTAGTAAAGTCCATGCTACAGAGTTCTTTTGCCTTGAGTCATATCCTGCCATTGGTGCTGTAGATGGATTTTCCCACTGGACACCTGGTAGACTGCATTCATTAGGTACAAAAGAGACTGGCTAAACTGGAGCAAGAACGATCAGTGGGTTGGAGGGATTGACTGATGAGGAATGTTTAAAGCAGCTAAATGTGTATGATTAAGTGATAACAGAAGGGCACAGGCATTAGAGCCATACTTGAAAGGAGTGAATCCCGGAGAGGAATTATTTGGAGTAGCACAAAGAGGACTAACTAGAAGTAAAAGAGGGAAGAATTTGGTTGAAAAACTTCCTAGTACTGAGCTTTGCCTGCATGTGGAATAGTCTCTCAAGAGAAGTGATGGAGGTCACCACTACTTAGAACTTTTAAAAGTAGATAGATAAGAGCCTTTAAAATGTATGGGAGGGGACACTTTTGCACTGTTCTAATTGCTATGACTGAAACCCACTGAAATTCTACATTAAAAACTGGTCTCATTCATGTGAAAAGTTGTAATGATGCTCTCTGTGTACTACGGTACGACCCTGTTAAATAGAAAGATCTGATGAGTATATTCCTGCAAAATGTCTCTAACAAAAAGCTCCCTGTTGTAATGATTGTCTGGCTGCGGATATTTACATGGCAAGGATTTGTAAACTTGTTAATACTCTCTCAATAAATTTTAAAGAAATAATAAAAAACATTAGTCTTGTTTATAAAATGGATGGGAGAAGGGCAGATTTTTGATGTGGAATGTTTTTTTCTCTTTTTTAAAAGGAAACTACAGATGCGTTAGGGAGAGGTCCGTGGGACTGTGTTGTGGAAGAAGCGATTCATGTCTATAGTTGTTATTCTTGTGAGGAGGTTTGTATCATTCATTGTTTTAAAGATTTCAACACTTTCTTTTTTAAAATGTTGACAGGACACGTGGCCCAGTAGCTCCATTTCACAAGGAGTAAGAAAATATTTCTGCCAGGTATCAGCACAGAATTAAATTATTTAAATCAGTTGCTGCTATAAGTGCAGGATATGCTTAAGGGGGGGGGGGAATGAGTTTTGCAGACAATAACTAAAATTTACAGGGGGCTTTTCACAACATGTCAAGGCATCATGGGAGCTCTCTCAAGGGAAGGACTTTTGGGTCATTCTAAGCTAGCAGAACGGGACAGCTGATCTAAATAGTAACAGAGAATGTCCTTCATTAAGTAAAATTCTTCCTCTAAGGCTTCAGTTTCAGAGTTAACAAATTGTAAGAAAAAACAAAACAGGATTTTATATTAACAGAAAAGGAAGGAGAAAGCCAGGTATAAGCCCCTGCCCCACCCCGCCCCAAACGCAATCCCCTCCCCCAGAAGTTCTTTCCCCCACAGGCCCAGGGAGTTATTTTTATAGTGTTCCCTGGCTTTCCTCTGAACTGCTGATTGGGCTGTCAGTTCCAGTGCTAGGCCATTACACCTGTGGGAGAGCTGAACATAGAATTAACCCCTTGCTTGCTGGTGCTCAAGTCAAGCTTCTGCACCTGGCCACAGTAATCTGACACAAGGGGGGTGGAATTAAAACTGTCACTTAATCAACATCAGAAAGTAGAAAAGAGATCAAATTCTACAAGAAATCATTTGTGGTTGCTAAGGGAATTGTTGAAAAAGCCCTTTTTCTTTAGGTCTTTTCTCCTGCTATGTAGCAGAGGGTTATATTTGATGGGGGGCTTGGAGATGTTACATATCAACATAATGCACAGAATCATAGTAATGGGGGCAGAATCAGGCCCTCTATGCTTCTGCCATGGAAAAAGACTGGAAATAGTGCTGAGAAAGCAGTGTCATTTTGCATCCATCTCCTGGCTGGTCTGGGACTGCCAGCAGCAGCCACTTGGCTGAATTAATTCCTGTGATGGAGGGTGCATAGAGGAACAGAGCAGCATGCACTGAACTAAAACACATGGCCCATGCAGTTTACTCACAAGCAGCAGCAGGACGCATGTTGCAGACTATGCAGAGAATGAACACTACACTAGAGTGGAGAAGTCAGATTACATTGCCAGAAAGTAAAATCACTATTTCTCATTGCAATATTCTAATGCATTCCTCCAGCTGGAGTTCAACCCTTCAGCCTCATAGCTGAATACTTCATAAGCTTTTGTGCCACTAGCTGACAGCCTACAGACAAAGGACCCCATCTACAGTGTCAGGGTGGTGGTTAGTGTACTCTGGTCCCTCCAGTACAGGGCAGAAGCAGTGTAAGGAAGCTCACACAGCTAATGCCCGGGATGTAACCCCACTGTGGATAAGCAAGAGAGCCTAGTCTCTAGGGCTATCTGTGGCATTAAGCACTACATTTAACACCCCCCTCCCCCAAAATAAATTAACAAGGGAAGCCTTTGGAATTCCTTTAACTCTATGACTTTGGCCTCTGCACTCAGTATATTTCAGTGCTATGTTCTCACAGTCAGACTTACCCAACTGTCCCAAGACTGAGTCGTTCCCTGGTTTCCTTTTTTCTTTCTTCTCAGGACTACTTTTTCTACCATCTCTTCCTTTTCTTTTGGGGTCACTTTTCTTTCCCTTTGTTCTCTTCCCAGTTTGTTCTGTTTTTTTTTCAAATAAAAAGAAATGTGAGCTCACGTAACCAGGGAACTTGATGATGAACACTTTGGAGCATTCAGGAGCATTGAGATAAGGATGAAATTAAGAACTGGAAGAATCCTTGCTAATCACCTTCTGTGAAACAATAGCAGGCTCTAGTGCAAATCTGGGTCCAGAGCTGCACAGGAGATCGGTGTACCGCCATTTGGGGCAAGTGGACACTACAGAGCTCTAGATTAAGGAAAGGTTTTCAGTCCCAGAGACTGTATAAAGAAGAAATTTGGGCTTTGATCCAGCAAAGCACTTAAGCAGAAACTGAACTTTAAACACAAGTGGTTCCATTGAAATCACTGGACTGCTCATTTACTTAAAATTAAGCACTTGCTTAAGTGCTTTGCTGGATCAAGGGCTCTGGGCACCAAGATTTCAGTCCTGAGAATGCAGTGCTTATAAACCAAACCCCTACATATGAACACCCCAAAAGACTGAGGCAGTTCCAAGCTTTACAACTTGTTGTATAATGCAAATTTGCAATGTAAACTACAGGCAAATGCCAAGTGCTTATCAACCTACTCTTCCACTGCTGGTATAAGGTCGCAAAACAAGTTTGACAAAGATCTTATTGGCAGCATTTTTAAGCAGGCCTGTCTTGATTTGACCCTTGCTTACACTGTATAACAATGAAAAAACAAAACTCTAACACCTAAACACTGCATAAAATCCAACTAAACCCAGTGGGAGAGACGTGGCTATTGAAAACTGCCTATTGAAAACCAGGAAGATAAATCACAGCTATTTGGACATTCAACTAAAAATCAATATATACTAAATGGTTTTGCATATGTACTGGATTTATTCTTCTTGGGGGAACAGGATTAAGATGTACCCTCTGAAAAGAACAATTACTAGGTGAAATACTCAAAGCTTTTTATATATATAATCTTCACCTGCAGAAGCTCATGCTAAATCTACTACCTTCAGCAGGGAAAGAACAGGGCCCTAAAAGCAAAAGTAGGAGCCTGGATGGCTGAAGGAATTGGAAATATGATTTCTAGCTGTCCGTAATCTGATCATTAGCTTGATGCTGACCCAAGTTGGCACTGACCAAAAGTTATTACTATGTGGTGGCTGTAAAATGACAACTGAGCAATAATTCTAAGAGATCTATGTAGTGATTGGTGGAAGGTATCAACTTCATATAAACCACCATCAGATTTGTTAGCAGCCTTAGCAGAGAGGCCATGGAGGCTGAAGTCTCCTCTCTCCCTAGAGGTAGTCTCTCTAGGCTGAAATATAGTGGTGGAATTTGCATTACAGCTGCCTGAGAATATCTGTGGGTCTGGATTAAGAGAGGATTTATATTTCCAGGATTGCCAATCCAGGATCTTTCATGAGCAATGGACTCACTGAAAGAAAGAAAGAAAGAAAGAAAATAAATAAACACTGATATAACTTAGATAATGTTTTCACCCCTCAGCCACGAGGCTGAGATACTACATTCCAAGTAACTCCAGAAGACTGGGGAAGTTCCAAACAGACACATTTTTCACTTGACTTACAAATAAAAATATGACTTTGTTTAGACATCGCAACGGTTCTAAACAGAAATATGAATGTTACCTTTTCAAAAGGAGCCTGTCAAAATAACAGCCACATTTCACAGTCAGGAGTCAACTTTACATTTCATGCAAGACATACATGTGAGATAGAAGAGGGGTAGTTTTACGTGGGCAATTCCCAACAGTTTTAATAAGAACCTCCTGCCTAAATGATCATTCATCAATGGGAAAATAAACCTCCAAGTTATGAGTTTTAGGAGGAGCTCCTTCCAAAAATACAGCGTGCCAAACGTGCCTATGGGGTAGCTCCACCAGGTTGTGTTGATCAATTGCCATACACCATAATAATTAGCAACTGCACTCAATCGAGAAGAGTGATACGGATTTCTTGCTTCCCCCCAAAAAAGTTATTGCTATGTCGGCCAATGAAATCAAGTGTCAGTGAGGAGGAAATACCGGTGAGGAAATATTAGGAGACAAATATTCTCCTCCACTTGCAAATCATTTCGTGCCATAAAATTCAACAACAATTTTTCCAAGAGCCTGGTCCTGCCAAGGGCTGATCATCCTCCACTGCCACTGAAGTCAACAGCAGCTCAGCAATTTATGGAGGCCAACAGCATTTTATAGGATTGGACCCTAAAAAGGTGCCTCTCTTGTACCATAATGAAATGGAGAGTAGTAACTGCCACATGAAGCAACTCTACTGATTTGGCTCATAACACTACAAAAGGCTGTCCTACTGTCAGAAACAAAGCTGAGCCCTGGAAGTCTCAGGGAAGCATACAGGTGTCCGAGCTACCGTGTGCTAACCAGTGTAGTAGGAGCCAATGCAGTAGAAGAATATGCAAATAAATGGTCTCAGAAACTAACAACTTTGCACCCCAATCCTCTCTGTATTACGAGCCATCCTAGCTACATGGGGAAGCACTTGACCTCTCTTGAGGGAAGCTATTATCACTGATTTATTCAACTCACTTATTAGAGCTTCATTTTGGTACTATCCTTCATTCTCCTTAGCTGAACAAAGCTGTGGAGATCTGCATCTCATGGCTTTCGGTTCAGACTGGCTTAATTTCCCGCATGGAAATAAAATCATGATGAAGTGTCCATTTGAAAGGCATTCCCATTTATTTTAAGCAAACAATAAATACTGCTCAGATACAAGCTTGAACACTTACAATTTTACAGCAGTAAAATTCCTCATTCCTTCAAGTCATTCAGAGCAGTTCTTATTTCTGGACTTCAAATGCTGTCCCATGGAAAGCTTGTTACTTTCAAAGTAGGTAAAGGTTCAAAGCAACCCTTCTGGTCAGAATACCCTGCGCTTTGTAGATGAGCACCTAACTTCAGAGAGATGCTTATGACCCACAACTCAAAGTCAACAAGCTGGATTAAATCTCTAGAAAAACTTCCTAACTGTAAGAACAGTAGGACAATGGAACAGACTATCTAGGGAGGTCGGGGAAGCTCCTTCACTGGAGGTTTTCAAAAGGAGGCTGGAGAGCCATCTCTCTTGGATGGTTTAGACATGACAAATCCTGCATCTTGGCATAGGGTTAGACTAGATCAGTGTTTCTCCAACTACTGTACCCCCTTCAGGAGTCTGATTTGTCTTGCGAACCCCAAAGTTTCACTTAAGAATTACTTGCTTACAAAATCAGACATAAAAATACAAAAGTGTCACAGCACACTATTCCTGAAAAACTGCCTATGTTCTCATTTTTACTATATAATTATAAAATAAACTGGAATATAAATAGTGTACTTATATTTCAGTGAATAGTATATAGAGCAGTATAAACAAGTCATTGTGTATATGAAATGTTAGTTGGTACTGACTTCGCTGATGCTTTTTATGTAGCCTGTTGCAAAACTAGGCAAATATCTAGATGAGTTGATGTACCCACTGGAAGACCTCTGGGTATCCTGAGGGGTACGTTTACCCCTAGTTGAGAACCACTGGACTAGATGACCTTTGTGGTCCCTTCTAACCCTATGATTCTTCTACTCTTATTCACAATGTCAACAAGTAGCTTCACTAATTGCCATGTGATCACTTATGGAGTAAGGTATCTTTCAATAAAGGTTATCAGAGTCTGTCCCATGGGATCAGCAAGTGCTCAACACTCAGTACCTCTACTAATCAGGCCCTCTATGTAAAATAGGCCCCAATCAAACTTCCCCACAACTTTGGGATAGTTTTGATCTGGATCCAAAAGGTAGGTCCTATTCTGAGAAGCGCTGAACACCTGTAATTTCCACTGAAGATAATCAGTGTCCATGGCTGGTCAGCCCCACCCAGTATCAGACTTTTTGTAGCTTGGACCCATCTCCGACTAGGCCATACTGTACATGATTACTGGACCTTCCTCTCTGCACTACAGAGCAGCCTGAGTCAGGCTACCAAGAAAAATTTGCACGGAATCAAAGTCACAAACTTTTCAACACTACATTTCTCAGGCTCAAAATTTGAGTCAAAGGAAACTTTGGTAAGGGAAAGTGCAGTCCAGACAGTTCCTAAGAAACCCCAAACACGTGATGGCTTCAGAAGCAACTCCAAAGCCACAAACACAACAACTGGCGGAGGAGTCTGCCAAAGAGCCAGATGCTGTTTCTGGAAGAACTGTTATGCAGCCTTGGTTTTTGAGTCTTGTACTGCCATTGAAAAAAGGGAAGAGGAATTTATGAGATGTGGGGTCGACCACTGCATGTTTAAAAAAAAAATAATCAAAGAAAAAAAGAAAGAAATTAATTCTAGATTCGCTATTTAATAAAATGCTGCCAAGTGCTTCCCGTACTGTGTGCATGATGTTCTCCACTAATAGATACATATAGCCAAGTGAATTACAGACAATCAGTATTAAAATGAGACAGCATCTAGGAGCAAAAGACATTCCATCGGCAGCTTCACCTTTGATTCTTAACAGAGCCAGAGGCAACTGAAAAGAAGCCAATGCAACTGCTACTAAAACACGCCAACGAGCCAGATGCCACAACTAAAAACACCAACCTCTCTAGCCTTGCACCCAGCATTTGTAATCACCATCCAAACAGGATGAGGAGGAACTGGAACGGAACAATGTGCTCCAGCCACAGCATCTCACTGCAGGCCAGACTGATGTCTTAATTTAACTATCCAGCAAAATGATTAGCGTTTACTACCCAGAGGTGATACAGATCTACTTTGTATAGGGTCAGTGAAAACCACCATCTCAGCCTGTCAGCAGAGTCAGGGTAGGAAATTTACTCTTCCCTTGTCTTAATAAAACAGTAATAATCAGAACACTCAAAATGCACAGTGCTTGATCACGTGTCGATTTCAAAGCAAGTGAGGAAGGAGGAGGTATCATTCTCTTTCTCCCTTCCCGCATTTTGCAGTTGGGGAAACTGAGGGTGTGTATACATTGGAGATGTAAATTCCAGCTTGAGCAGATATCAAGCTAGTGTGCTAAAAACAGGAGCGTAGCAGTTGCAGTGAGAGCACCAGGAGGGGCTAGCCGCCCTGAGCACACACCTATGGTCTCAGATGAGATCAGACTCGGGGTGGCTATCCCACCGCTACACTCTGTTCTTAGCACATAGCTCGATCAGAGCCAGCCAGGGTATGTCTTCTTGAATTGGAATGTACCCCCCCCCAACTCTAGTGCAGACATTCCCTGAGACTCAGAGAAGATAAGGTCCCGATTCTGCCCTCACTTAAAGAGTGAAACTCTTACTGACTTTTATGAGAGGGCAGAACTGAGGCCTAAATGACTTGTCCACGGCAGCACAGTGAGTCTGTGGTGGAACAGAGGCTTGAACCCAGGTCCTGACCCCAAGTGCTCTATCACAAGCCTACCCTGGGCAGAGCATAAGCTCCCAAGTGTCTATAATTTGCTATATTTTCCACAAGATAGCTCAACCACATTTATCAACATAAGCAAAGGAAGGAAAGACCTAATCTGGTGATGCTTTTGCTTCCACCTGTGCAGGTTTGGATATGAGTGTTTCATATTATATGATGGAACTGGAAGCGTCTGTGATTACAAGTACTCCCAAGCCATTAGCAGAAGTACCTACCTGGATAAAGATCCTTCTTGATCAGTTGCATCTGGAGATGGAAGATCTGCTCCTGAAGTTTGCAAATGGAGTGTTTCATTTTCTCCCGCCTCGTCACCATGTAGCAGAGATTTCTAACCTGCAGAAACACAAGAAAGAGTTTCCACTTTCTGAGTGGACTCTGAGAAAAGCCCCAGCTGCTTGGCAGTGCTACTGAAGAGTCAGCTGACTGAAGGTGGCTCTCTAGATGCTGTCCCTTCTCTGTTGCTCAGAGAAATCCCAAGTATTATTATGACTGTATTACCGTAGTGCCTAGAAACCCTTAACCATGCCCCAGAACCCCACCATGTTAGGTGCTGTACAAAGACACTCTTCTTTTTATCTTCATTTGTCTGTTCACCTTATGCTCGGATGCATGATGCTGTGATTCGGATATGCCCAAGTGGTTTTGAGTAGGTCAGGCCTGCAGGATAGGAGCCATCAACAGGCTCCTGGCCTAGCAAAAAAGATATTCAGAGAACAGGGACAGAGGTAAAAGGCTTCAGTTCTGGCTCTGGGAGCCCAAGCCTTGCAGGAGGGAGAGGGCCAGGAGCATCGTGTAAGTGGCAGTAGCTGGAGTCATTATGCGTGCAGAGGCCAGAAGGCACAATGCATCCAGGGACACAGGGGCAGCCTGCTCACCAGTGGCAGATCCTACACCCACAGAACACGTGTAGCATGTGCTCTCCCAGTACAGCCCTCCAGACACTAGCCAGCATGCAAGAGGGAAAGAGGCCATGGCTATCTCCACAACCAATCCCTGTTTGTCCCCTCTGAGGTCTGGATCACTTCTGGCAGCATTATCTGCTCCCCTTGTGAACAGGCAGCCATATCACAGCTGTCCCCTGCATGGAGAATGTTGGGGGAAGGAACTTTCCTGGGCTTTCTTCCTCCCACCCATGCTCTGGGGCAGTAGACTCTCTGCTCCTATTAGGCTGTGCCTCCAGCATCCATGGAGAGGTTGCTCTGCAGGCCTTCTCTGATGAGAACCATGGAAGTTCAGAGGGCATGGACAAGATATGGACCCAGTAATGGCTCCTACGATTGTTGCTGATGGCCAGGAAACAGACACACATTGCTGCTCCTTTTGTACCCAAGCTGTGGGGCAGTTATGCCACTATCCGCCATTGGATTCCTCCCTTCACTCTTGGGCAAGTGAAGACCCCAAACAGAAAGGTGTGCACAGTGAACAGACATGCTGGTCACTGAATGCTTGCCAGACCCTTTGCTTTAATCTATAACACATTTACAGACTCTATTTTATCCACATTTTGTGCACAATTTTTCAGGCTTTGGTTTATTTGGGGTTTTCTTTGCCACCTTCTACTGAACATAAAATAACAGGAAGTTTGATCTTTACCTTTACCATTGAAGTTAAAGTTCAGTAACTTGAATTCAGGAGAAAGCTCTTAGAGCTTCCCCCGTGCTTCAGTCCAGAGTGTCTAAGAGATGTAGGAACTAGGAAGTTACAATCGACCACCTGGACCCAAATCCTGGTCCACTTACTCAAGATTAACTTTCAGTACTTGCTGTGGCATAATCTTTAAGCCATGCTGCTGATCTGAATGAAAGGATTCAGTAACTAACTTCCATGGGGGTGGGAGCCGGGGGCGGAGGGGCGTGGTAACTTGCTTTACCAATTTACCCAGTTTTGGTTTTGGGAATTAGCTTTACAACCACTGTGGTCAACGGATTTGCTTAATTTAACGCGATGGCTATTGTGACAGATCTAATGAAAGAGTTAATGTCTGTAAAGTGCTCTGTGATCCGTGGATGAAAAAATGCAATCGAAGCGCAAAAGATTTTATTATATGTGGATATATAAGGACCACAGTAAAGGCTTGGCAGGCAAAAAGTGAGGAGTGTCTCCAACTATCAGGCCAGGTTGTCAGCTAGGGCAAACCAGTGTAGCTTCACTGACTGCAGTAGAGCTATGCCTGTTTACACCAGCTGAGGGTCTGGATCATACGTGCTATAAACATTGTACAAATCAAAAGATTATCTGGTATGTTTTCCCCTGGGTTCACTCCCGCAGTTCTGATTCATATGTTCTATTTATGTCCTGTTTTGGCTGGGACAGTCCCTTTTTGAAGCCCTGTCCCGGCCATCCTGACTTTTTTAGCAAAAGTGGGCATTTGTCCTGTTTGTTTTGGCCAACTTCCCTTCGGGGGTGGGGAGCGGTAACGCCAGACCCCTGGGGGGGTCAGGGCTCAGGCTGGGGGCAGGCAAGGCTCGAGCGAGCAGTGCCGCCAGCCCCGTGCAAGCTGGGGGGTTGCCCTAGGCGAGCGGCTCGGGCCAGCCCCGTGCAGGGGAGGAGAGAGGGCTCAGGGAAATATGGGCACCCTAGTTCTATTGAAACCAAGAGGAGTTTTGCATGAGTTTGGGCTGCAGCATTACGCAGTGAGGAAGTTACCCGCTATTACAATAATAGGAGCAAAATATGTATTTATTTGAGAACTGTGCGTGTAAAACTGTTTGCATAGCCAGGATAATGAGCTACTGAAATCAGGGACACCTCATAAAGTCGACTGTTAATCTAAAACAGACTCAAGGACACAACGTATGAAAAACACTGAAGTACTGAACTAATATTGGGCTAGAACCTCAGCTGGTGTATGCTGGCATAGTTCCACTGTCTTTGATAGAGTTGACACTACACCCCATATTCTTCATAGCAATATTATTATGATATGCATATGGCATAATCATGACGTATATTATGCAAGATTGGTCATGTGAGATAGCATTGGAAAGGTTATGATTTACTGCATATGATTCTCCTATTTGTATGCATGTATCATTTTTGTATCTGAAGTTAGGAATATTGTCTATGTATCTAGTACAAATGTGTTTACACCGTGGAACGCCCACTAGGCAAAGGACTGTGAGTCTAGATGACTGGCTGGGATGGGCTCATTCAAGTCAATGGATCATTAGGGAGAACAACAGATCTTAGAAGAAGAGAATCTCCCATCAGGGAGCCTTCCTGGGGACACTGTCGGCAGCCTTCGGCTCACGACTGCTGTGACCCTACAGGGACATGTGACCAAGTCACCTGGTTCTTGAGTCTATCTTGGAATACCAGTGTTTTTCCACTGACCGGGTGTGGGAACTAAGCTTGGATACAAAGGGTTCCTGTCATATGCAAAGCTATTTAAGGCAGGGGATTGACATCATCGTGTAAGTGTAGCGTGTAAGTGTAGCCAAAGCCTCAGTAGCTGAGGCACATGGGACACCTCTGTGGTGATGACAGGTGAAAAAATGCTGGATTCAATGAAAGCTGAGACCATAGGAGGGGAAGGTGAACGGCAGCACCACACAGGGTCATAACACTCAGACACGGGGCTTCACTGTCAGTTGGAAACAACTGAGGAACAAGGACTGAAGTGGGGGGAAGTGCTGACCCAGTCTAAAAGGAAATTTTAGCCTGTGAAAGGAACACCCGGCGTTTTTAAGCTGCACGCAAATGCAGCTTTCCCCATAAGAGCCTGCAGCCTGCTTGAATCAACATTTAAGGTGAGAATTTGCTGCTCACAGCCAATCTCTTTAGTATATTAAGTTTAGACTCCATTTCTGTTTATTTGCTAAGTTATCTGCTTTGATCTGTTAGCTATCCCTTATGATCACTTAAAATCTATCTTTTGTAGTTCATAAATTTCTTTTTGCTTTATCACAAACCAGTGTATGGGAGTTATAACATGGGGAAAAAGCCGTTGTATATTCACTCTCTACACTGAGGAAGGGGGCGAATGTCTCTGTGCGGCGCAAGGCGGTATAATTTTGGGTTTAACCTCCAGAGGGGTGGGTGCACTTGAGTAGACGGGCAGTTCCTTAGCTGAAGCCTTCCCATGCAGAGCTGATCTCAGTATCTGGTATGTAGCTACAGCTGGGAGTGTCCCTACATGTATGTGTGTTGGAGGGCACTTGAGGTCCTGTCACAGCAGTACAGCATAAAGGGAGCCCAGGTTGGTGGGTCAGGCGGGCTCAGTGGTACCCCAGTTCCAGGTGGCATCCTGGGGGGAACCCGTCACAAAAGTTATGCCAATATACTCTAGAATCTTGCTCATTGCACCATCCTATATGTTGTTTATTCATAGAAGTCAAATATTTGCCTTTAGTTGCCGGTGTATTTTGTCCAACATGGAAAACTTTGTTCAAAACAAGAGAAACTTTCTGTGTGCAAATGACAAAGCTTCAGAAATAAGCCTAGTCACCAAAAGGTCAAAACTGCCCCCAAACTTCTAGGACTGTCACTCTCCTGAAGTTCCAATACTTGTAACCTCCCCATCCCTCTCCAGAGAAACGCTAAGTACTGGACACTTCAGGAATTTCAACGGGAAAGTAAAAACCTGTACAAGCAAAGGCAGCCACAGACTGAGGGGAGAGGGAGGAAAAAGTAGCCCAAGTGTCAAGTGACTTCCTTACAGTCATCGTGCTGGTGCATGTCCAGGACTCCAGCACTCAGGACTGACACCTGAATTCAGGGTCAGTCCTCAAGCTGAAGAACTGCAGCCCTCCTCTGTTTGCTCTTCCAATCCAGTGCAGAGTAAAAAATAACTGCTCTCCTCCAACAAGACTTTGTTTATGGTTCAAGCCCTTTGTCATGCACTGTCAGTGACACTGAGTAAGGTAAATAGAGATGCAGCTCTGATTCCGTCCTGAGCCCACCTGATTTCCTGGTTCTTCCAGTCACTGATGAGCTAAGCTCTGCTCTCATTAATAGTCTGTCTCAGCCCACTCAAGACCTATCCATTTACAATGGCTGAGCTCAATGGACGTGCATGCGGGGAACTCAAAGTTGAATTTGCTCTGACATCTTTACCGGTGCCAGGTTCAATCCTGCCCTCTGCTGCTGTGTATAATGAGAGACACAGACAGCTGGCCACACCTAAAACACAGCCCCACAGCTCAGGTCCCCACAAGGGCTGGGTCTGTGAGTCAGGTGGCATGCTCACCCCCATACAAGTTGCCATCAGCTGCAAACCACTAACTAGCAAACAACGGGTGCACATGTTACTCCTGCTCAGCAAAGGACACCTCTCAGCCAGCCCTGACCGGCAGCATCCCTGGAGCAAAAAATGCAGCAGGCATCCTCTGTTTTCCATTGCTCCACTGGTGAGGGCAGGATTTGGTCCCTAATGTGTAAGCTGCTCATCTGAACTTCTGTGCCGCTGGTTAAATGTCAGATGCACATGCAGAGGTTACTGATCAAAATTCCCTCCGCAGCCTGGAAAGATGGTGCTGTTGCCAAGTGATACCAGCTAACATTTGTCTTGTGCTGAATGTAAGCACTGCAGTTTTTGTCAGCCTGAAGTATCTGTGGTTGGAGTGACAGTCTGATGCTGTCTCCATGGCTGTGTCTTGCGGGGGGAGGGTCAATATTTTTTAGAGGAAATGTATTGTCTCTGCTGTAAAACAGAAAATGCTAATGGAATCTAATCTCACTTGACAGTGAGTGTTTACTCAGCCTCCTGACTTTCCACAAGCCACAGCTAGAAGAGGAAGGCAATAACCTAGGAGGCAAAGGTTAGTTCCTAGGAACCGACATGGAAGTGAATTGGCCATAAGGAACTTTTCAATACTCTTTCTTTCTTTCTGCTCTAGCCACATCACTTAGCAAACCTGGAGTATGATTCACAGATTACCTAGACTGAAAGTGTTCAGGAGCCTTTGTGTCTCTAATAGTGACACATCAAACCTGACCTTTCCCCTCCCACCACCTTCTCTAATGTGGCTACCAACATTATAAGCAGCAGTCTTGTGTGTCACAGGCTGTTTCTGAAAGCTTCCTTGTCCGTGGTAAGGGGGAGACATCATGTATTTACATTTGCCCCATGCTCTCCATTTGCTCGCTCTTTACCAATGAATTAATGTCCATGAATTTTCACAGTGACAGTGAGCTTCCAGGATCTGAATTGTAAATAACAACCTAGACAAACAAAACAACTGCTTGAAAGTGAGGTAATTAAAGACGTAGAGCCCCTGTGCTCAAACAATTATTATGCTTTTCAAAGGCTCTGAATGCAGGAGGACAATCATGGCCATTTGCTAATGGCATGATGGTTTTTTTCAATATTAAAAATAAATTGTTAAATAGGGATAGAGGGAGATAACAGAACCACAGAAATGGAGAAGACCTATTAAATTATCTAGTCCAGCCCCTTGCAAGTGCATGATTGCTACCCACAGTTCATTTTCTAACCATTTGTCCCAGTCAGCGAGGCATCCATTATTTCTCTTGGGAAAACTATTCCTCAGTGTAATTGATCTCACTGCCAGGAAATTTTCCCAATATTCAGCCTATTTCCTTTCTAAATTTGATTCTGTTATTTCTAGTGATATCCCCTTGCAGCCCCCAAAATAATTATTCCTTCCCTTGGCACGGTTGCGTCCTTCCCAGATTGTAGGTGGTCCTCCAGTCCTCTTTCTCTCACTGCTTAGCCATGCTATACATCTTTAGCTCTTTAATCAGCCGTTTCATCAATTCTGTGGCTCTTATCTGAACTCCCTCCAATATGACTGCATCTTTCTGGTATTGAGATGAGATGGGCTTTACTGCCAGTCCCGTGCTTTGTAAGCTACAAAGTCATACACGATTATCTAAACATCTAGGGCGTTGGTGTTACCTCAGGACAACTGGAAAGCACTTACTTTGTAGGAGGGAAAGCTGCTTTTTTTTTTTTTATAATATAAAGAAGCGATTTATATATTGTATATTTTAATATGTGCCCTTCTTTTTGTTATGGATTGAAGCAAACATCAAATTGAAATTTCTTTATGAGGAAAACAACTGCCTTTGGCAACCTGTGTATCAAAATGTTTGGCAGCGTCTTTCCTCTATGATTCTGTAGTTTTGAAAGAAAACATTATTTGCCTTTGCTTAGAGATTGCTATTTACACTACTAAACAACACCCCTCCTGTCTCCCCCGGCCAATCTCTGATGCCGCCTGATCCCCTTGGAAGTGTAGAGCTTTTGGTTGAAGCTGATTCAATACTTGGAAGAGGTTAAAAACAAAGACCTGTTAGAATTCCGGGAACAGAGAAGTGGACATTTCAGTAGAGGAAATTTGCTGAAAAGGAAATTGAAAAGTGCTAGAATCATAGCTGTTAAGAGATGGCAAATATCTATTAGGTCATGTAGTCTACATCCAAAGGTTCTCTAGCCCACTCTCCCTAGTCTTGTCTATCTCTCTATTCTTCTGTATGGATCTCCACTACAAAAAGGACATAGTCTAACAACCTCATCCATAAGAACATCTCTACCTGATGTCATCTGAGATCAAGCATGCCTGTGCACACCTTTGCTCACCACGGCACCAGTCTCATGGCACATGCAGAGTCTGTAGCACACAGCCCAAGTCTCGAGCCACTTTGCAAAGCTAACTTGGACCCCTAGTAGCTTTTTAAATCTTAATTCTCTGAGGCAGCAGTAGGTGTTAGGCACCAGTGAAGACTGAACCCGACTGGGTGATATCAGTTTGGGGCAGATCAGTGCACTAGTTTGAGCCACGGGTGTGTGCAAAAAACATTACAAGAAGTAGAAAATGTTATTCTCAGGTCCTTTCTTTAGGACCTCTGTCTCTCAGAAACCCCATAGCCAAATGACTCCAAATTTGCACCACTAAACCTACCCCAGATCCTGATGAGGCACAACAGTTTTCAAGACAATCTGCTTATGTATGTGGAGTTCAGAGTATGCAGACAAACAAGCTGTTAAACAGAAATCTCATCTCCAACTCAACTCCATTAGTGCTACTGCCCTGCTATGATATTAAGGACTCTGACTGGCTCCTAAAGTTGCCCTGCCTCATGCCAGTGTGGGCCTCAGCAGCAGGATTTTGTACCAGCCACATCCCGTTCATGGTGTGTACGGGGAGCCCAGCAGAAAGTGTGTTACACTGATCTAAACATCGTGGCAGTTCAGGCATGAACAACGAAGGGAGGAATGGAGAGTGTAGGTGAAGATGTACTTTGACAATATTCGTAAGGAGACAGAAGAATTGATATTTCCGTAGAAAAGACACATGATTCAAATGACAGCTCAGCATCCAGCAGAGCTTCCAACTGGAGAAGGGTCTGTAAGTGAGTCACATAAAGGCAGAGAGAAAGACCAGGGTGATCAAAGCTGGCGTCTCAATTCCACAAGCAAGTGGCTCAGTTTAGGCTGTGTTAAACTGTAATATGTTTCTGGATGATCGGGCTTTCACATCAGTTAGGCAAAGATTTCTCTGTAGGCCCAATGTTCCTGGAAAGCAATAGCATCCAGAGAGTATTTCTGAGATGTTTTGAATGTGCCTGATTTAAAATCTCATTCTTAGTAATGGAGCTACACCTGATGCACCAAGCCAGAATGGACGCGACGGGAGCAGGGTTAGCTCAAGGCTAACACATTCCCTGTCCTAAAAATAATAATAATTAATCATCTTCACTTCTATTGGGCCTTTCTTCTGAGGAGCTCAAAGTACTAAACAAACACTAACTATGTCTCACAACAGCCTTGTGAGGTAGATAAAGGGATGTACAAGGAAGACATCACTCCCAACCATGGCCCACTCCGAGAAGCATCACCTACCAAATAAGCACCACCACCTTCTGCTGCACCCTGGAATTTCCTTGGAGGTCTTCCATCCAAGGACTGACCAGCTCCATCCCTATTTAGCTTGAGAGAGATGGCAATATCAAAGTACAAGCTAAAATATGCTATTTCCTGCTTCCCTCCTATCCCACCTGCTCCCCTTAAGTGCTCAGGACAAACTGTGCCACTCTGCCAACCTGCTCCTTTCTCTCTCTCACTCCTGAAAGACCAGGCCAAACTGCAGCTGAGGGCTGGCCCGCACGTGTTCTGTGCTCTCTGTTTAATCCCCAGCTGAAATCAGCTGTTTCCTCTGCTGAGTGATTCAGGCAGAGTGGATAGCACTGACTGAAGGAGAAGAGGGGATGGCACTTTGTAGGTGGGCAGTCCTTCTACACACCAGCAAGGAGAAGTGTGGAATATGGGGAGGAAGGAAAGTACGTAGCAAAAGAAACAAAGTCCTAGTTTCCCTCTAGCTCTGTCCAGCTTCCCTTCAGTACCATATAAGCCTCCCATAACCCATGCCTTAAATTTGGCACAGCTGTGTAAGCTGCATTGCATCTAAGATGTCCTCCATGAAGGCCTTTATTCTGTATTTTCAGGGCATGGTCCACATGCTCTAATAGGCCTTTCCCATAAATCTATGACTCTATTTCCTGTGCACAATTCCTTCCTGCTACAGTGGTTTTCAATAGCCATTCAGTGCTTTGGCATCCCTCTCTCTCCCAACTGCCAATTTTGTGACATTTCACTACACATTTTGTACTGCTTCTTCCCGGCACCTTGCCCCCCTGCTCATACTGTCTCTCATGACCCTACTACTTCTGTCAGCTCTGTGCCTGTGTGAGTCATTAAAATAAAATTTACAAGAATTTAAGAGTGCTAACAGCCTGGTGCTTCAGAAAGCAGGTCTCTTATAAATTTCCCTTAGCTGCCTGCATGCACAAGCCGAGCCAGCAGCGGACGCACCAGGGGAGAGCAGGCGGCATTAAGTGTGAGAGATCAGTCACAATCGTTTGTTATTGTAACTTAGCTGACATTGACTCTTCCTTAAAAAGCCAACAGGCAGAAGCCCTCAGGGTTTTCCTTCCCCTCCACAAACTCAGGTCGGATACAGAACACACAGGTCTGTGAAGGGGAGCTGGAATGGTCTGACATGCAGTGGACCTGCCTCAGCGGAGTTTAGTGTGATACACTCCAGGTGGCATGTGTCATAAGGCTCTGTCCATTCAGAGATCTCCCAGAGGAGGTGGGCCATTTCCCCCTATGGAGACAGCTGGACCAAGCCATGAAACACTCAGTCCCACCAGCCCTGAAGTTCACTTCTACCATTTTATCTGTCCATATTGTTTTGTTTTTAGACAATACATAAATTACATTTCTGTTTTTAATGTGAATGTCATGCTGGTGAAAGGTGCCGAATTGCCAACCCTGGACAACCTCTATTTTGGGTCCAATCCTGCGCCCCTGGAGATCAAAGAGCAGGATTGGAACTTTCATCTCCAAAACAGGTAGCTGCAGTGTTGGTTTTCGGCTGCACTGCACGGCCAGCATGCCTCTCCTCTGTTCTGGGGGGACCTCATCTGGAGGAGCGAGGAGAGTTGGGACTCCAGGCACAGTCAGTCTTTGACCTCTCTGCTGAGACTGCCAAGAACTGTCTCAATTGTGCAGGTGGTTTTGTGATGAATGCATATGTCCCCTAGGAAATGGACTAGATTGAGAAGCCTATACAACTTCTGTTCATATTTTAAAAGGAACACCTACACTTAAACATAGGGAACATAAGAAGTGGGATGACTGGAGGGTTGCTAATGAGCTGCGTTATGCAGAATTCTAGCCACTGATAACAAACAGGCAGATCAGAGCAGAAGTGTAAGTGAGGTCTAACAAGGTCAACAGACATGAAGACAGCTTTTTCCAGCAGACACTGGCCCATATTAAAGAAGCCCTGGTAGAACAACAGAGTAGGTCCTTAAACCAGAAGTTGTACTCACCCTCTCTAAGTCTTGCCTGAGATGTGTGAAGAGCTTTAAGCGTCGGTACAACACATCCTGCTCTTGCTGAGCCAAGTTGTCCACTTCGTCTGTTTTTGGTGTCAGCAGTGGCTTGTTGCAATTCGCTTTCCTCTTCAGCTTCCAGTACTGATAAACGAAATCCACCAGCGACTCAGTTAGGTCCAGGTTCTCGGCTACCTCGGAGGGCTTTACAAGTTCATAGAAGTCCTCTTCCAACTGCTGGAGCTTCTGTTTTCGCAGCGTGACCTTTTCCAAGTCCAGCTGGGCTTGGTCTGCCTCTGCTCGTGCCTCGTCCGGAGGTTTGGTGGCCCCACTGCTGTGCTCAAGGCAGAAGGATTTGAACTTCACTTCATCGTTCTCCGCTAAAATAGTCCGCATGTCCAGATTGTGGTCAAAAGCGCAAGTGACGTGGAATGCAGTGATGCAGGCGGGCATGGAACACTGGAGGAAAGACAAAGCAGGGAACCCAGGTTATTTCACTCACCGCCCATCATGGCACACTGAGGAAACGTGCTTACCCCTGTTAAATCACTGTACACAAGACTACAGCGGCACTTGGTCATTACAACAGGACGACGAGATGTGTGAGCCTGGCCCGACTATAAAAGGGATCATCCTACCGTATGTAATGCAATAAGTGACTCTGCACGTTACTCCAGGGCACCCAGCTGCTTGACAGAGAAAAGCAGTAAGAACTTGACACTGTACAAAGAGCAGATACCAATACTGAGAAATGAGTATATTTCCCAAATCTCGTGTGTGTACGGCTGGTCACCATAATTTCAAGCACAAGAATCTTCATTAAACTGCTACCTCCACTTGGTTCCTTTCAGTCTGATCCCTACGGCCCTTCTGATGCCCTCCACATAAACCAGGTCTCTCTGTTGGTTATTATAAAAATAAGCTTCTGACTGTTCATCCAATAAAATAAGCAATACTGTTCTTGTCAACACTATGGTCCAATACTATGGACAAATGACTGTAGCTGGGTAAATGAGCCTCTCCCGACAGAAAATTAATTTATTTCTTATTGTAATTTCTCTCTCTAAATTACCTTCGTTTCCTTTTCTTTAACTCTAAAAACGGTCTTGCTAATTTTATCTGAAGTCTAGAGAGGGGGTCACAGTCCATGAGTAAAACAGGAATCTAGGGAGCTTCTAACACTGCTGGAGCACAGTGCCTTCATTAATAAGTAAGCAGCTCCTATTGAAATTCCACTCCCTCTAGTTAGCTTTAGAAAAAAAGACGGGGGAAAAAAGAAGAAAAGAAAATGGAACCCGAGCTTATTCAGAACAGATAATGTGAAAATGAACATTAAAATCGGTACAGGGATTAACTTGCTGTCCAAAGTTATTTTAAATTCAATAAATGAATTTTAAACAATTTTGCTAAATTCCCTCATAGTTAAATTATTCTGTCTGGATTCTACAGGCAGCAAAACCTAAATTATGAGTTTCCATTGAAGCCAACCCATTTCCCAGCTAACATGTGGGTTGTACACATTTCAGCACATTCTCCTCCCCAGCCCTCCTCTATTCATTAACTATTTTTAATGGCTCAGAGTGTCAGGTAATTATTTAAACCATAATCCATACGAAATCAGTCTATTTCAGCTGCTAATGACCAGTTAAACGGCAATAACGAGCCATTCTGAGGGGCTTATTACTGTAGACACCACATTTGGCAGTTTATATAACATTATTCGGGGGGCGGGGGCGGAGTGAGCAGTTCCAGCACGAATGACCACATTAAAACGTCTGATATTTCCTGAAGGCTGATGACAAAAATACAGGATGTTGCACATTTTTGGTGAGGTTTGGGGTAAGTTTTAATTTTCAAAAATACAAATTCCAGTTGCATTTAAACTGCAAAAACGTTATTGTTTTTTCTCTTTGTCCCATCAGTCTTGGCTTCCTGCCCTGTTATTAAGTTACAGAGCACATGAGCTTTCAACATTGCTGTTTTTAGATATTTCCCCTTGACTTTGTTTATAAATTTGCCGGTGCTTATGAAAGCAAGAGACTAACTAGATCCAGGCATAGAGCAGGCAAGTGGTGTCCAAGTTAACCTCTCACACAGCTCTCCCAAAGCCCATTAAAATCAATGGAAAGATCTGCAGGGACTTCAGTCAGCTTTGGATCACCTCCATCCTGACCTTTTGCATGCCTGCTATTAATCCTATGCAGACATCTCTGATGAAGTGGGGCTGCCAGTTGTGCCACAGTACCTGTGGTCACATTCAGGGCGGAAAGAGACCACGGAACTTATCTAGCTCTGAGTTTGGACATCATGGGATGTGGACAAATGCCCACTAAGGATTAGATTGAGATTACTGGGCCATTTGAACCACAATCCAAACCATGTCTGAATCCATGTCTCCCCCTCTTAACAGATTTCAATATGTGGATACCTGATTTCTAATTGTGTTAATGTGTTTCAAAATAAGCAAATTCCACTAAAAAGTGAGTATTTACCCACAGTTACCACATAGCACTGCTAACTAAGACACCATGGTATTTCCCTATACCTACACTGAGAAACAACACCAGTACACCAGATAACACTGTGTGGTAGCCATTGGTAAAGGGTGATGTTTTGATGGCTACCACTGTTGCTACTGCAGAGCGAGCAGGAGACTTTTTGCCTAATACACTGACAGAAGTGCCAGCAAAGTCCTGGATAGAGAATCTTTATTTCTGCCGATGCTATGAGGGGCAGAGATACCAGCTTGCTCATCAGACCCCAGATTTTTTGGGTAGAGCCAGCATATCTTCCTTCGGTTCTCACGCCGCGTACACTTGCTGTGAAAGTCACTGGGACCGAATATATTCAACAAAGTGATGCAATGTCATTCGATGGAGGCACCTTCCTGACTCTAATGTAACTTTAAGGTTGGACTCCTTTGCCAGCTGTAAGTTACCTCGATTGAGTTTTCTTGTCTGGTTGCCAAAATGGTTATTTTACTACATTGAGGTATCTAGCTACTAATGTAGTCAATCGAATCTATATTGGAGCAACATCTGGGGGCACTTTAAACCAAATCATTGGGAAGATCCTTTGTGCTGTTATGTGCATCAATGGCTACTGCACCGTAACAAAAGTGGACACTCGGAACTGGTTCTAGCGAACCATTCAAACTAAAACAAAATGGATGCATCAGCGTTGCCTTCCTCCCTGACTGTTTACATCACAAACAGTATTAATATCATTATTCAAGTGTCTGTGGCTTTTGCCAAAACAACAGCCTACAGAGCGCCCTTTACACAGGAAAGATTATCTGCAGTACCTTGGAAATAAAACAAATCGAATGACACTCGTCCTGGATTTCTCCTTTGACAGATGGCAAGCAGCAGTTGTCAGAGACTGTGCCCCAAATGCAAATAGAAAATAATTAGCAAGCTCGGCTGACAGGGCAACAATGAAAGGTACCTGTTCCGCAGCAGCTACCAAAAGACCTTGCATAAACTGACAATAAAAAAAACCATATTGATCCATCAAATCATTCATGAGCACAGAACGCCAATGGAATGAGGCGGCAGTCTGACAAGCTGAATGAGCTCAGGCATTGGAGGCTAGGGTAGCACACTGGATCTCACAATACTTATGACAGTAACAGAACATAGTGAAAATAATGTTACTGTATAGCACGGGGTGACCAAACTGCAGTTAAAGTGCGGCTCGCGGAGCCCGCCCACCCCACTCTCCACCTATCAGACTGGAAGGACAGGGGACTCAGGGTTGACGGGGCTGGGGGATTCTGCCCAGCAGGCAGGGGGCTCTAGGCGCTTCAGCCCCACTCTTGCTGAAGGCCAAGCCCAGGCCGATGCTTCCCACAGGTCTGAAGCCTCTAGCTGCACCCCCTGCCACAGGACAGAAGCCTCAAGTCCTGGCAGGTGCCCTGGCTCTCGAGCCTCTGAAGATTATCGTATGCGGCTCAGAGGGTCAGTAAGTTTGGCCACCCCTGGTATAGCACCTTTCATCCAAGTATCTCCAAGTACTTTGGAGGCGATGGGCCAAGTCCATCCCTAGATGTAAGTCCAGAGAAACCAAAGGAGTTGCACCAGAGATGATTTTTACCTATTAATATGTCTTCAGACCACTCTTGTGGAGTAGAGAAAGAGGGAATATTTCATTCCCCAATGAACTCCAGCCACCTCTAGCCGTGGAATGCTACAGATGTTTAACAGCTCACAGCAATGCTACACAACAGAGTTAGGGCAGAAGGTGATGAATATGTAGTATCCAGCAGAACTTGAGGGGGGTATATAGGGAGAGAGAATGTAATTACCAAAGTTGAAATATGGTCAGGGCAACAGTTTTGACATGGCTGTATTCTTACAAAATGCTCCACGAGATCTTCAGTGACCACAAGTGGTCTGGACCTCAGCTTTAGGTCTCATTTGGAAGACGGCATCTCCAGCATCACAACTGCCCTAGCACGATGCTGGGGCACTGATTCAGTACTGACGCAGAGGGAAGAACATCACAGCTAGGATCTTGGACAGTACACATCAGACTCATTTCCATTTCCCCCCAAAAATGTTTTTTAAGTTTTCAACACTGAATGGTTCCCTATTTGACCAGAACAGGACTAACTGATGTATCTACTGCAGACTTTGGGAAATACATTTCCACAAATAGCTGTGGTTCTTCAGTAAATGGATGTTAATCTTTAGTGATCAAATGGTCTTTATTTCTCCCTAGCATTCTGGGTTTGGCTTGGTGCAGAATCTGCAAAGACACTGGCCTCTTGTCCATGCAGCAGGTCTGACTCTTGGAACCTGATCTTTGTCCACTGCCAGCAACTACCACTTACTAATGAAATCAGTGAGGTTTTTATTCTATACCAAAACCAAACCGAAAAGGGTTAAGGAACTACCTAAATGGCAGATGGCACCACAGCTGCTTTCCTGTAACCTTCAAAATCACTTTCCCAAAGAAGGAAGGTTAAAGGACAGTAGTATCAAGAGATGATGTCTTCAGAATGCCGAACTGCTGCCAATCTATGGAGAACTGGCAACAGGCCCTCTCACAGAGGAGCACTGACAATCTCTGTCAATGCTTCACCAGTCCCTGTTTTGACCTGCCGTGGGAGCTTGAGTCCGTCTTGCAAGTTGGAGTGCACAACATTCTCAGGAATTGCAGTACCTTCAGGATATGTAATCAGTATGTTTCCTTATACTTTGTTCTTTGGTTCAGCAGCATAAACAAGAAAATGCCAAGAGGATACAGCACTCTTTTGGCGCATTCTCATGTCTAGCCACAAGAACCACTATGAAGTCATGATTTCCCCTGAACAGAAAGTTGGAAAACTGCTCAGACAGGACTGTATCCTCAGTTAGTGTAAACTGGCATTGGCTTTATGGAGCTATGCTGATTTGATTTTGCCCACAATTTTTTAAAAGTAAAAACAAGGAGAAGATAGTGATGTGCATGAAGCAATATCAGTTCCTCCCAAACCATCCCCTTTGTTAGCTAATATTAGACTGATAATTCAACTGCCAGCTTGTGTGGGGCAAATTCTCTAGAAGTATGGAGCCTGGGGGCACATGCAAATTCCACAGACGGGGTGCACATGCCTAGTTAGGTGATTAGCTTACAATCTGCATGAACGTTTGCTCCATTTGCACATGCAACAGCAGTAACTATGTACACATTTGTGGACAAGGAGTCTCCATTTATTAAAATGTGATCCTGTTTCCACACATCAGGAGAGAAGAGCAATGAAACTGAGAAGGCCTCCCCCGCCCCGGCTTTTTCAAGATGAAGGAGTTGTTCTCCAGGCACAATTCATCTTCCAGTGTCTTACTCTGCCAGGTCAGTGAAACCCAGTCAAACTGGCCACTAAGAAAAGCTAACACCGGAAGCCTCTGAAATGAGCTTCTTCTAATTCTGCAGCTGTAACTGACTTGCGCACACCTTAACTATCTCATTCCCATCCTCAGGAGCTAGCGCTACAGTCCAGATCTTCATTTGAACAATGGGAGCTAGGCACCTTAGAAGACCTGGGCCTAAGTACTATAACAAAAAGATTTTTTCTCTTTAAAGCTGTCACAAAATTATAGTGGTGACAAAGATGGTTAGATTTCACCTGTATAAACAGGCACTGATCAAAAATACGTTACATAAACATAAGGGCTTTGCAAACACAGGCCTTTGTTCCTCTGATGAGAGCAGAGGATACAACACTTATTTACCTCTACGTGTGAATCTGCTGCTTATTCATCCCTTAAATCCTTCAATAAAGGCACCGTCTGCACATTCCTTTTCCTTTCAGCAGAGCTGTTCTGCAAGAGCTATGGTGGCACTGACAAACACTCCAGTGGAAATCTTATGGAGACTTATAAACTGTGAGTTGTCAGCACACGACACAATAAAACTCTGTGTTCCATTTCAGGTGACCTTTAATTCAAATCCGTTCAATCCAAAGGTTCTCACAGCTAACGTGTGATGCCTGTGCTAAGAGGATGAAGTCTCAGAGAATCTGAATTCTTTTTGATGCTGCCAAGTCTATTTGACTCCTTTCGCTGCCCTTCCGTTCTTTGAAAGCAGTTGCCATTATGACACAATATCTCCATCTGGCAGGGTGAATAAGCAGATCCACCCAGAGCCATCAAAAAAGAAGTGAGTCAATGCTGGAGATTTAAAGAAATATGGTGAGATCTCATTTCAAGCTAAAAGGATTGCTTTTAAAGTATTAAAACCATTGCAGTTGCACAAACACCACGGAGGCTTGCAGCTCTTTCTATTCATAAGACATATCACTGTTCCTCAACCGGCTAGTTACTCTCTGTCACTTATATATCATTGCTATGTCTGATGTTTAAGGCCCAAATCCCACCTCAGCACTGGGGGAAGCAATAGCTAATGACGCTGTGCAGCAGCAAATCCACCAGCCCTCCTGCTCTTCCCCTGGCTCACCCTCTCCCCCACAAACCCAGGGGAAGCGGAGGGAGCCATGTGGGACCGGGCTCTGAGGATTGCAGTGGTGCCGTCCCCTTGGCAAGGTTCCACAAACCCTGGTCCCCCCCATGCACAGAAGAACCACACCTGTTCTGCTGCAGTCATAGAATCATAGAATCTCAGGGTTGGAAGGGACACCTCAGGAGGTCATCTAGTCCAACCCCCGCAGTCAGCAGGGCCGCCCAGAGGGGGGGGCAAAGGGGGCAATTTGCCCCGGGCCCCGGGCTCCGCAGGGGCCCCAAAAGAACAGCTGAGGCTCCCGCCTCCACCCCTCTCCTGGAGCCTGAGCGCATCAAGCGGCATCCTCAGACAGCGCCGCAGCGTGTCTCCAGCGGGGCCTGAGCCCCGCCCCGCTCAGAGCCGCGTGGTGAGGGGGGCAGGGCGGGGCTGCGAGTTCCAGGCTGAGCTCAGCTCCCTCCGCTCGGCGTAGAGCTCGCAGCCCCGCCCCCTCACCATGCGGCTCTGAGCGGGGCGGGGCTCAGGCCCCGCCGGAGACACGCTGCCGCTGTTCTGCGAGGCACTGAGGCTCCGGGTGAGGAGGGAGCCGGGGGTAAGAGGCTGGGGGGTTGGCTAAGGGGCAGGGAGTCCCAGGGACAGTCAGGGCACAGGGAGGGGGCAGAGGTTGGGGGGGTGGTCAGGGGGCAGGGAATGGGGGGTGTGTGGATTATGGGTGTTCCAGGGGGGGTGGATAAGGGTTGGGGCAGACAGGGAGCAGGGGTGGGGTCCCAGGGTGGTGGTTGGGGGGGGTCTCTGGGAGACGGTGAGAGGACAAGGAGCAGGATGGGTCAGGGATTCTGAGGGGGGCAGTCGGGGGCAGGAAGTGGGTGGGGGTCAGATAGGGGGCAGGGCCAGGCTGTTTGGGAGGCACAGCCTTCCCCACCCTAAAGCTCATTCAGCAGTTTGGGGCTTTCAGAAGAGCCAAGCTGTTAGCTTTTCCATTAGGGCTGCCATCCCTTTCACTTCTCAAATGCCAAAGTATAGTCTACATGTAATTTCAGTGCCATAGGGAGATTCATGTCAGGGGAGGGTAGTAGCTTCATTTAAAATTAGCCACTGGGGGAGGGATCACATGAGAAGAGCAATATCCTTCCCAACCCTACCAAGGGAGACCCCCCCTCCCCTGCATTCCCTGAGGCTTCAGAGGGGTTAATTCAGTGGTTCTCAAACTTTTGTCCTGGTGACCCTTTCACATAGCAAACCTCTGATGCGACCCCCCCTTTATAAATTGAAAACACTTTTTTATATATTTTACACTATTATAAATGCTGGAGGCAAAGCAGGGTTTGAGGTGGAGGCTGACAGCTCACGACCCCCAGTAATAACCTCGTGACCCCCTGAGGGGTCCTGACCTCCAGTTTGAGAACCCCTGGATTAATTTAATTTTAGCACCCTGTGTCCATTCACATGCATGTGCTATTTTGAGCATTTCAGTTTTGACAACACAGGCTCATCCCAGATTCTGGAACAAGCTCAAATGCTCAGTTTGTGGAGTATGTACATAAGCTATAGTAAAGAAAAACCCACAGTAACCTTCTCCAGTTTGTGAGGGACCACATGGAGCCAGTCTCTAGGAAACAGATAAATGCATGGAGATTAAGTCCATTAATGGCTATTAGCCAGGATGGGTAAGGTCCCTAGCCTCTGTTTCTCAGAGAGTGGAGATGGATGGCAGGAGCGAGATCACTTGATCATTACCTGATAGGTTCACTCCCTCTGGGGCACTTGGCATTGGCCATTGTCAGTAGACAGGATACTGGGCAGGATGGCCTTTGGTTTGACCCAGTATGGCTGTTCTTATGTTCTAACCTAAATGAACCCAAAGTTATGGAGACAGATATGAGTCAAGGAAGCCAGCAGAGTATCAGAAACCTGGAAAAATCTCTGCCTGGATGGGCTCAGGTGTTTGGTTACAAGCTGAGGTGGTTCAAAAGTTTTGGATTTTTTTTTTAAGCAGAATTTTTTTATTGTTTCTTTAAACAATCAAATACAGCAAGAAGCAAATATTTGTCCACACACTTTTGAAACCTCAAAGCATATTCAGGTTTTGGCAGACTAATTTCAGCTTTTCAATTAAAAAACCACAACAAATTTTGAAGGAAAGCAGACATTGTCTGTGATTTTTTTTCTGCTTTTTAAAAAGCCCTAGTTTTCGATCCAGAAAAAGTTTTGATGGAAAATATTTGTCCAACCCTTTTAATGAGCTTTATGCCTTTTAGCACTAGCTGATGCTGAGAACCGGTGATACCTTGTAAAGAGGTTTTCTCAAATCTGGGTTTGTGCCGAAATGCGGAAGGTTTATTTTTCCCAGGGACACCTGTGGAGGGGAGCAAGTGGGGCACTTTGCCGTGGGCCCCACAAGGGCCCCCAGGAGAATATAGTATTGCAATTTTTTTATAGAAGGGGCCCCCAAAATTTCTTTGCCCCAGACCCCCTGAATTCTCTGGGCGGCCCTGGCAGTCAGAGCCCTCTGCACCTGCTGATAAGGGATTCACCACTACAGTCAGAGCAGGATCTCCTGGGGTCAGTGCCCTGACCTAGCAGAACTTTCTGTAACAGCGGTGTTTTTCCACAGAACAAAATGAAAGCATGTAGTCCTTCCATATAGCACTGCTGTGGGAAGGGTAAGGAATAGGATATTTGCTGTGATCCACTGTGTTATAGAATAGGTACAAACAGGGGTGTATAAATTCTAAGTATTCTATTTTGTGAGCTGGTAGGGCTCAAATCAAGTGCACTGGAAAGCTAAGCTTTCTGGCTTTCCAATGGCAGAAAGGTTTCATTCCTAGCCCCACTGGCATGTGAAATATTAATACAGCTGGCTTCTGACTTTAGAGCAATGCCATTGTCAGTCCTTGTAACTACAGAGTCACTATAGCATCGGCATCATGGTGAACAAACAAGGTTCATTTAGATTTGCAGCATTTCACGTATTAAAACATTACAAACAACAATAACTGGTGGCAACTGATTGGCTCTTGTGCTCCCAGCTGTTACTTACCTGTCAGTGACTAGGAAAACTTGTTCTCAAACTAACAGACAAATCCTGCCCTCCAGTGCATGCACAAGGCTCTAAGAGCTCTCAGGAGCAAAACCTGGCCCTGGGCTTCATTAAGCAGCGTCACGTACCTGAATACACGTTCCAGTGCACTCCTTGCAGAGACTGCAGGACAAAGCCCATCTGCTTGCCGGGATATGCGAGATCTTTGTAATGGGTTCCATTTTTTCCGGGCATCCGATGCTAACCTAGTCACGACACAGAGTACATGTGTTTGTACCATCACGCATCTTCCCTGGGATAACGCAGAGCTTGATTCCCTGAGGTGGCTAGAATGAGAGGATTTTCTAAAAGCCGTCTCTCCCATCACCCATCATGGGACAAAACTCAGCTCTGAAGATGAACGGAATGGCAGGAACACGGAGGGTAAGGCCAAATACCAGCTCTGAGCTGACTCCTCTCTGGTGTGTTGTTATCGATGGTGATCTGGTGTGATCGAACCCAGCTGGAGGCTGGGCATGTCTGCTCTCCCTGGCAGAGCGCAACAGGGTGGAACTGTCCCCTAGCAATCCAGCCTGCGCGAAGGGCGGTATGTACCTGAGCTGCCCCAGCAGGGTCACAATCTGTTGCTGCTCCCTTTCTCCAGGGGGGAAGTACCTGAGGCAGCCTTTGTGCTGGTGCAGCTAACTTCCCCCTGCACTGGCTCCTGGGCCTCAGCTGGCATGCTGGGGGCATGTGGATCTCAAGTGCCATCTATTCCCCGCCCCGACCACCCACTCCCCACACACCTGTGCAGGAGGTGGCATGGCAGCTGGGCAGTGGCTGCTCCCCTTCCCACATAGACTCTGACATGTGGGTGAGCCACGCAGATGAACAAGGGAGCTCTTTATGCACCCTCGTGCCCCGGATGGCCATGTAACAGGGCTTACGCTTGGGCCCAAAGTGATTTAGCCTGAACTCTTCTTTAAAGAATTCCACATACCCATTGCTGTATTGTTCCTTATGTATCCACTTACATTGTACTCTTACTCCACATTACTCTTTATTTCTCTACTAAATGCGGATGCTGGTACATGTGTGACTCCATGCTGTTCTATTGGCACACCATGCTGACGGACTAGGAAATACCACTAAGCCATTGCTCGAAAACACACCCTCCAAATCACTTCCCTTGCAGGAACACATGTGCTGCATGCAGTCAGAGTGCAGAGTGCCATGCATGCATGCATTGTACATGCACCTAAGTCATCTATCAGTTCACTGTAATAAAAAAACCCTACATAGTCCTCCTGGTAAAGGATTGCTCAGTAATGTGGAGAGATTAACACTGAAGTTGTGATATAAGCAAGAATGACATTCCCCAGGGGATACAAGCAGAAAGGGTAGGTACAGACAGCAGGATGGTAGGTACCTGCTGTTGGTTCACTCCCATGCCTTGGCATCTTGCTCTTATATTGCCCAGACTTTATGAGCACAGCTTGGAACTGCTACACAGAACACGAGTGAAAGTTCTGGGATCAGTGCTGGAAATCACCAGGGCTCTGATTTCCAAAGGTTTATGTATAAGGAGGTTTAGGTAGTTTCAAAGGAATTTGGGTGTCTAACTCCACTGGCTCCTTTGAAAATGCCAGCCCAAGTTACCTGCCCCTTACCACTGAACACTTGAATCAAGTGATAATAGTACAGGGTTGTTGACTGTACTGGGCACGCTAAGACAAACTACAATCCACATCCCACCCACATCTGGTGAACACGTTGAATAAAGTCTTACTTCTGGGATCCATAAGGCACAGCTAACATGGACCCATTTTGTCCCGCTCCGGGTGGGTTTCAAAGCTCCCCCTCTCTTCGGGCAAAGTAGACACTTTGGCTGAACTCCAAGGGCACAGGTTCGACAAAGCCAGTTCCCAATGGGAACTTTTAGGATTCCATAGCAAGCCTACGCAAACACAAGAAACATTGCATTAGCTATACCACACACTGCTCTGCAAGGGCACCCCACCAATATACTCATGTATTTATTCATTTACTTGCATATTTTTATATGGGTGGCTTAATGCCATGGCATCTGGATATTGTCATAACAATTAAAAGCAGACATGAATCAATCAGCGACAACTGGTTTAAATCAATCAATCTATCTATCTATCGGATTTGTATTGATGTTGTGCCCCTAGAGATATGCCATGTAGTTTAATTAAAGGCCTGAATACCCAAGCGTGTTTGCATCATGCCAGCCAGCAGCAGTGCAGGCTTCCCAGTGCTGCTCTGCTAACATGTTCTTGAGAGACTAGTTCTCTCACAGGCCTTGATTTCTCTGCTGAGATCATCAATGGAGCGGGCAAGTGAAGACAGCAGACTGAAATGTGGACATCTGTCCATCAGGCACTAGACTGAGACCATAGGCTCATGTCACACAGGCTACCGAACAGCTGCCAGAATAGCAATAGCTTTCAGTCCTTCCAAATCTGGGTCCTATTCAGATCAGTGACCTAGAAGTGGAGGGTGCTCTATCTCATTAGCAGTCCCCTGAATAAGACATTTTAAAGTTTAAAGGTAATAGAAAACCAATTATGCTAGGACTGGCAGCATTCATTTCACTGATCTCCCACATGACAGTTGGTGATGCTGTGCTAAGACAACCTGCCCCCCTCCCCCACGCAGATAAGCGAGAACATGGCTTTTGCAGGTCCTCCACCGGAACCTCTGCCATTCAGTGAGTTGCATATACTTAACAGAAAGATACAGCCAAGCTCTAATCCGAGCAGCATCAGAATTCACAAGGTGTCCTGGATATTGTGCTTTCCCTTCTGGTGGGTTGAGAGGTGTAGTTGGCTTGTAGGTTAGTATGTCAATCATTCCAATTACTTCAGTGCCTTTTAAGAAAATCCAATACTCTCTTTCTCACTTCCATGCTCATTCATCCTGGAAGCACAGTGTTTGAAGAGCATGGATTTCATTGGCCAGAGGTAAAGTTAGAAGAACAAACTCTTAAAGAGAGAGGAATTCCCACTCAACTGCCTTTAATGTTCATCCTCCTGACATTCCCGTTTCTGCAAATGGCACAGAAGCAACATCACAGCACAGTGTTGTTCTTACACGGAATAGCCATTTATGAGCTGCACACTGTCTCTTGCTTGGAGGTATGAAAAGGAGCTAACTGCAAAATCTTCAAATGAAAATACATTTCCCTTGCGAAGTGGACATCGGCACTTCTTGGAGATCTCCACCTGAGATCAGCCTGAGAGGGAGATGTACAAAAGCACTCTGAGGTGCACAGACCAAGATCAGCTCATTCCATCTTCCCATCTTATCAAAGTCTCTGTCTCTCATTTTTAGAGGGTTCATAAAATCTGATGGCGCACAGAAAATGATGGTGACCCGCTGTGCAGGCAGGATCAGCCCTTGGTAGGTAAGATACACAGGGGCGAGACAGGCTATCTGCTCAGCCTGCCTGCCTGATGTGACGGGCCATGCAGCAGGAACCAGATGCTGCTCTTTCCAGAGGAAACACAGCCCACCTGACATGACAACTCCTTCATTACTGGGGGGTGTAACCATGTTCTCTCATGGGAGTGGGGAAATCATGGCCCGTTAGCACTGTGTGAGAATTCAAATAGAGGTTAGAAATGTGTGATGGGGGATGCAGCGGGACAGGGCATTAGGTAAGGAATAGACTCACAGGGCCCGCTACCCTGATGTACACTGGCCAGAAAATAGCTTAGAGTTAGTGTAAAGGTCTGGCAGGAGACTTAGCTGATAATTTAAGACCTGATTCAAAGGCCACTGAAGTCTATGGAAAGGCTCAACTTGTCTTCAGTGGCATGGGATCAGGCCACTGGAGTCTAATTCTGCAGCCCCTACCTGTGGAAGAAGCTCCCGCCCATGTGAGTAGACCCACTGGACCCTATGAAGCCCCTATGGCTACTCGCATGAGTAAATGCTACTTAGCTGCCACATTCTGCTTTCAGGCGGCCATGGCACATACATTGAAGAGCAAAATCCTCCCTGATGTTGGCCTCCATGCCTGTGTTATATGAGGAAGGTGCACATCCTCCACGCCTGTGTTGCACGATGAAGTCATGCTGTCTCCATGCCTGTGTTGCATGGGAAAGTCGCGCTGCCTCTACGCCTGTGTTATATGGAGAAGATATGCTGCCTCCACGCCTGTGTTACATGGGGAAGGTGCACAGCCTCCACGCCTGTGTTGCACAGGGAAGTCGTGTTGCCTCCACGCCTGTGTTATATGGGGAAGGAGCACTGTCTCCCTGCCTGTGTTAAACACGGAAGATGTGCTGTCTCCATGCCTGTGTTGCACAGGGAAGTTGTGCTACCTCCATGCCTGTGTTGCACGGGAAAGTTGTGCTGTTTCCATGCCTGTGTTGTATGGGGAAGGTGCACTGTTTCCATGCCTGTGTTGTACGGGGAAGGTGCACTGTTTCCATGCCTGTGTTGTACGGGGAAGGTGTGCTGTCTCCATGCCTGTGTTGCATGGGGGAGGCGTGTTGTCTCCATGCCTGTGTTGCACGGGAAAGGTGTGCTGTTTCCATGCCTGTGTTGCATGGGAAAGGTGCGCTGTTTCCATGCCTGGATTTTCCACCATAGGTTTGTAATGAAAATTCTGAATCATCTTGATATTCTGCAGAATCTGATTCACTGATGAAAACCATCCAAAACATCCTCCTACATTGACAACAAGTATCTTGAAAGCTCCCCCATTTCCCAGAAGCTCTGATACAAATACTGCCAGCGAAGTTCAGCACCAGACCCATTTAAAGAGAGACACCTTCAAATACTGTATGTAATCGAATCTAAAGAGGTATCCTTCGTTTACACCGGATGCCTCAAACTCAGCTAATCAATATCTATATCTGATGGCTGACATGATCTTTGTGGACCTAAATAATTTTCTTTCCCTTGAAGTGACAGTGGGTAACATTTTCAAAAGCACCAATGTGATTTAAGAGCCTAAGTTCCATAGAAACTCAATGGGATTTAGGTTGTTAAGTCATTTAGGTGCTTCTGAAAATTCTACTCAGTTTGGCTTTTTTTTTAATAGGAAAATTGGCTTCTCTAGAGCATGTGAGCATACACACACCCACTCACACACACACCCTCCTGCACAAAATGGCATGCACACAGACATACAAATGAGTGCACAAGATACTATCATATTTCTTCCTTCCTCACAGCAAGTACTTGGAGCGTTAACACTCAATTCTACAAAACAAATATTCAGGCAAAAAAAAAGAAATCCAATCCAATCCAATCCTGCATTCCGACAACAGGCTGGGCTATAAACCCTGCCACGTGAGAGAATGTTACTGAATCTGGGTGGTTGCTTATACACACAGTGCAATGCTATAAGATCAGCGTCACAGAAGAGAGATGTGAGGAGAAACCTACTGGTCATTCCTTCTGGCCAATGCAGGGGGGTTGCCTGCAATGCACAGACTAATGCTCTGTCCAGTTCTGCAATAAGCACACCTCAACTGATGCATAAAAGAGACCCTCTGTAGCCACATCTATATTCTGGGCACTCATGGTCATTACAGCTCCCATGGGAGCAGTTTAATGGGGAGAGAGAAAGAGCTGGCACATTAAATGGAAAGGGTGGGGTGAAAAAGTAGCAAAGAATAGGAGGTAGCAGACAAAACAAGAAGACAAAAGACTGCAGAATAGTTAGGGAAAGGCACAGCCTATGATAAATAGCAGTGGGTACAGACAAACACAGGGCAGGGAAAGGTAAGAAGATAGACAAATATTAGATGAACAGAGAGTCTATGAACCCCTCTTTTGGTCTCTGGATGTGCCAGGCACGGTGTCATGAGGCAAAGCGTGTCCCACTATGAACCTAGGGATGTGCACTGTGTACCATGCACTTGTGAGGTTTGCTGCATCACAACCAAACCATGACATCTTTACTCGTGTTTTCTGCCGTCTTTACTCAGACAAAGCCCTGCAGGATTCCAAGAGAGACTTACTAAGTCAAAGCTGAGAGCCAGCTGCTGTTTGGCCCATAGGCAACGTGTGGGGCAGGGGTGCAAGGAACCTTTCCTCCTAATGCATGTCCCAGGGAAGGAGTAGGCAGAACTACAGTCCCTCTGCTCCCTCCCTACTCTGTGGAGAAGAGCAGAGAGAGTGCCAGAGCGCTCGTAAGTGGGCAGGAAGGTGAGGAGGAGAATGCGCAATGATCTGCCCCTTCCATAGCAGCCTGGTTTGCATTCCATAAGGCAGTGGTTCTCAGTCTCTCCAGACTACTGTACCCGCTTCAGGAGTCCGATTTCAGCCCCGGGCAGCAGGGCTTGGGCTTCAGCTTGTATCTTAGCTCCGTGGGGTCCCTGCCTGCCACTCCTAATGCCAGCCCTGCACTTGCAACCTCCCTAAACCCATCCCGCAGCTCCCCTGGGGGTCACCACCCCCAGGTCGAGAAACTCTAATATAATATATAGAGCAGTATAAACAAGTCATTGTCTGTGTGAAATTTTAGTTTGCACTGACTTCGCTGGTGATTTCTATGTAGCCTGTTGTAAATCTAGGCAAATATCTAGATGAGCTGACATCCTCCTGAAAGACCTCTGGGTACCTCAAGGGGTACACGTACCCCTGCTTGAGAACCACTGGCATAAGGAGAGCAATACCGGCTGTGCCCACTCCTTCGTGTTGCTTTGTGCTCTGCATTCCCATTAAGGCACAGTGCCTCTCAGGTGTGTGCTCTGGGTTCCTGCAGCTCTGTACCACCCCGAGTAAGGACCAAAGAATTCCGCCCCGTGCACAATCCTTTCAGAGAAGGGACCCCAGGAAGTTTATCTGAGGTGCAGAGGTGGGGTGAAAGCTCTCTGGTCACAGCAGGAATGGCAAAGGGTGCCCAAGCCAGCACCATGCTTTGCTATTTCAGACTTTTAATGTCAAGCCTGTGTTTGTTCTAGCTAATCAAAGGCCAGATACACGCATCAGGCTGAAAGCGCTGGCCCACGTACGACGAGACGTCGTTCACCTGGTGCACGCAGACGTTGCACTTGTCACAGAAAACCATCTCGTTGCCATCCTCTCCCTCCGGGGACCGGCACACGTCGCACACCACGTCCTCGTCGTACTCAATGCCCAGGCCCTCCTCCGTCTCAATGGCAATGTTCATGTTCTCGTAGCACATCGTCTCCAGCTCCTCCAGCACTCTCTCCAAGGTGATCTCATCCAGCTGTGGCTTTTCTGAAAGGCAAGAGGCAGAGTAATGACACTGATGCTTCACAATTAAACCAATCTTGCTTCTTAAAAACAAAAGGCCACCAGCCCTGCTGTCCCTAGGACATTTTGCCTGCTGGGGTGAAGCAGGCAGAGCCCTCCCTTTGGAGAGTCTTTGCACAAAGCCGTATTTCACAAAGGAGACACTTTGGGCTTTAACTTAAAAGGCGAATTCATGACGATGATAAGATCTGTGATTCAGAAAACTGCTGCTTCTAACTGTGGATACAGTTTATGTTTCAAAATATTGCTGCTGGCAGAGAGGAAAAAACTCCATTCAGCTGAACCAGTGCGGATAATTAGGTCTGACAGTTTAAATGTTCAAGGAGACAAGTGTTGCAAAGATGCTTGCTGCAGGAAGGGCTCAGACAAGCTTTGGCATTGCAAAGTCAATGCTTTATTTGTTAAGACTGTGAAAATTGACCCTTTAGTGCAGATGTGGGCAAACTATGGCCTGCAGGCCACATCCGGCCCACGGGACCATCCTGCCCGGCCCCTGAGCTCCTGGCTGGATGGCCCGGCCCCTCCCCCAGCGTCCCTCCCCCCCAACAGCCATGCCGTCGCGAGTGCAGCTGGCTCTGGCTGGGTATCGCGGCTGTGGCCTCCTACTGCTGGTAAGGGGGTGGGGGGCGGGGGTCCTTTGGGGCAGTCGGGGAGGAGGGGTAGTTGGATGGGGTGGAGGTTCTGGGGGGACGGTCAGGGGATGGGGAACAGGGAAGGTTGGGAGTGGGAGTCCTGGAGGGCCTGTCAGGGGGTGGGGATATGGATAGGGGTCGGGAGGGCAGTCAGGGGATAGGGATCGGGTTAGGGTTGGATAAGGGGGTGGGATCCCAGGGGGCAGTTATGGGCAGGGGGTCCCAGGAGCGGGTGGTCAGTACAAATACAGTCAGAAGGTCAGTTACACGGGAGGTTTGGGCTTGTATTTGTTGTCTCACTTTTTGTACTAGCACCTCTAGTGACAACTAGTGGCGAGGACACTTCCACCAGAGGCTTATCCTCAGAGACAACCCCTAATATGGGGATGATACCACTTTTCCATAGTGACTGTGACATATCCTTAATCACTGCTACCATGGGGATACTACCCCAGTAGCTTGCTGACAGTGAAATGTTGCCATTGCTGAACAGCATTCCAATGAATTCAGTCTCTCACCATCTTCCACTTCAGGTGCTTCTTCCTAAGCCAGTTCCTGCCATTGCACGGACGTCAATAAGAGTTCAGCTCATTGATCAATGGCAGGACACAGCCCTTTATCTTCATGGAAAGTCTAAGTACACAATAACTGTGGTTCACCTTCCCCTATTTGCAAATAATCCTGCTGCTCCCCCACAGAATGCTAAGGATATTTCCATGAAATGCAGATTTTTTTTTGCTTAGGAATTCATCTTCTCCTGTTGTTTCTCCCCTCACCTGATTGTAAGATCATAGCCGTCTGCACAACAACTAGGATGTTACAAACAGCATTTGGTCACTTCAGGTAATGAAGGAAAGAAAAAAGCAAAATTAAAAAAACATCCACAGAGTCTATGTGATGTTTTCCATGAGGCGCGAGAACGCAGAATTTTAACAAAACCAACACACATAGGTCAGGAATATTTGTTAGTGGTATGGAGAAGGTGATTTCCAACTAAACATTGAAGGGCTACAGTAGCAATTTAAGCTTTGAACTCTAGTGGGCTAGATTATTTAATATATAATAGTGATCAGAGGGGGGACCTGTCATATGTACAAAGGCAACAGCGGAACTTGACTTGTGATGCTTCAGTATACCAGGATTCCTTTATTTAAAAACACAAAACAAAACACTGCAATTTTCGACAATTATAGTAACAAGCCACTTCAGTTTACAACAGAGTAGCTACAGTGGTTGGGACCATTACTGTAGATTACTGCAGAGTACTTGTTATAGAGGTTTTCTACCTTCCCTGCTGCTGGGCAGCAGGGGAACAATTCTTGATTTTTAAACAGTGAAGGGAAAAAGACAAAGATAAATTCATGTTAAAAAGTTAAGTGGCTATATGGTGCACAGTTTTTGTATGCTGAACTAACATGGAACCAAATTCTGAAGTTCTCACCCAGGGCTAAATTTTGAGCCCAACTGAAGCCAGTGGCAAAGCTTCCAGGAATATCAACATGACCAGGATTCAGCCCCATGTCCTCAGGCAAAACTCCCAATGGCTTCCAGAGGAGTTTTGCTAATAAGGCCTGCAGGATGTGTTCCTTTTGCACCAAGTCCCAATGATCCAATAACATGCTGGAAAAAAAACCTCTCAGGTATTGAGGGCACATGTAGGGAGAAGTGGGCAAACAAACAGGCCATTGTCTGGCTTTTTAAGTTCTCCTCCCACGCTCTTCCACTGGCACCGTTTTCTTTGGCCTGACAAGTCTATGCAAACTTCTGGATTGGCATTTTACACATCTGTGTCAATCTAAGCCAGTCAATCCCATTCCCTATCGGGGCCCTTTCAAGCGCTTGAGTTGTTATGCCACAACATGCAAAGAAGCCTGACGTTACCTGTTTTATTGCGAGCAAGCCCACTGGATGGATGTGTGATCCTTTCAGAGCCCAAATCTGGCACATGGTGCCTCACAGGCATTTGGAGAGCTGCAATCATGTAACCATTTCAAGCACCCTTCATTGGCAATCTGGTTCACGACGCCTCATGCTTCAGAGCTTAGATGTAGCCAATACCTTGGGTTGGGAGTTGCACCACCACAGGGGATCGCCAAAAGGGAATGTGCCATCCTTAAGGATGGTGCACCTTATTCTTCCAGTGCAGGGAGAGTGGGTTGTGTGAAAACCTGGCTCATTAATTTTACTTCGCCAGGGTCCCTTTAGGAACAGACCATTTCAACAACTTTGTTATTGGAGCAAATGTTTCAGCCTCTGTTTTTCACTCTTTCGGAAATGAAAGTCACTATTAAAATCTCTTTCTGTTCCTTGGGGACAGAAGCAGAAGAGTTTTCTGCATATCACACCTGACAGAGCCGGCTTGCTGCGTCTAGAGCAGCCTCTGAGCAGCTAAGAAATGACTATGAAGAGTATGATTAAGTGTTTGCTATTCATGAAGTAGGGGAAAGAGGGAAGGTGGTTTCCATAGGAAACCTAAAACTGACCCAAACTCCGGAGTCAGGATCACATTGGCACCTGGAGAGTACCCATTACACTCCAAGTGGAAACAAACTTCTCATAACTGCAACTCTATATTCCTCCCCCATCTGTTACAGCCCGTTTTCCTATGCAAGGTTGTACATTTTTAATTGATAGTGATACCCTGTCACTGCCAGCCTAACCCACAGGAAAGGTCGTGTTGATGTCAAACCTCTCCCACCTCACTGCTTAAAAACCAAATGTCCTACTTAGCTTTGAAAGCGAGTCTGACTTCAATGGAGCTTTGGACATGCACCCAGGAGCAGAATTCAGCCTTTGAACGGCATGTGGAATTTACAACACCAGTAATGAATCAGCACTCGCTCATCACTTTTTTAAATGTTTCATTTTTTAGATGGCATATCTATGAATCATGCATAAACAAACATACATTTTGGTACTCCTGAGGGCATTCTGTGCCAAAAAATTAAAAATTCTGTGCACAATATTTTAAAATTCTGCAAGTTTTATTTGTCAATAAATAAATGCAGAGACTCCAGCATGGCAGTGGGGACCACTGGCCACACAAAAGTGGGAGATCACCCTGCATCTCCCCCAGCACCCGCTCCTGGGACACGGATTCAGCGGTGAGGCTGCACCCAACCCTAACATAACACGAAGCCTGGACCTGCCCCAGAAACACCCTGGCCCTGCCCCTCTGCACCAGGTGCACCAGGTGTGGGGCAGACAGGCTCAACCAGGCAGGATCCAAGTATGAAGGGGCTCAGTGTGGGGGAATCCAGGTGTGGGGTGAGAGGGTTCTGTGTGGGACAATCTGGGTGCAGGCAGCTCAGTGGGGGGGTCTAGGTGTGGGGGGATCTGGATGCACAGAGGTTCGTTGGGGGGGTTCCAGGTGCAGGTGCAATGGGACTCTGCAGGGGCTTCCCGGTGAAGGTTGTTGGGTCTCAGTGGAGGGGTCTGGGTGTGGGGGTCTCAGCGGGGGAGTCTAGGTGCTGGGGGAGTGGGGCTTGGTGGGGTGGGAGTCTGGGTGCAGCCAGCTGGGGGTCAGTGGCATGGGGTCTGGATGTGGGGGCTCAGGGCGAGCTCATTAGTGTTGGGGTTTGAGTGCAGGGAGCTCAGTGGGGGTGGTCTGGGTGTAGGGGTGGGGGCCTGGAGGCAGGGAGTCTGGGTGCAGGGGGGCTCCAGATGCAGGGACTGAGGTTCAGTGGGGTGGGGTTTGGGTATGGAGGGTTAAGAGGGTTCTGGGTGCATGGGGTGAGGCTTGGCAGGGGTGTCTGGGTATGGGAGGTCCGGATGCATGGGGTTGGGTGAATGGAGGAGCAGCTCCCCATACAGTGACCCCTACCCCTGCAGCTGAGCGAGCGGGGGAGGAAGCTAGGGGAGGTTTCTGGGGATGGGTTTGATACAGCCCCAGCCACTCCTTGCAGGGGAAGAGGAAGTCCCATCCTCTCCTGCCTCCAGCTCAACTGGGACTAGAAGCTGATCCTGTCTCAGGGTAGGAGCCATTGGCTGGGATGTCCCCAGCCCCGTGGTGATTTACCTCTCCTCTGGCTGCTCTGGGTGCCTGAAACGATGTACCTGCACTGCTAGGAAGTGGTGCATAACTGCTCTTGCAGCTTCCCTTTGGTTCCCTGTCAGAAAGTCATTTTTCTGTGGGGAAGCAAAGAAATATGCAGGGGACATGAATTCTGTGCACATGCAGTGGCACAGAATTCCCCCAAGAGTAATTCAATATAGATGTAATTACATGTGGAATTAGTTTGCCAAGCTCTATTCAGAATACCATGGAGTCTACTGAAGTGACAATTTTACTTGATGTGTACAAAGAAATTAATGGCTTATGAATCACTAAACATTGGGGCCTGAAGGCGAAGTTCTTTTTCATTTATGCCCTGTTTATCTTCTTCTGCATCATATAAAGTTGTCACTATTAAGCTCCATTCATAAAATTGTCTTTTTGGCAGAGAAAGTTGCTATCTGTATTGCGTGTCCAGCAAAATACAAAAAATACCCAACCAAAATATCCCATGCTGTATACAATGCTGATACTGTTATTTTCAACATGGCATGATGAAAAAGGAAAAAGTTTCTGATCTTGGTGACACTGAATAAGTCCAATGAAGTCCATGGAATTATTCCATATTTACGCACATAATTACTGAGATCAGAATCGGGTTTATGGATTCCAAACGTAGCTCAAGAGAAATAGGTTTTTATTCAGTTAAGACCTACTGGCAGAACCTACACTGTTCTGACTATGAACCTTGACCCTGACCTACAGCGACCACGTCTGGAAGTGAGTGTTTAATATTCATGCCTCTATAAACACTGCCAGACTGGGGGTCCTATTCAAAACACTAGCCAAGAAGTAAAAGGCTCTATGTCTATTACCCTTTCCATGAGGCCATCCAGATCCCCTTCTCAGATATTTGAATGCTGAGTATGCTGGGGATGGCCATTTCTGATGCGTGTCCTCATGGAATTTCTAACTAGGCCCATTTATACACCAAGTAAGTTCAGCACTTTTCATATGAGCAAACTAGAACTTCTGGGTGTTGATATGAACTGAAATGAACCTGAACAGCTTGTCAGGGTCACTCATTCCCAGTCATTATCTGACTGTCTGAGAGTAAGAGATACAGGGGCAAGTCATCCTATTAAAATACACCTGTGGGCAGGAAGGAGCCTGTATAAATGGCCAGAATGCACTGCATAGAATCATAGATTATTAGGGTTGGAAGGGACCTCAGGAGATCATCTAGTCCAACCCCCTGCTCAGAGCAGGACTAATCCCCAAATGGCCCCCTCAAGAATTGAATTCACAACGCTGGGTTTAGCAGGCCAATGCTCAAACCACTGAGCTATGTGTGGAAGTGACAGGAGATGAGGATAAGCCCCATCTTTCCCTTTACAGGAACGTCCTGGATTTGGGGCTCTGAGGATTCAGTGAGGGACAGCGAGGCACAATCTCCCGCCTCCATTATCTTACATGACGCCTCCAGTGCTGCCCTAATCTCATGTTCCCAGCAAAATACAGGCCCTCACCATGCCTACACGGTCCCATCGCCAGCAGGACACTTCAACTGCCAGCTTACTATAGGAACTGGCAAGACATTCTGCCCTCCCCGCCTCTGGTATATGTGTGGATTAACTTGTGGAAAGATCCCCAGAATCTTGGGGAGTGTTCGGTGCTTCTATTAGATGGACAACGTCCCTTAGAGGCCATACTCCTTCCCTCGCTGTGGTGACAGGAACCTCATCCTCCTGATGGGATGATGCTGTAGAACCTATGCAAGTTGAAAAGTACAGTTTCCATGTCCTCCTCTGGCAGTCCACGATCAAAGGTGAAGCTGATAGCCTCTTCCTTCCCAGACTGGGACACCACTGCACAGGCCAGGAGGAGAAAGCGGCCTCATGAACCCAACCAAACTAAGCATCCCACAGAGGGGAAGGAAGGAAGCGGAAGAGGTGGAGGAGTTGTCAGACTATAACTCACTCCAGAAGGTCTCCAGATATGACTTAGAAAAGGACAACACATACCTGTTATTTGGACCTGGCTCCTAACATATATGTGCCTTCTGGGCGTGTGACAGGGAACTATTCTACAAAGACTCATTTTCTCCCTATCCACATAACTGTGGGGTCATGTACACCACTGACAGATTCCTAAGGATCCCATCATGTTCCTCTACTAGAATTAACCTTTTGCCTCATCCCCATCAAATCCTGGAGGCCCCAGTGCTGTGGGTTACCACACTTCTGACTCAGATGACAGCCCATTTCTGTGGAGAGACTAGAGGCCCAGTTCTCATACATTTCCCTACAGGCCAACCCACAAGTAGCACTGACTCTACCTCGTCATTGTGAGGTCAGCCATAGCCTCCTTGTCAGATTCTGAAGGAAGTGGGAGAAAGGTACTAATGGCTCACGGGATGAGAGCCCCTTGAAGTGACTAACAACAGCTACCACAAACCCTGGAATAACAATACTTTGCACTTACAGGGATGTAGCACCTTTCAGCTGAAGTTCTCAAAGTGTTTTACACACACTCATTAAGGATGTGTAAATAGGGTAGGTAAATATTATTTGCTCCATTATAGAGGTAGGAAAACTGAGTCTAAGAGGTAAAATAACTCATCCAAGTCACACAGGAAGTCAGTAGCATAGGCTGGAATAGAACTCCAGGCTTCCCAGACACCAGTGTAACTACTAGACACATTCCCTTACACACCCCAGGTGAAGCAGTGACATTCTTTTGCTGAAATACATTCTCTACCTTTCTGTATTCTACTTTGAATTTACTTGGTATGCTGGGGCAAAAATATTTAGGAGGAGCCACCTTTTGCAAAACTGAGACTTATTGCCAACAAAACTGCACTCTACTAAAATCAATTTACTGAAACAATAAATAAAACAGCTATGAACAAACAAGCAGTCAAAAAGCTAACAGAATGTTAGGAACTATTAGGAAAGGGATAGATAATAAGACAGAAAATATCATAATGTCACTATATAAATCCACGGTACATCCACACCTTGAATACTGCGTGCAGGTCTGGTCACCCCATCTCAGAAAAGAGATATTAGAATTTGAAAAAGGACAGAGAAGGGCATCAAAAATGATTAGGGATGTGGAACAGCTTTTAAGCTTCCATATGAGGAGAGACTGAAAAGACTGGGACTGTTCAGTTTGCAAAAGAGACAATTAAGGGGGGGATATAATATAAGGTCTATAAAATCATGAATGGTGTGGAGAAAGTGAATAAGGAAGGGTTATTTATCCCTTCACATAACACATGAATCAGGGATCAGCAAATGAAATTAATAGGCAGCACATTTAAAACGAACATAAGGAAGCATTTCTTTACGCACCGCACAACCTGTGGAACTTGTTGCCAAGGGATGTTGTAAAGGCCAAAAGTATAACTGGGTTCAAAAAAGCATTAGGTAAGTTCATGGAAGACAGGCCCCTGAATGACTATTAGCCAAGATGGTCAGTGACACAACCCCATGCTCCGGGTGTCCCTAAACCTCTAACTGCCAGAAGCTGGGACTGGACGACAGGGAATGGATCACTCGATAAATTGCTCTGTTCTGTTCACTCCTTCTGAAGCATCTGAAACTGGCCACTGTTGGAAGACAGGATTCTAGGCTAGATGGACCATTGGTCTGACCCAGTATGGCCATTCTTATGTTCTTAATCTTCAAGACAACAGGCTGTGCCATTAGTTGGTTCACAAACAATAAACCTTGGCATCTCTCTCTCTCTGTCTCTCTCTCTCTCTAAATAAACAAATCACTGTCCCACTCCCGTTTTTCTTCAAATGAGTTTTGCAAAACAGTCGAAAGTCGATCGTTGCTCCTGGGTCTATTATAATCTTTGACAAATTAGAAATGGAAGAGCATAGACTCCTTTACGAGCCAGCAAGGAGAGTATTCACGCACCGGACTGGAAGCCAGGGATTCATGAGATCAAATCCCAGTTTTAACACTGTTTCCTTCTATGGCCTTGGGCCAGTCACTCAGAAAATTGTCTGCTTTGGTGTCTCCATTTGTAAAGCTGGGATAATGATCCTTAGTTACCCCACAGCGATGTTCTGAGAATCAGAGCAATCTGAAGATGAAAAGTGCTGTCTAAGTGCTATGTATTTGTAGGGTTATTTTCTTATCAAAATACATTTCTGTAGATGTTCGGTGAAGAGAATTCTAGTTACTAAGTGATCCGACTGCACAATGGTGATGATGTAGACTGAGCTTTTCGAAGCACTTCAGGGGATTTAGATACATAGCTCCTATTAATTACAATGGGAGCTGTGCATCTAAATCCCCTACGCAGCTTTGAAAACTCAGCCCAGTGTCCATGTGGTTGTCATTCATTGGTGTTAAGCGGCGTGGGTTCTGTTCCTGGCTCCACCACAAAATTAACACGTGACTGTAGGAAGGTCACATAAGCTCTACGTGCCTCAGCTCCCCGTTTGTAAAAAGGGGAGTAACAATACTTCCTTCCCTCCCACGGGTGCTGAGAAGTGCTCAGGTACTGCTGTGATGCACGGCACAGACACGTCAACAAATAAAGTGCTCACATTTTATATTAAGGTATCATTTTATAAAGGGTTAATTATTAATAAATGTTTCAATAACTGATTAATTAATTGTTATAGACTCCACCAGGTGAACAGTTTGCTCATAACTATGGCTTACAACAGTCAATAAGATCTTCTACTTAAATGTTTATAACTATCTACAACCCAAACTATCCATGTTCTACAACATGCTTATGATATCTCATCATCATATGTGAACCATTTATAAATGGAACTTTAATATACAATGTGACCAATAAAATAAATAATAAACATACAATCTGCATATGAGCTAAACACATGCAGCAAAACTTCTAGGTATTTTGTTATAATCATATCCTGCTAATACACTTAAAAGATTTACAGGAACCAATTATCACCCTTTATGTCACCCACTGACATCAATTATTGCTCAAATTTCAGATGATGGCAAAGTGTTTTAGAAGCCACTTAATAATCTGCTGTCTTTCTGCAATAATGCTTTTCACTCGCAGAGCTGTCCTGGGGCACTTCTGATTAAAGCTACATCCCTTCCACCAGCCAGGCTCTGAATATTGTTTGAAACTGATGCATTTATTTTAAAGAGTTTATGTAAATAATAAACAACTACACAGAAAAACTGATCCTGCTTAAAACAAATAAAATCAAGAGAGCTAAAACCTACATTTCCACTGTTGATCCTACTAACCTATTTGTAAGGTAACAGTAGGGGGGTGCTCCTGCAAGCTCTGTCTCCGTATGGAGTTAAATCATCGAATGCTTTCATTTTCAGGGGGTCACCTCTGCAAATGGTTACGGAACAACTACCTGCAAATACTTCTAGCTTCCCTAGCAGGCTTTGGCGAGATAAGCTGAAAGGCTAAAGCTATTTTCACACAAAATTAATTTGGATTATCATTTTAAGTATCTTTCTTTTTTCTTTTTTTTTATTCTTCTTCCCTTGTGACCCACTGCCTAACTTTTGCCATTTCTGGGACAGATTCTGATACCTTCACTCATATGCAATTGTACATTACTCCCTGAGTAATCTGGCTGTAGCTAATGAGACTACTCACGGAGTAAAATGCTCCTGAACTGGAATACGAGTTTCGGAATCTGACTCTCAGAGTCGTCCTTCTAACTTTTTTCATGGGCAGCCCAGAAATAAAACAATCAGCCCAATAAAGCTCTATTGGCCCATTTCTGCTCTCAGATAAGCCCACGCAGGTCTTCACTAATTGGATCTGGGTGGAACGGGGTAAGTGGAAACTGTATTGACTAGTGGATAAAGCACTAGAGTGAGGCCACCTGGACTCTAATCCTGGTTCTGCCATTCTCTAGCAAGTCACTTATTTACCACACCTCTCTGTGTGTTCGTTTCCCCTTCCACATTGTGCCTGCCTTCTTTATTTAGACTGCAAGCTCTTTAGGGACGGGACAGTCTCTTACTATGTGTTTGTACAGTGCCTAGCACAATGGGATCACAAACTCAGCCGGGGCCTTTAGGTGCCTAGTATCATCATGGTCATTAAGAATCCATCCCAATGACTGAAATAAAAAAAGAAGGCAAATCCATTTGCAAAATGGCGTTTGCTCTGCTGGTCGTGAATAGTAAATAACGAAAAGCCACATTTTGTTCTCATTTACACCAACGGAGTTAATCCGGACTGACACTGCTGTAATTGAGACAAGCATCTGGCCCTAAATCTGTTCTCAAGATACTTCCACGCTGTAGATATGCATCCACTCTGTGTACTAAATGTCCTTCACTTGTAAATTGTTAATACAATGAGAAGTGGTGGAAGATTTGCTGGTTTTTCTATTATCATCAAACAAGTCCACCTTTAAAATGATTGTGCAATGAGCTTATGTTCTCATTCACGCACACAGTACCCATGAATGCTTTTTGTGGGCTGCCGTACAGATATGTTATAAAACAGCCCCAAACTGGCAAGATTTCTCTAAAACAAAAATCCAAACAAACAGAGCCTGAATTATTAATGGAGATAAGCTTTCTCAACTGATTAACAATAACTACCGCAAGCCTGGATTCAGCTGCAGAGCTGAACATCTTTGTGAAACCACACAACGTGGGAGCTCTGCATATGGATTACACAGGGGTAAATAGTCCATTATGGCCATTAACAGTAGATGACTAGCAGAAGATTCCAGTGAAAGCCTTTGTACATTAACAATCCCTTATGGCAGCAGGATGGTGGGGAGGCAATTAAAAGGGGGAAGTCAGTCAGTCAGTCATTTAAAGGAAATGGAACCCACTACAAAAAGGACAGGGCTCCACACCTCCCACTGGGAGCGGCATATGTGAAACATACTGCATTGTGGGGACAGAAGGCCCCTTGGTATCTTCATCCTACAGATGCAGAAGAATCCCTCTCCCAAATGGTATGAGCAAAAAAACAAACAAAAAAAGAGGTCTTAATACTGCTCTCACTCACCCTAGGGTAAATCAGGATTAAGACCAGAGAAGTCAATGGAGTTACACCAGTATAGAACCAGGGTAAGCAAGATCTGAAAAAGACCCAGGAGACAGCCAATGACAGAAGCACTGGGATGGGGTTAGTGAAGGGAACTATATATCAGGAGTCCAGGGTTTTATTTTTGACTCCACCACTATCCCAGAGTGTAACCCCCTGCCCCTCTAAAGGGGGATAATAAATCATAGCTATTTCACAGGGCTGTCCTGAGACCCACTAGGGTTGATTCTCCACTCCCTCACCCCAGTGTAAATAAGGAGTAGCTTCACTGAAGTCAATGGAATTACTCTAGTGTAAAACTTGGGTGAGCGGAGACTCAGACCTAAGGCTTCTGAAAGGCTATGAGATCCTCAGATGAAAGGCCTGATGTGAATGAGAATTAACCACTGGCCTGCTGTTGCAGCCTGTGTAAGATAGTGGTGTTCCCTGGGACAATGGCACTTTAATGAGATACAGTACATAGCTAATGCCTCACAAACTATAACTCTTACATAGAGCAGTGGCTTAGTGGTCTAAGTATCAAATCTATAACACTTAAACTGCCACAAGTTCAAACCCTCAAGTCAGTTTTCTTCCTTCTGAGATGATTAACTTGATTTCCATACTGTTTAGGGTTCAGAAAGAGAACAATATAGCTATGTCCTAGTTAGGAGTGTAAGTCTGGCTATAGTATATTCCTTTCCGGATCTTACAAGAATCAGATTTAGATCCAAAAAGACAATAATATCCCTTAAAAATCCTGATGATTAAAATCATATCTAGTGAAGCATAAAAATGAGGTAGCAGGTTCACTTCCCAGTGAAAGCTCAGTGAAGAGACTCTGACCGATCAACTGTTTTGTTTCATGCCCCCACTTTGAATGTCATCTGGGAACCTTTCTCTAAAGCCTTACGCTCCATTCCATCGGCTGTGCAATGGTTCTATTTCCAAGGGAAAAGGTGTTTGCCTAATGTGAGGAAGTTATTGGTAGTGCCTCTAATCAGCTGTTACCGTTAGCACAAGTGCAGTGATCAGGGGAATCAGACCACTTGTAGGCAGAGCTGTGGCTCAGTAAACGCCCGCTCAATTTAATCTCTGCTGCCCCTCCCAAAGGGATAAAAAATGGTTAATTAAGCCATATTGGAGATTGTGCAACGGATTGGAAATTTGCTCAGAGAAGTTATGAGCTGAGCTTGGGCTCTGCACCAGCTGACTGAGGTGTGTCAGAGTCATTACACTCAGACAAAGGCTGGCTGAGTTAACCAAGGTGACCCATGAAAGCCAACTGTAATACAGTTATGTTATAATATACAGGTATGCATATTATGTTGATAAGAGCAGGCTCATAAGAGACTGGATGGCTTAATGGAGTGGTTATTGGCTACAGTGCCTTTCCCTGCCAAGTCACTAGTTTGACTGCAGCTCACGTTGGAAGTGACTGAAAACCATTAGCCTTTTCGTAACAAAAGGCTCTAGCTGTAATGCCAGGTATTGCTGCTGACCCGTGTGACTCCTCAAGGAACACCCCAGGCTTCAAGAACTGGTCACAGGAAGGGGAGCGAGTTCTAACATCAAGTTCTCTTCAAAGAGAATGTCTTGCCATCTGTCCCTCCCATATATATCAACAGGGCTCCTGCTCTCACATGGGGAGAGTGGCGGCTCTCAGGCCTCAGGGCTTACACAGGCTGCATGCTTTCCGGGTTCTCGTATTAGAACAAATCAGTGGAGGGTGGGTTCTTGGGGTGTCATCTGAACCTCCAGCAAAGAGCCCGTTTTGATCCCCCAGGTATAAATTTTGTACAATCAATGGGAGATGCACATTCTCATACTGAACGGCTGAATTTGGCCAGCTGGGCAGACTTCACCCCAGTGTAACTTCACCAACCTCAGTTTGTTCCAGCAATGTTCACTTAAGATGGACTTCACCTCCCTTGACTTGAGATGTTCTAATCATCACACAGACATATCTTACACATATTACGATGAATTCCTATCCCATCCCCACTACACCAGGAGTAAATCTGACCCAGGTGGTTCTTGCTATCCCTATAAAACAACACGAACACCTCAAGTGCCTACGGTAGAGCTCTGAGTGTAGAGCCCACAGTGAACTTATATAAGCTGCATATACTGTATGGATTAAGTTGAGGAATACTTAGAAATGTTCATTCTGCCTTCAGCAAGACTGATTCAGGCATCAACATTTTTAGCAATTTCTCTAGGATTTTGTGTGTGTGAAGTGCAATCACAGCAAAGGGACTTTTCATTCTGAGGCTTTGATGTCTCTCTAGCCACAATCCTACAATAGGTTTGAATTTAATGGAGATCACAACATGTGGCGTGAAATCTTAATAAAAAACCAAAGACTTACGGCAGGGCTTCTCCCTAAAAGGAAAGGTCTTGTGCTGTCTATAATGTCCTATACTCATAAATCTGGTCAATGTCTGATCCAAATTACTTTAGATCCACTTTCTTTATTATCTCACATTGCAGCCGCAACAAATAAATTGTTCGGGCACACTTAAATGTTGAACTCATCTTTATCAGCTAGGAGCTTTTTAAACAGTGTATTTCTACAGGATACAGTAGCTGGTTATTGGCATGTGATCATGACAAAGGAAGGGTTTTTTAACTGACAAAGCTTTTTATGTGATCAATTACTAGACTTTACATTTAAACTGATAATCTTTTGTTTCTCAGTAAAGCTGCTTACTTGTCTCAGGCCTGGTCTACACTGTGGGGGGCGGGGAGGGGATCGATCTAAGATACGCAACTTCAGCTACGAGAATAGCGTAGCTGAAGTCGACATATCTTAGAACAACTTAGAATCACTTACTTCGCCCTCAAGCTGGGGATCACAAAGCACTAATATATTTCATTGGAACACTTTTGCAAGTAGGTAAGCATTACCGTCCCCACTTTACAGTTTGGGAAACTCAAGCACAGAGAGTTTAAGTGATTTGGTCATGATCACACAGTAAGTCAGTAGAAGACAGCAGAGCTCGTGAATTGCCATCCTGGGCATTAACCTCAAGATGACACTTTTCACCTGCCAGACTTTTATGCCCACACTGTATTGGAGGATGTATTATTAATCTATGCCACGTTTCTCTTTCAAGTCACTGGAAAAAATGTCCTAGGCATAGTTCTAATGCAGACCTAGGGCAGAGGGGAGAGACAGCAGAATCCTTATACCAGAGCTACATTCTCAGTGGATCTCATGGAAATCACTGGATACTATTTTCAAATCCCTGCTCCTCCCCAGAAAATTAAAGGCTAAGACAGTAGTTACTGGGCTCTTTTTAAAAACAAAAATAGATTGCTGATTCGGCCTGATGGGCTCCTGGTTTCTTTGCACTACCGTGATTGGAAATCCATGGATTCAAAACTATTGTTTATCGTTGGTAGTTCAGCAGCACTTAGAGGCTCTATGTGAGATCAGGGCCTCACTGTGCTAGGTGTTGTGCAAACACACAGTAGGAGACAGACCTTGCCCCAAAGCACTTACTCTCTGAATAAACAAGACAGACAAAGGGTCAGAGAGGGCACAAAGATGCACAGAAGCCAAGTGAAGCAGCTTGCCCAAGGTCACAGAGATGGTCAGTGGCAGTGTCAATCTCCTGATCCCCAGATCAGTGCCCTACGGGATCACTCTTCATCTCCATGCAAGCAAGTCCAAGTCTCCCATGTCTGGTTCATCAAGGATTGGAGGTGTGGCAGAGGCAGCAGGCTCACTCCTTAGGGATGTGGGGAGTATATTTCATCATCGCTACAGAAACTCCTGCAATGATGACGGTTTGGGTTGTGATCTCAAAAGGGGCTCCACTCCAGGCCTCTTTGGCAATATAAAAATAAGATACTACAGTAATATCTACACTGTGTACTATTGCAACAAGCAGCTCCCTTTCCTAATCTCTGGCTTTTAAATTCAATATATATCTTATTGCATTTCTATTGGTAAAACAATCTATCTAATCCAAAATATTAACATTTGGAAGATGCACGTTAAAGATAACAAGCAACTTCTGGTTAAGCAAGAGACCCAGTTTGCTTGTGGTGCCATGCTAGCACCTCAGTCCCCTTTCCTCCCCAAGCTGTGAAACCAGCGGTCTCATCTCAGTCTTGCACGTTAACAATGAATGTGGCAGCTTCACAACCAACAAGCCTTTAAGACACTGTATTTGTAACCTGATGCTTTAAAGAAATAATAAAGCGAGTCAGATTTAACTCAACCACACTGATTCTTGGAGCAGTGCTAATACGTTTGCCCAGCTGAACATCATAAACACTAATGGGCTAACTCCCAATCCCATTTACTTCTGTCTAACTGAAATGGATTAAAATGTGCAGTGATATAAAGCCACAGTTATGCTAGCAATACCACGCTGTGCCATGCACAGACAACTGGAAAAGGAGAGGCACCCCATGATGAGTATTCCTCAGCTGTACATATTTTGACCGAAATAATGCCGTTTCTTTCCTCTGCCTCCATTTCTCAGTTTGGCAAGAAGACAGTTGAGCAGGGCCTTTGTGATTTTGGAGAGAATCAAGGGAAGAGGAGTAGATGTCGGTGTCGTACCTTTCCTTTTCCTCTCCTGGCCACGGGGCACTTCCTGCAGTACAGTGCTTTGGGGAGCAGTAATGGAGATGAAGCTAGAGATGGGAATGGAGTTAAAGTGCAGCAGTGGGAGTCTGGATTCTGTTCTGTAAATCAACCTCCTTGCTCTACTGCAGTGGTTCTCAAACTTTTTGTGTGGGCAATCCCGGGGGCTGAGAGCTCACAACCCCCACGTAACCATCTCATGAACCTTTGAGGCTCATAAACCACGACCCCCAATTTGAGAATCCCTGCTCTACTGGGTGAAAGCAGCACGGAAGGCCTCAACCTTTTTTGTTTTCATAATTAATAAGGCATAATACCAACTCTGGGTGCTCCCCGGCAAGCAGAGAAATAACAGCAACACCTACCCATCTCCCTGAACTCCATGTTCACAAGCTCCAGCCAGCAAGCGTCAATCTCATCCAGGTCGTAGCGGATCACTCCTTGTGAGCACGTCCTGTGGACCTCCGAAATCTCAGAGGCAGACAGACTGCTTGGGGAAACCTGTGGAGGAGACTCCTCTAGCAGGGGCGTAATCCTAGGAGAGGAAAAGGAGAGCATAAGAAAGAGCTGCAGTACCTAAAGAATTTATCATTAGAAACCTCACTACAAACTATTTAGCCCTAAAGCCCTGATCTTGCCAACACTTATGTATGTGCTTAACGTTAAGCAGTCCCATCAAAGTCAACGGGGCTACTCCCATGCTTAAAATTAAGCATGTGGCATCGTGGGAGACCCTGAGAGATGCTGGCTATTTCGACAGGATGCTAAACCTTCTCGGTTATCTGTCAACCCAGAGGGATCGTTGCCATTGCAGGTGTTGTTTTTAATTGATATATTCACATAAGAAGTGATTAATGCAGAAGGATGTGTGCCCTGCATCTTTTTAAGTGTGTCCCAGGAGCTGTAACAGCACGAAAAGGGCACAGATTGACTTCCCCTCCATATACCTTGGCATTGCCTCTAACTGAGAAGCAGATGGTAGACAAGACAGCCCAAACAGAGGTAAAGAAACCACCAGCGAGCAATTACACATCACTAATTTTCATTTCCTTAAAATAAAAAGGAATAAAGAACCTCCAGAATAACAATTCAGCTGCTTAAAGCAGTGGGTCAAGGAAGGTTTTTAAAGAGTCAGATGCGGCTGCTGTAAAAAAATACTTTGCGCAGCTTGCAATCCGGGTGGGGTGAGGTGACTGCCATCAGATGAGAAAGAGGAGGATGTGCCAGGGTAAACAGGACACTGTACCAAAACAAACTATTTGAGCTTGGTTTTTAGGTACTGGAGAGGCTATGCTTTTCAAAATGTACAGTAAAGCACTCTTCACAAGCGTGGTGCTTTGCCTAGTGGTTAGAGCAAGGCACTAGTATTCAGGGGGTCTGGGCTATATTTCTGGTTCTGCTGCTAACTTGCTGCACGAGCTTGGGCATGGCTCTTACCCTCTCTGCCTTTTGTTTCCCAATCAGTAAATAGGGATAACAATGCTTACTTGCTTCATGAGCGGTGAAGGCATCTGAAATTGATCTATGAGCGGAAGGATGGTCTGGTGGTTAAGGCACTGAGCTGGAACTCTTGAAGCAAGGTGCAGATCCCAGCTCTGCCACAGACTCCTTGGGCAAGTCTAGACAAACATTTAGTTTGCGGCAAGGTGGGGTGTGAATCTACCCTGAACTAGCCTGCCATGAGCTAACTGTCCACGCAGACCCTGCTGATGCTCATTAACAATTTGTTAATGCACTTTGATATAATTCTCTTTGAAACTGTTAGTGTGCGTCAGCAGGGTCCACAGAGACAGTTAGTGCACGGCAGGCTAGTGTGTGGTAGAGTTACTCCCCAGCTTGCCATAAACTCATTGTTTGTGTAGATAATCCCTTATTCTCTCTGCTTCCCATTTGTAAAGTAGGAATAATAATCCTTCCCTTCTTTCACCCTTTGCCTTGTCTATTTATACTTTAAAATGTTTGGGGTAGGAGCTCTCTCTTACAATGTGTATATGGAGCACATAATACAATGGGGACCCAGTCTTGGTTGTGTCCCCTAGGCACCAGCTTAATGCAAGATCAGGCCCACTGGTCTTCTCCAGCGGATGGTGATGGACAGCGGAAGTGGAAAACATTACTGCATAAGGTATCTGAACATGAATCCCACGGATTAGCAATGGAGCCCAATGCACACTTCTGGCTGAGACAGACTGAATATTTGTAAGTGAGTTTTAAAACTTGTATAAAGATTGAAGTACCTCGAAGCAGAGACCTACAGTCAGGGGTTTATTTGTTCAGGTCCAGGACTGCACACTGAAAGAATGAAGATAAACTGAGCTTATAGTCAAAGCACAGGTGAAACCATGTGTCTGCTGTTTGGGAAATTTTCCATTTAACTTTGGGAAACATATAATGGGCCAAATGTATTGCAGATGTAACCCCATGAAAGCCCAGTGAAGTTACCCAAGGAATGAACTTGGCCCACACTATTTACTGGCACCAGAAGCAGCTCTGAATTGTTCGTGTTTGCTGGGCTACTCAACCCGAGGGAGTGAATTTGAGCTTGGAGGATACACACGAGGAGTTTGGAATTTAGCGAGGAGTTTTCCAAACTCCCTCTAGATTGCTGTAACCACTGAAAGTGCACAAAGATCCCAAGTTTTAGCTAGAAACTAGGCAGAGAGGTTTAGGCCCAGTTCAGTAAGATCATTAAGTAAATCCCCTCTGCGTACCTGGCTTTGTAGCTGCCAGGTTTTCTGAGACCGAGACCGGCTTCCAGCCACAGCATGCAAGCCAGCTGTGCAAAGGACTCACCTGGGTGCTTAGAATGCTGCTAGTTAAGCATTCACAGCAACCACTGAAAATGCTGCGGTCATCTGGGAACTTTCCTTTTCTCAACAGCACTTTCCTTTCCAAGAAAGCCTGCCAACTGAGGGCTGGGGTCCTGCTTCTTGGGCCCGCTACGCTTTCAGGAGTCCAGCTCTGTGAATGCCTTATTGTGCCATTATGCTCCCTAAATCCTGGCCTTAGGATGTAGAAAACTGTTAAACAAGCATCTTACCAAACAACAACAGTTTGCAGCTCTGAAGAGCCTTTCATCTAGGGAGCCCCAAGTGTTTTACAACCATGGATAAACAGAGCCTCACAATATCCCCAGTTTACAGATCATGGACCAGACTGATTGGTCCAAACTTGTCCACACAATGAGACAGTGGAAGACCTGTGGATAGAATCCAGGAGTCCTGATTCCCAATGCCTGCTTTAACCTCTAAACCACACTACTCTACATTTAGTCGACCGTCCTTCTCTCTTTTTAATGATGCCCCCAATCACCTAGTTCTGCACAGGAAAGCTGCCCACCCTGGGATGCCATTACTTGCCTGACATATCCCTGCACACAGCTATGTCCAGGAAGGACTTAACAGCCATTCCAGACATTCCTTTTCTCCCAGAAATCACGCTCCCTCACTTTAGTCTGAGCAGAACTTATCGCAGACTTGTGCAGAGCCCCGAACCTGCAACATTTTTATTTGCAAGGTTGATCATGAAATGATTTGAATTAGCACAAATGTGCATGGGACTCAGGTTAGCGCTCTCCTTATTCCTCCAGCCCCGCTCGGCCAGGTCTGCGTTACACTGGAACCTACTAAGCATGCTACCAAGTCTGACGCTGCCTCTGGCACAAGAAAAACCACCCAGTGCACTGAGCTGCGTTAGGCTCTCTACAACCAGGCTTCTCCTTAACGCTAAAAGGGGGGTGGCCCCATCAGTCTTTCATTTATTTTTACTGCTCCCTTAAGAGAATCCTTTAGCCCTAAAAAAACAAGGAGGAGTCAGCCCTAGGCAATATGACAATGATACAAGAGAGAGCAGCTGTCAGTTCTTTGGGACACTATCAATCATTTAATGTGTTTTCCCCACACAGCCTGAGAGAGTTTGCTGGCTTACCTCCCTCTGCCACCCTGTCCTACAGCCTTAGGAGCTGCCCATACAACAGGCTGTTCTCCTGCACCTTAGGAGCTTCCACACCAGTCTCAATAGATGTAAACATGGAGCTGCTGAATTTGTTTTACAAAGCAGCTCGGTGGTCTGAACACAAGCCCAGCAGCCAGGAACTCCTGAGTTCCAAACCTCCCTCTCCTACTTGCTGTCTCTGTGGCCTCAAGCACTTTCTACCCAAGTTTCCCCTTCTGCTAAATTGGTTTCATAATATTACTGACTTCAGGAGTAATAAACATGACATCACATGCAATTTTTAATGGTATATCTTATTCTTTTTAAAAATAGATGATGGTTATCAATAAGAATTCATCTGTTCTCCACACTCTCCATTCTTGCCTCTTTTACCCTGCATTCAGCAGAATCCCAGATTTCAAGAGAGCCATCAGGAATGACCAATACGAAAGCTTTGGGCCTAGGTCTCTTTGAGAACAATCTATCTTTCGAGGAATTAAATACTTTCCTCTCACACCACGAAGGATTAAGCCATTTTTTCTCTTCATGTGGTGCTTTTATTTCTTTCTGTCTTGCGAGCATTACTACACATCTGTTGGCAGCAACCTCCCACATGTTTTGATTCCGAAGTCAAACAAATAACCCTACCTCCGGCTAAATCTGTCTGCATGAATCTCCTCACATTGGTCCCTGTGATATCAGAGGGTTTTTTCCCCCTCAGAGCTCACTGAAGGGATGAGTGAGAATAATCATGTGGACGAAGTGCCACTTCAGGAAAGAAATAGCCAGCCTGGATTTTTATATATACTGCTCTGTACAGAGCTGGGAAATTTAATGTGAAAAAGCACAAGTGAAAAGTAGGCTACTCCAGCCTCCGCTGAGATGTGGTAAGCCAAGCTATGACAGCTATTACAGTCATTTACTTTGAGGGCTATCAGATGGGGACGAGAAGCCAATGAAACTCTTGTTATTCTTAGACTGTGAAGCTAGAAGCAGAAGAATGTGGTTGTTAAGGATAAAGCTGCTTTTTCAAGGAGCTCAGGAATCCTGCCTCTCTCTCAGTGAGGTACTGTTTCCATCATAATGAGCCGATGCTCATCTACGCCAGCCAGAAAGGAGAGACTCTGTGCCTAGGTAGTCAAGTATCAGGGGGTAGCTGTGTTAATCTGTATCCACAAAAACAACAATCTGTTAGTCTTTAAGGTGCCACCGGACTCCCTGTTGTTTTTGTGCCTAGGGAGGTTAGCAGCTTACACAGATGGACAGGCAGACACGGGGTTTTAAGTCTGATAGGGCTCTCTGCACATTCCCAATCACACACACCCTACCCCACCAGTCACAGTACCACCAACAGGCCGGGAAGTGTGTGTGAGGGGGGTAATCAAAGGAGGTGATGGGGCCAGGCCTATCTTATTTTGTATAGGGGGTCCTCTGCAAAAACAAGGCCATCCTTTAGTTTTGTACAATGATCATTTGTGATCACATGCTCACGCCTCCTGCACAGTGCTCAGTAAGGAGCGTGTGCAGTTCAACAACTGCCCTGGCAAGTCGCGTTAGTGCACCCCAGGGATCCAACACTATCTAGCACAGGGGTCAGCAACCTTTCAGAAGTGCTGTGCTGAGTATTCATTTATTCACTCTAATTTAAGGTTCCGCGTGCCAGTCATACATTTTAACGTTTTTAGAAGGTCTCTTTCTATAAGTCTATAATATATAACTAAACTATTGTTGTATGTAAAGTAAATAAGGTTTTTAAAATGTTTAAGAAGCTTCATTTAAACTTTAAAATGCAGAGCCCCCCGGACCGGTGGCCAGGACCTGGGCAGTGTGAGTGCCACTGAAAGACAGCTCGTGTGCTGCCTTCGGCACCCGTGCCTCAAGTGCCTACCCCTGATCTAGCAGAAGGTACTGAACTGACAAGTCTTTTCTGGAGCTTTGCCATGCAGCAATATTTGATCAACTGTAATTGTGGGTGAGCAATCTGAGTTCAAACTGGATGATATGGGATGATACATTAAAATCCCCAATTAAGAAATGCTGACAGCCAGATACCAATCTCTTTTACACTGAGTGACCCCTTTCGCCCTGCAATACAGCAGATCAGGATCTGCCTGCAAGTCCTCGTTCTGCATTTTGAAGCTGTTCCTCTCCTGGGGCGAATTAAAGGGTGGAGCTCTTTTTTTGCCCTCTGAATGAATGTGAGGTTAATGCTTTGTCTTAGGTGAGATGAGTTGGAAACATCGGCTCACCACCAGACACTGAGCTCCCACTTCCCAAACACAGTGTCCCAGAATTGCCCATCACATGAGGAAGCCTCTTCTCAAGTCTATTTTCTTCCAGGCCTCAGAGACGTCAAGGTGGCCTCACTCTCTGCCAGTGGAGGAAGGCTACGGGTTCAGTGCTTCCACCCTCTAGACACACTGAGTAGTACCCTACTCCACAAGCAGTCCCACTGAACCGACACAAGCCCTACATAGGAATGTACAACACCACAGCTACACACTCCTGAGATACCTCAGGATGAACTGTTTCATAGTATGACGGGCTACCACGCAGAAACTCAATGGAATTCCTCCTTGCCCACCCTCCCACACAAATGGAGATTGTCTTGGGGAGGCACTGCGATTCAGGGCCCAATCTAATTCACAGCAAAGTTCATGGAAAGGCTCCTACAGACTTTGATGGGCCTTGGACTGAGTTCTTGAGCATCTGACTGGAAACATTAACGGTCAGAATCTTGCATTGATTTAAATCAGCATAGGCCGATTTCCACCAGCAATGCATCCTGCCCTGCATCTCAGTATACCTCAGCTACTGCAGTGGAGTTAGTCCAGTGTTCCTGGAGTCACTAATATCAAAATCTGAGCCTGAGACTCTTTGAAGCTATAGAATCACGTTGTAAAAGGGTCATTTAACTTCTTCATCCTTCCCAGCTAGATAAACGGTGCCCAGCTCTCCCCTAAATACAGCAGAATTCTTTTGACTTCAGTGAAGTTAACTCTTGAATTACATCAGTGTAAATGAGACGAGAACCAGACCCGTTGAGTATTATAGTGTTTACTGAGGGCCAGATTCTGACTGTGCTTGTAACGCCACTAGCATCAGAGAGAGTTACTTCTAATTTATAGCAGTGCAAAAAATATCAGATTTTGCTCCTGGATAAGACAAACCGAGGTCCTGTCTGCTCTGTGTAGACGTTCAAGCTCCCAGAAGACCCTTTGTAAGAGCAGGGATGTCCCGACCAAATGCGATTACACTGCCGTGTAATGTGCTGTGAGGAAGCTGTCTACTACCCTGATGGCACAGGAATCCTTGTAGATGATACCACAGAAGGTGGCTGCCCTCCTGTATGTATACAGTGAGTGGGGCACTTTGGGATGCTTTGGAATGAAAGGAATCACATATCACACTTATGGATTGGTTCTGGACACTGTGTAATAAGAACCAGGATGAAGAGAAGCGAAGCGAAGCTGCCTCATCTGCCATTAACTTCCTGGATGGGAAATGAGCAGGCACTCGCTGTCAATTCTCCCGCATTCTTCAGCAACTTTATAGCATCACGTGTCACACTTGCCATGTGCATGACAACAGTGTCACACATAATGACATGCAATCACAGGAAGAGCTAGAATTGAAAAGCAAAGCGCGGTGCCAGCTCTGACAGCTCTCTGCAAACTTAGGAGCTGAAGCTTGCAGCAATATTTGCACAGATCACATTTCCTCCTTGAAATATCACATCATGACACAAATGTCAATATACAAACATGCTGCAAGGAAACAAACAAGCACAAAGCAACAAACTTTACTGTATTACAGCTTTCAAAAAACCGTCTGTGGCTGGGATATTTCGGATCATGCCAAACCCGGGGGCCTGATTCTCCCCTCACTTACACCGCTGTGAACTGGGGATAGCTTCACAGAAGTCAGAGAGTTACACTGGTGTAAATGAGAGGCCAATCAAACCTGCTATCTGTGCTTACAACTGATTTTAAAACAGGGCTGTCAAAGAATTCATCACAGGAGATACTTTAATGTATTTACCCTCCCTGCACCAGATGGGGAACTGAGTCACAGAGAGACAAAGTGACTTGCCCAAGTCACACAGAAAGCCTGTGGCAAAGCAAGGAACTGAACCTAGGTCTCTTAAGTCCCAGGCTAGTGTCCTAGCCACTGTCTGTTCAATAGCCAAACTGCTCACTGCCATCAGAACACCACACTTCAGATGCAGGAGTAAAAGACGAGACTATGTGACTCAGTGAATGAGAATCGGGACACCTGGGTTCTTTGTCTTGTCCACTGACTTACTCTGTCACCTTGTGCAAACCACCTAATCTCTTTGTGCCTTGGTTTCCCCATCTGTGAACTGAGGCTACAGACCTGTAAGCCCCTATGTAAAGCGCTTTGGGGGCTATGGATGAGTGCTCTACAATTGCCAAGTATTATTATGTGCTACAGGAGCAAAAGGCAAGCTAAGTTCTAAGAAAGATCCAAAGGGTGACGTCAAGGAGCAATGCACTAGGAAATACAACCACTGTCAGTCAGACAGTGAAAGATGCCACTGTAATAACCCTCCAGATTTCTGGCTAGGACTTCAGAAACTAAACAAAGACTAACCCTCGGAGATTCCCTCCCAGGTTTTACACTGAGCCCAGTGCAATCTAGGATAGGGCTTCGGGTCTTTAGTAAATTCTGTATGAGTATTCATACAATGCAGGCATAAGCAATAAAGCTTAGACTTATGAAAATCACTAGCAAGTATCAGTGCTTTGAGTTAAGGAGCACCCAGTCACCTGGAAGATAGGAGTCACCATCACCAATGCATCTTGCTCAGGACCAGCCAGAACTGACATTAACTTTATCTATTAACCTAGCTTTCCGGTTAGCAATGCAAAGCAGCAGTCCTATGGTAAGTCACCAGGAAAGCTCAGCACAGTGGGTCTTAAAGGAAAGCCTAATGCTCTTTTGGAAAAAATATCCAACTGCAATGAATATTTCTGTTTCACTGGTGCAAAGAGATGATTGAACAGATACAAGGAACTATACTGCACAATCGGGCTGTAAGCCTTTATTAATCCTAGTTATGTAACTTGCTTACTGAACAGCCAGCTGCAACAGGTGACACTTTGAAATGTGTCCAGGTGGTGATGTGCAAAATGTTGATCTTTGAACCTCAGCAGAATGAAGAGTTTATTTTTAGCCTGGCATAAAAGTGCAAAGATTAATATTCTGTGTGAATATCAAAGGGACAGCACGCCTAGGCAATTTACTGTATTGACAGTCATTAGAACGTACTAAGTCTGGTAGAGATGCAAGTGCAGACTGATGGTGGCTGGGGGATCCTTTATGCATTATCAGTAAATATGATACTGCCCTGTTAATGGAGCACTGATATGCATAGGTCCTGTATATCACTATCCCTCTGCAGAAAGGAATTTAAAATACAACATTGCTTAACCCAATGTTGAGATACCAGAAAGAGATAAGGGCTTGTCTACATTACCCGCTGCATCGACAGGCAGTGATCGACCCTGCAGGGGTCGATTTATCGCGTCTAGTTTAGATGCGATAAATAGACTGCCGAGTGCTCTCCTGTTGACTCTGGTACTCCACCAGGGCGAGAGGCACAGGCGGAGTCGATGGGAGAGCGTCAGCCGTCGACTTACTGCAGTGAAGACATAGCGGTAAGTAGATCCAAGTACGTCGACTTCAGCTACGCTATTCACGTAGCTGAAGTTGCGTAACTTAAATCGATCCCCACCACCACCCTAGTGTAGACCAGGCCTAAACCTTCACCCAGTCTTCCAATCATCTGGCTAACAGTGGTACAGGTCTGTCTCATCTTGCGCAGGGGCTCCGTTCCGCGGTGAGCGCGTAAAGCGAAAACTGCGTATAGTCAAAATTACATTGAGTTGAATGGCGGGCAGAATTGCCTGCACTACAGAAACAGTATTTAAATTGTTATTTTTCTCTTTTTTTTTTTGTTTTTGCCAACCGCGTAAAGTTGAAATCGCACATGTTAAATGCGCATAAGATGCGACAGACCTGTAACTGCTGTGTTAGCTATATACTGAGAACCTGAAAATGCAAGACTGTATTTAACTCATGGCTTTGAGATCCCCAGAATACCAAAGGTGCGGATTGGAGTCTATAGTTGCTAATGTATAGTTGCTAATCAATGGTACAGCCCTAAATTAAGGTTTCTCCAACATTTCAACATAAACATTACAGTTAATTTTCTTAATTTCAAAATTACCTGGATTTTATGGAACAGCCACTGTTTGCTCCTTACATGCTAACTGATTACTAAAAACATATTTATTAATATGGAAAGATGTAACCGACACAATGCATGATGCATTGTTATTGATCCTCAATAAATATGTGTAAAACAAGCCACTAGTATTATGGAAAGTGTCTTATGATGTCTAACTCAATTTCATATTGGGGAAAATAACAAAAGCATTACTGTATTTGTTTATTACAGTATGATAGTCCTTCCATGGTTCCTGTTCAACTGCAGTTTACTCACCACTACTAACTAAGAGTAGTGTAAGGGAGGAAGGATGGGATAGCTCAGTGGTTTGTGCCTTGGCCTGCTAAACACAGGGTTGTGAGTTCAATCCTTCAGGGGATATTTAGGGATCTGGGGCAAATATCTGTCTGGGGATAAGTCCTGCTTTGAGCAGGGGGTTGGACTAGATGACCTCCTGAGGTCCCTTCCAACTCTGATAGTCTATGATTGAATATATATTAATACAAAGTGTCTCTTGTAAACAGAACCACTAAACTTTATGTGAGTTTGGAATTTCCCCTTATTTGGCAGGACTCCAGCACCCTAATAAAAGTGATTCTTTGTACCTACTATAGATAGCACTTATATAGATCCTAAAAGGCTTTACAAATGTTTAATAACTAACCTTCACAACACCCCTTTGAAATAGGTAAGCAATATCCTACCCACTGAGGCCCTGAGAAGTCAAATAACTGAACCAAGGTCACACAAGTGGCAAAGTCAGGAATAAGAATTGCTAATGCCCAAAGCCTTGCTCTATAAATGCAAAGTGCTCCACTTAGGAAGGAACAATCCACTGCACACATACAAAATGGGAAATGACTGCCTAGGAAGAAGTATTGTGGAAAGGGATCTAGAAGTTATAGTGGATCACAAGCTAAATACCAGTCAACAGTGTAGCACTGTTGCAAAAAAAAGCAAATATCATTCTGGGATGTAGTAGCAGGAGTACTGCAAGTAAGACACAAGAAGTAATTCTTCCGCTCTACTCCGCGCTGATACAGCCTCATCGGGAGTGTCCGCTTCTGGGCGCCACATTTCAAGAAAGATGTGAACAAACTGGCAAAAGTCCAGGGAAGAGCAACAAAAATCATTAAAGGTCTAGAAAACATGACCTATGCGGAAAGACTGAAAAACTGGGTTTGTTTAGTTTGGAGAAGAGAAGACTGAGAGGGGACATAACAGTTTTCAAGTATACAAAAGGTATTCAAGGAGGAAGGTGAAAAATTGTTCTCGTTAACCTCTGAGGATAAGACAAGAAGCAATGGGCTTAAATTGCAGCAAGGGCAGTTTAGGTTGGATATTCGGAAAAACTTCCTAAGGTTAAGTAATGGAATAAATTGCTTAGGGAGGTTGTGGAATCTCCATCATTGGAGATTTTTTAAGAACAAACACCTGTTGGGGATGGTCTAGATAATACTTAGTCCTGAGTGTACTGAGTGATGATACTGAGTGCAGGGGACTGAACTAGATGATCAATTCAGGTCCCTTCCAGTCCTACCCTTCTATGATTCTAAAACTGACATGCTGCACAGTAAGGCCAGGATTTTCAAAAGCGTTCAGGACCCATCAGCTCCCACTGAGGACAGTAAGAGCTGTTGGATGTTGAGCTTTTTTGAAACCTGGCTGACAGCGCAGTAAATCGACCCTGAGGCTGGCACAGCTATGCAAAAGGAAAGCCTATTTCATTCCCAGTGAAGTCTCCTGAAGTGTGCAGAATTTGGCAGTGCCCAGGTAATTGGTGTGAAGCTGTTCATATTAGTCTCATGAAGACAAACTCTACTACCAAACTCTTACAGTGAGATTAAACGGATCCAGTAACTGGTAGCTGAGCTCACCCTGGACTCAACAGCTACTTTAGCAGTGTAGTTAGTTCCTGCTCTATGATATGCACAGAGACAGGGTAAATACTGGGGGCCTGAATCTAATTTCACTTATGCTGGTTTTATGCCAGTGTAACTCTTCTGATGTCCATGGCATTACAACTTATTTGCACTGGTATGAGATCTGAATCCACCCCGATCCTAGATCTTCTGAAGTACAACACTGCACCTGCGCTTCTCAGCCTTGGGAAGCAAAACGTCCTTACTCTGGATTATCGGGACACACTCAGTGTTGCCACTTGAATTATGATCTGTATTGCTTGATATGAGACGATGCGCAAAAGGATGCTGCACATTTTCCAATCAGTTATAATAATAGCATTTCTGTGAGGCTTTGGTTGAAATCTACCCCTCCAGTCTGGCACCAAAGAAAAACAGCTACAGTTACAGATGGCTGAATGCTTGGTTCACATTTACTGAAGGTAAGTTTTAGATTCTCTGAGACAGCAATGCACTAGAGGCCAGATGCTCCACTGTCCAGGACCTTCTGCAGTAGTTTACACCTGTGCAGAATGATTAAAAAATACTGCTAAATCAGTGCTTTGCACTCATGTAAATGAGGGCAGAAGGTGGTGAATCAAACACTTTCCCCTGTTATGCTGCATTTTGGGAAGGAAATGCAGCATTGTTTCCCAGTGCAACCATCCTTGCCATTTGTCTATGTCCTGCACCAACAGCTACTTACAATGACACTGATGCAGCTGACAGAACTGGACGCTGAAACGCCCTGTGTCTTGAGGCCAAGTAACAATCCAGGTGCCCACTCTGTCACAGCAATCACTACACCCTGATCACTGATCACACTTGCTAGCAGCAACAGGCAGTTATGTCTACATGTGGACTTAGTCCTAGGCTTCTCCTAAGTGGAGGCTGTCAAATATGTTGAATTAAGTCATGGATTTTCGAGATAATGTTTCTTGGGTATAATAAGCTGAGGGATCAAAACTCATTTCACTCAGGCCTTGTCTGCACTGGGAGAGCTGGCTTTAATAAACCCAGTTTAAACAGAGTGCCTGCTCACACAGTTTATATGCAGCTTGCCTGGCTCATCTGTATTCAGAATGGCCCTTTGAAAACCACGTGCAGAAGTCTGATCTAAATCATGTCCTTCACTAATCTAGAACACTTGTTCAAACATGGCTCAGTAATGGCCAGGGGAACTGTATTTGCACCTTCAAAACTGTGTCTGCTAATATAATTGTATCTGCTGTTTACAAAGGGGCTTAGTGCACACAGGCAAGGTGTCTGGGACAGATTGTCAAACTTGAGACTGGAGAGGAACAGAGAGAGCATTTTGGAAGAATGTTCCAGGGTAGGCTGAGCAGCAGGGTCCCAAGCCACTGTCATAGGCTGCATTCACTTGCACTGGTGTAAAACAGTATTCCTAAAAGTCAACACATCCCCCTCTGCCATATGCAAACACGCACACAGGGGATCAGGTACTTCAGAGACATTGCTTGGAGCGAGGCAGAGCAATGAAAGCAAGAAAGTCTACAATTTAATAATGTGATCCTTTAGAAAAACCTGCACCCTTGATTTATAACAATATGGAAAAAAAATGGCCATTCAGGCCCCGCTTTCACTATAATCTAAAGGGAAATTGGTGACCTGAAAGCCATAAATCTAAAGAACAAGGCAAATATGCTCATAGAGTAAGAAAATGAAGAGTTAATTTAAGTTGCCACAGTTTGCCTAGCAAGGTGATGGAACATCCTCCTTATCAGGATCACAGAGCAAATTCTCCAGCCACACGCAGGAGGGACAAGCCTTAGTGTATAACAATAAATATTTAATTTTAAAAAAACCCTTGCTCTGAGTGCTTAAATTCCTGAAAGCAGCCAGCAGAGCCTTCCTTTTAAGTCCTGCCTGGTCTTTCACAAACAACATTTCTTTGTACTCCACAAACTATCTTCCTTTTGAAAAATCCCTCGTCATGCGCTGTCCCTGCTGCGGTTCTGATGCTTGTTTCTTGAATGAGAGAAGGAACAGAATGCAAGAGAAAAACAGCTTCCTAAAAATATGTGCGGACTTTTACCAAGCAGCCATTTTGTCTTATACTTCTCTGATTCAGATGCCCAAGCTGCCTGCACATAAATGCCAGACACGTTGCCATGGTTATCTCTGTTGTGCTAATGTGTCCATTTGGGGACCGATCCCAAAGCTAATCAACTTCCCTTGCCGATGGCCCTAATAGTACTTTGCAGTGCAATTAATCAGGCAAACGCAAATGATTACACTGCTGCCACTCGGCTTCATTCACATTTCCACTAACTTACTTATAAACCTGGAAGATCTACACAGGCAGGCGGAGGTTTTGCTGGCATCGGGCCATAACCTTGTTTCACTTGGGAAGTGATTTTATGCTGCTCAAACACACTGCAGTGGAAATGCATCTCTGTTTTCTAGAAAGAGGAAAAAACACAGAGGCCATTCTTATTAGCCCAGAGTATTTTGTACTGCTCCAAAGTCAGCCCCTGCCAAGTCTGGTTTTACAAATCCATTAGCAAATTAAGCAACCCTGAGTTACAGCAGGCATGTGAATGTGGGGAGGAGAGAAGTAATATGAAAGACCCCCTCAATGTATTTAATAATAGCCCCTTGTTATATCTCCACAATTATTGGGAAGAGACATTCCGCTTCATATACCTTAGATTAAGGCTTTACTTTCAGATACCAGAAAGGGTTAAATACACAGTGCAATCCTGAATGGTACTTGAGGTTAAAAAAATGAGAATGTCTGCAGCAAGTGTGACCAATGTCATGATTTTACTGTGAGCTCCACAACATTTGGTGTTTTTCTTCAAGCCCCAGCTCCTGGAATCCAGTGATTAAGTAAAAATCTCAGCTTTAGTTTTAAAAGCCAAAAATAAACTTTCTAGGTCTTGTGGCTGCAGAGAAGATATTGAAAATGCAAACCCTAATGGCTCAGAAACCAGACAGAAATGCAAAAGAACCTCAAAAGTAATTCTTGGGTTCTGTCTCATGACTCTTGAATGCTTGGGGCTGGCACTACCAGAATTACGTCAGTAGTGCCCTGAAAGAGGGATACGTATGGTCTGTTAATGCATTACCATTTGGCAGGAGGTGTTTTTGAGGAGGGAGGACGGATTTACAGCTGGCGTTAGGGGTAGATGATACCTAGGGAGCTTACTTTCCAGACATTGGCAAAATAGCCATTCATCTTCCCAAGGAGCATGGGCCAGTGGACAGAGGCAAGAGGGCTGCTATTCTGTGCCCTTACCCCTATCCTGGCTTGGGAAGAGCCCCACACCAGCTGTCTGCATAGGGGACGCACAGCACTAGCTTTGGCCCTGTATTGATTTTGTTTTGAGATAGAAAGTGAAGGTCACACTCTTAAATTACTTTAATTGCCTGTGTTGCTGTTTCCTTTTATCTGTATTGAAGGGTTTCTATTGGGTTGTTCAGAGAGTTTAACCTTTTCTGTTTAAACCGTAGTCAGGTAAACAGCAAACTCCAGGCTACGAGTTCATTACTGTGCCATTTATGGAGCAGGCAGCTAATAGACTCAGATCGTTGGCACTGTCTTACAACTCTGATAGGTTTCTTTAATCCAAACAGCAGAAGAATTGGATGGTAAAAAAGCAACTTTCCAAAACCCTTGTTCTGCAGCACAGCAAGAATTTCATGCATTGTCTGGAGTTTTCCTGCTCCACAGAGTTTTTAGTGGGTTTCCTATTTTGGTCCCTATCCTCCCTCGGAGTTTTAACATAGCAGGTTCAGAGATCCTATGAAGGGGTGAGCCATTATTTAGTTCCAGGCTACACTAACCCTAGTTACCCTGGACTGAATGGACCATTGTGACAAACCACTGTGATGATAGCTTCAGCAAGGACCTATTACCTCTGTAACAGAAAACAAAGCACTACTGCTTCCCAACAAAGCCTATGATGGAAGTCCAGTCTGCTCCTTTGCAAACCCCCATTGGTGTCAATGGAGCTCCATGCATGTCATTGAATTTATCCCACACACTACAGTGAGAAAAGAGTCTCCCTTCCACTTTGTGTTCCCTGTGCAGGGACTAGGCAGTCCTAGCCCAGGAAGCTCCAGGACTCATCAGGCCAGGCGCTGCTGCTGGCACCAGCCTCTTCAAATGGGGTGGAGCCATGGCCTTTTCCCCAGTTTACACTCACCGGAGATACTGTCCTTTCCTCTTTAAGGATGGCAGAAAGCTTGTGTTCCCCCTTGGCTCCTGGAGGCGGTGACCACACCCACATAGAGGCACGGTGCCCAGGAATTCTCCCTACACTGGTGCACCTTTGCACTGTCACTAAAACGGGGCTTAATGACTAAGCAAATAAGGAGGACGTCAGAAGGATGCAGGAATAATGTGCTCTGAAAAGCCCAGAAATGAGCTTCCTGAAGTTTAACATAGGGAACAATGAGAGATGAAAGCAATGTTACGTAGCAATGAACCTGCTATGCGGAGATGAGATGCATGAACAACATAACATTTTGGAGCGTTAAAGGCTCTGTGTGATGGGCATGGGATACTAAGCGAACAGAAAGGACCGATCGTAACCCTTGGGAAGGGGTGGAAAATGTCACAAGGACTGGGTGATCCATACCTTCCGAGGGGAACCGTTTAAAAATGGGCCAAAAAGGGAGAGTGGGCAGAGGGTAAATAATGCCACAAAGGAAAATGAAAACAATAAAGAAATAAATGTGAATGCCTAAAAGTGACTAAGTAAAATACAGATGCATTAAAGAAAATCATTACTCCATTAAAACAACATGATTGTTTTATTTATCTCAGACATGGATCCTTTAGAGAGAGAGAGAGAGAGAGGGGAAGGGAGTTGAAACCTAGATCTTGCAGTCCTTATTCCAGTAAAAACCCACTCACTTCCATGGAAGTTTTTTTCTGAGTGAGAATTGAGTAAGGAGGGAAGGATCTCCTGAAAAAGCAGTACTACCATCTAAGCTAAGAGATTCAGAAATGTGAATGCAAAAATATGTGTGCATATTTTGCATGCCCAATTGCAGTGATTGTTTGAACAGGAACTGCCAAGTAGGTGAATGTCTGGCAAAATGTCAGGGCTCAGATGTCTAACTGGTCATTTGCATGCACAATTTCTCTACCTCCATGTTTAATTGTGATACTAGCTGGTGAAAATTATGCACACAAACAATCCAGAAAATACAAACCCTAGGGTCAAGATTTGTGCCAAAGCACTTTGCACCTGTGCAAAGGGAAAGTTTCCAACACAGCATGATGGGAACTGGATGCCTCTGATTACACCTTGTGGGTTACAGAGCTTTTTAGTTCTAGATCACTGGTTCAAATCCAGCCCAGGTCAGTTACAACCAACAGACAAAGTCTGATGACCACTTATGTGAAATGAGATGGTGGTGGGGGTCTCATGTTCACATCACAAAACCTCTCCCACAGTTGGCACTGCTATTAGTGGTCTCCAGGAGAGACGCTAAGGGCTGAACATCCCATAGATGCTGAAATACTCTCTCACCCCTGAAGGTGGACTCCCAGGCCTAGGGTTCAGGCATGAGTGGAGCAGACTTTGAGGACGTCCGTTTGGCACCTTCACAGAGCACAAGAACATTTAAAATCGGCATTCTTTCCTCATAGACTCCTAAGAGAACATCACCTCTTCCAATCCAGAGGAGGGCTCAGGAGTTATGGGGCAAGCTACCAGAAGGGGTCATCTAATAGAGCTCCAAAGTAGAGATCCACCCTGAGGGCATCAGTTCATGGAGAGATTCAGGAACACAGACCTGACATTTGGCTCACCAGGCTTGTAACTGAGTCAGCCTCTTCACCTGAACAAAGCTCCTGCAGCCAGCTCCCACCTGCCTCCTTTCAAGAAGCCCTGCTCCCACACACACCCTTAGCACGCTGGGGGGCAGGAGGAAAGATGGTTGTTGGGGGAGATCAAGGGAGAGAAGTTTCCCAGCTTCCATATAGTTGAACCATCTCAGCCCTGAACCACTGAACTTTTGTGAACGTAGGCTGATGCACTGGACTTAGAGCAGCTCATATGCTATGAGCTCCCAGTTCTAGTGTCACCCTGAAAAGGAAGATGTAGTTAGTCGCTGGCTCTGCAAGTCCACATATATATTGTGTCTGCTGTGGCAAGGCACCTTCTTGGTCTCCCCAGCCTCTGCTGCTTTTAGCCCTGGTGAGACAGGCTTGGGTAATCTGGTCCCCTTTGGGACACAGAGGAAGTCTGTTCCTTTCCTCCACCAGTCCTTTTTAGAGTATATTTCTCCCTTGTGGGAGAGAATGCTGCTGCTGGTGAGGCTTACTGCTCCTAATCTCCTGGCAGCAAAACGACTTCTCTCCCCCTCTCCTTCCTCCCGGGGAGAGTTTAAAAAGGTCTCAGGCAGCCCTTAGTTGGAATCAGCTGATCCTAATTAACTTCAGGTAGCTCCCTCTCAGCTGATTCTCATTGATACCTTGGCAACCCCTTCTCAGCTGAACCTGATTCACCCCTAGTTACCCCCAGTTGATAGGGAGGAGGGTCTTTTAACCCTCTGAGACTGATTTCTACCCCTCCCTTGTAGCTGTCTGTCCTGAGTTTATCACACTGCTCAGGGTAATCACATGGCCAGCAGATCACGCACTACATTACTGTTGCTGCCTGATATGGTTCAGAGTGGGCTGATACATTTTTTCCATTTAAAGCAGTGAGTTTGCGCCTCCAGTTGTAGTGACATGACGGATGACAGACAGAGATGACTCATCTCAGGGAGATGTTAATAAGTGATATTAGAACAGGAAACCTCTGAGGGTTCTGCTCAGGGTGTGGTGCAACTGGCCTATTATAAAAAGAACAGGAGTACTTGTGGCACCTTTAGTCTCTAAGGTGCCACAAGGACTCTTGTTCTTTTTGCGGATACAGACTAACATGGCTGCTACTCTGAAACCTGGCCTATTATAGCTTCCCTTTTAACCTGGGCAAACTCCCTGAAATGACTAGGGCTACCGGTACCTAAATTCCCACCTCTTATACACCCGGACTGGTGGATCTCTGGATTACATCTTTAAAATGGTATTTTTATCATGTGACTAAGCCTGTGTAGAAAGAGGGGAGAAACCTGCCTCTTCTAACAGGGGGACTAAGAGGAGGACAAAGGAAACAGGCGAGAAAGTGATGGCTTGATGGTTCAGTGGATGAGACCCAAGCTGCTCAACTTCAGTCACAGTTCAAAGTTGAACTCTTTCTCTCATCTGTGGTTATATTTATCAGCTCTTTATCTCAAATCACACAGAAAAGTCCAACCTGTTAGATGCAACACTGGAGCCAACAGAGATGGCAGGTGATGGTAATAATTATAATTCGCCCTTATATAATTCTTTGTCACCCATAGCTCTCAAAGCACATTACAAATGTGGGGGAGAATCGCTGTTGCTGCTTTATACTTGGAACAAGAGAAGCACAGAGAAGTGAAGTGACTTGCCCACGCAGTGAACCAATGGCAGAGCTCAGAACAGAACCCACATCTCTTGGCCCGGTGCTCCAACATTTAGGTCACAGATGCTCCTACTTGATGACTGACCAATATGCCTTATATCCAGAGGCCAATCTGATTTGTTACATGTCCTGACACGCTACTGTGATCATTCCTGATCACATACAAAGACCAGAAAACTCTTTTGCTGGAAGGAGGGAGAAGTCAGCGGGATGCAGCAATGATCGTGACGTCAGGTTAAATAACTGGGACCTGAAATATCCCTTTTAGCTAAGGACCAGGGACAGGTGGAGCAGGTATGGCATACAATTGTTCCTTTATCCCCTTGTGGCTGTCCATAACCCTGATGATTCACTGATCACTATTCAATGCTCAACCCTGAGTTGGGCTCCAGCCAGTTTATTGGGTGCACTTGGGAAGCCTGACCACCAGCACTGTCATGAGGCTTAAAGCAGCAGCTCCCGCAGTAGCCCAGAAGCAGTAACTGGGAAGATGACTGGCTGCAGGGCACCCCTGCACAAGGAGCTTATAAGGAGGTGCCAGGGAATGAAAAGCTCCCTAGGACCTCACAGGATGGCCTGTCACAGGCACCTGTGCCCAAATAGCCAGCACCGGCTGAGCCACAATGGGAGAAGCAGGGCAGCCATGGCAACTAACCCCAGGCCCGGGAAATCGTGTTCATGCCTGGGGCTGCACTCATGTGCACAGAGACCTGATAAGCACATTTTAAGGGAAGGAAAGTGATTCATTTCCCAGCAGCGGGAGCAATCACTTTGCGTCTGTACTGAGCAGAAGGGAAGAATCCCAGCTGATGTGAGGCACTAGAGGCTCACACAAGGGTTCACCCCAAGCTAGCTGCCCTCAAGGAGGCAGCAGGGAAAGGCTACGCCCTACTACAGAGCGTTGGCCAGGGAAAGGAGCCACAAGCTTCCATATCCCCTTGGCAGTCATGCGCCACAAGCCAGATACACCAGGAAAAGAGAAGTGGCAACCTGCCAGCCCCGAAACGCCACAGCCCTGGAGGGTTCCACCCGAGGGAGAAGACAGTCTCACTCGCTAAGCCTCCCTTGCTCCAGAGCCCGGGGAATGGTTCCAGCAACACCCGGAGAGATGATAACACAACCCTGAGTGCTACACTTTCGTCACAGGACTCAGCTAAACTCCATGAAGACTCACCAAGGGTGGGAGAGGGGTGTCAGCACCAGCACTGGCCAGACTTGCTACCCCCCTGCAGCTGCGTCCTAACTATAAAACTTCTTCTTTTTTTTTTTTTTTCAAATTAATCCGTAGAGCTTCTGGTTCACGGGACAGTGTCCACAGAGAATCTGGTAGGCACACTTGGGGTTGAAACCACTTCACTTCTGGGGGCTCTGATTATGTTTCTTTACTTTAGTAAAAAGGATGTGATTCCTTGGTGGAGAAGGTGTTTGATTGCTGCCGGGTGGGAGTTGCTCACCCATTTCCCCTTGATGTCTAGGCCTTTTTCTTTTACCTTTTGTTTCCATCCACACCCCTCCTTAGATATTTTGCCACGTGATCCTGTTTTGCAGTGACGTATTAGGAGCTTTCTGCAGCTGTTTTCTCCTTTTACAGAACTCTGTTTCTCCTTGAGCTGTGTTTATTCCTTTATTTACCCAGCTATTAGATGCAAGCACCAAATCTCAGAAGTCTGGTTTCAATCAAGGAGCCCAGTTCAACGAAGAGCTGAGAATTGTGATCAATCCAAGCAGCACAGGTCCATTAGTCATAAGGTAGGCCTCAGAGGCACTTCTGAAGAAGCGCTAAGTGGGCTCCATCACTCTTGAGGACCAGGGGTGCACCAGGAGGATACTACATGTTAATAAAAAATACTGAGTGAGTTCCCCTGGCTAATCATCTCCAAAACCCAAACGCTTCATCCAGCTGAAGAGCCTATGCATTTTATTTTATTTTTTATATCCAGAATGTTTCCCTTTAATGTGCTAGATAGAAATGATAAATTATCCTGCATAGTGCTTCTCTTATGCAAATACTTAATTTTATTACAGCAAAGGCTTAGTCAGTCATCGTCTCTTTACCTACATTCCAGACTAAATTAGTCTTGTCCAGCGCCCATAAATAAATCAGCTTAGGAAAGATAATTCTGCCAGCAGCCTTCAGTGGATGCTGATATTGTTATTACTGCCAGCTTTATTCACGGGGGAATTCTTTTGCAGCACACTAGAACTTAAAAAAAGCATTCTGCAATTTGAAGAGATGATTTTCATTTTCTTAGGGCTGTATCTGTTTACTAAAATAGAATCTAGTAGGCCATTCAGAGCAGATGCCCAATCTTCTCATGAATTTAGGATAATAGATTTATTACACTTTATCGCTTCTGTGTCCTATGGCAGATTTTAAGATATTAGAATAGAAGCCAGGTGACATAAGAGAAAGTGATGGAATCACAGGCAATGATGAAATGGTATCAATGCCAACAACTGCAGTGGCACTCAGAGACTACATGACCCTTAGTCTGTTCATGCCTAGATATTATGGTGATTGGAGTCAAACTTTCAGACTTGGATATGCCATTATCTGTAGCTGCTATTCAGGGCTATAAAACCATCAGTCACACAACTATACTCCCAAGGCTACAGGTTCATTCACAGCTCAAATAAGGAAATATATACCAAGAAGATATTTTAAAATGGCTGATAGTGGTTTGATTTTAAAATGGTACTTAAGTCACCTGGGCTAGCTGCATCATTAGCCAGTAAGCGTCTTCAGCAGCCAGGTCTCAGATTAACAATGGATTCTATACATTAATATTTTTGTCTATAATCAACCAAAGATGCTTTGCACTGGGCTAGTTCAACAGTCTATGATGTATGTTTGGCACCCTAGAGGCTCTGGTTTAACTTCTAGCACAAGCAATTGGTAGGAGAATTGTAATTGGAGTGACTAACAGCAAAACCTGGGCTATTCTGTTTTTAAAAGGTACAAGTAGCATTCCTTGAGGGAAGGGAAAGATGTGAAGAATACTCAGTGTTTCTGGCCAAAGTTCATTTTTGATGCACCAGCAAAGCTCTGCATTTTTGATGCACCACATGCATCCGACGAAGTGGGTATTCACCCAAGAAAGCTCATGCTCCAAAACGTCTGTTAGTCTATAAGGTGCCACAGGACTCTTTGCTGCTTTTACAGCAAAGCTCTTGGTGATGCTGGTTCCAAGGAGGAAAATAATGGTGCAGTATGCCCTGGCACACTCTTGGCAAGAAAACTGTTTATTTTCAAAGAAAATCAGTTAAAACAACATATTCAGCTGGCATCCCAAGGACTGTTTCGTTCAGAAAAATAAGAATTTGTAGTATTTCCTGATTGGCTGTTTGAGCCAAAAAATACTCAAGTTCTGGCAAGTGTCTTAGTACATCCACAGAACTTCATATGCACACAGTCCCCAGCTAATGGCAACAGCTCAGGCTAGGGGATCAAAGGTGAAGTATTATGAAAGCTAACCTGCAGATTCACCAGTTTCAGTCTGATAACTGGTCCGAGCTGCTGGTTCTTGTGGTATATATTCATTTCAGAGACTGCACCAAACATGTTTCTAGAAGGCAAGGGTTAGGTAGATAGATTTTTGGCACAATGGAAGGCCCCAGACCAGCCAACCCTCATTCACATGAGTAATCCTTACTCACACAAGTAGTTCTAATGAAGCCAATGGCACTATTAATTATTATTATTACTCATGGGAGTGAGGGTTTGCATGCGCTGGGCCTAATTTGCCCCTGATCAGTTAAGACAGCTTTCTTCTGGTATCAAGTATCAGAGGGGTAGCCGTGTTAGTCTGGATCTGTAAAAGCAGCAGAGTCCTGTGGCACCTTATAGACTAACAGATGTTTTGGAGCATGAGCTTTCGTGGGCTGCATCCGACGAAGTGGGTATTCACCCACGAAAGCTCATGCTCCAAAACGTCTGTTAGTCTATAAGGTGCCACAGGACTCTTTGCTGTGTTTCTTCTGGTAGTTTAACCAATAGCTCTATACAAGGAACGGTTAGAAACACCTTCACTGAGCTTTGCAGCAAGTACCTTTGAACCAAATTCCATTATCCTTACTTGAGCACAACTCCCACTGACTTAATTAAGGACCACAAAATGTGTCCCTCTGCTTGCAGCCCATGTTTTCACCCTTCAGTGGTTTCTTCATTTCATTCTGGATTTGTGACACTATCAAGAGTCATGCAATCTGGGTTTGCAAATCCCTGCAAGAAAATGCCTGTATTTCTTTACCTGGCATTAAAGACTAGAGTTGGGGGACTTCCTCAGATACTAGCATTCTAAACCTGTTCCTTTTATGGAAATGGAGCTGAATCTCCGAATCCCAATTAACAGATACAATAAGAAAATGCTCCCTTTCCCCTTTCTGCCTCTACAATATCCTCTAGTAACAATCTGTAACCAGCATGGGTCCTTCCAGGCCTTTGGAACAATCTAATCCTCTAAGCGGAAACTGATTCACTCTTCTCTGATGTATTAAAAAAAGAAAAACAAGTGAACAGGAGGCACTAAACAGCCACCTTGTTAAACCCAGACAGCTTTTCCAATTTAGTTTCTGAGCTGTTTATCACCATATAAAAAAGCCTGATACTCAGCAGACTAGATGAAGTCCAGAGTGTTGATGTTCATGTATTTCTCACATTTATATTTCATTTATATTTATATTTCAGGCTAAATTTGAGTAAGACTAGCTGGACAAATGAATTATTTTAGGCTAGGTCTACGTATCTTAGGTCGATTTACCTGGCCGTAAGAATGGCGGCGAGTCGACAGCTCCCGCGCCCCCATCGACTCCGCTTCCGCCTCTTGCCACGGTGGAGTTCCGGAGTGGACGGCAGAGCGATCGGGGATCGATTTTATCATGTCTACACTAGACGCGATAAATCGATCCCCAATAGATAAACAGATCCCCAATCTGGCGGGTAGTGTAAACATACCCTAAATCTCAACTCTTATTCAGTGCCTGGAAAATAACTTTAATGTAGATCAGAAAAGAGACCTGGAAAACAAGCACTCAGGTCTGATACCAACTAGTCCCAGGGAAAATAGTTACTGCGTGAACAAGTAAAGATTATCAAGGACTTGCTTGAACAACAGATAGGGCCTTACCAAATTCACGGCTATGAAAAATGTGTTACGGACCATGAAATCTGGTCTTTTATGTGCCTTTACCCTATACTATCAAGATTTCACAGAGGAGACCAGCGTTTCCTCAGATTGGGGGTGCTGACCCCAAAAGGGAGTTGCAGGAGGGTTGCAAGGTTATTTTAGGGGGATTGTGGTATTGTCACCCTTACTTCTGCGCTGCCTTCAGAGCTGGGCGGCCGGAGAGTAGCAGCTGAGGCCCAGCTCTCCAGGCAGCAGCGCAGAAGTAAGGGTGGCAATATCATACCATGCCATCCTTCTGTGTTGCTGCTGCTGCTGCTGTTCCTGGCAGTGCTGCCTTCAGAGCCAGGATCCCGGCCAGCAGCCACTGCTCTCCAGCTGCCCAGCTCTGAAGGCAGAGCTGCCACCAGAAGCAGCGCAGAAGTAAGAGTAGCAGTACCGCAACCTCCCTATAATAACCTTGTGACCCCTCCACAACTCCTTTTTGGATCAGGATCCCTTCAATTACAACACCGTGAGATTTTATATTTAAATAGCTGAAATTATGAAATTTATTATTTTAAAAATCTTATGACCATGAAATTGACCAAAATGGACCATGAATTTGAAGAGCCCTAACAATAGAACATGGACAAAGGCAGTGTCTGTTGAGGGCTAAATATCTAATATGCCTGAGGTTGTGTGAAAGGACCTCTCGCAGTCAGTTTGCAACATTCCCCCACAACAAATTCACACTAACTTAATGGAAGGTGCTCTGAATATACGAATGGCCATACTGGGTCAGACCAAAGGTCCATCCGTAGCCAATGCCAGGTGCTTCAGAGGGAATGAACGGAACAGGTAATCATCAAGTGACCCATCCCCTGTTGCCCATTCCCAGTTTCTGATACCATGTAGATGGGTGCAGGATGCACGGATGGGTAGATCCTTCATATGTAGGGGCTTAAAACCTCTTCTCATTTTTAATCTCATACAATGCAGACCTCGATCTCCCGAGCTGCAATAAATATGGAAGAGTTGCAGCTCTGTAGTTGCACAGAAGAGGTGGAAAGGATGGAGATGGCTTTTCTGATTTGCAGAAAAATGGAGACCCCTGTAGGTAAACATTAAAATCCATCCAGCGTGTGCTGTAATGTTCATGCCTGGAAAACAGGAAAGCCAATGAACTGGCTTCATTGTGGTGAAATCAAATCATGCAACAGACTAGATCTTTGGTGAATGCGCAATTCTATGTATCCTTGTGAACAATTAGATAAGAAGGGCTGTACAGCAGAGTCCTCATTTCGCTTCTTCCTTGCCTGTAAGATAACAGGAGCCAAAAGCTATCTTAATTTGTTGAGCTCATACTACCCTATATAGAGAACCTTTTGTCTCAAGGAACTGAATTAAGGCCTCAGTGCCTTGGCACACAGCCCTCCATCCAAAAAACCAGAAGATAACAAGGGCTTTGGGTGCTGATCTAGGCCAGACTTAAACCAGTAACCTAGAGCTGAAAGGCTCTAAATACCATTACTCAGCCTTTGAGCCAATCTGTTCCCCAAGTCCTTTAAAAACAAGAACTTCTGCAGCGAGTTAGTAAGAGAAAGACCCATAAAGTGACATGGCAAAGTTTGTGATTTACTGTAACTGCTGATTATATGGAGGATAAATACAAGAACTACCAGTATATAAAATATAGTTAAGATAGCCTCCTTGGAGCAGTTCTCTCTTCTGCCGCCTAATCATATCCACTACATTTTAGCAGATTTCATAAAACGTGGGATGTCGGAAATATAAGAGCTGTGATTCTGGGAAGATGATCCTGTCCCTGTGATTCTGGGGAGATGAGCTTTTTGACCCACTCATTGTTAGTTATTCTTCAAACTGTCTTCCCTTTCCTATGTGTGTCAGTCACATATTTAAGTCATTTGTGTTAGCAGGTGCTGGTAGTGGGTGTACAAACTCTCCCTTGCACACCTCATTGTAAACGAGTGTCTCACCACCCTAAAGTGCTTTCTAGGTCTCCCTGTTTTGGTTTGGGACGGGGTTAGAACTTAAATATGGTAACTCTGTGAACAAAATCCCATGTTGTTCGGTTGGTCCAAGTGGGAATTTGCTCAAAGAGCTTCTATTTCTCAGTCCTCCAAAAAAGTGAGACCCTTCTAACAGCTGCATTCAGAACACTCTGCCCTGGGAGCTAGCCAAGCCCTGCCCTACTTAGATTAAACATGTCACCTCCATATCCTACCAGCATTCAGCACTAGCCAACAGGCCATCTGTAAAAAAACATTCTGTTTTCTTTTAAAAAGTAGAGCGATAAATCCTTGAAGCCCCAGCTGAGATAGGAGCCCTACACCCTGCACAATCACACAACATGATACAGTCCCTGCTCTAGAGTTTACCATCTACATAAACAAGACAGACAAAGGGAGGAAGGGCATACAAACGCACAGAGAAGTGAAGTCACACGGCAGGTCAGTGGTAGAGAATGCAGGTCTCCTGCCTCTTCTGATGAGTGCCCTATCTACTATACCACATTACCTCTACATTGGGCTCCCCTGAAAGTGCTGTCAGGCTGCCAGGTAGATGTCTAGAGAGTGAAACTGTATGCCAATCCTCTTAAAACAGAGGAGGCAGGTTGCTAACATTTTGCTGATTTCAATTTAATGAAGCAATTTATATTTTGGAATTGCTACTAGTAAAACCAAAGAAGTTAGAGCGTATGTTTTCTCTATATAAAAGGTTGCCTCTCTATATAGTTGGAGCCAAGCTACTAACGTTAAAGCATCTGGAATTAATTATCTAAGCCAGATAATGTTTCCAGAATTATTTCAATAACGCAAACAGATATACACTCATTTTCATCTGTCTATTAAAGGACAATAGAGAAAGGTTTTGCAACTGACAAGCAGTAGGCACACATCTGCCAATACTATGGGCTTCAGAGCATGTGACTGTGATCCTGCAGCTGCTCAGAAATTAGCCAAATATCATCTATAAAACTGTTAATGAAGCTGCATAGGCTTAGCTGCAAAAACCTCAACCTTGGTATGAATTTTATATTACCATCATTATGATAAAATATGATCCAGATTGTATAGCTCTCCACTGTAGTATGGAAGAATGGGTACAAAATATTGGAACCAAATAAAACCAAGCTTTTTGTGGGGATATGTGAGGTCACACAAAACCAGGCCTGTTTTAAGAACACCCTTTCTTAATTAAATTCATGATCCACTGCATTCATCCTGAACCCTGAAATCAGGGAGGATGGTTTTGATTCTATAACAAGACAGTGCATGGGAGTTCTCAGCAGAATCACTTCAGGGCAGCTCACAGTCAATCCAGAGAAAACACCCTTAACCAACCTGCCTTTCACTAATTTCAATATGCTTCTCTGAAGCAGCATAGGCTTCTGCGGGTTTCTCAGATGTTCTTCAGTGTGATGTGCAAAGGCAAAGCTCTACCAGCCCTAACACAATTCAACAAGATCTATGCGAGATCTCATGTACCCCCCACCACTTCCAGAGTCTAAGCACCTCACCTATACTAATTAATTTATCCTCACCACAATCCTGCGAGGAAGGGAAGTATTATAGAATCACAGAATCATAGGACTGGAAGGGACCTCGAGAGGTCTTTTAGTCCAGTCCCCTACACTCAAGGCAGGACTAAGTATTATCCAGACCATCCCCAACAGGTGTTTGTATAACTTTTTCTTAAAAATCTCCAATGATGGAGATTCCACAACCTGCCTAGGCAATTTATTCCAGTGCTTAACCACCCTGATAATTATGAAGTTTTTCCTAATCTCCAACCTAAACTGCTCTTGCTGCAATTTAAGCCCATTGCTTCTTGTCCTATCCTCAGAGGTTAACAAGAACAATTTTTCACCCTCCTCCTTGTAACAACTTTTTATGTACTTGAAACTATTATCATGTCCCCTCTCAGTCTCCTCTTCTCCAAACTAAACAAACCCATTTTTTTTCAATCTTCCCTCATAGGTCATGTTTTCTAGATCTTTAATCATTTTTGTTGCTCTTCTCTGGATTTTCTCCAATTTGTCCACATCTTTCCTGAAATGTGGTGCCCAGAACTGGACATAATACTCCAGCTGAGGCTGTGTCAGCCCGGAGTAGAGTGGAAGAATTACTTCTCGTGTCTTACTTTCAACACTCCTGCTAATACATTTCAGAATGATGTTCGCTTTTTTTGCAATGGTGTTACCCTATTTAGCTTGTGATCCACTATGACCCCCAGATCCCTTTCCACAGTACTCCTTCCTAGGCAGTCATTCCCCATTTTGTATATGTGCAATGTAACTGGTTGTTCCTTCCGAATGGAGTACTTTGCATTTGTCCTCATTGAATTTCATCCTATTTACTTCAGACCATTTCTCCAGTTTGTCCAGATCATTTTGAATTTTAATCCTACCCTCCAAAGCATTTGCAACCCCTCCCAGGTTGGTATTGTCCCCAAACTTTATAAGTGTACTCTCTATGCCATTTTCTAAACCATTGTTGAAGATATTGAACAGAACCAGACCCAGAACTGATCTCTGCAGGACCCCACTTGATATGCCCTTCAAGCATGACTGTGAACCACTGATAACCTGTTATGCACCTACCTTATAGTAGCTCCATCTAGGTTGTATTTACCTAGTTTGTTTATGAGAAGGTCATGCAAGACAGTGTCAAAAGCCTTACTAAAGTCAAGATTTACTACATCTACCACTTCCCCCCATCCACAAGGCTTGTTACTCTGTCAAAGAAAGTTATTAGATGGATTTGACATGATTTTGTTCTTGACAAATCCATGGTGACTGTTACTTATCACCTTATTATCTTCTAGGTGTCTGCAAACTGACTGCTTAATTATTTGCTTAATTATTTTTCAAGGTACTGAAGTTAAGCTAACTGGTCTGAAATTCCCCAGGTTGTCCTGATTTTCCTTTTTATAGATGGGCACTATATTTTCCCTTTTCCAGTCCTCTGGAATCTTTATCTACTCAATCAGCTCCTTGAGTATTCTAAGATGTATTTCATCAGGCCCTGGTGACTTGAAAACATCTAACTTGTCTAAGTAATGTTAAACTTGTTCTTTCCCTATTTTAGCCTCTGATCCTACCTCATTTCCACTGGCATTCATTGAGTTAGATGTCCAATTGCTACTAAACTTTTTGGTGAAAATTAAACAAAAAAGTCATTTAGCACTTCCGCTATTTCCATATTTTATGTTATTGTCGTCCTTCCCCCACCCCCCAGTTGAGTAACGGGCCTACCCTGTCCGTGGTCTTCCTCTTGCTTCCAATATATTTGTAGAATGTTTTCTTTATGTCTCTAGCTAATTTAATCTCATTTTGTGCCTTAGCCTTTCTAATGCTGTCCCTACAAACTTGTGTTTATTTGTTTATATTCATCCTTTGTAATTTGATCTCTGTTTCCACTTTTTGTAGGATTCTATTTTGCATTTCAGATCATTGAGGATCTCCTGGTTAAGCCAGGGTGGTCTCTTGCCATGTTTCCTATCTTTCCTACGCAGTGAGATAGTTTGCTCTTGTGTCCTTAATAATGTCTCTTTGAAAAACTGCCAACTCACTTGAACTGACTTGCTTCCCAAGAGATCTTACCTACCAACTCCCTGAGTTTGCTACAGTCTGCCTTCTTGAAATCCATTGTCTTTATTTTGTTGTTTTCCCTCCTACCATTCCTTAGAATCATGAACTCTATCATTTCATGATCACTTTCACCCAAGCTGCCTTCCACTTTCAAATTCTCAACCAGTTCTCCCCTAGTGGCTTTCTCCACCTTCTGAAATAAAAAAAAATAAAAAAAAATGGTCTCCAATATATCCCAAGAACTTGTTGGACAATCTGTGCCCTGCTGTGTTATTTTCCCAACAGATGTTTGGGTAGTTGAAGTCCCCCATCAGCACCAAGTCCTGTGCTTTGGATGCTTTTGTTAGTTGTTTATGAAAAGTCTCATCCACCTCCTCTTCCTGGTTAGGTGGTCTGTAGTAGACCTCCCTTCCATGACATTACCCTTATTTTTTACCCCGTTTATCCTTATCTAGAGACTTTCAACAATTCTGTCTCCTATTTCCATCTCAACCTCAGTCCAAGTATATTACATTTTTGATATATAAAGCAACTTCTCCTCCCTTTTTTCTCTGCCTGTCCTTCCTGAGCAAGCTGTACCCTTCTATACCAATATTCCAGTCGTGTATTATCCCACCAAGTCTCTGTGATGCCCACTATGTCATAGTTGTGTTTAATGACTAGCATTTCTAGTTCTTCCTGCTTATTACCCATACTTCTCGCATTAGCATACAAACTATGCACATTTTAGAGATGGGAAAACTGCAGTGTGCAGAGATTGCCTTATGTTGCTCAGGAAAACTGAAACCAATTACACCAGCTCAGGATCTGGCCCCAGAGGTATGATAAAGCATGATGTCACACCAGAAGTCAATGATGCCTGATATACCACTCCCCAATGGTCTGACACCCATCCACATTCCTAATACAATATTTGCACTAATCAAGTCGTGCTCAGCCATTACACTCACAAGACTGGAGACTGCCAACAAAGGGAACAGTGTGAGACAAGGCATATCCAATGGAAGTTTTGTCTGAATGGGTGAAGTGCGTAAGGACTTCACGACTGACCGTTGGGACCAACTCTTGGTGTAGACTCACCTAACAGGGTGCTATGATTTTTGAATTTCAATTTCGGATCCTGCTACTCGGTTTCACTTAGTCCTCACTGAGGCAAAACAGCCACTGGGCCACAAGGGCTGCACAGGAACCTTTGTCCTGCAAAGGGGAGTTGCGTACCATCCGGACTGATTCTTCGGAAGGTCAGGCCATCACAGCCAGAACAGGAAGTGGCTGCAGTGGGACTCTGCAGAGGCCCAGCAATGCTCGTGCAAACAGGAAGCTTTATTTCTCCCCTAGGTCACTTTTTCTAATCTTTTAAGCAGACACAGGCCACTTCAGTTTGGATTTTTTTATCTTTTGATCAGCTAAAAGCCTCAGGATTTAATCCTGATTTTCAGAGGAATCTATGTATATTTGATAGTGTAACAGAATCAGGGTAAATTTAAGGCCTGTGCATCCAGATACCAAGAAAATTGGCACAAAAGTATCCCCTTGTGAAAATACTAGATCTATATCATGTCTGTCCCTTTACAGAATGAGTCCCTGCAACTCCAATCCCAGACTTACCGAGAGGATGCACATCTTCATTAGACTCCAAAAGAGGAACCCAAATTGGATCATATTAAAAAAAATCCAACACCACTGCTACAAGGACACACAAGCTGCTGCAGAATCCTCCACTGCCCCTTCTGCAGCTGAGCCTCAAGGGAAGCTGCTGTTAAGTCAAAAATCAGCCAGCGTCTCAAACTGAGAAAAGTCAATCTAGCCTACCCATGCCTACACATGCCTGTAGACGTGGTATATCTTGATTTTAGTAAAGCTTTTGATACTGTCCCGCATGACCATCTCATAAATAAACTAGGGCAGTGTTTCCCAATCTTGGGAGGCCGCTTGTTTAGGGAAAGCCCCTGGCGGGCCGGGCCGGTTTGTTTACCTGCCCCATCCTCAGGTCTGGCCGATCGCGGCTCCCACTGGCCGCGGTTCGCCGCTCCAGGCCAATGGGAGCTGCGGGAAGCAGCGTGGGCCGATGGACGTACTGGCCGCCGCTTCCAGCAGCTCCCATTGCCTTGGAGCAGCAAACTGTGGCCAGTGGGAGCTGCGATCAGCCAGACCTGCAGACGCGGCAGGTAAACAAACTGGCCCGGCCTGCCAGGGTCTTTCCCTAAACAAGCGGCATCCCAAATTTGCGAAACAATGAACTAGGGAAATGCAACCTAGATGGAGCTACTATAAGGTGGATTCAAAACTGGTTGGAAGACCGTTCCCAGAGAGTAGTTATTAGTGGTTCACAGTCATGATGGAAGGGCTTAACGAGTGGGGTCCCACAGGGATCACTTCTGGGTCCAGTTCTGTTCAATATCTTCATCAATGATTTTGATAATAGCATATAGAGAGTACACTTATAAAGTTTGCGGACGATACCAACCTGGGAGGGGTTGCAAGTGTTTTGGAGATTAGGATTAAAATTCAAGATGATCTGGACAAACTGGAGAAATGGTCTGAAGTAAACAGGATGAAATTCAATAAGGACAAATGCAAAGCACTCCACTTAGGAAGGAACAATCAGTTGCACACATACAAAATGGGAATTGACTGGGTTTGTTTAGTCTGGAAAAGAGAAGACTGAGAAGGGGACACAATAACAGTTTTCAAGTATGTAAAAGGTTGTTACAAGGAGGAGGAAGAAACATTGTTTTTCTTAACCTCTGAAGATAGGACAAGAAGCAGTGGGCTTAAATTGCAGCAAGGGAGGTTTAGTTGGACATTATGAAAAACTTCCTGTCAGGCTGGTTAAGCACTGGAATAAATTGCCTAGGGAGGTTGTGGAATCTCCATCACTGGAGATTTTTAAGAGCAGGTTAGACAAAAACCTGTCAGGGATGGTCTAGATAATTAGTAAGGGACTGGACTAGTTGACCTCTCGAGGTCCCTCGCAGTTCAATGATTTTATGTCGGCAGGTGTGGGTGGGTTGCATCTCTTTCCAAATCCACAGGGACAAAACACACTGGTCAGTTCTCTATCCTCATTGTTCAGACATGAGGGGGGCTTCACAGGGTCATAGGCGCATACGAGGGTGAGATGGTGTTTTTTAGTATTTAGAGCAGAGGACTGGGAGTCAGGACTTGTGGGCTCTGTTCCCAGTTCTGCCACTGACGCACTGTGTGATCGTGGGCAATTCCCATTAACTTTGCTGCTCCTCCATTTATTCTGTTATTTTACCTTGCTCAGTGCTTACATTCAAACCCTGTCGATATGGTCGAAGACTGTGTTCACTGATCAAGAACTAACTCTATCTGCCTACCAACAGAATGACAGCCTGTGTTCAGGGGAGCCATGTCCTGAAAACTCACTGGATCAGCTACATAGAGGAAGCAGCGCCTCTCACACCACAGGGCACTGTGAGCTGGAGCTCCTGAAATGTATTCCTGGCTCTGCCACTGACTCATTGTGCAAGTCACTTAGCCTCTGTGCCTCAGTTTACCCACCAGTGAAATAAACCCTTACATCACACAGGTGTGGCGAGGTTTAATTCTAGATCTGTAAAGAGCTGTGAGACCCTCAGATTATAGGCTCCATAGAAAGGCAAAGTATTTGCATTTACTACCTGATTCTTGTAGGTGTACAGCTGTGGGTTAATGCTAGCATGAGCTGAGTACGCAAAGCATGTCAACCTGTCAGTCCAGTGCCTACCAGCTAGGAAACTTGCTTTTAACTGCTCATTTCTCCTGTTTTCATTCAGCTTCAAATGGCATTATATATCTGTGCTGGGCCCCTTTAAACTCTGGCCAATTCTCAGGCACACATCTGTACAAAATAAAACCCTATCAGGTACTGGGCAACTAGAAGTGGCTAGCTAGAGGAAACGGCCCTGCTAAGTACCGCCTGCCAGGTGATCTCATGGACACTCAGAGGCGGCAGATGTATTGATGGACACTGAAGACATTCAAACATTCAATGGAATTAAGCAGGTTTCAGCACTGGATAATGCAGGGGAAGGTTGTGAGGGCCAAGCCAACATGACCCAGGGCCAAAAGATGAGTCTCTGCACCTTCCAAAAGTGGTGCTAAACTCAGTGCCTGGATCCCCTCCATCACCTGCTACTCAACAGTGCTCACCTTCAGCAACCCACTTGTTTTAAGGTGGCTCTTGGTTTCAGTCATTTCAGATGGTTGTTTTCTGGGGAAAGTGCTCCTTAACACAAATCGTTTCCTCTCCGCCTCACCCACAGCTTTGACATTTCAGCGCTCCAGAAAATAAAATGTTTCCAAATCTAATTTTCAGCTTTGGATCTGCAAGACCTAGAGGCAACGCACAAGTAGGAAGAGTTCATTTCTCAAATCCCAGCTGAAAGATGAAAAGAATGGCAGAAGCTGGGTATAAAATCCTTTTGGGAGCCAGAGACTGACTCGCTGGGTAGGAAGTGACCTTCGCCCCCTTGCACAAAATATCTATCGGCTCACGGTCTAAATGCTCCCTAGCTCCCCAGAGATGGCATTTGTTTTCCTGTAGGTTGCAGTATGATTTGCTAAATATATGATGACGCACCAGTCCACAGCTCCCAGGCCTCTGTGTGGCTTCTCCTCCCCTCTAGGAATTTCACATACAAATCACTGTCAAAGTGACAGCATTAGCACAAGTGAGTTAACACACAGCATCCATCAACCTACAGCCCTAATTCTCCTTTATGCAAAGGCCACTTTACCCCTCTCTGACAGTGTAAAGGGTTGAGCTGTACCTGTTTTAAGGTCCCTTTACAGTGCTACAGTAGTTGCAATGGCCTTATTATAAATGAGAATTAGGCACCCTACGTTGCTTACCTGAGCACAGGGTTTTCAAAAAGCCAGAAGGGTGTCAATTAGGCTCTATATATCACTTACCGTAACCAAATTTGGCCTTTTTTTTCCTTAACAGGTTTGACTTCCTGATTCCCTGTGTTCCCTGAGATGTTGTTGTTATTTCTTTTTAAATCATTCATTAAATGGAAAAAAATATTCAAGAAACAAAGCAAAAATTTACTGTAGGGCCTAACATAAACAGAACTGTGGATTCATGCCCTGACAAATGCACACAGTGTTCCTATGCTCAGAACTGAAATGAGATTGGCACTATACAAATATCTGGGAGGAAGAGCTGATGCAATTTCAATTTTAAATTAACGACCTCTGAAGGGGATGGACAGGGAAAAAGTTAAGCCCTCGTACTGGGGGGAAATAAGTTTTCAGACACGTAAAACTGTGGGTCCTGAAAATATTTTTCTTTTCAATGCTTAAAATGCAGTAAGCAATGTGAAGAGTTAGCAATGGTCCCCCGAGAAGACAAATTTTAAGGCGAGTCACGTTCCTTCCTGTGCTACTCTAAACCAGGAGATGCCAGGGGTTCCAGTTCAGATCCAGGCTTAGTAGTTCAAACCCATGTCTCATCACTGTGACTATCCCATCCACACCAAAAAACGGAAAACATCTGGACCAATGACTGTAGCAAGCGGGGAGCTCTGGAGAGGAAGGGCATACACATACATCTGCTGTGCTTCCTGTTTTGTGTGATGAAAGATGCTTGTGGGATTTAAAAGCGAAAATCTGACAGTGCCACCGTTTATTCTCTGTGGGCCTGATTCACCACAACCCTGTACTGGGCAAGTCGCTTACTCAGGGTCAATGGAGTGCAAAGTGGGCGTGCGGTGCTACCACATCCGAAGGAAGGCACTTTATTTCACTCACTTTGCACTGGTGAAAATGACAGCAGGGAAACGGTGGATTGGGCCTTGTAGACGTGAACTCTCTTGGGCAGTTTTCAATTTGAAGAATTTGAGGAGAGGGAGAGAGAGAGCGAGAGGGAGAGAGACTGTTTCTATCTGCTCCCTCAGGACCGAAGATGAAGGCTGTCGCAAGCTGCCCTGCTGAAATACCATGCGCTGCACTGGACAGCATGGCCGCACCTGCTTTAGCGATACAGGAAACTGTGGTTTCCGCTTCCACTTTGTAACTCAAGGTAAAATCCTGGTCCCTGTGCACAGCTGGATCAGGTTATCCATGCGTAGGGGAACTATCTGTGGAAATGGGGCATTGGGATCCTACTCATGACACAGGGACAGAGTGTGAGCGCTCCCACAGCTCCAGGAGGCAGGATATGGGTGGTCGTGGGCACGATGGCCATGCTTGGCAACACACCTCCCCCAAGCCAATCCCTGGCCCACTGTAGAGCCATGATGGAACTGTCCTCCCCAGGGCCTCTGTGCAGCCTCACCATCCGTGCAGCACACCTGGCCAGGTTCTACTGCAATCCCGGCTTCCCCTGTCCCCTGGCAGGGGGAGGAAGACTTGGCTCACAAAGCTACGGAACAAAACAAGGTCCAACAAAATGCCTGGAGACAAAAGCTTTTTGCAAAAATGTGAATTCCCAGGCTGGTTTTAGATGGGCACTTACTGCAGCGGCAGTGCCAAGCTATCACTTTTCATCTTGAAATAAATCCCAAACTAGCCTTCAGTCCGAGAGCTGGACATTTCCGAGTTCAGACTGCGGTTAGCTATCAAAGATGACTAAAAAAAGATATTCCACACACAGGTGTTTTTCAAGGAGTAAGTCACCTCAACAGTCCCTTTTACAACTTCCCTTTTGATGTGTTCAGACTTCTCATTAAAGTTTCATTTCTTTCTATATTTTCTCTTGGGAAGGGGGGGGGGGAATGTGTGTACAAAAGTTTACTTCATAACTTTTGGCCGGCAGCTGCAATAGCAGCTGTCACCGAGGGACAAACTGTGCTTCAGACGAGGTTATTGACTTTTCTGAAATTCTTCCATCATTTGAGGAGCAAAACAGAATTTCCTGCATATAATCTGAAGTCATCTCCCCCTGCTGAGTTCCTGAAAGCATTTTTTAAATTGATTTTTATAGATTAACAACATACAGCGTCTCCACGGTGACCTGTACCATTTTAAAGGCATGGAACCCAAAGATCTTTGATACTCTTATCCAAATGATTCATATAAGTTAAAAAGGAAGAAGAGACAAGGAAAACAGCTCGGGGTGGACACACTGCTGGCAGCAGTCCAATGGAATAGAGCAGATAACTTGCCCTAAGTTCTGGTGGAGTTACCTGGACAGCTGGGTGTCATCATATGGCAAAAGGAAGAACTGAAATAAATGTTAATAGAAAAAATAGAGTCCAGTCTTCAGAAATGGAGCTGGGGGATTGTGGGCACAGTGGCCATGTCCTGCAACTTACCTGATCCAGCCCCAAATCCTTAACACAATTTGCTTAGCTTTGTCTGAACTGTAGGCATAGGCCATGAAAGACCTCATGCCAGATACTTTTTCTTGATGGTGTCTGTTAGCCCCCATTACTAATATTTCTCTTACCCTTGCTAGCCAGAGGGAAACACTGGATTGTTCCCCCTGCTTGCATCATGCTGCAGCAGTACCTTCGGCCACATTTACTACACTTAGCAGGATACAACATGTGCCAAGGGAGTCCCAAGGGAGTAGTTGTGTGACGCACTGAGAGACTTGTGACCCAAATTCTGGGACTTTTGGACACTCCCACCAGCTAGGAGTCACGATCCCCTTGTCCTGCAGTTCAACAAGTATTATGTAATCTCATCACAGGCGTCAAGTCTCTGGCTTTAAAAAAGTGTCCTTGAATTTCAGCGCAGACAGCCGATAACGTTGCTGCCTTTTGGCTATGCCTAGTGCTCAGCTTTTGTATGGATGACAGCAGTAACTCCACATCCCTTTCCTACCTGAGCAGCTATTGCCTATTTTAAAATATGTACTGAAATGACAGTTATCTAGACTGATACCTTTGTTACAGCTTGCCTTTGGTGGCTGGCTGTCTGTTTAGCAGCCAGCGTTGTTCTTTCCTCTCCCGTGCGCAATGTGTTAAAGTGGACTGCACTAAAAGATAGCAGGTTAAAGTTATCCGGCCAAGTCTTGCAGCCCTTACGAAGTCTCAACTCCCACTGACTTCAGTGGGACTCCAGCACAGGCACTGCATTTCCCAGGGGACCCTGCATGCCCATAAATCTGAAGACGATAATGTGTGTGTGGACTTTCATGTTTATTTTACCCTCTCCAAACCCCTGGGTCATTTCAAAATGCCACCAACCTGGGCAAATGCAGAGCTGGTGTCCCCTGAGAGTCCTTCTCTCACTCATGCCCAGCCATCCAAGAAAGAGAGAGCACTTTCTTCAAGGGAGAGCACTCACACCTCTGTCGTAACATCTGGCCGGGGGGAGGAGCCTGAGTTCATATCCCACCCCAAAGCTCCATGTTAACACCTTAGTCCTCTGTCGGCACATTCCCAGGCCACACTGAAGGATTCGTTTTAAGCAACAGATTGAACGTGAATGCTGCAATGCTGGGTCACGTAGCCTAAAACCTATCACCTATCCCAGACCTGATTTCTACACTGACCCGAACTAAGTCACTCGCATGTATGGCCGCTGGTGCGCTGCAAAGCTTGTACAGACCAGAGTGTGCCCTTCCAGGACCATGATGGTAGGTCTGGACAGCCTATAAAACCACATTTCTGTCTCCCCAGACAGATATGTTCTCGCGCATACATATCACTTGCTTACTAAGGGATTCTGCCCTTCACTTGTCCCCTCTTGCACATTTCCACTGTGTCTTGGCTGTCCTCACAGAAGCACAGGCCACTGCTGCATTTGGAAATGTCACCTGGTTCTACTGCATTTGATCATTTGCGCCCTCCCCCTGGATCTGAATCCTGGGACTGATGGTTTTTTACCAGCTGAAGGCTCGGTTCCACCTAGCTCAAGTTCCAGGCCTGCCTGCTTTATTTACTCTACATTGCAGTTTAGACAGCACTATAAACCCAAATTATTTTGGAAGCTCCTCAAATAAACAGATGGGCAGAACAATGCCAAGTAAATAAGTATCCCGTCCAAGGACAGGAAAAGAGACAGCAGGCATCTAGCAGCACAATCAGTATTGTGCTCACTTACCTAATCACTGGTTCAGGTATCGCCTCTGCTCCCGCTGGAACTTGGACTCCTTTCTCCCACTCCTGCCTCCAGGGATCGGCAAGTATGTAGTACTCATCTGGACTCAACTGATGTGAGTCAGGGATTTTCATGGCTGTTATCAGATCGGTACGAAAAACCTACAGAAAAAAAGCAATGAGACGGTCTTAAATGACTCGGCAGAGATGAGACATTGCACCGGGGCAGCGGCATTCCCCTTGCAAGCTGGTATTCTGCTGCCTTTACGGATTTCCCAACGGGACAGTCATGCCAGGACTGAGAAAAGAGAGGGACCCGCCTGGAGCAGTGGAAGTAAATGTGGAGAACAGGTAAACTCCTGTTCACACACTAGGATATATCATCAGGCCTTCTGTTTTCCTTCATATTATAACGCAAGGGCTTTCAAGAAAACTTCCTGTCTTCAGCTCAGCTTCCCTCCCCTTTCATGGGGGTCAAGGGGACAGGCTCCTGGAGTGGCTGCTCACAGAACTGGACTGAACCCCAGAGCCCATGCAGAGTATCTCTTTACTTCCTGATTTACTTCTCTTTACTTCTCTCACATTGTTTTACTTTCCTGTTATTCATGCTCCCAGTGAGGAGAAGACCTGGCTGACTGCAGCAGATTTGCTGAGTCATCCCTGCTTAAAGACACTGAGACAAAACTGCTCCAGGGAATTCTGGTCTTTCCACTGGGAGGCCTCAATGTCCCGGAGCAGGCTGAGATCCTGGAACTTGGTGGCCTGGATGAACTTGGACCACTGTTCTTATTATTCCAACAAGCAGAAGAGAATGCAGGCTTCTCTTCCCACGACGTTAGGGGAGAGAGGGAACAAACCACAGAATGCTCTCAGTGTGTTCCCCAGGAGAGGGAGCAGATTGTCAGCATGGGAGGTGCAGGTAACTGAGAGATGGGACTGCATGTGATTAGAACCCTTATGACCAGCACCTCTGGCCTTTCTGACTGGGGAATCTCACTGTGGGATTCACTCTCTTCTCTTCTCCTCTCCTCCTGCCACTTAATAGGCATATTAGCCATTTGTCAAATTACAACTAGATGAAAAGACAAGCAGCAAATATCTTTATATATAAACGTAATGGGCCTGACTCTCATCTCACTTACACTGGTGTAAATCAAGAGTAACTCCATTTTACACCAGTGTAGGATGCGTGTATGTGAGATCTGGGCTTTATATTTCAATCAATGCTGGGAGAGAGATAGCCAACATTAAAGAAGGGTAAAATAAAGGGTGCACTATTTTCCTCCAGGTGATAAATGGATTAAACATATTCATACAAACAACTACTTTGAACTCATCAGAAAATCCAAAGACTCCATGTTTTCACTGCATTCAGCTTTCTTGGGACATGTTGATGTTTTCTTTCTTCTTGAATGGCTAATACAGATAAGGCTGTAGTGAATGTACACCGTCACCTGATTCCCATGCATGTTTTAGTTTTTATTATCTGCTACAAATGCAGGGAAACCAGCAAAAGCCTTCTATGATCTGCCTTCAGAAACTGCTCCTTTCAGGTCACAACACAGTTCTCATACAAAATGCTCTGGGTCTTTTTTTCTAAAACTCATCATTCGTAAAGCATAGCCAGAGCAGCCCTGGCAAATGCAGAGGCACGTAAAGGCAGCCAGATTCTTTGACACTGACCTTGCCCCCGTTTCAGAAGTAAACACAGCATTGCCATTGAACAACCTGTCTCTGCAACACAGTGATTCAGGGACATGCTGGAAAACCATGGGTTGAGCTACATCCAGCATCCTTAAAGGAAAACTCCTGTCTTAATTATAAATCTTAATGGGCAAAACCAATATTTTCTAAGGGGCAGAATAGCTGGCCCTCAGTGTGGGTACCTGTGGGTGAGGAGGAAAGGTATAAGGAACCATTCAGAAACTATCTACAATTTTAATCCCAGACGGCAACACCTGGGGTGCAATCTACTCCCAAAGAAACATCTGGGGGCAGGCAAAGGGTGGGGGAACTTTCTACCTTCAGCTACTCCAGCCCTACAGCTTTTTTCAAAAACATGGTATGCATTTTTTTAAAATGAGGAGAAATTTTTTTTTTCTGGATTGCCTTGGTACTAAAAAGCTTTGTGACCCTTTTTCCTCAAGCTTCCAAGAAATATTCCCTCTCTTTGGAGAGAGACTAAGCCTGGGAAATTCCATCCCATAACGTGAATGTTTCAGAAAGCTGCAAACAGCTGAGAACAGACAGTTCAAATGACAAGACTTCTATACCCATAACTATGGCAGTCACTGCCCCTGCCCCCATTACATATAGGGATGGATCAATGGACACTTGAATCCAAACATCTAAGAAATCTTCCCAGACCAGCATGAGTATTGAAACCTGCCCCTGGAGTTCTGGTTCCAGGTTGGCTCTGTAAGTACAAAGGGTTCTGGCTTGGCGGCTGAAAAGATTTTGTCCCCTGGTGGAAACCTTGTGAGATTCCTGCTATTTGGGGGTGACATTTCAAAAGAGCCACTCATAAGATTTGATATCAAGAAGGGGACAAGATACATTTGAGGTGGCTGGTGTCCTCATGTTCTTCAGGGGAAGATGCTGGTCTTCCTGTCCCCAACGTCCCCCTGACCAAAGAAGCCAGGACTTCACCAACTGGCTGAACCCCTTTCTGAAAATGACATGATTGTGGACAGAGGCTGCTGGCAGCTCACTATCTCCTCCACAGACAGCAGGACCCCTCCACCTAACAAACCTCTTTGTCCTTCTCAACCCTCAGTCTGCATAATGCTAGGAAGTATGGCTACTTTCCTTTTAGTTTGGAGGGACTACTTTTTTATTTTACAGCAAATGAAAGGATACCAAGAGAGAAAGACATCCATAGCTAAGTCACAGGGCCAAATCTGTTTTCACTTGCACCACAATAAATCTAGAGCGCCAACAGAGGTGTTCTGGATTTACGCTGGTGTAACTAAGACCAGGATCTGCCTCACAAATATAAAAGCTCTACTCAGGGTATCACAAATGCTCTGTGGCATTATTGTTCAGAGATCCCAAAGGAGTAGATGAAGGTGGGCCAGATATTCAGCTGATGTAAATCAGTGTAGCTTGAACAGAGGTATGCCAATTTACACCAGCTAGGGTTCTGGTCATCTGTTTTCAGTATCGCTGGTAATAAAAAGTGAAGGAAGAGAACAGAAAATTGTTTGCAGAATCATTTCTGAATGGAGGCCAGATTCTACTCCGTTCCACTAGCGTAAATCTGGGGTGACTCTTCTGCAGAGAATGAACTTGCTCCCAATTTAGAACAGAATCTGGCCCAGGATGCCTCTTAAGGTTTTCTTTGAGGTGTCAGCAACACTTCTGAAATTCACAAGGTTGTAATTGTTGGTCTTAATCGCTAATGGTTATTGGATGACTCAGATGTTGAGACCAATCCCTGGCACATTTTGGGGCTCACTAACAGCATGCCAGTTTGCTGGAAACACAAAGGAATTACTAGGTTATAAAGCTGTTTCACACTTTAATATTCTGTCTGACTTCCCAAAGGGATGGATATTGTTTACAGTCTTGGGGAAAAAACAGCTTGTTTAGTGAACAGGAAAAAAATCAAACTAAATGGTGGTATACATGCCTGCCTACATGGCCAGAGCCTGCAGCCGAACACATTCTGATTCTCACTGACCCGTTAAACTGCTCAACTGGGCCCCTCCTCTTGGAGAATTCTCCAGCCCTGGGATAGTGATTTTGCTCATCTTCCCTTCCCATTTTGCTCCTGGACCTACTGAGGTTTCCCTGATGTACACTGTGGGGAAAAAAATAATTCCATAAAACAGATCATTGTAAATAAGGTTTTTTGTCCAGGGGATTGCCTGACAGCAACGATTTGATTAGAGCTACCCTGTCTCTTGGAGAATAAAGAACCATTTGTAAATGAAAATGGATGATTTCTCCTTTTCTCCGCATCTGTTATTATCTGAAATAATAACCCACAATGCCAGCAATAATATCCAGACACCAGCTATCCCTAATCAGTCTGTCTCAGGCTACTTCTGCATTACCTTATGTGTGGCTGGGATGGATCAGGTGTTTTCTTCAGATGCCGTTTAATCTGTTCTCAGTGCTTATTCTCAAACTAACTATTGCTTGGCATGAACTGTAATGAATGATTCCAGGATGGCTTCACACTTTCAATACAAAGATCAAATGCCCTGGAGGGTATTTTGGAAACCAAATCGGATACTATATAGGAAAATAGACATTAACCCCTAACTGAGACCTGGTATTTAGGTCAGTTCATTTAATCCTCAGAGCCTCAGCTGATAACCCAATTACAGCTAAGTACAAATACATAAACAACCTTTTCTATATTGCTACCTCTTTGAACAGCAGTAGCACCTTTTTCCTGCTGCATTTGTTTGGAGACATTTTTGACCACATCTATAAAGAGCTAAATTAAACTGCCCAGACACAGTCTGGCTGCATCTTCCAATAAAAACATAATTAACAGCCTCCATGTTATAGTCAGAGCTAGGCTGGGTTTGAGAAAGGTCAAGTCTTCATATGCCAATATAATTTAATTGTTAAGAACACGACAGTAACATTTTATTATGCTACTAGGCTGAAAAATTAAAATAAGATTAAGATAAATGCTAAATAAACGTAAGAAGTAACGTGAAAAAGACATCACAGTCCTTACAGTTTTGCATCTCTGAATATCAAGCAATATGAAAACTATAAATAAATATAAATAAAAAATAAATCAACCCAATGCAGCTCTAATGCATTTCTAAAACATAATGTATGTATGTGCCCTTTTAGTGATAGAGCTACAGTCCCCAATGTCACCATTCAGACCTAAAAGCTGTTTAAGTTACTCAGTATCACCAAGTGACTATCTCCAAAGGATATAAAACCTACAAGATTCAGCATCAATCTGAACCTTTTACCTTGCTCCGAGTTTCCACCTAGCCTGTTAGGACAAGGGATAATTCTGTTTCGGTGGCTATGAAGATCTCCCCTCTCTGAATTGTACATGTTTTAATGACAGGACATGAGATCCATTTAAAATCCTAGTATTTGTTTACTTGCAAATTCAATGGGGCTAAAATGTTCTAGCATTTCTAATGTGTCCAACTCAAGGCACCTTGCCAGCCAACATTTTCAGTAAGGGCTTACTCATTTGGAAGGTCTCTCAATTTTTTATGCCCAACCTGAGACCCTCAGGGATTTATTCTCAAAGGTGCTCAGCACAGCACCCATAACTTCAGCTGGAGTGAGGGAAAGTTGCAGACTCTCAGTACCTCTGAGAGGCCCAATGTTGGGCAACGAAATATTGAGGTACCCAAAACAAGTAAACACTTCTGAAAATTTAAGGTGTGACCAATCTGTGCCTTAGCTTCCCCATCTATAAAATGGGGATAATGACTCTGACTCACAGGGGTAACAGGCATAACCTACAGATGGGTCAAACTTACCCTTCTGCATGAGGTCCAAACACCATGTCTCACTTAGACTCCATTGAAAAGGCTTAAGTGAGACTCATGATCTTGTGCTGGCCCTCAGCAATTTCTCCCTTTGGGAGTCTCGGGCGAAGTGCAAAGTGCTATTTGACAACAAGGAGGATAACAGCGAGAGACCTGCAAAGCCAAGTTTTTCTCTTTGAAACAGTTGCTAAGTTTGTCAGAAGTCTCCGTCTCAGAGACACTGCCTGCCTGTGAGATTGCTGTAGGATCCCTGAAGTGTGCATTCAGCTACCTGACCTTGTTGTCAACTCAGTACTTTCAGCCTCTTCCTCCTGGTGCTTCACCACCCATCCACATCAGCTACCTGGTGACGATACTGACTTCAAAGACTTAGCTGTATAAGTCATTACCAATATGACATCACTCCTTCATGATATGCAAATAACGAGAAATCGTCTAGGAATTTTCTGGCTCGGGAGTCTGAAACTGGCACAGCAGACAAAATGCTGCTGAGAAAAAACACAGCTCGTGCAGAAATTCAAGAATGTTTTCTTCCTCCCAATTACTTTTTTATTGCAGTATGATTGTGCAATTACACTAACCTGCCAGGAAAGCACAACTACCAGGACCCCAGCTCCAATACCTGCAACATCAGGCATGGCTTTTAGTCTTCTCTTGGGAGACCGTCCCTACTTTTTTCTGTCCATAACTGACAAGCGCAGCATCAGAACTCAGAGTTATGGGATTCATTGAGGATTGGTGGGGGAAGGGGAGCTGAGATTGCCAACTGTGATAGTGACAATAGAATATGGACAGCTGTCTATCAATAACTAGACTAACTCCACCAACTCCCAGCACGGAGGCCAGTGAACAGCCGCCTGATGGCAATTTTGGTCACTCCCAATCTGACCTTGATTTAAACTGGTGACCTAAAAGCAAAAGGTTCCACACCTCATCGTCATCTCCTTTGAGAATTTAATCCTACAGAGAAACAGAAACTTTTCCAAATAATTACCTCCGCCATCACTAAAGAAGTTACCTATCATCGGATATTTAGTGTTGCAAGGGATCATGGGTTTAACTGTGCTGTGTTGATTATTCTATTATCAGCTTAATTAAAAAAACTATGCTCAGATATAAGAAATATTTACTGTTTTAAAAATAAAAGATTCGATTAAAAAAATAAAAGTATGATCGCAGAGAGTGAAGACTAAGGGGCTGATTGTCTCACACTGGTTTTCCCCCGAGCTGCTAACTCCATTGACATCAGAGAATTACTTTGGATTTACACTGTATAAGGGAAAGCAGGATGACTTGACTAGTGGTTCTCTGGGCTCCTAACTTTACTCTCCACCTTCAAAAAGATCATTCTGCTGTCTCTTGAAAAGAGGACTTTGGCAACGAATGAGCCCTGGTTTTAGAAGAGTAACCTAGCTAGGGATCTTAATTCTTATTTGCAAAGCCGCGATCACATGACTGCAGTATGTTAAAGACAATGGGTTGGATCCACCGGTCTCGGCACAGGACCAGAGAGAGGTATGCAAAGATGATTGACACCAGCCTGGAATCTGGTCCATTATCTTGATACTACAAACTGAAGGAACAGAGGTACAGAGATGCGATGTGACTTGCTCAAAGTCACACAAGTCTGTAGCGGAGATGGGAAGAGCATCCAGGTTATCTGATGGATGTGTATAAGGGTGCAGGACAGAGAACTAAACGCTGGATTGTTCCTTGTCTCTGTAGGTCATGTTAAGTCTTAGAAACTGCAGAAGCTTTGAAGCCCCCATAACAAATCAGTGATGGAGCCTCCAATTGTATCACCCTAATGGCTGTAGTAAGGGTTCAGAAAACAAAGCTGGCTTGAGCTAGCTAATCTGTTTGTTTCTCTACTTGTATGGCCATATCACCACCATATCCAGCACTCGTCAAATACACTCCCCCGTCATTCATGGACCAAACGCCATCAGAGTCGAGTTTGGCTATGTAATCTGTCATCGTTGCAATAAAGAACACCCCACCCCTGGCATCTGGAGGCTTTCTGCAGACAGTGGACTGAAAAGAGGCTCTGAATGGAGAAAAGAAAAAGTCCTAAAACTGGTGATCAGTGTTGCTTGCCACTAGGCAGTGCCGCTTTGCTCCAGTGCTCTCTGTCCGCAGGAAGACTTCTTTGGCACAGGAGCACAAAGGCAACTATAAAAAGCATTAAAAACCCTTGCTCCTCTTGCAGCAGAAAGTGGACTCATTTTATCTTGATGTGTGCTGTGTGGACTGGGTCTATGTTCCGTGGGCACTCAGCTCCTCACCATACAGACTAAGATCAACACATTTTGCTTAGTTTACAGCTGTTGCCTGGGGTTATTTATTTCATTCTTTCTCAGTCTGCATGGTTGCTTGAAGGGGTCACAGCTCTTGCACTGCCTGGGTGCCTTCAGCACCCTCAGTTGCATATCCATTGAAAGCTTATGCTGTGCAGCCTACCTGACTTTGGTCACTAGTCTGAGTAAAGCCAGGACCAGCTTTACAAATGGTTCGCAAGATCCTCAGGGGTTGAAGTGAAGCATAGTGTTGTGAGGGCAAGACCTCCCTGAATGCTACAGAACACAGCCTGCAGTCCTTACCATTGTAAAGAGGGAGCGAATCAGCGTTCTGCACAATTTCTCACCAGTGTATTGCACAAATCACAGGCCTGTGTTTTCCTGCACTAAGTCTTCCCCCAAACTCATCCCTTCAGGCTTGTCAACTCACGTTGGGATAGAAGATTAGTTCTAATTTTAAACCAAATAAGTACGATTGTATCAATTTCCCCAAAGATGATAAGGCACATTGCAGGCTGGATTTGTAATATTACTGCTTCGCTTATTTAGTCCTTCTTCGAAGACAGATAAGCCTCCACTTTCAAAGGCAGCAAGTGTGCCAACACTCTATCATGATGATGCCTCTGTTTTTCCATGAAGAACTGGAAATGCATAAATTACTAACTATCAAAGCAGAACGCTTTAGAAATGATAGAATGCCACAGAAATTCTAAAGGAAAGCAGATCAGTTGTCTGGAAATCTACCAGCAGCTAATATGCTCAAATTGTAATCTAAATGTCTTTTTGTTTTGAATTGTCTGGGATTAGGGTTGGGAAAAGACTCAATTATTCTACTCAAACTCTTCTGAATTATTTATGAAAACTAAATAAAGGATAAATTGGGCACTGATGAACTGAGGACCTGGTGGTGGAGGGAAAGTTGTGTACTAGAAAACAAGCAATTTTCTCTCAATAGGACTGTTTACTATTTCCTCCCTTCTGCAGAAATTGACAAATAGTCTTTAAAGGCCTGCTGCTTAGCAACACCGGTTCCGCTGATCTGCTTGGAAGATGTTAATTGCTTCTTCAAACAATGTGAACAGTTTAAAGAGCTATAACTCTAATTTAATAACCAACGTGAGCCACGAGACCAACTATGGCGACCGTGACGGCGGCGTAGTGACTTCAGTAATGGACCGGCCATGGTAGCTCTCTCCCTCTCACTGAACTTGGGAAGTAGCACAATCAGGATCTCAATGTATGGAGAACTCTGTCCACCTGAAAGGAGACAAGACCCGGGGCCACAATATCAAAGGTATTCAGGTGTCTAAAGATGCAGATAGATGCCTCGTGGGATATTCAAAAGCACCCCAGCAGGTTAGATGTCTGTCATTGATTTCAATGGGACTTACCACACTTAACCTGCGTAAGTGCTTTTGATAATCCCACTAGGTGCCTATCTGCATATTTAGGCACATAAATGTGTTTGAAAATTTGACCCCAGGGGCCTGTATTTAGGACTAGCCTCAAGCACAAGCAAATCAAGAATCTACTTGAGGCCAAACACTTTTGGTGGCCCCATGTCCCCTGCAAGCTCAGCAACTCCTAGGTTGACCCCACCCCCCTCCATCTCCATCAGAGCGTCTGGAGAAGCAGGAAACACCTCCTTGCCAGTTCTTCTAACTCCCTATAACAAAAGGAGCAGAGGAGGAGGTAACTCATGACCTGATTTCCCCTAGTCCTGACTTTCTGTTCTTTGATACCTACATTCAATGTCTGGTGGGTACACCTGGACCACAGAAGGTGCTGAAAGGCGTGTGCCCCTCCGCCTAGCTGCTCCCTTGTAACCAGCTCTAAATGCTATACCTCTCCCAGAAAAGAGCCCCAGGTGCCTCCCTCCTCTAGCATAAAGCTTGTATACCTGGACCAACGTTCTTACTCCAAAAGAAGCAGTGCCAAGAGATGCACAGGCTCCACCGCCTCTGGGAGCTCGGGCTGGGAATCTTCAGCAGTGCTACAGCGGGCAGGCATCTTTCTTTTTCCCACTGGCTTTTTTTCCCCCGGCATTATTGGCCCTGCCTAGACACTTGCTTTAACATGATAAATACCATCATTAAATATCAGCCCAATGAAAATGTATGGCATTGCCATGGCTCTGTGATCCTGAGAGGCACAGACAGAATCAAATCATCGTGTGCTTTCAATATGCCATTTGCAACGCTCTTATTTGCCGCCTGTTCGGGAAAGTGGTAGAGAACATTTTAAACAGATCTGAAGAATAAACATAGAATCAAAAGGAAGTCAGGGGGACGCACATTAGTGACAGGCATTACAACACATCAGCAAAACTGGCACCTTTTGTTATGGCTCCTGATACCCAATAAAACGATCACACTTCCATGCTAAAGGAAAATGACTAATCAGATGGAAAAGAAAAGAAAAAACAACAAGAAAATGGCAATAAATGGACCAAGCAAAGCAGGTGAAATTCACCTTTGTGCTGAGTGCTAGCACATACCTGGGCCTATGCCTCAATTAATTCCCCACTTCAGACATGGGGCTTAGCCGGTGCACAGTCCTGGTGTTCACCTTCTGCACTGGGGTGAATTGCACCTGCCTATCCAGTCTATTCCTATATTCAGGCTCCACTCCAGCTGTAACGAACATCTCACAGATCTTAAAGGACCCAGAAGCCAGATAACATCATGGCTGTTTTCTTAAAACTACATGAACCAAACTCTTCTTGGCAACCGCCACAGAAAGGCTCAGGACTGAATGGGGACTCTCATCCCTGAGCGGTGGTCCCTGCAGGTCAGGATTGGGGCACATTGTGGGGCAGCACAGGGAAACTGTCACTGCCTTTGCCCACACTCATAGACTCATATATAGACTTTAATGCCAGAAGGGACGATCGTGATCATCTAATTGGCCCTCCAGCACATCACAGGCCACAGAACCTCACCCACCCACTCCTGTTATAGACTCTTAAACTCTGGCTGAGTTACTGAAGTCCTCAAATTTTGATTTAAAGATTTCAAGTTACAGAGAACCCACCATTTAATTCAAACCAGCAAGTGACCCATGCCCCAAGCTGCAGATTAAGGTGAAAACTCCCCAGGGTCTCTGCCTGTCTGACCCATCACCTTCCTTCTTCCAAGGATTTCAGTCTCTAGAGCTACCAGCCCAGCAACTACTGACCAGCACTAAATTCACTTTAAAAAAAGATGCAAAACAGGAAAACATTAGTCATCAGGTCACACTATTCTTCACTCCTCTCCCCACCACCCATGGGCTGTGACTCAATCCCCAAAGCATCTTCTCTGCACGCTGATTTTAAAAAGACAGAGGGGTAAAATTCACCTCTTTACAGAGGGCCAGCACAAGTCCTGGAAGTCTTCAAAACAGAGCTTATGTGGTGCATATATAATGCAATGACTGGCGTATTACAGGGTTCCCGCTCTGTGCTCACTCCTAAAGGCTATGAGTCTGTTACAGCCCCAGCTTGGGAGCCATGACTATTTAGCTCAAGTTGTAGCAGCAGGTGCTTTTAGCCCTGGAGGTCCCTGCTTCACTCCCTGGTGCGCTGGCATCACACACGTAGACAAGGTGCTGGCCCGTTGATATATATATATCTCAGTCACTTGGTGTTTTCCCACCATACATGGTTTCAGTCAATCTCCATTGTCTTGCTACCTCGAGAAACGTTCTATTGGCCTCTCTGCCACATTTCCAGTGCAGTGTAGGCCTTGAGATCTACAATGTATGCTCTGGCTCCAGTAGCTGATTAAAGGTTATCCCCCCACGTTTCAGAACAACAATGCTAAAAAGCTGATCATGTATTGCTCTGCTAGTGTTAAACAGGTTGGACAGTCAAAAATGAAGCATTCACATTTTAACTCAACTTACTCAAGTATCTTAGAGGTGTTCCAGCAGAGCACAAAGAGCAAAAAGGAAAAGGAAGCACAAATGTGGTTCACGTTTCAAAACAACTTCTCTGAGGTGCCTGACTCTGTCCACAGCTCAGGTGTCGGAGGACAGAGCAGCATCAAGTGATCCATCCTCAGTCAGATAAATATCTAGTGGGCCAGCCTTTGGTGTACTCCTGCACCACCATTAAAGAGGGAGAAAGAATTAGTAAATCCCCCAACGTCTCTCCAGTCACTTTGCCCTCTCTTTACTTCTGAGCTGGAGGAAATAAAAGTTAGGAATTTGTGTCTGTGAGACTTCAAAGCACCAGAGAACGCACTGCTCAGAAAAGAAAAGCACACACACAAAAACACCCCCAACACCAATTTCAAACAGTTTGCTAACCCTGGCGCCTTTGGGGGTTTGCAGAGCAAGAGATGAAGAGTGTCTCATAGTAGGACACGAGGGAAAGGAAAAATAAAAGGGCATTAAAATGTTGCCATAGGAAATATAAAAAGGGAGGTAAATCTGTCAGCAGTCTGAAAAATACTTCTTTTAACCCCTTCCTTGCTGACCTGGAACATGGTTCCAGTAGCGTTCCTCTGAACGGTTGGTGCTGAGTATTGTCAACTCAATGGTGATGCATTGCCAAGCGTGGGGTAGTCTTGGAAAGGCATTTTGCCAGGTGCAGGAAAACATCTGTGAACAGCATGATGGTTTAATGTCACCTGCTGGTTTCACACAGGTTCCTTTTCTCATGTCATGTCTTCCTATGACTGAGAGATTTCTTATTGTGCTGATTTCAGAGCTGGATCCCATTTCCCAACCTTCATTACTGGAGCACCTGACCCGGACCCCGAGCTCTGCCTGAAAGAGTAAAGCACCCTCATTTTCCTGCTTCTCAACAAGAGTGCTAATTTTCTTCAAGCCTGTTTGCCTGGATTTGAATCACAAAAGATAAAGAGTCAGATGGGACTGTCTGGTAAAAGATACAACTTGGTTTCCTCACAGCAGTTAATGTTCTCTCCTTATTCCTTATACCTGTGAATTAAAGCTATGGATACTAGGAAGCTCAAGGCTTGGAGCCTTTCAGCTCTAAGTTCAAATCTAGTCCCAGGCCTGTAATGACCACTTTAAAGAGATGTCCCATTGGCTCCACCTTAGAGCAAGTTAAATGCTGAAAAAGACAACAATCCTCAAATTTGGCATGCATGGGAAGTTTCTTGGCTTGAATGAGCATCTAAAAAATTAACCACTCTACAATGATGAGCAAAGAGAGAGCTCTACAGACACATGCTCACAGACTCTCCCCACTCTTGTCGCTGTCCAGCCATTTAAAAAGGGCAAACAGCAAGCTCAATCGCGTTCCGGAGCTGCTACCGCACCTGCTCAATGGGCGTTTCCTTGAAAACATTCTCTCAGCTGTTAGATGAGGAGCTGGGTGAATCCCCAGTGGAATGCACTGACATCAGTGGAGTCACATCACAGATGGATTTGGCCCATCAGGTGTAATTACTGACTAGTCCTAACAACTTCTATCCAGGGAAGAACACTGACTTTGTCAAACCAGACCAGACTATTGACCCATCAAGTCAGGGATCCTGCCTCCTGCAGTTGCCCTGCCAGGAACTTACGGAAGGTGTTTGATCATAACTGCAATACCACTTAACTCTACATGGGAAATTACTTCAGGCCAATTCATCATGGCATCACAGACTGAAATGACTTATCACGAGATGCATAATTAGATTCGCTTTCTCGTGTTCTCTTCTTCCAGATATTTTGACAATATCGGACACTATCAACCACAGACTTCTCATATGAAGGGACACTCTCACAGGTTCAGTTCTTACCATGGGAGGGACCCATGAGTAGCAGCAGCACACATGCCCCATTCAGTTTGTGCTGTGCTTCCTGGCTCCACTGCAAATCCTGTTCTCTCTAGTGTCTGCAAGTTGTCTTTGTGATCCACTTTTTATTAGCACGGCCAGGGTTTTCAGCCAGATCTATCATACTCAGCTATGCCCTCAACCTGTCACAGCCCAAACTGATTGCATTCATGATGGCCAGTCTTGGGGTCTATGAATGTGGAAAGCACCTAGCACGCCTCTGGTGTCACCATAAACAAATAACAAATAACAAGTGTTATTATTTGAGGAACTCACTTGTCAGAGGGTAGCTGGCCCTCTGAAGGTGTCAGGAAGGCTCAACATACCTGAGACAGGCTTCACAAGGGTTAATGAGGCAACTCAAGTTTGCTGGGACTAATTAACGTACTGAATAACTGGGAGACAATTAGGTAGGCAGGGAAGCATCCAGACACAATAAAAGGAAGCTATTCGCAGTGGGATGGGGCTCCAGAACAGAGGCACCTGAGGACAGCAAGCAAAGGCTCCTAAGGGGAGGGGACTCACCAGGAAAGGAAATCAAGGAAGTGTGCTCCTAGGTGGCAGAGGCTCCAACAGGAAGGAGCTATGAGCGCCAAGTCTCAGCAAAACCTGGCCCTCACGGAAGGACTTCACCAGGTAGCAGCAGAAGCCCCAGATCAGAGGAATTATATGCTGCTTTGAGGAAGGGTGGTCGTGGTTTAACCTTTGTGAGGACCTTGACCCAAGAGGAGAGACCCTTCCCCATCTGATGATGAGAGGCCAACTCCAGAAAAGGGTTGCAGGCCAAGAGGGACTAGCTGATTACATAGTCCGATGGACTAAGGTTAACTCAACCCCCTCCAGCTAGAGATGCTGGGTTGAGGCCTATTTGTCTTACTGATTTAGCCCTCAAGCATGTACCAGTAACACTTCCTCTTCAGCAAATTAACACCACCTCTTACAAGGAAATATTTTTTCACTTCACTCCAATATAGTTTAGACTGGTCGAGGCGACCTCAGGTTCCATTCCTGACTCTGCCACAGGCTTCCAGTGCATTTTAGGATGAGTCACTTAATCTCTCAGTGCCTCGGTTTCCTCCTCTGTCATAAGGAGGTAACAATGCTTCCTTATGTCATAGCCTGCGTTCACTGTGCCAGATGTTAAGCTGGTATAGATCAGCAAAGAACTGTGGACGTTAATGGAACACGTGCTGAGAATCTGGACCAATACAGGTAAAGCACTTGGACAGCCTGTGATGGGTGCAAACAATTATTACTGTAAGCACAGATTCACTACAAGCGGAACTGCAGTGTGTGCACTGTGATGCATTGTAACGATCTGGGCCTTTTGTTCCATTTCACTACAAATGGAGTTTCTTTACATCTGAGTTCACTGGAAGCAAGTTCCACTGAGCTCTTACAACACCCATTTCAAACACAGAGTTCTTCGGTGTCACACCGGCCTCTGATTATCCTTTGACAAGCCACTGTCTCACTGCCTCTGGGACTTCCTTTTATCACCTTTGAAACACAGAGAAACAAGAAAGACCTGCGGATGATGGTCAATGGTTTTGTCACATCTACACTTGACTGGTCCGATTCAATACTTGTAGGATTCCCAGAACGTGCTGCCTTTCATAGGGTTCAGTTAGTACAAAACACTTCTGCTCCATTTCTTACCACTTCACATTTTTCTATGCCTAGCAGCCTCATTTTCAAGTCTCTTCACTAGCTTTCTGCAAAATTTCTGTATCGATTTCAAGGATCTTTTCTCACTTACAAAACTCTTTAATCGAGTGGCCTAGCCAGTCTCGCTCACATTCAGCTCCTGCTTTAAATTCTTAGTCAAAGGCCATGCTTTTAAAACAACTGCATGGTAGGGCTGAAGCTGCCAATTATCTGCTTAGTCCCAAATATCAATTTAAAATATTGGATCCAGATCCTTTTATTAACTAGTCTCCACTTGCGTGAAATCAGTTTCTGGCTGAAATCCAAGGGGCTGAATCTGTTTTGGTCTTTAAATCTAAACTAAAGAAACACACGTCTGGCACGGGTTTTAATTAGCTTTTAAAACGACAGTGATTCCAGGGACTATTTTGTAAGAACTCTACGCTGTGTGAATGCACACTGCCTTATGCTGTGCTGTGTGAGACCAGAGCATGTCTAATCAAACACATCCTAGAAGGATGCACAATATCAGTAGGTCTTTTCCATCTCTAATGTCTGCCATCCTACGATGTTTATTATTTAATAGCCCCAAAGGTATGTGATATCTGTTTTTCCCCACTGTTACTGGTAATCAGCAAGTGCAAATAGAGCACTTCTTTCCCCAGCTCTAGTCTCTTAGAAAGAGACTTGTACCCGATTAGGATTGTAGCAGCCTGAAGTCCATGGGGAAGTAAAACGCACAGTTATATGGAGATGCAGCGCTATGGGTCACATTCTGAGAGCCTTTCTGTAAAAACTATGCACTGAGTGACCTCATAGGAAGTTCTCAGGATCTCACAGGACTGGGCCCTCTAGTACAGAAAGAGATCCTGGAATTCCAGTCACCTGAACCACCAATATCAGTATATGGATTCGCAGCATTTGGGAATCACTTTCAACAAACTCTGCAAACGCTTGGATTTCAATGTGCCTCTCCAAGTAATAATCTGTGTCTAATGCCTATGGGAATGATCCTGCACCTGCTGTAGTCAATGGCAAGACTTCCATTGGGTTCAGGATTGGGCTCACATTGAAATACATTTATCATTTCCTTTCTTTGCCAGCTCTCATTCTAATGCAGAGATCCAGCTTTGTGACAAATGTCCTGTACATAAATCAGCCAGGGTGAGAGCAGAACACACAAGAAACATGCAATTCGCTCAATAAAACACGAAGTGACTCCCACCAGGCCAAATCCTGAAGTCCTGCTCAACAGGAGTTTTGCTTGAGTGGGGATTGTATTCCAAATCCTCCCCTTTCGGTTACATCATGTGACCCCACTGCCTTCAGTTCCCATAACCCAGGGCAGAATGATGATCCCTAAGAGAAATCTTTAGGATACGGTAAGCCACTGCTCCAGAACTCACAGCAGAAAGCAATAGCACCCAACACTCCTACCTGGTTTATAAAGAGAAACTTTTTTTGTCATAAAAAGTTTTAGCAACAATACATCAAAGCCACTCCAACGTCCTTTGTGCTGCAAAGCACTGCCAGGAAACACAAGGGAAATTATAATCATCATTCAAAATCAAGTGCATGCAACAAACCATAATACTGCAGCTAGTGAGACAGGGTATAGTACAGGTGGAAATGTAAGGGCCATTATCTACTTTTGAAATCTCACATTTGACTCTCTTCCCCTTTGTAGACCTAACAATTTGGAACTTTTCACTGATGTCTTTCTATCCACCACAGTAACAAAGATTTACTGTGCAGTTTCTCTACAGTTCACATATTCCATTTGGCTGTATGTACCTCACTATGAATGATGGCCATAATTTCTTCTGTGGTTGTGGAGCAATGGTTCACAGCATGAAGGACAGGGGGATGCTTTTTGGTTCTGGAAACTAATCTATCAGGTTTTCTTTTGGGTGTTGGGTACAACATTCTCTTCTGTCTGCCGTCTTGACTGATGTTACATAGGACACAGCAACAGCCAATGCACCGAGAGCAATGGCTTCCCAAATGCAAAGTTTACTGACAATCTTCTTCTAATTTAGTGACAAATACGTCATCCTTTGGAAGTCTGATTCGTCTCACTTGAGGGCAGGCAGGTATGCATGTGTGTATAAGTGCTTCCCAATCCATCCCTGGGCAGATACATGAGGGCATGTAACAGTGTGTTGTAGGTTAGAACTGAGGCACACTGGCAGAGCTGTGGGGGGCTCAGCCCTGGAAAAGCAGCATATTGCAGGTGAGGGATGAAGTCCATCAGCAGAAATAAATGGGGAGCTCAGGATGAAAAAACATGGTTGCAGCATGTCACGATGGCGTGTGAGAACCAAGGAACAGGCTAGCGAGGGCATCACAGGAAGGGACTGACGGAGTTGCATCGGGGAGGTTTTCATACACAGTAAAACCAAACATGACCAGTTAAGTCATCCAGTCTTACCTATTGTGTTTTGCAGGATTTTATACTGGGCTCTAGCCAGTGCTATTGGCTCCTCACTTTCACAAGCACATAATTCACAAATGCTTTTGGAAAAAGAGAAAACAATGTTGTGATTTCAGCAACGAAAACTCTAAGGACGCTTTTCCATTGTACATGTTCTCCTTGCATCAGCATCCAGCCGGCACCCAGACAGTTAATGCCCTTACTTGTCCATTTCAGCTTCACTTCTGCCTTCACTGCTCTAGCCAGCACCCTTCTTATCCGATTGCATTATGTCACATTTTTCTAGTTCACTCTGAATTGAGATGAGGCGGCAATATTCAGCAGCAGCAGCGCTAAGAATGGTAGCAATGCCTGTTGTGTATCTGTAAGCACTAATATTATCTGTCTGTTGGTAAAAAAAGAGACTTAATCTGTTCGTCTGGAAGCCAATCTGGTATCCCTTAATCTAGCCTCATTTCTTTTCAAACTGTTGGATGCCAGTGGTTCATTGAACAACAGAAATTAAAGTGGGAACAGGAGGCATCTTTGTTTCGCCCTTCTCAGCAAATCAAAAGACAATGGCATTAATTTGTTGTAACCACACTGGTTTGGGAAGATTGACAAAGACGTTGGATTCAATTTACAAACTTCTCAGTGAGGCCTCTGCGGTTCCTAACGAGGCTCAGCAAATATGACCATGCTTGCTTGGCTGGGTAGGTTTCGTAGCCGCCTCTCTGACAGCACGGCATTCCCAGTAACTCAACCCACCTCAGAACGGCCCACAGACCCATCAGCGGAAGGCAACACGGGATAAGGCTTCACGCACAGATAGCAAATGCAGCTGCTTGAAGACAAGTGGTCCAGGCCCATTTCAGCTCCCACTCCAGAGTGAGAGAGAACTTTCTACTACATTCAATAGGCATCCCCTGCACACCCAGTTCCTGCAGCAGCAAGAGCAGAGGGATAAATCTCCACATTCTCTAGTGGGCCCCAGCTTTTGTGGGCCCTCTGCTGGCTTGGGGACCCACAAATCATACTCAGGACTTGGCTTTAACTCAAGCTGGTGTTGGGTTCAAGGAAGTCCGAGCTCTAATCAAGGTAATAAAAATCTTAACAGAGCAAGGCAAGAGGATGCTAATGACACTGTGAATGCAGGGTTCTGCAGATAGATGAACCGATGTGCCTCTGCTGTCTAAGCGCAAGGGCTGGACATGGGTGGGGTGCTCACCCACAGCATGAAATCCAGCTTACACAGCAGCTCACACATAGCAGCAAGCAGTGGGAGGGACATGAACTGGCCAAGGGAGGGGCTGCCCCATGGATCTGCTCAATCTTACCCTTACCAGAGTGCAGGGCTACTTCAGTTCACTGGGAGTGGCTGCTGAGCTGCTCTGCTGAGGAGGGTGGCTCTTACCTTTGCCCGTGTGTAAATGGCTATACAAGGTGCAGGGGGCTGGAGAATCAGGCCCAGGGTCTGTATCGCGTCAAAGAAGAGCCCTGTCAGGACTCTGCAACGTGCACTGATAAATACGAGTGTGCTCCCCGGCAATAGCCTGCACCACGGATGTTTACAAACAGCTCAGTACTTTTCCATGCTAAGAAGCTTGTTTTTCCAGTTGCCTTGCGTTGGGTTTATGATGTGTATGGCTAATCCCTTGTCACAGAGTCTTTCATAATAAACATCACCCTGACCTAGCTAATAACTATGCAACACTAATGCCTTTGTTGTCATAGGGAATGCAGATGGCACCTCAGCCCCCAACCTAGTCACAGCAAAGCAGGAACACAGCTTCCAGAGGGATGTTGAAAGAGGCTTGAGATTAGCCAGGTACATGAAATCACTGGTTTCCAGGATCTCTTCACAGTAGTTTGCTCAACAGCAGGGGTCCCCCCAAAGCCGTAAAGGTTAACAGCAAGAGATGGCTCAAACTATCCACGGCCAGATTGCAAACACCATAGTTCAGGGCTGTCAGTGACTGAGGTTTTGGTTCAACTCATTATAAAGGTAAGGGCCGTTTACTAAATCTAGATCTGGGATTGGATTAGGAAATGGCTACACCTGCCTCCCCACAATGGACTGGACTGCTCAGGAGTGGGGGGTCTGCAGCCTCATCACACTTTTGCTATCTCCGTTTCGTGCTTCCCTTTCCCTGAAAACCTCTCCTACATTTAACGCTGTCTTAGAGAATACAGCACCTCAGTGCACTGTGTGAGATGGTTTTGAGTTGTTTTTTTTTACATTTCCAAACCCCTCACATACACAGGGCATGTATTGTACTAGATCATACGACGGCTGGTCCCAGCCTATGCCTAATATCCTGGAAACAAACACTCAGCACACAGACCTCCACAAATACTACCCTGCACTGTGATCATGATAGATCTGCCAAGCTATTCAGATTAATGCTGGGTCAGAATCCATATAGAATCAGTGCCCCAGAAGGGTGTGGACTGGGCTACTGGAGATGCTGGATGAGAAATGTATAGCTGAGATCTTCACCATTAATGGCTGTTAAAGTTCCCCAGATACTTTTTGTAAAAGATGGGTTGTTAGCTCAAGCATCAAGTGGCCAACTTCCAACTTGGGTGCTTACACTCTGCCTCCCAAAATCCCCCTGGCAGTTTCAGTTTAGAGATGACATCTTTCTTCACTTTCTGTCTGAATAGTTGGGTAGTGCTGCAAAGCACTGTTAAACATCGCTCCAGTCCAGAGCCGACTACATTTCCCTGGTTTGAGAACGGACCCCTGTGTATGGCAGTTCATGAAGCAGCATAGGATCTTTTGGGACAAAAGCTGCCACAATACATCTGTATTAACCGATGAGCCTGAGCTGCAGTTGGATATGGGTCCAGATCTGAATTTTCCCAAAGTGCAGTGGTGCTCAGAGCTGGGTTTGATTCCAGCTGCTATGAACTTCCTCAGAGCCCAGGGGTGCTTGAACCTGGGGTTTTGGTTCAGGCCCACCTCCAGTTAATTCATTTATAACGGGATAAACATGGGTTTATTTTCCTTACTGCTCAGCATGAATAACCATATTCTTTCTAGCTGGCCACTAAATGTAGCCTTTTCAACTTATATTAAAGAGCAGCAACAATAAATGTGTCTTTCCTACTAGTGGAAAGGGAAAATTCCTGACACGTGCCACTTCAGAAGGGAACTGTATTTGGATACAGCTTTCCAGCCTTGCAGTGTCATGCTAAAAGGCCACGTGTTTCCCCTTTGGTTTGTGATGAGTGATTTCAACGATTGCTACGGTAGTGGGTTCCAATGTTGACTGTGGATCTTAGACCTTCTAGAAGCTGGAAATTCACAACTATCTAATCTGATGCCTTTTAAAATGTGTCACACATAGGCAGAAGCAGCTACTCTACAGGATGCGGCCACTGTGCCCACAGAGGAGACAACGCTGCAAGTTTCCTCTTTTTTGCTTCTTTTTTGTTTTTGGTTTGTTTGGTGGCTTTTTTGGGGGGGTTTTTTGTCCCCAGTCAACTATCTTTCAAGGGCCATATACAGAACAGAAAACCTATTTTACCAGCCTGCTCTGCCAGCCAAGAAAGCCTAAGAGAGTTGAGATATGTCTTGCAATGGCTTTAAAAGAGCAACAAACTCAGGCACTGTCAGGAACATGAATCTCAGACTGCCCTGCCAGCAGCCCCCAGATGTTTAAATCTAGAATTATCTGAAGGGTCCTTGCACTGATCTCAAGGGCCATAGCAACTCTTGGGGAGACAGCCTGTCTCTCAGATAGCCAGGACCTAAAGCACTCAGGCTATAGAGACTTATGTCAACTGATTTGTTTAGATCTGTCCTGGTGAGGAGGGGGCAGTGCATCTGGTCTGGGGGGTGAATGAAGGACCTTGAGAACCACCCCCAAATATCTACCAGCCTGATGCAAATTGAGGATGTTACGGAGGGTCAAGCACTCACTGGGTTAAATTTAGAGATGCTGCAGAAGGCTGGGGGCTGTAAGACACAGGGTACTTCAGCCGGTCTAAAGGAATCTAGAGAGAGTCTCTAAGCTGGAGTAGCATATACAAGGGGGAAATTGCAAGACGGTGTCAGTCACACAAACGTAGACTCCCTCTAGACTCCGACTCAACTCTGGATCTGGACCCGTGTCCAAAGGAAAGGAAGACTGGTACCGCTTTTAAGTTCTGTTCACACTACAGAGGAAACCAAGATAGCAATGACTGGCTTTAAACACTGCTGTTGCTACAACACAGCTGTTGCTAGTATAGTTTCCATGCCCATGGGAATTATGTCTGAGGCCCATGCTAGGCAAAACATGACACAGCTTCACTCCATGCTACAGGATGGTATTATAACACAATCACAGCATGGTTCTCAGAAAAAAAAAAAAACAACAACCTAGCTCCTCTCCAACCAGCTCAGAGAAATGGTGCTGAAAGCCTGCCAGCAGCAAGTGATACAGCTAGCACCATTTCAGCCCCAACGTGGACAGTGCCTTTTATCCCCTGCTAGTAGAGCAAGGGGCTGCCACGGCAAAAGGCCATATGCCAACTGCCTCAGCCTAATGCATGGGTGCCCCACAGCGGAACTAAAAGGAAAATAATGAAACTTTATTTCCCCCTCCGGGTTAAATACTGTATTAGCTCCTATTTAACAGTCCCCAGTACACCCTAATTATCCAGAAGAGAGGAGTCACCATGTTAAACTGAGGATACCTCCCTCTGACCTCAGAGACTTCTAATATATATGACCCATGTGACCAATTAATTCAAACTTTACTCCATAAAATTCTACGGTCTACAGGGGCAGCTAATTATATGATAGAAATATAAATACTTGATGGATATGCCTCCCTCTGCAAGATATGCCTCTTTTTGCAAAGGATCAGGCTAACTGGCCAGGCAGCTGATCACTGGGAATCCTCAGCCATCAGGCAAATTCAAATACTGTAATAAAACCCAATCCCACTCACAGTGAAGTCAGGGGGAGACTTTCCCAGCAGAGCAGGCTCATGACGCACTGGAGATGCTTGCAGGCCATTATCAGGATAGCTTTCTGGCTGATACACTCAAGGCCAGCTCTACTTTTATGGGTCCCTGAGGGAAGTAATATACAGGGTCCTATCCAGCTCCTTCTCCATCCTGCTACCTCCCAACTACCCACGCCCCACCCCATAACTCCATGCCATTATGAAAGTTTCTCAACAGACGTGCGCAGGGAGAGATCCATGGAGAGTGACAGCTCCAGAGGGCCAATGGGGAGGTGGAAGAGCACGATGCACCTCTGTTGCTGAGTGCATACTGACAGAGGTCTGGGGCTTCTGAGAGGGACAGGTGGCTCTAGCACCTCTGCCTACTGTCAGCCTTCGCTATGCTTGTTTCCATTACACCTGGACGAGCACTAAAATTACCGAAGCACGGGCTGATTAGCAACAAGAAAAGCAACCAACCTCAGAGGGCTTCTTCTCCTTCTGTCTTGACCAGCTGGATTTTGTATTTGGAATTTTGGAGCATCTTGACACTGATGTCGTATGACCTTAAATGAGACACAAGGTAAGAGTTATCTGCAGAAGAAACTGACCCCAGCTTTTTTGTCATCTGGGTCACAAGACTCACTGTCACAACAGTCCCTCCACCCCCCTTGCTGGACCCTCAGCTGGGAGGCCAAAGAGTGAATGGGCCATGGTGAATGAACTCCCTTCTCATCCTCTCCAGCGACCCCCGGTAGAGGGAGGAGGCATGGGAGTGGTGAGGCATGAGGAAAGCTAGCACTACTGTTGTCTGTGCTGCCCCTGCTCTGCAGATACTCAGAGATCTCCAGGCTCCAGGGCTGTCAATCTCCTGCTGATGAGAACTCCAAGTCCACTTTAAACCACAAAAATAATAAACCGAAAAAAACCTAGTAGAGCAAGATTAAGAAGCTAGAAATGACCTGCGGTTAACTTCCAGTCAGTCCAGTCTCAGTTCCATTATTTGGCATTTCTGAAGCCAATAGCTGACACTGAGAAGAGCATCAGGTTTGTGTGAAGTAGGAGTGAATTTGGACTGACACTGAGATAAAATATAATATTTATCTAGCACTTTTCATTTGTAGATCCCAAAGTGCTTTACTAAGGTGGGTAAGCATTATTATTCCCCCTTTGAGACAGGGAAACAGAGGCACACAGCAGTTCAGACCAGTATTTTGAAACTCAGGAGCCTAAAGTTAGACACTCAAACACCTATTTATGCATCTAAATAAGAGGGGCTTGATTTTCAGCAGGGCTGAACACTGTAGCTATCTTGGCTCAGCACCTCCAAAATCGGACAATTTTTTAGGGGACAAAATAAGAATTTAGGGCTAAAATTTTCAAACACGGGTGCCTAAAGTTACACCCAAATCCATACTTAGACTTCAGCTGCCAAGGCTGAAAGTATTGACAAAACTGATGTCCAGATAATCCTGTCATGAAAGAGCCAGGATTAGAACCCATATCTTTTAATAATAATAATATATGGAGATATACCTATCGCATAGAACTGGAAGGGACCTTGAAAGGTCATCAAGTCCAGCCCCCTGCCTTCACTAGCAGGACCAAGTACTGAGCTTGGCCCAGATCCCTAAATGGCCCCCTCAAGGATTGAATTTACAAAGCTGGGTTTAACAGGCCAATGCTCAAACCACTGCGCTATCCCACCCCCCTGCTGGCTGTACTTAATGCTCAAGCCTAGAGGCACTCCACCAGCCCACAGCTGCACCGAGTGAAAAGTTACACTACACATTGTATTGAGGAAATAAACACAACATTCCCATCACATTCCAGTGGCAAAACTGTCTTTACATTAGTATTCAAGGATTCAAAGTATTCTCTTTATTTTGAGTCTTGTGCAGCACCAAGCATAAGAAAAGTAATAATAAATCTTGTCCATATTGGGTAATAAATAACAACACAAATATTTAAACATAATAAAATAATAAATAATAAAATAATAATAATAATAATAATGACAATAATGACAACTCAATCTTAGCTAAAGCAGCACCCCCCCCACGTACCACTATAAATACATCTTTTATATCTGGGTCCAGGGTAACCGTCAGTTATGTTTACTAAGAAATAAATGCCGTTGACAGGTTAAGCCAATGGCTGAATGGGCACATGCAGGGACAACTCTACGTTGTATATCAACAAAATCAAACCATGCAAGAAGCTGGCAGAAACACGGCCTAACACAAAGCTTTCAAAAAACTTAAAGATCTAAGGCTGGTGTCAATCAGCCAATTCAATCCCTCAGTGTAAGTCAGTGAAGTTAATGGAGTGACGCTGATTTACACCAGCAAACGATTTAGCCCTTAGTTCAAAGGTCACAATCATTTGTATCCTGTAGGGTCTAGAGTTACATCAAAGTGTGCAAGAACAGTGAGAAAGCAACACCCTGCTGTGCTAAATAATTCAAGGAATATCTGTCCTAAATCTCCACAGAATAATATGTCACTTGTTAAGAATGTAATAAAATACAAGCTGTATCAATAGCAAATTTTTGTCCTTGGCACTTGCAAATTCTCACTATCCTGTCTCAGGGAAGCTTTCACCTACATACCTCCCTGTGGCAGCTGCTATCAGCGGGTGCCCCTGCTGTTTCTTCCCAGGGCATCCTTGGTGGGGAACCCTGGCTTTGAAGTCAACTCCCACACATGACTGGCTAAATCTCAGATTGTTGATTTTTAGGACACAAGAAAAGAGACATTAGCAGTCATTACTCATACCGGTAGACCTTACTCAATGAGTAGGAGTTACAAGATCAGGCCCAGAGTTTGCACTAAGAGATCAAATCAATAATTCCCACTTTACCTGCCTCAAAGCAAACTACAATGTGGTATTAAAACCATGTGAACGAAGATAATACACCAGGCTACCATCTCTTTCTGGCAAAGGCATAAAAAAGGTCATAGTTTTGTTTACAATTACGCTGCGGGAGAGCATTTGTCAACAGCTGAGATATTACCGGCTGCATAAATACCAAAGTCCAATAGAGATAAGTCCGTGTTGTTTAATACCATGATTAAATATATGCCTTACCCCAAGAAGCCCCTGGAAGCTAGTTAACTCTACTGGGTTTAGTAAGCTCATTGTATAGTAACCCCCAGTGTCAATACAAAATATTGACTATAAAAAAAGGGACCCTACTGCCACCGTGGTGTATAGCCCTAATTATTCCTTTGAATATTGCAATCTCACCCACTGGTGCTGCCTCCTGGAATTCCCACCATGGTCAGGGAGGGCACTTACTCTGGCTACCGCTGTGGGAACTGCAACCACCATCTATCTCATCTAACCCGCATTATAAGGACAAAATCCTGCTCAAAAAAGAACCATCAGGCCATGACTGTAACGTCAGTGGCTGAGAGTCTCCCCGTCTTCAACATTCGAACAGCCTGATCCTGCAAGGTGCCTCGCTCTCAATAAATCCCAGGCCTACTTATTTATTCTTGTCTCTGAAACCAACAGAAATCTGTAGAGACCAGCTGAGGGTTACAATGGAGTCTCTGGGACACTACAGTTCTCCAGCAGCGGGCAATGCCACTGAAGCCAGTAGGAGTGAAGGGCATTCTGCAATTCACAAGGCTGTACCCTAAGGCTCCAGTTCAGCAAAGCACTTACTCGCATGCTTATACTTAAGCGCATGCTTTAATGAGTTGCTGAATAGGGAATGAAGTGAAACATGCTTATAATTAAGTATAATCTTACATGCCTTGCTGAATTGAGGCCTTAATGCCTTTTCCCCAATCTAATCCGCCTCTCATGATGGGAAATCAAGGGGTTCCATTTTCACAGAGACCACAGGGAGTGCTCAATACATAGTTTCCCAATAGGAACTTTACTTTCCATCAACATGATTCCATCTGAAGCTAAATGCACACTGAGTGTAATAAAGGTGAGAAGACAGTCTGCAGTGTCCTGTCTAATAAGGGCTTTGTTTTATTTGAAGTTCTGCAATCAACGCTGCTTTGTAGCGCTGTCTCTCTCTCTCCCACCCGGAGGAGGACACTTTTATCAGATAAGAGACGCCCACAGCCAGACATTTAAATTGATACCAACTCATCGTACATCAGTAATGTATTTTTGAAAATGGATCCCAGTGCACAATTTATTGTACTGAGACTACCCAGTAAATGCAGCTTTCCCAACTCCTTGCAAAGTAATTATTCAAATGCTTTCCCTGCTGGAGGTGAATCGCTCAGTTATCTTGTTCAAAGCCTTGAATTAAAGGTCTTACTGTCAGTGGTGTCTGAGTTATCACTGCTGATTGAATACTTTCGTCGTTTCTCTTCCATCTGTAACAAAAGAAATTGAATGTTACACTTACTGTTCAGGAAACTCATCACCGTACCAAATCACTGTTATCTCTGAATATCCACGCATCATGTTAACCCAGTCACACTAGCAAATACTTACCCTAATGACAGAAAAGTATGAGGGGTGTGGGGGAGGGTTAAAGAATGTAAAACAGCACTGAGTCCCTACTTCACAAAACTTTAAGGATGGCAAAATTTCTCTCCTGAGTTTCTCTGCTGGTAGGAGGTAAGGATGTGATCGCATTTTTGTCACTCTGCTCCGTACAGCAATTTGCCTAATGCCCATTCAAGTCTGGCCTCCAAATGCCTTAGTGAAGAATGCTCCTCACTACAGCATAGAGAACCCCTGGAAAGCTGCCTTAAAGACTGGAATACAGAGCTACTGAATTAAGCAGCAGTCGCTTGTCGAATATGGCAATAGATGGCCAGTGAACTACAGGATTGAGCTATAATGTTAAGAAGGGAATAGATGTAAGAAATGGATCTATGCACTTTGAATAGGGTCCCTGGGTGAAATCTGGGCTCCACTGAAGTCAACAGGAGTTTTGCCTTTGACTTCAGAGGAGCCAGGATGTCACCCTCTGACTCATCTTCCCACTTGCCCACTCAGCCAATATCCATTTAACTTAGACTTCACATGTGCCTGTCAAATCCTAGTTCCATTCCATACAAACCTGAAATATACTTCCCATAACACAGACCTCCTACTAACCTTTCCATAACACCGGTGTAACCTTCATCAAGGCCTTCATCTCAACCCCAGACCCATCCCGGCAAAGCCTGCGAGAACAAGTGAGTCTTGCATCATGTCTCAAAGGTCACAAAATCCAGTCTCTAGCAAATCAAGGTGGGAAGCCTGCTCGGGAAAGCTGAACCCCTCACCAAGAACACCCTGCCACCAGTCCCCTCCCAGGTCTGTTAATCATCCTACATCACCACTGCTGAGGAATAACATGATGTGACAGGTCTCTAGGAGACATGACCCAAGCCAATAAACTTCACCTGGATATCAAATGAAAGCAGGGGTAGCTCGCAGCGCATAGGTGTAGTGTGAAAAGCAATGCCTAAAAAGCCATGGTTCCATCTACTCCTCATCCTCCCACCCCTCTCCACCTACCAGTCTGTGGGGGATGGGGAAGAACTGGGTGCTCTGCGCTAACTGCAATTTCCCCAGAGGATTTGAAGGGGTGGCCTCCTGTACAGCCCAGTTTAGCAATCCACCGTCTGGGCGCTATTAGCATGGTACAAGGGATATTCCCTCTTCTGCTGCTGACTCGCTTTGTGACCTCGGACAAGTCACAGAATTGACTGAAGTCAATGGGAGTGGTGAGTGCTTAGTAGTCCTGACAATCAGATCCTAAGAGTCTAATATTGGACACACAAAAACTGAAGCGCCAAGACTAAGAAACACTTTAAAATAATTAGCCTCTCCGTGCCTCAGTTTCCCAATCTGTAAAATGTGGATAACGGTACTTCCCTACCTCTGCACAGAGGTTTGAGAGCTACAGAGGAAAAGTGATGTCTTATTAACTAATCTAAATTATTATATTATGGGATGTGGGCAGACATTTCATATGTTATGTACATATATGTATATATACACACGCACACACACACATTCTCATGGCATTCCTCCCAGTCCTAAGGCGGCTAAGGGGGACTTAGATTGCACTTACCCCCCTTTTTCCTAAAATCTTAGGAGGAAAAGGAGAATAAAACATTTGTATGTATTTTGTGTGTGATTTAATCAGAGTAGCTATTAACAACAAACCACACTTGATAGCATGCCATAGCATGCCATTTTTCCCTTGGAGAATATGAGAATACCCACCAATACCTCAACATATAAAATCCTAGCAATGTCTTTATTTCTCAGTACATATGCAATGTTTTATCTCAGCATTATAAGGGATAATACTACAAAGTAACATAAACATTTAACTATCAGTGTTGTGGTAAAACATTGCGCTGTCAAAACATGATTAAAAATGTTCCTTGAGAATATGGCAATATCAATACTTGGAGTGATTCAAGAGGAAACAGATGTTATTAAACCAGCCTTGTACTTACTAGCCATTAGATTTTGCTTGGGGAAAAAGATATTAAAGATGGATTTAACAGCAGTTTACTTATCCTTAGTGGAAATTCCAGTTGGACATTTTCAACTGGTTCCTATTGGTTCCAACTGGCACACAGGATTTTGGAGCACAATGATTGGGCTTCTGATTGACTGACTCCTGGGGCTAATTCTTCATACAACTGAAACAAACACAGGCTAGTAGAATGAAACAGAGAGCCATGGAAACCAAAGGATTCTAGTAATGCCCAATGGAATTTCCAGTAGAGCACCGAGGCATGTGTCATCCATCTAAGGTTCTCCTGGAAGACATGATAGTATTATTGACTCCTAAGGCCTTCACCCAAGGGAAGAAGGATGGTTATGTGATCAAGGCACAGGTCTGGGAGTCAGGTGACTATGATTAATTTCTGCCCTGGCATACTCTGCTGAAACTCCACTGATTTCACCCAGACTGAATTTGGCCCCTCAGTCCTGTTCCCAGCTGTTCTACAGACTTCCTGAGTGACCTTAGACAAGTCACTTAACTTCTCTATAACTCGTTTTTCTCACCTGTAAATAAGGCCCTTCCCCCAGAAGTGAGGAGGCTAACTTTAATTTATGTTTGTAAAGTGCTTTGAGATCCTTGGATGGGAGCCATTATAGAAAGGCAAACATTATTCTTTTAAGGCAATAACGCAGACATTCCACACACATCTCTCCCATCAAAATCCATGTGAATTCTAAATACAGAAAGACTACAGGATCAGTATATTAATGCTGTTTTACATTTACACAGCGTCTTTCATTCCAAAGTGATTTACACAGCATGGGTAAACTCCTGGTTCTATATAAATCGTTTTGCCACTGACTTGAGTGAAGCCAGGATTGCACCTTCTAAAACAAATTCTGCTCTAAATCCATTGATTTGAAAAGAATCTGGCCATACAGACATACAGCGCTATTGAAATGCCTCCAGATCTTGGGTGGATGAAGACAGCCAGCTGATGCACAATGCACTGCACAAGTGAAGGGAGAGGACGTTTCGGCCCAGGGCACTGGACCAGTCACAGCTCTTAGGAAAAATGTTGCAGGGTCCTTAATTTCCATGCAGAACAGAAAGGCCACTGCTTTCTTAATGTCTTGTCTGAATGCCTCTACGCAGTGAAGTAGATGGCACTTAATTCATTAATCTTGGAGGAATAAATAGCTGAGTCAACTCTACCAGAATTTGAACAGGTGATTCCAGGGAATCTCAGTTGCCCCAACCTGCTGATTAGATCACTGAGCCACCCCTCAGGCAGCCTACGTAACAATGCAGGGAGCTACATTCCTTGCATTCCTTTAGTTATGTCATCATCTCTAGCAGAGAAAACACAGACCTTTATGAGCGTGGACTCAAGCCTGGCCTGGTCTGTGAAAGAAGTTTTCACAGCCAATTTGGTTTGAAAACATACTACTGGGTAATTTTTTAAGTCCACACACATATTTGACACTTTAAAAATAATCTTGATTCATGTTTTAATTTCATTTCTCCTTTAACTGACCTTTTCCATATAGAGGATCTTTATCAAAGGCATAAACAAATGGGGAAAAAATAATGCTCTTAAAGGTCACTGTAAGGTCATATTTAGCCCAAAATTTAGGTTTTAAAGAAGCAAAGACCATTAGAAAGGCTTTTACCAGGCTTTGGGGGGCATTCACAAATGAAATACTTTTTGACTAACCCTTTACCCTTCTTATCCTCTGGGAAATCCACTGGCACATCTTAGCTCACTGGGCAGAGATTCTGCTCTAGCATAGCAAATGCATCTCTTCTCCAAAATGCACTCTCTCACTCTGTGGCATCACAGGTACCTGGGGGTTGCAATGAAACATCTGGTGTCTGCGAGGTGCTAGAATAAAGCATTCTAGGATATTGTAGGTGAAGCGGAAATGCTAGAAGACTTCACATATGTCTGTGATGAGCGGTTCCACGGACCATGGGGGCCACAGCACAAAAATCTGCCTGAACTCCCCTCTGGTTTCAGCTTTACAGTTCATACTCAAGCACAGAATCATGGCCTAACAATGCCCCGGTACAAAATACAGTTACTTTCCCCAAAAATGCATTCCAAGCAGGCAATTTCTGAGACCACCTCTACAGCAGGTCACTAAGGAGCATGAATAAAATAAGATGCTAATATAATTTCGACTGGAAAGGTCTCTCCTATAGAGGCACTCTTTAACATGAAAGACAGAATTATACAGCAAACTCTATTCGCAAATTCCTAAAGCACTTTAACATGTGATTGGAGCCCCTATATTAAACTCTAATTAATCTACATATGTTCTCTGGAGAGAAAATTACAGTAACAAATTATTTGGTCATCATATATTCCTGGTTTGTTTTTTGTGGGGGGAGGTATGCCTATCCTAAGACCTTCCCTTGTGCTCCTAGCTTCCCCTCTCCAACGACTTCTTATTTTGTGTGATGGTTGTGAAAAATACATTGAATTCTGTGTTTTCTTCCTAAATTGCAATGGGAGCTGTGAGAAACCATTTTCCTGTTTGATACTAACATAAGGAAACAGAAATACAAATAGAGAGTAGTGGCCCCAGTGGTAACTCAGGAAACTTTTTTCCGAATCAGTCACTTTCTTGTAATAACCCATGGTGCTGCAATTCCATTTTTTGTGAATTAGAAGAATGGAGCAGGTCACTGTGTTTTCCCTTTTGTGTTAACTGTTTATTTGCCTTGTCTTGAGGTCTGTATGACAGGCAACTAGACACGTATAACATACAGAGAAGAGGATAGAGAGGCTTCAGATGTTATACTGTTACAGGCTCATTCATCTTCATCGGACTGTGACATACATTTTACCGTTACACTTTTGGAGGCAAATCCTACAAGACTCAATCATTATTCAGACAAAACTCCCATGAACTCCAATGCAGTTTTTGCATTTGGTATATTTAGATGGCTTTGTGAGAACAAGAGAACAAACTTTTCAGTTAAGGGGCAGAATTTGTGTGCAAAAATGCCACAGGTAAAATTCAACCCTGACACGACTAAGAGCAGCTCCTAAGGTTTCAATGGATGTTACAACGCTTCCCACTTACACCAGGGCTTCACATGGTTAACAAATCTCTACAGAGCATTATTAAATCCTGGCAAGGAAATATACACACTGGGCCCAATCCCCCTGATTCTGCTGGTAAATCATCGAGGCATATGTGATGCAGAGTGGCCTCACTCCAGGACAGAGGGGATTAACCCACCTTGGGAGCTCAGCTAACCAAGCTCCGGCCCACACACAGGACATAGGGGGGTGAGACTCATAGACTCATAGACTTTAAGGTCAGAAGGGACCATCATGATCATCTAGTCTGACCCTCCTGCACAATGCAGGCCACAGAACCTCAGCTCCCTACTCCCCCACCCCGGCTCCTGTAATAGACCCATAACCTCTGGCTGAGTTACTGAAGTCCTCAAATCATGATTCAAGACTTTGAGTTACAGAGAATCTCCCACATACACTAGTTTAAACCTGGAAATGACCCATGCCCCAAACTGCAGAGGAAGGCAAAATAAAACCAGGGTCTCTGCCAAACTGACCCTGGGGGGAATTCCTTCCCCACCCAAAATATGGCAATTAGTTAAACTCTGAGCATGTGAGCAAGACCCACCAGCCAGACACTTGGGAAAGAATTCTCTGTAGTAACTCACAGCCCTCCCCATCCAGTGTCCTATCACCAGCCATTGGAAATATTTGCTGCTAGCAGTCACAGATTGGCTACATGCCATTGTCGGCAGGGCCCTGCACTTGCAACTCAGTTGGGGTTAGGCCAGGGAAGGAGACAGATGTCCTTCCCAGGGCACCAAAGGGCCAGCAGAACCCTCAACCAGCTGTGGCAGACGATGGTCCCCCTGAGCCGGCCTGGGAGAAGACCAGGCAGAGGAGAATGTGAAACACCTGAGTAAAGAAACATCTGACTATGAGACGGAGACCCAGAGAGGAAGCGGAGAGTGAGCCGCTCGACATGGAGAGGAGGAACCAGGTCTCAGCAGCCGTGGAGCAGCCTCACGAGCCACCGGTAGGAAGTAGCCTACGGAAGTGAGATATTGACTCAGCTGTGCTGCTGGGAGACAAGGTAGCTACCCCACGCTTCCCTGCCAACTCTGTGGCGGGACCACCCATCACTTCTAGGGTCCTGGGCTGGGACCTGGTGGAGAAGGGCAGGCCCAGATCCCCCTACTCCCAGCCCTTCACTCGGGGCTGAATGAGCCCTTGGCTGTTTATCTGTTTAGCCCTTGGGCAGGAAGCCTGAGCCATGGTCTGCTTACAGGCTTATCCCCAGGCAAGAGGCCTGAGCTACCACCTACCCAGTGACCCGGCTGCAAACAAGGATGCCTGACCACCCGGCATTAGCACCAATTCCCTGTTGCCCTGGCTCTGAAACCCCAGGAACCTTAAATGTCCAGAGAAATGAGAATGCCTTGGTATCTAGGCTGCTCTTGGTCAATTTCCTGCTTTTTAGGTCCTGGTAGTAAAGTCTGGCTGGGGAGGCAGGTCCTCATTAGCTAGGAGGTGCTTTAAAAGGGTCAGGGCACAGAACCAGAGACTTGAGACAGCTAGAGGTTATTCCTAGGAGACAGGAAAGGGAAGGCTGATGCACACAGCTTTGTGAAGGGGACAAAAAGGCAGAGGGGATCTTCCATTATCATTAGGGACAAGAAGAGGGCTGGGAGAGAAGGAGGAAAAGGAAGAGAGAGATCAGGGTCTTGGGCAGCTGGGTGCTGTGGAACAAGAGGGGGACAGCCAGCGTCTACGGGATGTGAATGCAGGGAGGGCTGGTCAGTGGAAAGGAGAGGGAAGTTAAGAGCCAGGGGGACCGTGGATCAGCTCCACTGACTATCCCTACTAACATCCCAGTAGTTCACTGCTTCTATTTTAGATGCTGTGATTCATTACATATATTTTAAGCTAGGATTTGTCCCCTATGTGCTGCCTTCTGGCCTGCTCTCACTTCAAGTAAGACACTTTGCTATGTTAATTAGAGAAAAAATATTGCTCTCTGGTCCCCTCTTGCACAGCCCTCCCCAGACCTTTCCACCTCTGCCCAGCGCTGCAAACCACCCACAACCCCTGCTCTGATGGGAAGCCTGGAGCTTGCCAGCACAGTCGCAAAGTGTCTGTTGCTGGCCTGAGACAGGATGGGTCCCAGCTTGCTAGCTCTCCTGGGCAGGCTTCAAATAAGAAGCCTCAATTGGATTTTAATGCTGCCCTTTTCTGGGGATGAACGCATCATCTGCAGCAGCGTCCCCACAGGCATGGGTAGTGTCATTCAGCACTGCATCCGGAGCGGTGAATCTGATCTGACCCATTCATTTCTGTGTGGGTTGCAATCAATTTCAATGTGCTAGAGCAAAGGGCATCTAAAGTGTCTCAGTAAAAGACAAGTGTCCTTGTTCTTCTCTGCACTAAGCACTGCTTGCTGTTTTGGTTCCTGGAGCAAATTTTAATCTCATTTAAATTTAAAACAAAACAAGTCCCGCTCACTTCCTCTGCTTTGCATTTTTTCCATATCTAGTAGGGGATTTTTTCTTTATTACTCATATTTATGACTTGACTTTCCTTTTCTTTTATTTTCATCCTCTCATTAACCAGCTCTCTCCACATGTTTAAACCCATCACGGACATCAGAGAGGTTACTCTGGGCACGAAGAGGGTGTCACACACTGAAAATTCGTTATGCACTGTATCTATTGGGTTTCTGGGAACCGGGCGGGCAGAAGCAGGGTGGTCATCTGCTCCTGCCCTGAAAGGGCTTGAAGCCAGCCCTGGGAGAGGGCTGGGGCTGCAGGCTAAAAGCTCGCTGATTGGAGAAGCAGCCGCAGCTCGGCCATGCCCTAATCAGACTGCAGCTGGCCCTATAAAAGCCAGTGAAGCCAGGAGCTGAGAGGATTCTCCTTCTAGTTCTTGTGGGAGAAGGGCCTGGCTGCCTGGGAGCTGAGAAAGAGTACCTAAAGTGGAGCAGGGCTGGTGGAAGACTAGAGGAGCTGGGGGAGCGCCAGCTTGGGAACCCCCAGGCTGCAGGCCTTGTTAAAGGCCAGAAAAGGTACTGGGGTTGCAGAGGGCAGCCCAAGGGTAGGCAGAGGCAGCAGGTCCAAACCCCCCTTGCTGGTGATGAGTGGCATTTATACTGCAGTCTGCCCCAGTGAATGGGGGCTAGAGCAAGACTGGCAGTAGCCATAGTCTGAGGTAAGGTGGGGATAGAGGGTGGGGGTTCCCCGGGCAGCGGAGATCCAGATCTGTGGGGGTACTGCCAGGGGGCAGCACCTTGGCCTGAAAGGGGCCAGGAGGGACTCAGGCCCAGCAGCAAGTGGGACACCGGCCTGAAGAGGGTGCTCTGGAGGCTGGAAACACTAATTCCCTGGACAACTAGCAGGAAGTGCTGCAGGGTTGACTCCCACCCCATGACATGCACAAATACAAAGAGAAAAGTAAATGAGGATGGGCACTGCATGCTGTGCACAGAATCAATGGCTCCGTCCTGCATGTTCCTGAGCACCCTTAACTTAGGGCACTCAGAACATGCACAAAATCCCACAGGGTCAAATCCTATTGAACTGGCAGTTTGAGGACCACATGTCAGGCAACTTTCAGAGCTTGGTGCCAAATGCTCTATTAGCAGAATCACAAAGAATTAAATTAATTTCAGCTCCCTGCCTATAACCCTTAACTCAGTCTCTGGACATAGCCTTGATTTTCAGAAACCCACCTGATCTTTCCTACCAAAAAACAAACGTAACCTTTTTGCAAACTATTTTTACTTCTAGCTCACAATTACTTTAATCTCAATGGCTAATAAATGCTTAAAGGTCAAACACAGTTCCTAAAACCAAGGCTCTTTACCCCAAGGGAGAGGCTGAGCACCACCTTATGTGGAGCCAAATCCTCATTTTCAAAGATCTCATTGGTAAGGGGGATCCAGATTTAAAACAGTAATTGCATTATTTGTAATGATAGCTGGTGTGGGGGAAGGGAAGAAAACGAATTGGCTTGGTATTTGGAAAGAGCATCTTGCCAGGTAGTTTGAGATTTGCACTTGCTGTTCAAAAGATTAATGGGACTTAGGGGCACACAGGGGTCTTTCCACAATTGCACCTTAGCCTGAAAATCCAGTAGCTTTTGCACCCTGCAAAAGCAGTTCCCAACTTCCCACACTATTTCACTCTGAAAGCACCTTTCAAGGAGGGGAGTTGACAGATGGATTCCCTGTCATTTGAAAAGGTAATTAGCTCCAAATTAAATGTAAACCCAGTTCCTAAAATTAAAATCCAATTAGATGCTCCACCAAAGAGACACCAAATTGTAAAAAAGTATGGTCAAGATTGTGCAGGTAGGAAGCAAGTGCTGATCATTAAATGATCCCCCAGAGACAGTGGCCAGTCATTCAAGAGGGAACTAAACCTAGAGCTCACTCCTATTTCTGTAACCTATGTGCACATGCGATACAAGGGAGCAGGGTACTTGCTTTGCAAAATAAACATTGCAGAAGATGCTATCTTGGATGCATTTTGCTTCCCCCTAGAGGAAGGGAAAGAGGACAAGTGGCAAAACCTAGCATGAAACCGATGGGGGAGTAGAGAAACCAGTGAAATAGAAAGAGGAAGATAGGAGATCAGTAAAAGAATGAAACCAGGTAAACACCAGGGGGCCAGTGAGATGCTGGCAGGAACAGAAAGCGTGGGCATCAGGAGGCCAGTGGGGGACTATGGGTCTCTCTCTAGTAGGGAAGGGTAGAGATGGACTGCAGCCCTGAGAAGGGCTATAAGAGACTGGGTGTGAGAATTAGGGCGAGCCAGTGGGAGCATGTATGTGTAGAAGTGATTGGAGCATGGAAGAGTGAAGATGAGAGTGAGATGATGAGATACAGAGACGGGTGGGGGCAGGGGGACTGTATTAGAGCAGAAGGGGAAGGGCTGTATTCATGTGCCTAGATCAGAAAAAAAAAAACCCAAAGCGAGAAGGACATTTTGGAGACTGTCTATGTCTCTCCCGCAGCAAATGGAGAGAGAAGAGGGATTTTATGCGAAGGAAAGCAGAGGGGATGAGAGGGAATATTTGTTGCTCAATGTCAGGACTTCTTGTTCCCATCTTCGCTTAAAGAGATTCCCTCAAATGCTGGTGAATGAATCTCCTGGAAGAAAAACGTGACCCTTGCAGAAAACAAACAGGAGGGGCTGCTGGCAAGGGAGACTGCATGAGAGATGGGCACCTGCCAGGAGAGGGGCAGTGACAGCCAGAGATGGGGCAGGAGGGAGAAGGGAATGGGGGGATGTGAGCCAGCAAGAGAGCTGCAGACAAGAGGGATGAAGCTGGGGTACAGGAGAATGGGAAGGAGAATGGCTACAAACCCAGAAAGCGAGGGAAAGGGAGGCAAGAGAGGCAGCCAGGGAGGATGGCCTGCATTGCACGGAGCAGAGGGGCTGGACGGAGGAGCCGGGACTGGAGGGGATGAGGAAGGGCAGCCCGCAGGAGCGAGCCGAGCGGAGGGGTGTGAGGGAATGCACGGGAGCAGGCAGGAAGGAGGGATGAGCGAGGGAGCGGAGACTGGCTCGGGGGTGGGCAGGCAGAGATGGAGCAGGAGAGGATGAGACGCCCCCAGAGGAGTCCGCCGGGAGCCGTGAGAGTTGGAGAAGGTAAACAACAGCCATGCCCCCTACAGTCCTGTGCCCAACGTGCAGCCGGCCTGCCGCGGCCGCTGCCTGTACATTTCCATTCCCAAACCTCGCCGTGCCCCCAGCAGCGCGCGGCTCTGGCTGGCTCGCTGGCGGGCCCTCCCCCACCCGCTACAGCAGGGCTGCAAACCCGGAGCGCCCAGGGAGCTCAGCCCCGGGCTCCGCCACCCCCGCCGGCGGGGCGAGCGCTGCCCGCCCCTCCGCTGCCCGGTGCATTGTTTGGGGCCGTGCAGGATTTGGCAGGGACCTGGCAGCCCCAGCACGTGAGAGGAGCGGATCATGTGCACCAGCTCCAAGAATTGCAAGGCTCCAAAACGTGCTGCGTATCAACAAAATGAAACTCGTGTCTCTCCCTTGCTGGGCTACCTCGCTGCCTCCTGTGGCACATTTCACACCCCCCTCCCGACCCAAAGCACCCGGATCCCTTTGGACCCTGATGCCCGGCTGCTTTGCCCGTTGCAAAAATAAACGGTGCTGTTTTCCCCCTCCCCAACCCAGAGGCGGTTTGGGGTGAGCTCTGCCGCAGTCATTAATTTGGAAAATAAAAAAAAAACCGTCTGCGCCGACCCTTTAAAAGTTCTTGTTTACATTCCTGCTGCTTCCTTTTTACTCTTTAAAACATGAGTGACCAACATGCGCAATCGATCTGGGTAAAATGCTGCACATTTCCCCCCTTCCTTCCTAGCAGTCAGCCCAGCGAAATGGAAAGAAAAAAAAAAGCCAGAGAGATGCAAAATAAAGATCTGCTGCAAATTAAAGCAATCCAAAATGCAATCCTCCTTCATCCTTTACCTTTGCTGGGAGAGTGTCCTCAAAGAGTTGAGACTGTCCCTCAGGTTACAAAAGAGGAGTGTGGAGAGGGGGCGGGGGGGATGCTCCAGCGATTGAAATGATCAGGAAAGCCCCTTTGCACGATCAATCTGGTATCATTGCGAAGAGGGGGGGGGAAATAACCCCCCTGCTGGATCCGAAGATGACACCCTCCTCTTAGGAGTGGATACAAAGTAACTCCATGGATGCGAACCCAAAAGAATTGCTTCCAGCCGAGATGGCCGCTCTGTGCACGATCCAGCCCTATATGCGTGTTTCTGTTTCTTTTTTAACCCAGACTTCCTTAGGATCTCTTTGCAACAACGACCAGTTCCTTCTGCTGACCTTTTTATTTGGGGAGGGGGGGGCAGGTGGGAGGACCGGAGAAGTGACTTTTTTAAATGATTAGTCTGATCAAGAACGATTTTCACTTCCCCCCAAATCTTTCTTCAATTTCTTTTTTTCTTGTTTGTTGTTTCTTCCTGGGCAGCAGCAGGTCCAGGTGCAGCAGACATGGGTCCCATCTCTGGTTGTGTTTGTGCATGTGTTGTCTTGTTCCCCCTCCCCCCGCCCCCCCTTTGCTGTTCACCTCCCCCCGATGCGTTGGGTCCCCATCTCTCTTTTGCTCTGGGTAGAGGCAAGCGGGGGGGGGGTCGGGTTGCTCACACACACTGTACAAGTCTGATCAGGTCGCTTTCGCAATGATCCCCAGCCGCGTACACACACACACACACACACACCACAACCCCACACACTTCTTTACCTCCTCGCCCCCCCTCTGCTTCACTCCCCCTCTCTTCTCCGAGCTATGGGCACAGGCGGGCGCTGGGCTCCTGCTGCTGCTGCAACCTTAAAAAAATAAGCTTATACTTAAAAAAAATCTTTTGGCGCCATATTAATGACGTACTTAAAATTTGCCATTTCTCCTGCGTCAAAAAAGACGTTTCTTGCACATAACAGATTCTGGGCAAGGCGGAAAGAGGGACTCGGAAAATCCTGCAGGAGACCCTCGTGAGGGGCTAAACGGGGCTTGCGTTGCCCAGAAGTGCCTGAAAGTGCCAGCTGGGTGGGGATGGGGGAGGGCAGGATAAAAATGCAATCGAAGGCTGTTCCTCTAGACAAACAAACTTCGTTGGGCAGCTGGGGGGGTGGGTGTGACGATGAGGGTATTTGAAATACCACCCTTCAGGAAACGGGATTTTCCCCCTGGTTATTATTTTGATCACTTCTGGAGAAGGCTGCGGGGGAGGGGCCGTTAAATGCTGGATTTGTTTTTTTTTAGCAGTCGCAACGGGGGGAAGGGGTTGAAAAGAAAACACTCTAGTCAGATGCTGTCCTAGTGGCTGTTCGGTTTGGTTTCTTAAGGCTGTTTCTCCCACACACCCACATCCTCCGCCCCCCAGCCGCAAAAATATAAAGGGTTAAAAAAACACCAAAAACTTTGCACAGTTTTCCAAGAAAGGAGGGCAGACAGCTCTCCCTTCTTGTTCTCAGGGTGACCTTGTCATGCACAAAAAATGCACTTCAATGGGTTACTGATTTCTCGAAGGGTTTGTTGCTATTGCTTTTGCGCTGCCTTTCTATTTTCTGTGGTGGTGGCAGCAGCAGGAGCTTGATCCAGTATCTAGCTGGCCACACCCACCGCTGGCTGCTTGAACTAGACACCTACTCTGTGGGAAGAACAGTTATTTCTATGCAGTGAGGGATCTTGGGTGGAGGGGAGGAAGTGGGGGGAGGAGGTGCCCAACCTTCCTAAACTGTCTGGTTGTTTAAGGCAGTTTCTGCTGATTTTTCCCCTCTAATGGAGACCTTTCTTCAAAATATACACTGCAGTTTGGTTAGGTTTTTCATATACAGTGGCTGCTCCCTCATTATTTCATCGTCTGTGATTGCTCATAGATCCTGTCAAATAGTTTAGAGATGCTTTACAAATTCCAAAAGAGAAGGATTAGCATTCAAATTAAGGTATTTTTGGAAAAACTGCTATTAAAATATGGATCTGATCGTTTTAAACTAAAAAGTTTCACTAACTGAATTAGATTTACTAGGCTATAAAATGTACCTTACCCTTCAAATATGTTGTAGTGTTCTACAAGAACAGTCAAAAACCACTACAGTAACTCTGTTGTAAGCTGCAGCACCATTGTATTTCTGCAGCACCATTGCTGCACAATACTGTAGTTCACTTTCCCCTTTCAAAAATAATCTGTTAGGAAGAGTTCTGTTGAATGTATTAGACCTAAAACTGCCTATTAGTTAGTGATTGTTAACTTCATCAAGAATTTGATGTATATAGTTACACACTGGGCTGGCAATACCTCCTGTAATAAAGGTTCCCATTATAAAACCCTGTTTTCAGTTTATAATTTTGTCAGAATGTAACCATTTGCAGTGCAATTCTCCATGCTGAGTGTCTGCTTTATTTCTATTGTTTTGTTCAACCAATACAGTTCAGCCACATCCAAGAAAAAAGTTAGGGGAAAATACACTGTTTTGCCCATATTAAAAATATCTTGAGACCTTTTCTTTGAATGCCCCCATTCTTTGGAGCAGGGACCTGAAATCTGGTGGGGGCAGGGATAGCCTTTGTGTCTAGGATGTGCCTTTTGCCATCTCTGTGAAAATCCACCCACATTTGGCCATATTATAAACCTTGTAAAATTGAAGTTTGCACATGCTCAGTAGAGACTTCTTTGATTTTAACAGCTAAAGTCTCCTAAGATTCTATCCTCACTGAACATGCTCCATGCCCTCACAGCTCCTAGTGCTGCTGACCAGACAAATCATGTGGCCAAGCCACAGAGAGACTGAGCATGGTCCAGCCTAAGGCAATATAGTGGCTCAGGAGAGCTTTCCTTGTCATGACTGTTTCCAGCTACTCCAGGCTGGAGTTAAGCCAGGCACTGGAACTAGGAGCAGGGAGCTGTCTCTCCTGCAACCTAGTTCCAACAACCTAGTTTCAACAACCCCCTCCTGCTCACACCCAAGGCATTGTAGAGGAAGAAGTAATCTGATTCAAATGCAGAGGAGACAAAAGCCAGAACAGATAGAAGGAAAAGGAGTAACTCAAACAAGGAGGCCGGTGAGACTGGAACTGAAGTTTGCTTGTGCAGCCTCAGTTTGCACCCCTTGTGTCTATGCGTTTGATACAGTCTATAATTACATGATAACATACTATTTTTTTCCACAACCCCTGCCTCATTCAGTGCACAGGATGCACCTGCTCTGGGGATGGAGCAGGGCTGTGCAGTGAAGAAGGCTGTTTTCTGTAGGACCCCTGCTTCATTGGTAGCAGGAGTTGGAAAGTATGTAGTGAATGAGGCAGGGAACTGTAGAAGAGAAAGGAGGGATCTCATCCTTAAGGAAATTGAATGCCACTCTGGAGAACTGAATTCAATCCCTGCTTCTGCCACAGAGTTCCTGGGTGATGTTAAGCAAGTCACTTACACCAAACTTTTCATAGGTAGTACCTAACTGTGTGTTTTTCCTTTCCTAGGGGCCAAACTTGAGAACCTGGGAGATGATTTGCAGAAGTGGTGACCACTCAGAGTTGTCAATGGAAGCTTTCCTATGAACATATAAAGTGCCATATCATGCTAAGTGTTCTGTGCTAAGTGCCTAGGCATCTCAAATTGGGCACCCTAAATTAGTGGATACATTTTACCTTAATTGCCTCCACTCCCCATCCGTACAATGGGGATATACTACCCCCTCACCGAACAGAGGGCCTTACATTAATTAATGTTTGTGAAGCACTTGGATACTAAAGCGATGAGTGCCATGGAAAAGCCCATGAGGAAATTAATAATTCTGTTTTCAGAGCAGGATTTGAATAGTGTGCCGTATATAAGGCCTCAAGCTACAAATGAACAATGAGGATAAAAAAATATTGAAAAGCTGCTTATTAACTGATCATTGTCTATCCTGTGCACTGAATGAGGCAGGTGTCATATGGAAAAACTAATATGTGACTATGTAATTAAAACCTGTATCATAATCTGTATCATAGTGCATATATCAAAAAGAGTTCAGGAGAATTAACAGTTTTTTTAGAGAGACATTATTAAGGGCACAAAAGCAACCTATCCCAGTGCATAGGAAAGATAAGAAGTATGGTAAGAGATCACCCTAACTTAACCAGGAGATCTTCAAGGATCTGGAACTCAAAAAAGAATCATACCAAAAGTGGAAATGAGGTCAAACTACGAAGGATGAATATAAAAAAAACAACACAAGCATGTAAATGACAAAATTAAAAAGGCCAACAGACAAAATGAGATTAAACTAGCCTAACAAACATGAGAGGCAAGAGGAAAACCAAGAACAAGGTAGGCCCATTACTCAATGAGGAGGGAAAGACAATAAACAGAAAATGCAGCAATGGCTGAAGTGTCAAATGCCTTTTTTTTCAGTTTCACAGAAAAAGTTAGCAGTGATTGGACAACTAACATAGTGAACATCATTGTAAATGAGGTAAGAGCTGAGGGTAAAAATGGAAAACAAGTTAAGAATTACTTAGACAAGTTAGATGTCTTCAAGTTGGCAGGGCCTGGTGAAATACATTCTAGAATACTTAAGGAACTGGCTGAAGAGACCATTTGTGATTATCCTTGAGAACTTGTGGAGGACAGGAGAGATCCCAGAGGACCAAAAAAGGGCAAATATATTACCTATCTATAAAGGGAATAAGGACAACCTGTGAATTACAGACCAGTCATCTTAATTGCAGTACCCAGAAGGATAATGGAGCAAGTAATCAAACAATCCATTGCAAGGCCCTAGAAGAAAATAAGGTGGTAAGTAATAGTCCATATGGGCTTGTCAAGAACATCTGTCAAATCAACCTAATATCCTCCTTTGACAGTTAACAAAACTTGTGGATGGGGGGAAGCAGTAGATGTGATATATCTTGACTTTAATAAGGTTTTTGTTACTGTCTCACATGACAGTCTCACAAAAGCTACAGAAATATAGGCAAGATAAACCTGCTATAGGGTGGGTGCACAACTGGTTGGAAAAGCATTCTCTGAGAGCAGTTATCAATGGTTCACAAGCTGGAAGGGCATATTGAGTGGTGTCCTACAGGGATCTGTCCTGAGTCCGATTCTGTTAAAAAAAGATTTGAATAATGGCATAGAGCAGGGGTAGGCAACCTATGGCACGCGTGCTGAAGGCGGCATGTGAGCTGATTTTCAGTGGCACTCACACTGCCTGGATCCTGGCCACTTGTCCGGGGCGCTCTGCATTTTAATTTAATTTTAAATGAAGCTTCTTAAACATTTTAAAAACCTTATTTAAACTATTGTTTTATGTAAAGTAGTTATATATTATAGACTTACAGAAAGAGACCTTCTAAAAACGTTAAAATGTATGACTGACACGCAAAACCTTAAATTAGAGCGAATAAATGAAGACTCGGCACACCACTTCTGAAAGGTTGCCGACCCCTGGCATAGAGAGTACACTTACAAAGTTTGTGAACAATACCAATGTGGGAAGGGTTGCAAGCATCTTGGAATGCAGGATTATAATTCAAAATTATTTTGATAAACTGGAGAAATGGTCTGAAATAAATAGGACGAAATTCAATAAGGACAAATGCAAAGTACTACACTTAGGAAGGAATAATCAATTTCACAAATATAAAATGGGAAATGACTGCCTAGGAAGGAGTACTGCAGAAAATGATCTGGGAGTAACAATGGATTACAAAATACTGTTGCAAAAAAAGCAAATGTCATTCTGTGATGTATAAACAGGAGTGTTGTAAGCAAGACATGAGAAGTAATTCTTCCACTCTACTCAGCATAGATAAGGCCTCAACTGGACTAATGTATTCTGATCTGGGCACAATTCAGAAAAGATGTGGACAAATTGGAGAAAGTCCAGAAGAGAGCAACAAAAATGATTAAAGGTCTAGAAAACATGATGTACAAGGAAAGATTGAAAAAATTGGGTTTGTTTAGTTTGGAGAAGAGATGACTGAGGTGAGACATGATAACAGTCTTCAAGTACATAAAAGGTTGTTACACAGAGAAGACTCATGAATTGTTCTCCTTAACTACTGAGGAGAGGACAAGAAGTTAAAGACTTAAATTGCAGCAAGGGAGATTTAGGTTAAACATTATGAAAAATTTCCGGACTGCCAGGGTAGTTAAGCACTGGAACAAAGTACCTAGGGCGGTTATGGAATCTCTGTCACTGGAGGTTTTTAAGAACAGGTTAGACAAACACCTGTCAGTGATGGCCTAGATCAGTGGTTCCCAAACTTGTTCCACCGCTTCTGCAGGGAAAGCCCCTGGCAGGCCGGGCCGGTTTGTGTACCTGCTGCGTCTGCAGGTTCGGCCGATCACGGCTCCCAGTGGCCGTGGTTCGCTGCTCCAGGCCAATGGGAGCTGCTGGAAGCGGCTTTTTATGTTTAATATATAATTCTTATATATGTCATGTTATGTGATCTGAATATCATATATATGTGACATGACATATATGTGACAATTATGAAGATCTTTGACAGAGTGTTGTCAGTTGGTCTTTGCTTATAGGAGAAATAATTCTAATAGTAAAAAAAGAAAAACATTGTAGAAGAAATAACAGTACAAATCCTCTAAAAAAAACAGAGTTGTCTACACAGCACAGGCTAAGATGACTGATGCTTAAATAAGCACTTTTGCAACAAGTAAGAAATATGATCTCGGGGGAAGAAACCAGCAACATTTTTCTTTCATCTTCATTCACCAAAACAATATGAGTACTTATTTTTGCATAACTAAACAAAAAATAAAAAGCCCCCTACAGACTTTTCTTGTGTTTTGGATAGAATATGGAACCAAGAAAAGAACCCAACCCAGTGGGAGAGAAGCATCATAGTAAAATTGCCAAAGAAGGGTGACCTTACCAACCAGAATAACTGGAGAGGAATCATGTTACTCTCAGTGCCTGGGAAAACCATATGCAACATCCTCCTGGAATGTATCAAGAAACACCTGGAGTGTGGACCTTCAACAATGGCCAATGGTTGGCAGTGACAACCTGAGTAAGGCAAAGGTGTCTTATGTCCCCAGTATTGTTTGCACTGGTCATTAACTGTATCTTGAAGAAAGCAACCACCAAAGGCAACTGAGGAATTTTATAAACAATTGACAAAGCACAATTGGATGACCTCATTTTTGCTGATGACCTTGTCCTGCTTAGTTCAATGCATTGTTTAATGGAAGAAAAAAACCCAGTTTTTGGCAGGAAAAAGGTTGGTTTGTTCATCAACCCAAAGACAAAATATATGGCTATCAATGTCCCAAACGCAACCATTAGAGTGGATGAAGAAACACTAGAAGAAAAAAGTCATTCCATCTATCCGGGGAGTGAGATGTGCAATGATGGTGACATTATGCTAGATGTCAAGCAACAACTATCAAAAGCAGCAAACAACTTTCATAAACTTGAAAAGATTTGGAAAAGTAACATGACTGATACTGACAAAAAATATGAATTTTTAACACCGGCAGTAGGTCTGTCCTCCTCTATGGAGCAGAGTCATAGAAACCTACAACAAAAATTGACAAGAAGATCAACTCATCTCAAAGTAAATGCCTTCAGAATACCTTCAGAGTCCATTGGAAAGTGTTTCTTGCAACATCAGAAATCGTAAGTAGAGCAAACCAATCTAAATAATCAAAAATGGTTAGAAGATGACAATGGACAGATTTAGGACATGCTTTAGGGATCCACCAATACAACTTCCAATGCAAGTGATAACGTGGACATCACGTGGATAGAGAAAAAGACAGAACAATAGAGAAAGAAGCTAAATCCATTAACATGACACTCAGAAGTCTGAACAGACCAGCACAACACTGAAATAAATGGCATAAAATTCTGAACACCCTATACATTTGAAGATATAACATGTTACAGAAAGAAAAGGTGAAAAAAAGATCACCTTTGGATGATGAGCACATACTTAGTATTAACAGGATGTTTTTACATTAAGAGTTTAGCTTTATGAGGTTTTCTATGATTTGCATTAAAAGTTAAATTCAGTAACTAAAGATGGGTCCCCCAAAGCACCATGAGATTGTTATCTACATTATTTGTGTGTGGTGCCCATTAATACACTTTGGAACAAATTAACTGCATTCATAAGCAGGTGCAACTCCATTGACTTCAATGGTGAATTTGGCTATTTATATCTAGTAAAAATGTATTTATAATTTCAGAAATTATTTAACAGCATCAAAGACAAAATACATAAAATACTTCATCTAAAATTATCTCACAACAATTACATATGCTAATCCTTGTCACCATGAGTAAGACCACTATACGTCTTGAGGCCGACAGATCTTGCAGAAAATAAATGAGAAACAAACTCTGTCTGTGGATCAGATTTAAAATCTGCAGTGTCTTAACACCAGGCTCAACAGCTTGTATTCTCCACAGAATATGAAATTACAATATAGCATCTGAAATCTCTTTCAGATCACTTTCAAGACCTTCAGAAACAACCTCTTTACTACTCTTTGAGAGTTCCAAAACTCCTGACAGTCATTGCAATGAACAAATAAGTTTCAGATGCTGAGCTGCAGTGTGTCCGCTTTTCTCCACATTATCAGCACAGAGTGGCCTATAGCCAGGGTTGCTGGCAATTGGAGGATCATCAAAATGTAGAGATCCTCGATGACACAGAGCTGGCATAGCAACTTCTCTGCCACTGCACAACTTGCAGTTGGTGTAGGCAATATGATCCTGCTGATTCCTGCCTGCTGTACCTGCCTCATGAGGCCTTTGGCAGCCAGCAGAAGTTAGAGCCACCTAAGAACTGCTCTAATTTACATCAGGAAACTGGATTGACACTTAGCAAGCTGGATTGGGAAGCAGAACGGTGGCTTAAAGCCACTTGTGCATCCCTCTCCCAATTTGTAATGCCCACTCTTTGGCTACAGCTGAGGATTTTTGCCTATGTGTTTTTATTTTTTTTAAGTCAGGTGTAAGTTTGCAGGGTAATAAATAGATAAAGAAAAACAGAAAGCAAGAATCAGAATTGTAGGACTTGAGGAGAACTCAGTAGGTCATCGAGTCCAGTCCCCTGTACAGAGGAAGGACTAAGTATTATCTAGACCATCCCTGACAGGTGTTTGTCTAACATGTTCTTTAAAAACTCCAATGATACAGATTCCACCACCTCCCTAGGTAATTTGTTCCAGTGCTTAACTACCCTTGCAGTTAAGAAGTTTTTCCTAATGTTTAACCTAAAATCTCCTTTGCTGCACTTTAAGCCCATTACTCCTTGTCCTGTCCTCAGTGGATAAAGAGAACAATTTATCACCATCCTCTTTATAACAAGATCTGTTATGTTACAATAATAATTTCCATCTTCTAGCATGAGTTGTCATAGAAAGATCTGGGGAGAGATGGATCCTATGGTCATTATATAAAAGAATCCTTTTTCCTTCCCATTTTTGTTGCACAATTCTTTCTCTGTCTGAAACTGAGGAACTAGAATTACAGTAGAGGAAAACTTAAATTTGGCAGATTAGAAGATTGTGAGATTTTATTTGCAATCCCAAATACCTTTAGTTACCAGAAAGCTAGGTCAAAATAAGATATAAAGTAAGAAGAAAGCAGATATTCAATAAGAAATTTCCTCCCCACCACAGTTAGTTCAAGACTATCCTAGCATTGGTTGTTTAATATCATTTTCAGAAATGTCAGTCTTCCTGTATCTGAAGGAATAATCTTTCATTCACGCATCAATAAGGGATTTTGTGTAAAGTTGTTCATATTCCAATGCATTGAATTTCTTCTGCAATTTTTCAAAATTCTTTTCATTGACATCTGTTTTCTACCTGTGCAGTTCTATTAGAAAGCGAATCTAATTTGGAGTCAAATACAGCAAACCTTTCCCTCAATCCCTGCATTGCAAGAGTTACAGTTTTCAAAGAAACCGCAGATGTAAAAGTAGTTTTAGGGAAATCAGAAGCATTGTCAGAGAGCTGAACACCTTTAAGTGCTGTGGCTGTGATTGGAGACCTGTTATATCTCCTTTCGCTTTGTATGGATACTTTAGGCATCACGGTAGATTCCGCTGTAATATACTTTCTCCTTGTAACCCCATTTTTATTCCTCTGTTCCTTTTCTGGAGACATTTACAACTTTTACAATTAAAATACAATGATGGGGAAACATAGCCCTGAGTGCAGCACTTAAGACGTTTCACTAATAAAGAAAAATTTTGTAGACTCCAAAATGAGCAGTGCTAGGAGGTCGTGTTAATTATAATAAATTAAAATTAAAAATAAGGATTTATTTTATGTGCTAGCAATGCCCCTCTGCCGTGTAAATTGGCCAAACCGGACAGTCTCTACACAAAAGAATAAATGGACACAAATCAGACGTCAAGAATTTTAACATTCAAAAACCACTAGGAGAGCACTTAAATCTCGCTGGACACTCAATAACAGACTTAAAAGTGGCCATTCTTCAACAAAAAACCTTCAAAAACAGACTTCAATGAGAAACTGCAGAACTGGAATTAATTTGCAAACTGGATATCATCAAATTAGGCCTGAATAAAGACTGGGAGTGGCTGGGTCACTACAAAAAATAATTTCCCCTCTGTTGATACTCACCTCTTCTTGTCAACTCTTTAGCACTGACCCCCCACTTGGTAAGGCAACTTTCATTTTTTCATGTGCTGTATATTTATACTTGCCTACTGTATTTTTCACTTCATGCATCTGATGAAGTGGGTTATATCCCACGAAAGCTTATGCCCAAATAAATTTGTTAGTCTCTAAAGTGCCACAAGGACTCCTCGTTGTATAAACAATACAGGCATTAAGACTGTCCAAATTCCATATTCTATATGGATTTCCTCTAGATGCTCAGTATATAACTTACGTTAGCCAATTTCATTCTATTTCTCTGGAGGTATGAAGATGTAAAGAAGACATTTCCATTTCAGTGAATAAGTTCCCAAGGGGAAAGTTTATAAAAGTGCAAGTGCATACGGTAATTTACTGTATGACAGGATAAAGATGTTATCTGTTTTAAAAAAAATAGTGTACCCTGAACAACAAAATTGCTAGAACACACATTTGTTTTCCATAAGTACCATATTTTAGGAGCATTTAATTTAGGTTGGAAGCACCATTAAAAATATATGCATTGTAAATTGCAGCTGTCTAATGTGATATTTATCAGATAATGTCACTTGAATCTTCTCCTGTTGCAATATAAATGCTGAGGCATTTATAGAATATAAATGGTGAAATAGAAACTTTTATTTTCAACGTGAAAAACCATTATCCTGTCCAAAAGTGTCTCTGTAGTTACTTTATTTCCATTATAACAAATGTTTGGACATAAATAAAATGAGATAGGCTGGTCCAAGAGTTTAGTTATAACCAGTGGGAGTTGATACTGATCCTTCATTCCCCATATTTAGTCATGTAAATGCATGACCTGACTTTCAAGTACTGTGTACCTTGCAGGTCCCATTGATTTCATTGGGGATTGGATCAGGCCATTAGTGTTCAGCTTTATTTATGTTTATGCGGTGCAAAGTGGAGACTCAGCTAACAACTAACATTTAATATTAGAGATTGACAATAAACAAAATGCTGGGTCCAAAACCTCCATCCCTTACTCCTCTGAATCCTGAAGTTCTGATCCAGACCTGGTTCCAAACTTCGTATCTCCCATTGAAGTCAGTGTTACAGTTACAGACCATGTGTACATCACCATCTGATTTACACTGGATCTCTTTCCTGCACTGCAGTTTCATATTATGCACGTATAATTCCCAGTGATATCAACGAAAGTTTGCCAATTGGTTCAATGCAGAGCATGCGGAAAATGCTGCCTTATGTATAGGGATCATTTCATTCACCATAGAAATGCAGTCATCCCAATGTGAAATTCAACAGCTGTTTAATAGTGCACAGCAGCACTGCACAATACTTTAGGATAGGACTAATGAAGAATATGAGCTAATTTCATTTACATAGTGTGAATTTGGAGTAACTCTACTCGCTTTATTTCTATTACTCTGGATTTACAGTGGTATAGCTAGGAAAAAAATTTGGCTCTGTGAAGGAAAATTGTAAGTGTAACACTTTCAGGATGCGTGTCTAAAGGAATTAAATTCTTACACATACTGTCTCACTTGCACTAGTGTCGGTGAGAACAGGTCCCATTTCTTTGTTTCGGGTTAATCTCCTGAACACATTCTATAGAATATATCCACAATTTAAGATGATTTTCTTAAATCAACACGTATTGTCTTTACTGTAAAAAAAAAAAAGTTCTGCATAGAATTTAAAAACAAAGTTCTGTTTATGAGATCAGTGTTTAGCACATTGGCTCTCAAACTTTTTTACTGGTGACCCCTTTCATGTAGCAAGCCTCTGAGTGCGACCCCCCCCCTTATAAATTAAAAACACTTTTTATATATTTAACACCATTATAATGCTGGAGGCAAAATGGGGTTTGGAGTGGAGGTTGACAGTTCGCAACCCTGCATGTAATAACCTCGCAACCCCCTGAGGGGTCCCGATCCCCAGTTTGAGAACCCCTCGTTTAGCAGAACATGGTTACATATGGAATGGAAAGAAAAGATGCTTCTAAGAGAGTCTCTTATAGTTGAACTTTGCTTCTACACAATAACATCCATTATTAAATGTACCACTTTGGGGCCTGATCCTGAGAGGGACTAAGCACCTGAAGGCAGAGGTGTTGGGGAGTTAAGAGACCTGAGTTCTATTTCTAGCTCTGCCGCTAACTCAGTGCCACATCTTGGGCAACACTTCACCTCTCTGTCTCGGCTTCTTCATTTGTACAATAGGGATAACACCACCCATCTCTGGAAAATATTTTGAGACCTATTCCATTCCCTCCCACCTCCTGACCTTCCTAGCCCCATCTTACCTTCCTCCTTAATGTCTCACTTTCTCCTGCTGCCTTCTCCTCACAGTATGAGCATGCTGACTCTTCCTCCTCAAACACACACCCAGGACCTCACCTACCACAACTACTGTCCCATTTCTCTTTCCCCTTCCTCTCTGAGCTTACTGAATATACTGTCTACAGCTTGAGCTGTCTACAGCTATCCTGTAACTCCATCTTGCATCCCCTCCAGTTGGGCTTCCATCTTCTCCCTTCCACTGCAACTGCTCTCCTCAAGGACAACCTCTTCATGAACAAATCTCAGGGCCCCAGCTCCATCCTCATCCTCCTTGACATCTCTGCTGCTTCTGACAGTCAGTTAATCTCTTTTTCTCAAAGTCTTGCACTCCCTTGGTTTTGATGCTGCTGTCCTCTCCTCGTTCTTCTCCTAGCTCTTTGGTCACGTCTTTAGCATCTCTTTTAGTGCGTACAGCTTCTCCTCCTCCCCTACTCACTCTACCCCCTTTTTTGGGCAGTCTCATGCATTAACATAGCTTCAACTACATCTTTACACTGATGTCTCATAAATCTGTATATCCATCTTCTCATTCTCAACTCATCTCCCTCCCTCCAAACTCACATTTCAGTCTGCGCCTCCGACAATTCCTCCTGGATGTCATGTCAGCAGCTTAATCTAAACATGACCAAAACTGAACTACTTATCTTTTCTCCCAAACCCTCCCTCTTCTCCAGACACTCTGTGTCTATTGCAGTGAACATATTGCACTATCAAAACCAGCAAAAAGTTGCTATTCTGCTGAATTTCTGTATAGATAGCACAATGGTGGTTATTCTGCTGAATTGGCACCTAGATAGTATGATGATGGTTTACATACATAGACACTCTGCCAGTGGGGTATAGCGTAACCTCAAGAGTTAAAATATCTGGGCCAAATTCTAAAGACCTTGCTTAGCTGTCACAAACTCCATAAGGTGACAAAACCCTCAATGAAGGCAAAATGAAGTCAATGGGTGCTTGCCTGAGTCAGGCCTGCATGAAAACTATGAGGAATTCTAGCTTGTGCCCCATATTTGTAAAATATCACAGCAGTGGGAAACGGCAAGGGCCTATTAGATCATCAAATCCATTTCCCTGCCAGGGCAGGACAGAGGCCCTGAGAGAGGACACATCAGATATTAAACTGAGAATATTTGTAGGGAATAGACCACAGTAACAGCATTCATGCTGCTCAACTCTGCCATCGAAGGAATGCCTGAAGTAGGGGTACATACATTTTGGAAATCTTGTCATACGATAGACCGACAACCATCAACGAGGCAATTCTTCCATGTCAGACTTCTAACACATTGGATATGTAGTACATACACGTTTTATGGAGGTTATAATTTTCAAATCAATTGTACCCGGTAGCTAAAGTTTAATGTTAATGACTTTCTTATTATGGAGAGAAAAAACCTTTCAGACCTAATGACCAGAAAAAAAGAGAGTTTAGCTGTTACCTTGGGAGGTGAGTCCAGGGTCACCATCAGTTAGAGCAGAACTGTAGCTATGGTGCCTTTACCATAACAACTCATGGGATCTCAGCCTGGTGGCCTAACAGTAAGCACTCTATGCTGTCATATGTGAAATCAGGGTTCAGAAGGGACTTTGGGACTCTCCCATCACATAAAGCTGAGTTTGTTACAGTTTGTGGGAAGGAGTGGTGGGTTATCCACCCTACTTTAGTGTCATTTGACTAGCGCTTCCCCTCCCACCTCCATCCATGCCCCAAAAGCTAGATTCACCTTCCCAGGCCATACACCCCAGCCTCAGGGCACTGATGGTGGCAGCTGCTAAGATGTGGGAGGAAGATTTGACTTCACTTTTATCTCTATAATCAGGAGAAAATAAGATCCCATGAGTTACACATTTCATTTCCAAGAGAAAAGTGACCTAAAAGAAGGGATGGGAACCCTGACCAATATATTTATATCATCAGGCACTGTCTCCGCATCTGCCTTGGCGTAAGGTCCCCCAGGAGGGTTGAGTGCCTGAAGCCAAACTGCTGAGGGGAAAAACAAACAAATACACAAAGGAAACATGGCATGTGATAGTGACAGGTACTTATGCAAATAGACTAACACCAAGACAGACAGAGCAGATAAGCCTCCTAGTCCAGCTGGAGGCTTCTTCATCCTGGGGGAGGAAGGGAAGAAGAAGCCTTACGATAACAATAGAGAACCTAAGGGTATGAGCAAAACCAGCCATGAAGGGCTGCACCGAACTGTCTTGCTACATTACAAATTCACTGCAAGCTGAACAGGCTGGTACGCTGGACAACCCTGGACAAGCGCTGTACTGGAAAGAACAGAGCTCTATGCTTTTTTCATTCTGCTGCTTTCGGAAGCATCCTCAACTGCTTGCGTGGGGTTAATGCACACTAGGATGCCAGTTACTGATGCGTTCTTTTGGATGGCAAACTTTTGCCATTGCAGATCTCCCCATATCCTGGTTGGTTACAGCAGCTAGATATTCACATCAGGGTAGAAAAGCTTTTCTGTTTTCTAGGGCTGCAGCAGTAGAGAGTAGAGGCTGCCTCCCGCCCAGTACTGCTTTGTCATTTCCATAATGCGCATGCTCTCTCTCTCTCCTCCCCCTCCATGCATACTTGCATTAAGGTCAGGAAAGTTATCCCTCTGTGATGCTGCTGGGGATCCTCAAGGATGCTTTGTATCTGGTCTGGCTGGGCTGCTAATAATCAGATATCTATGGGGTTTACAATAATCCAGTCTAAGCAGCAGAAATCCAAACTGGAATAGGTAATAGAGTCAGAATACAAATGCACCAGCCAGGGCTGGCTTTATGATCTGCAGAGCCCTTGGCAAAAGTGGGGGGCTCAAGCACCCATGTGCAAGGGTAAAATCAGACTCTCTGGTCATGCCTGCAGGAAGGAGGTCTGGCTGGGTGTTGTTTCCGCTTGTTCTAGTCCTGCTGGAGGAGAGGGAGACCAGGATGGCCTGTGAGTTGCAAAATTTCCTTGGGATGTGGGTCCAACTTGCTGCCCCAAAGATGAAGGCCAAAGAGTGGTCACCTGTTTTGTTGTGATTAGGGTGAGGACTGTCATTGGCTAATTAAAAACCTGTTTGAAAAACACCACCTATGAAATACTAAAAGAAATATTAGGAAGGGGGGCTAGCTGGAGAAAATATGACAGATAAATAGTATAGCACCTTATGACTTCAGTTACCCCAGATTCTATTTAACTTGCTAGCTAGCTATGCACCCATCACCACAGAATCTACATCTTACATTAAATGAGTTTGCTGCCTCTTGGCTGCATGCACTGAAGGGGCTGTTCTTAGCAATGACAGTCTGCTGCTGAGGAGAGCAAAGTCTGGCCTCTCTGTTCTATTCCCAACCGGGAAAACACCGTTTGTGACAGCTAAGAATTGAAACAGTTTGGGGATTCTTAGTGACGGTTTCAAAAGTAATCTGCTTTCTCTTCATTTGGAGCTGTTTGCTACAGTGAGGGAGAGATGAGCGTGGTGATCCAAAGTAAGAATTGTTAAAGCCTTTAATTCATCACTGGAGCACAACTAGGCCCCTTTCTCTATGCATGAACTAGACTAGAGAACCCCTCCTTTTCACGGTGAGATATCAGCCCTCTATTACTGCTGCAGCTCTTTTCTGGGGGTTCTCCATTACCGACAGCAAAGAGTAGCACACTTAGGAAGACCCAAATCTCATCCTTCCTAGGGTCTTTCTTAAAGGGTGTAACTGCCAGGGAAGGCCCATTGCAGGCTGCAGGCATGAAGGGAGAAAGCACATAACCTCCCTGGAAAGACTCCTGCAGGCATCTACCTGACCTATGAAAACTTTCCTAAGTTCAAAGTCAGGTTTGTTTGTCTTCCACCTTGACACATACAGAATGTTACACAACATTCAGGAAGTCCCTTTTAGCCTCTCATTTCAGTGTATAAGATTAAGAGCATGGAAAAACAAATAACGCTACTGGATGGTAATAGCTGGCACTAACCAGGCCAATGCTTTGTTTGTACAAGGCCTGCTAATGGGGCATCTCTTATTTCCTCTGGCAGATAGGGGCGTGTTGCAACTTGGGTTGTTTTTAGCAGGGAACCAGTTAACCCTTCCTTTGGCAATGAGAGAGCAGACAATACTGGAGCCAAGTCTCTCTCTCTCTTAGTTTATTAAGAAATTAACCAGAAAAAAAAAGTGAACCAAGTCATCTCTCTGATCCTAACTGCAAGACATAAGAATTTACAGCTGGATCATCCCCACTTACGGAGAGACCCACAACGATGGGCAAAGGGCCTAAGGAACTCCCTCCAGAAGATGCACTGTATAGCCATTTGTTCCCTCAGGTGGGAGGGATTTTGGAGCACATCCTCTGAACACTGTGGATCCTCACCTTCTTTCTCATGGCCCCTGTGAGGAATGGAAACCCTATAACTATGGAGACAAGAGTGCTAATGGAGGGTTGGCCCCTCTGTGCTGCCCCACTGGTCCCCTGTCCCTGACAGCACGCTCCTGGGTTGCTCACATGGTTGAGAAATAGCAGCTGTGGATGGGACAGAATAGAGTTCATGCTACTTCAAGCATTATCTGTGGGATATCTGCAGGGTCAGCATGGGATGATTGTAGACTCATAGACTTTAAGGTCAGAAGGGACCATTATGATCATCTATTCTGACCTCCTGTACAATGCAGGCCACAGAATGTCACCCACCCACTCCTGTAATAAACCCCTAACCTATGTCTGAACTATTTAAGTCCTCATGCTGGTCCACTAATCAACTCTCTCCTGGTCTTTGCCTTAAAACTACCAAGTTCTGACCCTAAAGAGCTCCAGAAGACAAGCATCCAAGAAAAGAAAAGAGAACAATGTCACATGACACAGACCCCAGTAGCCAAGATCTACAAGCTCTGTTTGCCTTCTTGTGGAAGGAGACCATTTAGCCTTTTGTCACTTCTTTCTCCAAGGCCACCGGTTAAAGCTTAAATCATCAGGGACAATTTGGATCAGTTCAGACAAATGCTTTCTGCCGATATTGGAAAAACAGGAATTCAGTTTCCAACAGTGCAAGCTCCTTTTAATTCAATACCACACATGTTGAGATTGAACTTATAGACAGAGCAAAGTTAAAACATAGTGACAAGACGCTGTGAAGTTTGCTAATAGCTAAGAAAAAATCTGAGCTTTGAAATAAAATTGTTAGTATTAGAAGACTTGCAAGTTCAGCTATGGGAAGAACCACAACATTTGAATGTATGCTGTTTATCTTCTTTTTTATTGACTGCTTTGCAGAGAGTGACATTTCTTGTTGAAGCTGAGAGCTACAGCTTTCTCCACATTTTAGTTCTGATTACAGAGTAGTGGTAATTAAATCCCTGGGGCATTAAGTTACCAGTTTACCCAAACGCCTGGGTTTTAATATTAGGTGATGTGAAAATTAGTGTGATGTTCAGATTCTCACACAGTAAATAAAGAAGCTGTATTAACTCAGTGTTTTGTTGGTAACCCACTTCCTCAGACTACATCTGAAAGACCTACAAATTTACAGTTTACACACACACACACATATATATATATATATATAACTGTAAATTTGTAGGTCTTTCAGACCTACAAATATATATATTTGCAAATGCATGTAGTTTTGGTGGAAACCCAGAACACATACAGCACAAGCAGGAGCTCTGTGAGCTTCTACACGTTGTCCAATCAATGTATCCTAATCTTGAGCTGGAGGTCCTACCTGCAGAGGAGTGTTCAATGTCCATACTAGTCCATCCTTGGCCTCACTGTTGATGACAATCATAGCCTCAGTTTAGTGCCACTTGTCATGTTTTTGTAATGTGCATTCCTGTCCACTAGGAATTGGGCCAACACCCCCAACTCCATTCACATTGTCATTGACCGGCCATCTGATGGCAATTACTGTTGATCACTACCAACTTGGGTTGGATTCAAATGAGCAACTTGAAGGTGAAAGTCTCCTTAACCCATTACTAATCTCCAGAAAATTTCTCTGTAACTCACAGTTATAATTTGATGGGGATGAGATTAAGACCTGGATAATCATACAAAGAGGGTTTAAGACTCCAGTTGGGTTGGTGCAGTTTTTTTCTATGCTATGGTGTTAATTGCTTTTGAAAGATCACTCTGCCTGATAGCAGAACAGTTGCTTGTGCAGATGATTCGGCTTTATCATTTTCAAAGAACAGATGTTACCACAAAAGCTTTCATTGTTAGCTTTCTGAGGAAGGTGTATCTTCCCTGCCCAGGATCAGCAGCAGGTTGACCACAAAATACTTCTAGCACTTGATGTCTCTGCAGAAGCAGGTATTGCTCACTCAGTTGGCTTCTTACACAAATACAGTATTTCTGGGTTAGGAGTGTGAAAAGTTTTGAATCAAAGGCTGTTTCAGATACCTCTCCTGGTATAAATATGTCACCTCATGAGTGCACACTGCGCTCAGTGATCTGGCCACTCTCATTGTGCAGCAGACAACTCTCTTACAGAACTCTCAGTTGACTTGCAATATTATAACATTGGAGGCTGTATATTTCAATGGACAGGACACTGATCTAAGGTTCCAGGCTCTGCCACTGAGTCATTGTGTGACTTTGGGCAAGTCATTTCACCTCTGTCCCGCAGTTGCATCATCTGTAAAATGGGGATAATAACCATGACTACCAATGGCACTAAACTGGTAGGTACTTACCATTGCAAAACACTTTGAAATCTAGGCATGAAAAGAATTATACAATTGCCAAGTATTCTTACTAAAACACAGTGTCATGTCTAATGGACTTATTTGATCGCACAGGCCTTTTTAGCCCAAATATTGGCCTCAGCTGAAATTGCTCTAACAATGCTTTTAGATCTCCCAGTGGCAACAGACATTAGGCATTAATCTCACACTTACTGATGCTAGCCAGAAACTCCATTAACTGATTTGGGAGGAAGAGACCCTCCTTCTCTGAGTTTTTGGGTCTCCAGAAGTATTGACAATGGACAACCTCACTGATTAGAGGACACCAGATTCAAGAGATCGTTTGGCCACACAGCTGCCTTCCATAGAACTTGCAGCAGAAGACAGCTCTCCAATGGGCAGAGCCATTCCCTTCCTGCGGTTCTTTATGCATTAACTGTCTGCCAGATTGCCCCAGAGGATCCACATGTGGAAGGCACACTCCACAAGCAGATTTCCGGCTGTCCACAGGAATTGGGGAGTATTGCCTTTGCAACCACTGTCTTCCCTTCTTTGTCCCCTTGTTGGTTGGAGCTTTGAAGAGTTGAGGGGGCAGGCCTCGGGTGGCAGGGGGTGGAGGGTAACATTGGCAGTGCCTCTCTACAGCACCATTCCCTGAAGAGCTTAGGAATTCCCACATGGAAGTGCATGCAGGAGGTCATACGGCTTGGAACTGAGACTTTGATTCAGGATCCTCTCCAGACAGAAAGCCACAGCTGGTCTAAATGTGTCTGAGTAGTAAAATGAAATACATTTGTTGGCAGTTTTGGAGAAGATCACAAGGCAACGATGTATTTTTGATGGGAGTCAGTCTTTGCTCTTGGAGGTATATGATGAGTGCAATAGTAATTTAAACATTCTGACTGAAATCCTGGTCCCACTAAAGCCAATGGGAGTTTTGCCATTCATTTCAATGAAGTCAGGATTTCACCTTCTCTCCATGTTGTACCATACCAAAGCTACAAGGTGCCCTGGTGTAACTGGAGCAGAGTTTCACCCCCTGAGTTTTGGTTTATAAATACAACATACCTATATATCTACATCCCCCATTTCCTCACCATAGCTACACACATCTCTTCTCCACCATCTCCTTGGACTAGAAACAAACAAAAAAATCTAAACAGAAAAAAAACCCCAATTAATCAAGGGAAACAAATTAACTTTGTGCCATTTCTAGATGTAAAGATTTGGAGGAGAACAAACAGCTGATTATCTTTTACAGCTGACAGGACAGATATGAAGAACCGTATCTGAATTCCAAATCTACTCATCATTCTGTATCCTGGGAAGATATTATTAGATTACGTATTTTGTAAAGAATGGGCAAAGCAGTTTGAAAATAAGAACCAGACTTTCTGCAAAATTCAAGATCAATGGAACCTTTTTCAGTGGTTTGGTAACATTTTACTGCACATCTATTTTTAATTATTATTTTTTTCTGCACACCCCAGCAATTCATGGTTTGAGTGCTGACCAGAATCGGAAGGGATGAAACACCACAAGAAAAACTTTTCTCATAGTATTTCTTCCATAACTGTAGCACTTGAAATCTCAAGAAAAAGCTTGTTTGTGTGAGATTTCTGCACACGTTTACAGACTGTAAAGGACTGGATCAACTGGAAAGTTTGGGTTCTTGTTTTGACCCTGAATGCCACCCACTTTTGTTAATATTTCATTACACAAGAGAAGGTATGAGAAAAACAATGATAAGAAATTAATATTCTTTCATAAAAAAGGAATCAGGAAAAAAAACAGTCAAACAGAAATGTCAAACACAATGGAAAGAAAAGGGAATTGAAAACACCCTAATGTACCCCTTAAAGAATTATAATCTGTGTATGCTGGATTCCCCCTAATCAAACCCACAGACACAGTTCCCCCTCTGTGTCATGGAAAACCACCTTCCTTCCCAGATTGGGATTCAGGGAGCAGAAGCGGCCAGAGAAGTCTCTAAAAGCACAGGTCTCGTAGGGGTTGGGAACATGAGCAGCAGAACAAAGACAAGGGATCTCTGTGTGGATGGTCTTTTCCTCTGTGGCATCCCTGAGAACTAAATAGATCATGGGGGATCTATGGATTTAGGAGATAGAATATTGGCCTACTCCAAAGGGGTCAAACCCCCACCCCCAAAGAATGAATTCTAGAGGCACTCCCGGTGACTCCCATATACAGAAGAGGAAACTCAGAGATTCACCTTGTAGTTCTTCTGTCACGGGTTGGCATGGTTTGACCCCACAAAGCAGGGACAGAGAGGCTTGACTCCCTTCACTCCTGCAGATTGTTTGGACGCAAGGGACACTGTGCCATGGACCCTTGCCTTTGTATTTCCACGCCACGTGGCTCAACAGGTCCTTGCATGAACTGAACTTGGCCAAAACTGAGCTCTTGATCTTTCCCTGCAAATCCTCCTCTTCCCCACTTTTCTCTGTCATGGTGGACAACACCACCATCCTCCCAGTCTCTCAGGCCCATAATCTGGTGCCATCTTTGACTCAGCCTTCTCACTGGATCAACATGTTCAGGACATTTCTAAATCTTGCAACTCTTTCTTACACAACATCCCTAAAATCCAGACTTTCGTCTCTGTATACTGTGGCAAGGCACCTTCTTAGTCTTCCCAGCCTCCGCTGCTTTTAGCCCTGGTGAGACAGGCTTGGGTAATGTGGCCCCCTTTGGGACACAGGGGAAGTCTGTTCCTTTTCTCCACCAGTCCTTTTTAGAGTATTTTTCTCCCTTGTGGGAGAGAATACTGCCGCTCCTCCTGGTGAGGCTCGCTGTCTTGCTGCTCCTAACCTCCTGGCAGCAGGGCTCCTTCTCTCTCTTCTCTCCTCCCCCGTTCCTCCCAGGGGAGGGTTTAAAAAGGTCTCAGGCAGCCCTTAGTTGGGATCAGCTGATCCTAATTAACCTCAGGTAGCTCCCTCTCAGCTGATTCTAATTGATACCTTGGTAACCCCTTCTCAGCTGAACCTGATTGACCCGTAGTTACCCCCTAGTTGATAGGGAGGAGGGCCTTTTAACCCTCTGAGACTGGTTTCTACCCCTCCCTTGCAGCTGTCTGTCCTGAGTTTATCACAATACACAGCCAGAGCTCTCATCACAACTGGACTACTACAGCGTCCTCTTTTCAGGCCTTGACTACTGCAAACCTGCTACCCTCAAGTACCTCATCAGCCCACTCTGAGAGTCCCTCCACTGGTTCTCTCTTCACCTCTGCATCAAACACAAGCTTCTTGTCTTTATCCCCTTCATAACGTAGTCCCCCTACCTAATTGATCCACTAACGTACCATGCCATCAACCACAGCCTTGGTTCCGCCAGCATTACCAGCCTTTACTGCCCAGCTTCTTCCTTAAACATCTCTCTATTTTCCCACACACTGCCCCTATGTGGGAAGAACTCCAGATAAAATCCCAGCAGCCACTGCTTTATCCTCCTTTAACAGTCCCCTCTGCTGGGATGCCTACAAAACCCAGGATGGAACATGGTTGGGATGATGAGCTGTGACGGTCCCTGTTCACGTTCTTTCCTTTTCTTACATCCTACCTCTGCCCTCAATTAAAAAACCAAACTACCATCCATGTAACTAACAAAGCTATGTCAATTCCTCACGGCTTGTATATTGTATCCCCATCTCCTACCCCTTGACTGTGTGCGTCTTTAGACTGCAAGGCCTTCCGAGCAGGCAGTGCGCATCCGTACAGTGCCAAACACAGTGGGGGCTTCCAAGCAGGGCCTTTTGGAGCTACCATTATATAAATATTTACTAATAATGATGATGAGTAAAGACTGAAAAGGAATGGCAGGATTGGGCCCAATAACACTTCCCAAAATGTAGTATTTTTTTATTATGAGGATTTTGAAGCACTTTTCACACAGTCAGACAAATTCTTTTCTCAGTTCAGGTCTGAAACCCCACGGGGCTCAAGGTTGTACTCAAACTGGGTAACACATATGTCCCATTAACTAATTAAGCCTCGCAACATGCTTGTGAGGTGGAAAAGGAGCAGACAGGAGCCCACAATTGGAATGCAGTCACCACTGGTGCAAAGCACATGGGCTGCTTAACACTGCACAGAAACACTAACAAGAATTAAATATGAGATCACAGGCAATAGAAATGGTTGATGTTTTGTGGAGAAGTGAGTGACACGTAGATCCCATAGCTCAAAAGTCTTTGTAATCTTGGCTCTAGCCCTCTATGACAGAAGTTTCTACCAATCTGAAAACTCTATTTTAATTCATTTAAATCAAACTTTGTCTTCAGAAGAGACTGGCTTTTTAAGTCCTTTATTCTAAAACAAGCCTATAACATGAAGGCTGAAATGTCAGAAGTCATTAAGAAAAAAGAGCTGTGCATAAAACACCAAAGAAGTGCATCTGCCATGGAAGAGAAAGCAGCAGTTTTGCTACAATCCTCTCCAGAAGCCAGAGTGTACAGCAAGTATTCCCCCTAAACAGATCGCTAGCTGGCAATTTGATCAACCCTGAATTAGATGCTGGAGTATTAACTTCCCTTGTGGTTGTGAGAAATAAAGGTTTAAAAACCATGATTTTAAATGTGCCCAAGGGTATATTTACAGACTAGCTAGCCAGATTCCACACTGACTTACACACTGTTGCAACTCCATTGGCTTCAGTGGGGGTAGCATGGCATACAAGTGAGCACAGAGTTTGGCCCAGTAACTAGCCATTCTTTTATTTATATATATATATATTTTTCCCTCTGCCATTCTGACTGAAACTAAATTGATTTATTAATCTGATACTGAATATTGGTGCCAGACCACTACTTAATTCATCAGCTGCCTAAAATGAACTTTAACATGTAATTTCCAAGGCAATTTGACTGATCAGCAATAACATAACTGGTTGCAAATGTCCTTCCTTCTATTTGTTTTAAGTGGCTTTTTAATTAAAGCAATGCAGCCAAGTAAATAAATATGATTTTACTAAGATCTAAGGCAGGCAACAGCTGAGAAATGGATGAGATTTGGGAGGGGGTTGTGTAACACTGCTAAGCCAGCGTTCATTCTCCAGATACTCTCTCTTGCATTGTCCAGTGCCAATGTTTGCTATGAGAGAAGCTTCCTCATAGTGAGAGGCTCACTAAATGCCAATTCTAACTAAAAACCTGGAATCAAATTCTGACCAAAGTCACTGGGGTTATTGTTGGGTCAAATCCCAAATTCCTTACTCAGAACTTAGTCCTGTGGGATGTCCCTATAATGAGTAAAGACTGAGAAAAGCCCTCAGGATTGGACTCATTATTATTATTGGTCAGCATCCAACATCTCACGTCAGGTAACCTAAATGAACTGCCAGATTTTCAAAAGTGCTCTGTGCCCAAAAGCTCTCATTGAGACAAGAGGACCTGATGAGTACTTTGGAAAATTGGGGCCACAACTATTAAAAATCATATCTGTAGCACTGTAAATCTACATCCCCTTATAAACACAGATAAACCATATTATCTTACAATATATACAAGACAAAAAAGAGATGTCGTGAGGCAAAGCTAAATGGAGGGTGAAAGGTCACTGCGAATCATAGCACAGGACTGCACAGATGTAACTGAGGGCAAACTGTGAGGATCTGAACTGGAGGAAGAAGAAAATAATCTATTTTAACCACTATCACATGACATAGCATGCCACTGAATTTTCGCATACCCTTTGTGATGTACTACAATACATTCTAACACTGTAGGCAGGATGTATATAAGCCCTTGGTACGTGCTTCGTTATGCTCTTCCATTGCTCATTTTATTTGATTCAGATTCTGTCACACATAATTCTACTGATTCTAGCTCACTGCTGGTCATATTCTAAAATATCTGTAACGGTGATAGACTGGACAATGAATAGTGGTTATGGAGTGACTTCATAGCAATGAAACATTATTGCAGACCTTTCACTGTGAGTCACCAATATGTATTGTAGGAGCAAAGGTCATTAAAAAATGTCAAAATAAACAAAGGAGTTGCGTCAGAAAAGAAATAAAAACCCAACCTTTATTTTCAACTCCTTTTGGTAGTTTAGGACTTTTTACTCTTCATACTTTTTAGACTGTGTCAAACACAATCATTGCTTTCCTTCCATGAGCCTCCTGAAAATATCTGAAAGTGTTGCAGTCTAAAGTGAATAAAATTAAAGACTAAACTACTGACCCAACATAGCTTTTAGAGCTACAAGGATACCAGTAGGGTAACCACAAAAAGTGGCATTTCCTTAATTGAGTCTTAAACCCAACTGTAACCCAGATTATTGTTAAATAAGAGGGATTGAAAATGTTTATACCACATTTCTCAGTCAGTTGTGCATCAGTAAGGAAAATGGATTGCAGGTTGCAGCTATGCAAGAATCAGGGATTGTATGTACAGCACAGTTTGCAATGGTAACACAGTAGGGTTAGTGTACAGAAAGATGGCGGACAACATGTAACTATTACATTAATATAGAATGGAAGCCCCTAAGGGTAGGGACAGTGACTTTTTCTATGTTTGGACAGAGTCTAGCTCAGACACTGCTCAGTAAATAATAATAATACGGAGCAGGTTTGTAATTGGCCTGTTCCGATAATATCATACTGATAAACCTTGCTTTGCATTGCTACATATAAAATCCAGCTGAAGCCACCTTGCTTATAAATGGCAAGACTACAATCTTTACTCAGAGTAGCATGTGAGTAATTCCATTGCAGCAAGGAATATTCCTCATATGCGGTAAGCAGAATTGAGTCCAAAATAACCATTCACACGGCTGTAGTATTTTGTGGGAATCAAAAGAAAATGTTCCAAGAGCTGAATTCTAGTTTCAGACAAGTGGCACATATTGGTGCATCTCTTGAATGATCCACTACCAGGCATGTATGTGCAAAATGCAACAGGAGATTTTTCTTAGACACACTGTAATGTGCTACCCCAACTCACATCAGATTTGGGATCTGCTCCACAGTGCGCTTGTTTCCATGCCTTTCATTACTTCCATCAGTTAATGAGACTGCTTCTCCTCAAACCTGAATCTCAACTTCATAGGAGTATGAGCCCCCTAAAACTAGGACATTTCTCATGAAAGGAGCATTGAATCAAAAGGTTGCTTTTTATGTGAAAGTAAATCTGACCCAACTAATTGAAGGGGATTTTTTCCCCCCATCAATTGGGCCTCTGAAATTATTCACCTATATCTTTTGTAGGGGGCTTTAGATTTTATTTGCAGCAGTATCAGAAGTTATATTGTAATAGATGTAATATTCCTCAGTAGGGAGCTTTCATCAGCTTTCAATGATCTGTCAAGGGCAATGGCTGTTTCTTGGCATTAGAAAGCTTCTGTTAAAAACACCAAAGGAGCAACTCTTTTACTAACCATACAACATTAATGCCAATGAATCAAGCTTCAGCAGCATTTGGAAGCCTAATAAAAATCTCCAAATATAAAATAAAATAATAAAATAAAGTAATAAAATAAAATAATAATAATAATAATGTAGTGGTTTTAATGTTAGAAAAGTCATAGATAAAGTATAATGGGCTAATACTTGTAGCTTCATTTCAAAGGACTTTAACATTCTATTCAATGTCTACACTTAGAGCATTAGAAACCTATCAATACAATAAAAACTCCTGTGGCTGGTAGTCTGATTTTTTTTCTACTTCCATCTTTGCTGCTTCATCTCTCCTGCAGATCTTCTGCCTCCGGGGTGCTGGAAACACCTGAAATGGTGGTTCTCTGCCTTTTCAGCCACCTGTACCAGTTTTCTAGACTAAGACCCCAGCTCTATGAGCCAGTCCCACCACCTTCTATTCAGTTGTGTGCTATCTAGACTACCAGGGAGCCGAGGTGCTCCAAACCCTCATCACACACCAGCAAGACTAGGGGTTGAAGCAGCCCAAGTTCTATGCCAGGTTAGAATGTGCATAGTTTAATGGAATGCAGGAAGTGGAATACACTTGGGCCAGAAAAGTTGTCCATCAACAAAGGCCCAATCCTCAAAGATGCTGGACATTTCTGTGGGAGCTGCTGGGGGACAAACATTTAATAATGAGCTCTTCAAGCTAGCAGACAAAGGTATAACAAGATTCAAGGGCTGGAAGTTGAAGCTAGACAAGTTCAGACTGGAAATAAGGTGTAGATTTTTTTACAGTGAAGGTAATTAACCATTTAACAAGGGTTGTATAGAGTCTTCATCATTGGCAAATTTTAAATAAAGATTGGATTTCTTTTAAAAGATATGCTGGGGAGATTTGCACTGTTGTTGCCTGTGCTGTGTCTGTTCTTTGGACAGATGGGGACTTGGTCTCCAGAGCTCTTTTCAGTCTGGCACTTAAGTGAACACTGTGACACTTCCCAAGGGCACTCAGGATTGGAAGGCACCTCACTACCACCTGCCCTTAGTGTAAGAGTCTTGTCTATTCCTGCTGTGGATCAGCTCCCTGAAACCACCTGCCTCTGGCAGCACAAGCACTGCCTTCTAGGCCTCTGCAAGCCTCATTCTCTCTGTACGGGATCGTGACAGGCATACAGCAACCCCCAGATCTTCCAAGTGATCCTCTGGGGTGCTCAGCCCCTGTTCCAGTGAACATTCCCAGAACTCTTAGATCTGCTATTCCCAAAGGAATATGGTACTACTCACCAGCTTGTCAGACTTAACTCAGGATCGCCACTTTGCTTAACACACACACACACACACATATATATATTTTACTATCAAAGAACAGAGATTCAAGTGATATTGAAGAATATTGAAAACAAATGGCTACATATACAACGAAATTATAGCATGCTTTCTAAAGCCTAAACTTAACTAACGAGACAATCCCCCCTCTCCCACTAGATAGCTTACCCCAAGTTCTTTCCCCAGCATTTGCAACCAGTTTGGTTGAGACCCCTTCTCATAGGATCAAACCCATTGGCAGCTTGTCCTCACAGACTGAAGGACTACCTGGGAGTTCATCTGTATGTTCTGAAGTTCATTCTCTTACCCCTAAACAGGATAGCGCCTGCTGTTTTCTGTTTTTTCCTCCAGCCCCCACAATCTATTGATTAGCCTTTTCCTCAGACTGTAAACAGATGTCCACTGTGAGTGATACAATACTCAGTTTGCATATGACCAGCCAGAGTGAGATAAGCATCTCTTCCCGACACCTGCCAGGAATATGTGCATTACCTGTTGGTAACCTGTTTTAACTCAGACCTAGAGAACATACTTCTCAATTTATATACATAACTTCTCACATATTTTCCACACAAACATCTCCCAATGATTATCATGACCAGTGTGACTCAGGCTTTCGTTAGAGACTTTACATGACTTTTTTTAGTGAACGCAGGGGATCTCTGTACCCCTGTGCCCTCTGCCAGTTGGTATCAAGAGCGCCTTGGGTCACAAGCAGTAAAAATATAGACAGTAAAAATGTTATATTTTAAAATGAGAGCATCAGTGGGAGCCTGGGTCTGAGCCCAGCTTAGGTCAGTTTGGAAATATCGGAGGCAGATGATTAACAGTTTTTACTCTGTGGCTTCTTACTTTGTAACCAGGGGCGGCTCTAGGAATTTGGCCGCCCCAAGCAGGGCGGCACGCCGCAAGGGGGCGCGCTGCCGGTCGCCGGTCCCGCGGCTCCGGGGGACCTCTTGCAGACGTGCCTGCGGAGGGCGCGCTGGTCCCGCGGCTCCGGGGGACCTCTTGCAGACGTGCCTGCGGAGGGCGCGCTGGTCCTGCGGCTCTGGTGGCGCATCCGCAGGCATGACTGTGGGAGGTTCACCCGAGCCGCGGGACCAGCGCACCCTCCGCAGTCATGCCTGCGGGAGGTCCGCTGGTCCCGTGGCTCCGGTGGACCTCCTGCAGGCATGGCTGCGGAAGGTCCACCGGAGCCGCCTGCCGCCCTGCCGGCAGAATGCCGCCCCTTGGCGTGCTGGGGTCTGGAGCCGGCCCTGTTTGTACCATGCTTTTCCTGGGCCTGATTCTCATTTACATTAAAGCTACTTTAAGGCCCCTTTACACTGCCAGAGAGGGGCAAAGAGGCAGAGGTGAGTGAGAAATAGGGCTCTCTGTTCCTGGAACAATCACTCACCTGGCATGGCTCTCATTCCACCTGCATTGGGAGGTGCTGCACTGGTGAACCTCCCTTCCCATCTGGGGGAAGGAGTCCAGGGGCAGCTGAAGCTGGAGACTCCCTGCCAACCTGGCTCCAATGCCAGGGAGACAAAGGGAAGGGGCTGGAGGCCAGAAGCCAGAGCAGAAGGACAGGACCTTCCCTAAGCTGGATCTGTGCGTCTGGAGGATTCCTAAGGTCCATGTAGATCTCAGGGAATCAGCTGCTTTTGGGGGTCTGAACCCCTTTTTCTTCCAGGGCATCCCCTCATCCCAAGTGGAATAACTCAGTGAGGAGAACCTTGTGGAGAGAGGGGGCAATCAGGGCTACTTTACTATTAATTATTATTATTATCATCACCACCCCAGTCCTACCAACTATGTGAAGAGGCGAGTCTAGGGCAGAAAAGGGGGAAGCCATAGGCCCCCAAAGTACCCTGGAAAGTAGGTTGCTAACCCTGACCTTGTCAAACAATATTTGTTTTTGCTGAGAAATGTCCTCTCTCTAATTCAGCTATTTTCTGGGGAAATGGAATGAAAGCCCTCTTGCTAGGTACTCGTGCAGGTTAAAATGTACTGAGTGAATGCATTGATTTTCAGAGCCCCCGTCGCTGTAGCAGCTTTATCAAAATCTGGATCAAAAGCATTTATTGAGCCCTAAGTGTGAGATAGTCAGAGGGACTAAATGAACTGTGCAGCTGCACAGTTTATTGTGGAAGAGGCTGCCTTACTGTCTGGTGGGGAGTTTTACATGCTCTGTCAATCAGTTAAGCTAGAGGGCAGAGTGTAGCTAGAGAGCAGAGCAGGGCTCCCTGTACTAGTGCAAGTGTGTTAGAGATGCTCTCACTTACACCAGGGCGAGTCCAGAAGAACACTGCTTATTCCAGATTTACACCAGTGTATGTGACAGCAGAACCTGGTCCAAGGTTTAATTTCAGCAAAGGGCAGCTCTGTGCTACCTGCTTTGCTCTATTCCCATAGAAGGCAGTGTTTGAAAGAGAAGAGTTGTATCATTCTCTGAACTGAGCTGTGATGTTACTTCAGGAGAAAAAAGGGCCAAAGCCTGGTCAATACTAAAATGTTACATTGCTCAGGGATGTGAAAAATCCATACCCCGGAGTGAGCAGTTAAGCCAATCTACCCCAATGTAGACAGTCCTGGGTCAGTGGAAGAATTCTTCCATCAACCTAGCTACTGCCTCTCAGGGAGGTGGACTACCTACGCCGACGGGAGAACCCCTCCTGTTGGGATAGGCCGTGTCTACACTGAAATGCTACTGTGAGGCAACTGTAGCACTGCAGCTGTGCAACTAGTAGAGTGAGCAGACAGCAAGTGTGAAAAATCGGGACGGGGGTGGGGGGTAATAGGAGCCTATATAAGAAAAAGACCCCAAAATCGGGACTGTCCCTATAAAATTGGGACATCTGGAAACCTTAGCCACTAGTGTTTCCATGTAGACAAGTCCTCAGTCTCTCCTCTCAGATACATTGCTGCAGCCCTATGCATGTACAAAGTGGATGTGAAATGATATCGGATCAAAAGGGTACCTTGCACACCCACTGTGCCCAGCAGTGAAGAATTAGAACATAAGAATGGCCATCTGGGTCAGACCAAAGTCCACCTAGCCCAGTATCCTGTCTTCTGACAGTGGCCAATGCCAGGTGCCCCAGAGGGAATGAACAGAGCAGGGACCTGGTGAAATACGGAGGGCCTTGGTCCTCCTACCCTGGCTGCCACCCACCCCTGGGTGGTGGCCCACTCTCCTCTGGCCCGTAGGCCCTGCGGCCCCACCAAGGAGGGCAGCCTTATTGACTCTGGCAATTAGGCTATACTGCTCTGAGGCTAAGGGCAGTTATTTGGACTCAGCCACAGGGCTATAACACTCCTTCCCAAAGGGTGACTGAGTATACTTGCCCTGTGACAGTTCCCTTAATTTTTTTCTTTAAGACTGGGTTAATTTTTTTCTTTAAGACTGGGTTATAACGTTGTTCCTCACTGGTCTTCTCTGTGCCATTTGTTATTTATAGCCAGTAAAACTGAAATTATTTTCAGTGAAATATCATAGATTTTGCCCACTTTTGAAAAATCAGTATAAACTAATTTACACTGAACATTAGGACCATATTTTTAAAGGTATTTAGATGTCTAAAGATGAAGATAGACACCTAGTGAGATCTTCAAAAGCGCTATTGAAATCAATGGATGTTAGACCTCTAGTTGCTTCTGAAAATCCTACTAGGCACCTATCTGCATCTCAGAGTGCTTAAATATCTTTACAAATCTGGCCCTTAGTTATGTGTAATTTGCCTGGGATGCTCCATGGAAAAATTATTAAGCATAAATCAAATTTACTTTTTCATTACTAAAATTCTTGTTACAGTAGCATATCATATAGACTCAGACTTTAAGGCTAGAAGGGACCATCATGATCATCTAGTCTGACCTGCACAGAATCTCATCCACCCACTCCTGTAATAGACCCATAACATCTGGCTGAGTTACTGAACTCCTCAAATCTTCATTTAAAGGCATCATGTTACAGAGAATTCACCATTTACTCTTGTTCAAACCAGCAAGTGACCTGTGCTGCATGCTTCAGAGGAAGGTGAAAACCCCTCAGGGTCTTTGCCAATCTGACCTGGGGGAAAATTCCATCCAAACCCCAATATGGCAACCACTTAGATCCTGAACATGTGGGTGAGACCCATCTCTGCTTTAACTCTGCATCTTTCCATAATAATTATCCCTAATGTTATACTTAGTAGTTTTTATTGTTTTTTAAAATCAGAAGTTACTTTGTAACCAAAATTGCTGTATAGGAATGATCGCTGGAGAACAACCTTAGTGGTCAGGCCGTTGGCCTGGTGGGGGGCTATACTGCTTGGTTCTATTTCCCAATTCTTCTGCTTACCTGCTTTGTGATATTAAGTAAATCACATAACCTCTGTATTTTATTCTGATTTCATTTACACCAGTTTAATCCAGTGATTTGAATAGAGTTATTTTTTATTGATACCGAGGGAAGTAAAATCAGAATCATAGACTCATAGACTTTAAGGTCGGAAAGGACCATTATGATCTTCTAGTCTGACCTCCTACACCACGCAGGCCACAGAATCTCACCCACCCACTCCTGTAACAAACCTCTAACCTACGTCTGAGCTATTAAAGTCCTCAACTTGTGGTTTAAAGACTTCACGGTGCAGAGAATCCTCCAGCAAGTGACCCGGGCCCCACACTGCAGAGGAAGGCGAAAAACCCACAGGGCCTCTGCCAATCTGCCCTGGAGGAAAATTCCTTCGCGACCCCAAATATGGCGATCAGCTAAACCCTGAGCATGTGGGCAAGACTCACCAGCCAGACACCCAGGAAAGAATTCTCTGTAGTAACTCAGATCCCACCCTATCTAGTGTCCCATCACAGGCCATTGGGCATATTTATTGTTAATAGTCATAGATCAATTAATTGCCAAAATTAGGCTATCCCATCATACCATCCCTCCCATAAATGTATCAAGCCTAGTCTTGAAGCCAGATATGTCTTTTGCCTCCATTGCTCCCATTGGAAGGCTATTCCAGAACTTCACTCCTCTGATGGTTAGAAACCTTAGTCTAATTTCAAGTCTAAACTTCCTAGTGTCCAGTTTATATCCATTTGTTCTTGTGTCACATTGGTACTGAGCTTAAATAATTCCTCTTCCTCCCTGGTATTTATCCCTCTGATATATTTATAGAGGGCAATCATATCAGATTAAATAAGATTGGTCCCAAAACCGATCCCTGAGGAACTCCACTAGTAACCTCCTTCCAGCCTGACAGTTCACCTTTCAGTACGACCTGTTGTAGTCTCCCCTTTAACCAGTTCCTTATCCACCTTTCAATTTTCATATTGATCCCCATCTTTTCCAATTTAGCTAATAATTCCCCATGTGGAACCATATCAAATGCCTTACTGAAATTGAGGTAAATTAGATCCACTGCATTTTCTTTGTCTAAAAAAATCTGTTACCTTCTCAAAGAAGGAGATCAGGTTGGTTTGGCACGATCTACCTTTTGTAAAATCAAGTTGTATTTTGTCCCAATTACCATTGTCCTCAATGTCCTTAACTACTTACTCCTTCAAAAAGTTTTCCAAGACCTTGCATACTACAGATGTCAAACCAACAGGCCGGATCACTTTTTTTCCCTTTCTTAAAAATAGGAACTATTTTAGCAATTCTCCAGTCATACGGTACAACCCCTGAGTTTACAGATTCATTAAAAAAATCTTGCTAATGGGCTTGCAATTTCATGTGCCAGTTCCTTTAATGTTCTTGGATGAAGATTATCTGGGCCCCCCAATTTAGTCCCATTAAGCTGTTCAAGTTTGGCTTCTACCTCGGATGTGGTAATATCCACGTCCATATCCTCATTCCCTTTGTCATCCTACCATTATCCCTAAGCTCCTCATTAGCCTCATTAAAGACTGAGGCAAAGTATTTGTTTAGATATTGGTCCATGCCTAAATTATCCTTAACCTCCACTCCATCCTCAGTGTCTAGCGGTCCCACTTCTTCTTTCTTTGTTTTCTTCTTATTTATATGGCTATAGAACCTTTTAATGTTGGTTTTAATTCCCTTTGCAAGGTCCAACTCTACATGGCTTTTGGCCTTTCTCACATTATCCCTACATGTTCTGACCTCAATAAGGTAGCTTTCCTTGCTGATCCCTCTCATCTTCCACTCCTTGTAGGCTTTCTGCTTTTTCTTAATCACCCCTCTGAGATGCTTGCTCATCCAGCTTGATCTACAACTCCTGCCTATGAGTTTTTTCCCCTTTCTTGGGATGCAGGCTTCTGATAGCTTCTGCAACCTTGATTTGAAGTAAATCCAGGCCTCCTCCGCCTTTAGATCCACAAGTTCTTCAGTCCAATCTGCTTCCCTAACTAATTTCCTTAATTTTTTAAAGTTAGCCCTTTTGAAATAAAAAACCCTAGTCACAGATCTATTTTTGTTTATTCTTCCATTTAGTTTGAACTGAATTAACTCATGATTGCTCGAACCAAGGTTGTCCCCTACAACCATTTCTTCTATGAGGTCCACACTACTCACCAAAATCAAATCTAAAATGGCATCCCCTCTTGTTGGTTCAGCAACTACTTGGTGAAGGGATCCATCAGCTATCGCATCCAGGAAAATCTGAGCCCTATTATTACCACTAGCACTTGCCCTCCAGTCTATATCTGGGAAGTTAAAGTCTCCCATGATCATACAATTCTCATTAATATTTACTTCAAAACATTAGAGAGGTCTCAATCCATATCCAAATCGGATCCCAGGGTTTTTTTTGCACACCCCAAGCACTATCCCAGGGGAGGCTCTAGTAGCTTTCTTCCCCAATCAAATCCCTTGTGTCTCAGTTCCCCTATTTGTAAAATGGGGATAATAATACTTTCTTGCCAACCTTCCAGGGATGTTGTAATGATCAATTTGCACTTGAAGACTTTGAAAATGTAAAGCATTGTATGAGTGCTAGGCATTAGTATTCTCATTCAACAACTGAATGAAGGCCTCTCCTGTCAAATCATATCTACTCTCCAGTCCTCCAGCTGAAATATTTTGATTCCTCATCTGGTATTTTGTCTACAACTATGGCACTTTCCAGTCTTTGGCATCTATTCCAATTCTCATTTCTTTATTTAGCTATCATCAGTCCTTCTAGGAACATGTCCTGCCTTTTCCCATTTATTTTGTTTGCTCTGATCAAATTGTGATGACCCAAAAGGGACACATACATAATCTAGCCCCATTTTGTGCATATGTAACTTTTGGTGTGTAGTCACCCACATGGGCAGTCTATAAGCACAAGCCCCATTTCTGTACAGAAAGTGTAAATGGCATTTTGTCAGTGCAAAGTCTATCCCTTACACGTGAAAAAATGTGCGCCCAAATGATTTCCATACAAAGCTGCATGCATACAAGTACAGATTGGCCCAAAATGTAGAATCACGATTCCATGACATAATTCCTCTCATTGCCACTTTTTTACATATTGTACTTCACTGGGTATTTTCCTAGCTATGCTACATTTCTTTGAGGTATCATGTATATGAACCATTGATAAGGTGCATTTTAAACCTCCATCTTTAATTTAGATTATGTCTACACTGCAATCCAATGTGTTATGAATCTTGGATAGACATACCTGCGCTAGCTTTAGGCATGCTAGCATGGCTAAAAATAGCAGTGTAGATCTGGTAGCATGGGCTTCAGCACAGGCTGTACAAGCCTGCCCAGAACCTAGGTACCTACTCACATTATTGAAGTCCTTGATGCCACATCTAGACTGCTATTTTCAGCCATGCTAGCATGGGAAAAGCTAGTGTGGATATATCCACCAAAGCTGCAAATACACCTTAACTTGCAGTGTAGACATACCCTTAGACTAACCAAAACATAATTTCTGTTAACATGGATAATGTGTTCAAATGAAGAATGATAATGTAATTAGTGTACTGGAATTAAGTGGCAAATTCAGAATTGATAAGAGGAAATAGTTTTTTCACACATTGTTATTAGAATGTGGAACTCACTGCTACAGGATATCATTGAAGCCCTGAACTTAGCATGATTCAAAGAGAATTAGACATTTATACAGATAAACAGAATATCTAGAACTATACTTTTTGCTAAAAAAAACCCTGGAAGGGATATACAATTTCAGGTTCAAGTTTAAGGCCAATCTCTAACTATTTTGGAGTAGCATGAGACATTAATGGGGGACACATTATTGTGCAGCTGTCTACCACGGATTTCTTGCATCTTCTTCTGAAGCTGGCCACTGTCAGAGACAGGTTACTGGACTAGATAGACCATGAGCCTGATCCAATCTGGCAGTTCCTGTTTACTACACAGATCTTTCCACCTCTTAGCGGTGTTTTGGGACCCACGCTCTTTCATATGTCCTGGTTCCAAAGAGACATCTATTTACGCAGTACTCAAAAGGGACCAAAGCTCCAGATCAAAACATTTCTAAACTTTGAGGAAATCTGATCTTGATCCAAACTCCGAGGCTGGCCCCTCACTCCATAATGGACTGAATAAAAGCCTGGACCCGAACAACCTCACACTTTGGAAAAGTTTTGATCCAAATCTGGAACCAAACTTTGCATTTTGGGGCCATTTATGATGGCTTAGTGTAGTTGTTAACACTCTCACTTTTGGGCAAAATGCAAAGCTGTGGGAAACTCAGTGGTATCAGTTAAATGGGGCTTGTGCAAACCTTTTTGGAGATTCTGAGCAGAGGGGTTTGCAGGCCCAGAATTTCACTTTGAGTTTCAGGTTCAAATTAACCCCCCCAAATCAAAGCTAAACGCAGATGAATCCCTCACATGTTCTTGCTTTCAACATGTATTATTAAAGGTCACAGTGCTCTAATCTCAAGGTCATGTGTTTAAGCCTCACCCTGTACCTACTGCTGACACCAAAGTGCAGTATTGGAAGGTGCAGCACGGTTTGAAGTGCCATCCTTCTGATGAAACATTCACTTATGACCATCTCTGGCATCTGCCCCAGGTAGATGTTAAAAAGTCAATGGCACTTACAAAAAAGACTGGCTAAAACCCTAGTGTTCTGGCTAACATCCCACTCGAAGGGGGGCTACGCGGGGGCCACTCTCAAGCATGTAGGGGCTGCTACATCAGCCCATGCCAGAAGGACCCTCTCCCATAATTGTCTAACCCATCACTTTGTCAGACACCTTGAGATATCCTGAGCATGAAGGGATCTATGTAAAATGAAATTCTGTTCTATTTACATACATTTTTAAACTCTCAGCTTTCGCTTGTTTCCTTTTATTTAATCAAAGAGCTGAACTTCTTTTTGGTGACATAATTTGTCAGCAGGTTCAGTTTATACCTAAAAATGTTGATCAAAGGACAAGCGGTAACTGTTTGATATGCTGTGTGATAGCAAACTAAACAGGCATTATAGCTTTGCATCAGCAGCTATGCATATAAAGCTTTTATTGGCATTTCCATTGCAACCCATTATTCCACTCAAGATAGATGGTTCAATGGCAGAAAACAGATTTTTCCCAGACACATTACATTCAATAGCTCCCTGCCCAGGTTATGATACAGAGAATTGTTGCTCAGAGTTCAAGATAGGGCCAAAGACAGAACACTGGATTTATAGCTGATCTTACCTAAAGTTTGGGGTGTGATACATATGGCTATGTAACTGAAACAATGTTATAATTTTAGTTTATGTGTATTATACCCCGTTTAAACCAGCTGTCTCTGTACCAGGCTCCTGGGACCCACAGTGTGCTTGGAGGCAATTTTAGATGGAGGGTCTTCTAGTGTGTGAGACACACACTTTGCTTTGTATATGATGGAGATTTTACATTTGTTCTTTCTGCTTAAACTGAAAAGCACATTTTTTCACATTGCAAATAAAATGAGGTGGTTGGTGCTGGCTCAGTATGACATTGCAGGGTGCAATCTAGACCAGTGAGGGGCTATATGTCACCCCTGCACTACAAACTTGAGTACCTCATGGTGCCTTGCTGCTGTAGCTCCCTCCTGGGCCACTCACAGACAGCCTTCCAGCCTGCAGGTAACACCCTGTGAGTCTGTGTACAGCTGCAGCCTGCTGGCCACACACCAGTCACGCTCTGGCTTCCACCAGCCTTGGTTACCACTTTCAGGGTGACCCTAACGCACTCCTAGTCCCAGATTTCCCCCAAAACATGTGTTCTGGACAGTCCAGATATAATAGGTCTGTTGCCCCTTACAGGGATCAATATGCAACAGTCTGCTACCCTAAATGGGGTTACCCACACATTTCACAACATTGGATTAGTTTTGATTAAAGAATAAAACAAGTTTGTTTAATTACAAGGAGAGAGACTTTAAGTGAGCACAAATATAAGGCATTAAAGTCAGAAATGGTTAAAAGAGAAATAAAGATAAAACACTTTCTGGTAACTAAAACTTAACAAACTAGACTTGGTTCAAGGTGGAGTCCCTTACCACATGTTCCCAATAACACTGCTGACAAAATTTTCAGGCCAGGATCTGCTCCCAAAGTCAAATAGGCTAGTTTCTTTTGACTTCTAAGGAGGTAAGTTCCAGCTACAACATTTTGATCCAATTTTCAACCCCCACCAACAAAGTGTGCAGGTGCTTGCAACTAGCTTTTGTTTCAGCCGGTCTCCAATAAAATCAGCATGAAACACCTGCAAAGATTCTTTCCCAGAAAAACATCCCCCACAACAGTCTTTGCATATTTAAAGTACAATTAATGATTATTCTTACTTTACAGCATTGACAAGTGTGTTAAACATTTCTCAGAAGTCACAGAAAGACACTGTCCCTACCCCAAACCTAAATTTTATATGGGATGAAATGAGTGTGACTAACAGTAGGAAGAGGATGGAGCGAGGAAAGATGGGGGTTATAGCAATATGGCCTTGTGGTTAGTCAGTTTAGGAACATGCACAGGAGATGGTACAGTTACAAAATGTAAGAAGGATAAAAAAATAAAGGATTTAAGATAGTGAATATCACTGACTGCTATTTTTATTATTATTATTTATATTAATGTAGTTCCTAGGCACTCTAATCATGGACCAGGAGAGCTAGGTGCTGTACAAATACAGAACGAAAATACAGCCACTGCCCCAGAGAGCTACAATAAGCTTATATATTCACCAAATGCAAATTTCAAAGTGTACAACAAACCTGTAGGTGCTACCACAATAGAGACATTAAAATAAATAAAATAGCAATAGCAACAACAGGATTTTACACTCACCTAAACAATTTGTAATTCGCCTTGTATTGGCTAGTAACATAACTGCATCCAGATGAGGAACAAAGCCAAAACAACAGTCAACTTTGGTCTATTTTTTAAAAACTTTTCCTCTTGAATCTAAGAAAATGCATCACCACACTGAAGGCTGTCAAACAGTACAGCCACCCAACAGTAACTAAGCCAGTGCAACCAATGGCAACTGTACATATGATGTGAGCATGTGCAGGTCATCCTGCCCCTCCCTAGACTCTGTCAGCCCAATCCTTTCTAAGTAGGCACAGGATTGAATTGTGCAAGCAATGCATTCTCCTCTCAAAGGGAAGGATCCTTATAATTTGGCCAGCTCACAAAAGGTTGCAGAGAGGCAGAGGGAAGGGATGGGCAGTGAGCATAGGCACACACCCGTGAGCTACAACACAGCTGAAGGGGCTAATTTTAAGCTGTCCAGCCTTGACAAATGTCCCTTTTAAACAAATACTTGATAAGACAAAGGTTCTGTAGCTTCAGTGAAATACAGGAAGATTTGGTAATGTTCTCACTACCCAGGTGCCTTAATCAAGGGTCAGCTAATTTTCCCAAGTGCCTTCAGCTAGAGGGCGGTATATAAGCTTCCCCAATGCAGCCACTGGGGTGCTCTGATCCAAGGTTTTGGTTCAGCCCATTATAAAAAGGTTTGAGCTGGCCTGGAATTGAATGTTTGCCAAGGAGGAGAAGTTTAGGGAGAGTTAAATGTATTTGTCTGGCAAAACTGAATTGGAGACACCACTGTCAGCCCGCCGAAAGTCATAGACAGAGTAAACATGAATAGCATAGCCTCTAAATGACATTCCTCTGGGATGAAGGCAAACAAATCCAGTGATTGCCACTTGGGCGTTAGCCCCCTCCTTCATGCATGAATATCTATGGCTGCCTTTAACATTGGGCAGGAGTTATCCATATTCCACAAACAGTTGCATAGCTGTTAAATTTCTTTAAACACACCTCTGTTTAGGGAGAAATTGTCCCGAGGGCAGTCTTTTGAAACTGATTCTCTCTCTCTACTCATGCAGAACTCTCTGTCTACATTAAGATGCACACACTGTATTCAGAAATTTGTAGAAAGGAAAGAATGATTCAAAGGATGATATGTTGAGTCCTTCATTTCTGGTCTACACTACCGCAGTAAATCGATCTAACTTACGCAACTTCAGTTACGTGAATCATGTTACTGAAGTCAACGTAGTTAGATCCACTTACCACGGTGGCTACACTGCGCTGTGTCGACAGGAGAGCGTCTCCCTCTCTTTCCCAAAAGTACCCAGTCCCTGCAAAAGATCCATTTTTATTAAATCCTTGAATCCCTGTCATGACTCATCTCACAAAGCTCCCCTTTAAAGCAAATGGACTTAAGACTTAAAAGTTCTTCTATCTAGTAAGACAAAAAGGTTTCCTTACTTTAAGCAGGAGCAAAATGTATGAATGAGAGTACACATACTGTACTGTAAATTATAATCAATTCTGCCTGATCAGGATTAGCAATGTATGGCAAGGCTCTGCCCCCAGTCTCCTAGACAAACTATAAATAACATCCTACAGTCGAAATATTTGTGAAAGAAATACAGTTATATTACCGTCATGACACTAAGTCCCTTCTTTGCTTGTAGATCAAAGACAGTGTCACTGTCTTCAAAGGCTGGTGGAAGATGCCTTTAGTAAGGAAATCCACACACATCCCCATGCCCAAACATATGTCAAAGGGAGAGTGTTTCAACTTGTTACTAAATGACTTGAAACAAATCAGATGTGAAACCATATGGGCCTGCGGCTTTTCGAGACTGTAAACTTTTTTATTACAGATAAAGCTAATGGCCTGTGCGATGACTCAGCCTTCTGCTGCATAAGGTTAACCAAGGAAATTTGAAGTTGGTATGGGAGAGTGCAACAGGGAATGTTAACACTAGACTATATGAGCTTATTATATTGTTCCAAGAACCTACTGTATTTAATGCATCTGATGGCTACCACATCAGCAGCAGGAATACTACAATGGGGGTGTCCAAACTTTGCCCTATTGAGGGCCATACTGTCAACTGGCCAGGAGCCTAAGGCAATACCTAATCTGCATAAAATCTAATACACTATGGCCACTCATCTCTAATGCAGACAGGTCTTAGAATGCATGTTACATCTTGAGCCAAGCACCCCATCCATTTAATTTAAGATGGATGGTTGCACATTTCCAAGGCTGCTCCTACATATTAAAGAGTAAAATCACTAGCCACTTGGCAGAACACCAGGGGATGTATTTTGGCTGAAGTACCACATACTGGACACAGTGCTAATATAGTGCCCATCATTGCAGCATCTAATTGCTATCATCTCTAATGTCATGCTCCCCTATATTTTTGCCTCAATTCTGTTCTGAAGGTACCACATTCAAGGTGAGAGGGTCACTCAGTTTCCACAATCCATTCAGTCTTTGCCATCAGCTGTGGTGCCACTTAAGGCATTTTTGTGATGTGATGTGGGCACTCTGCAATTGATTTTTTTATTATTAGTAGTAGTATTTTTAAGACAGGGCCAGATCCTTAGTGGATGTAAATTGACATAGATCCATTGATTTCAGTGGAGCTACAAAGATTTATAGCAGCTAAGGTTCAGGCCCTTTACCTTTATCTTAGAATTTTTTGCTTTCAAACATTTTTCTAAAGTAACTACAACATTCTATGATAATATAGGGCTTTTTCTGATCTGCTTTTTATCTCTGATTAATCTGTAATTATAAATTTAGCTCTTTCGTAACAAAGTTTTCTCTGGAAATTATACTTGCAACATTGCCTAGTTAGGTGTGTTTACTATAATCATTCTCATTGTTCATCTTTTGTTTCCCAAAATACACTCTAGGGAGAAGCATTAGTTATGGAGTGGAGTTGCAATATATATTCCTGAAGCTGCAATTCACCGCTGGATGCAGAACAGGGGAGGGAAGGAAGGGCAATGTTTGTTGGAGTTTCTCATTGCTTTCCACTGCAAAAATGTTATTTCTAACAACAAAACTACATGCCTGATACTTGTTACTTTAATCTGTTCTTAGAAACAACACTTTTTCTTTTTAAAGTTTACTTTTTACTGACTTTTTCAAATGGCACAGTTTTGGTCACTATAGCTTTTCATCCTTGTGGCTGTTCTGAAGGTCCAAAAAGAACAATTGCAGCAGAAATGCAATGTAAGGAAACAAAAGAAACACTAGTTAGTCTGTAGAAACTGAAACTTCCTCCGCTGGACCCTGTCGTTCATGCTTAGATCATGTAGATCCCAAGTGACTTTGTATGTGTGCCACTGTCTCACAGTTTTGAACAGCTCTATTGTCTCATATTTTGGGTTCAGCAAATTCAGTATGATTCAGTCTCTAGGTGTTTTGGCATGGATGAAGTGGTTATAAAAACACGGGAAACTTGACATTTTCAACACAGGAAATTTTATATTTTGAATTTTACAATAGCCTCAGTAAGAGTGATGCTGCCAAACTGAAGAAATTTACTGTAGAGGGAAGTCGTCTCAATATGGAACCAAACTGTGATCTATACTAGGAACCTGAAACAAACTTGGTGAGGCTGAGATTTAGTGCCCTACAACTTTCATGGTACAGTAGCTTGAATGCAGACAGAAAAAGAATGAAAAATGTATTTCCACTAGGAAAGTATATTCATATTTTTAATAAGAATTACCTGGCCCACTGTGTAAAATGATATTTAGGACCGTAGAAAAATATTTGCAGTATCATATGATCATAAAACAGAATGGAAGGCCCAAGTGGAGCTAATGTGGAGTTCCATGTGGCTCAGGAGTTTGCCAATTCTGTTTTAAAAAATAAAATTATTTGTCCACTGTCATATGGTATTGCTGAGATGCATATTTGTTGAAGCAGAAGTTGTTAGGCTCAGAATAATTTAATTTAGAGTGGTGAAGGTGTGTAATATGATAGCCCAGCTCCCCAGTTCTCATGGCTAAAACCACACCTACTTTACTGCAAAGATAATACATGGAATGGGATGTCTTGGTCAAAATATCAGATCCCCTGGCTTTCCAAAGATTACTATAAGGTCATATTAAATCTGTGCAAATTATATGTAAAATTCAAACAAATTCCATGAGGAATTGTTTGAGGGGCAATAAAAGCAAATAAAAATGAACAGCAACCTATGTGCTGCCTATCGCACCAGGGAGCAGAGTGGAAATCCTCACTTTGTGCCAATGGCTCTGGAAGTCTCTCTGAGCTAGATTTAATGTTTAAGCAGTGTGTCACATTGGAACCACGCTCCAATACATTCACCATGGAAGTTATACATACAAAAATACGCACTGTAAATATCTGAGGAAGCACAACATGCATGTCTTGGTAGCAAACTATATACGTCGCTTGGGGAAGTAGCACCCTGCAGCCTATCTTGTTCTGGCAATAGAACAATGTTTCACAAAATGCAATAAGTAAACTTATGGATTTGACTGTACCTCTAAATACAGATGGGTCTGAACACTACCAAATTGGGGTGTTTGAAAATCCAGCTCCTAACTTTCCCAAAGGTCAGGATGTTTGGATTCAAACCATTAGAGAGAGGATCTCAGCTGCATCTGGATGCAGGGCTTTGATTTGGGCCTATTATCTCGATGTAGTTTGTTAGTATTATATTATAACTGAAGAAGCCTTGTGAACAAATTCTCGTTTTCTTAATGTTATGACCTAAAGTGGGTGGGGAATAGCTTAATGGACAAATCATCTAATTTAACATATCGTGTTTCCATAGAGCCATCCACAGTTTTAAATCCCAGAATCCTTGTCACAGCCCATCATCTCACCAGAGCAGATAAACTGCGCTGCACGTTGCTTACTGTGGGGGGGATCTTTCTGAGGAGACCTTAAAAACCAAGGTCCTGTCAGCTCTGTGCTGATAAGGACCTTGTAGCACTTTTAATGTAAGTCAAGTATTTCCCCTTTTGCATCTGTTGGCTCCTGATGCTGCCCTCCACCAGAGCTGGCTGTATTTCAGGGGTGCTGTCTGCATATACTGTGTGGCACTGCTCTATCTTACGCCCAGCTGCCTATCACCTCCATAAGGCATTACAGTAGCCAGGATCGGCCCGAATTTGCAGCTCTCTGTCTATTCTTTACTTCTTCCTCAGGGCTGTGAGGAGACTGGTACAGAGTTGCTGATGCTGACCCTATGATGCCCTGAAGATTTCACCCCAGGAAGCCAGCTTTGTCTGCTTTACACTGCTAGAACAATGGAAACAGCCTTATCGGTTGCCAGAATCTGGTTTGCCCATGGTGACATTCTCTGCCAGTTCCATGAAGCGAGGAGGATATTCATGTGTTGAAAATCATCCGTTAGCTAGAACATAAAATCAATGTATTTAAATGTGTTTAATGTGTTTTTTAAGAGGAAGTTTCTTGGAAGATTGCTATTTATATACACCAGTAGGGACCTAATGATGTATTTTTACGTTTTGGAGTTTTTTTCTTATATTTTTGCTGCCTCTGTATCGAGGTTCTGAATGGTCACTTGCTCTCTGATGTGCAATTTTCTAGGGCCTTATGTCATCAGCAAGTTTCAGCCAGGCAGAAGATCAGAGGCTTTGATTTCCATTCATCTCTACTTAACTAAAACGAAGCCACATCTGGAGAACGTATCTTATTCTGCAACCCCTAAATATATATGTTTTTGATACTGGATAATTAATCAAAGACTTAATCAGTATGCATGTTTTAACCTGCATAGATGTTAGATCGCAAACCACAGGCACTGATGAAATACCTTCTCGTGCATATTTTCCCAAATGGTCCTGGTGTATAGCACTCTTTGTTTAAAGGGCATTCAGCACTGGGGATAGGTGCCATTTTGACAGTCCCTGAGAGTGAAGTCAGTTGTTTGTCTACAGAATTAGTACAGCATGAATGGTAGCAATACAAGCTTCTCCACACTGTGCCAACAGCATGCCTTCACTTTCAGAATTTTGGTTCAGTTCAGCCCAGTCTGAAGACAGAGGTTTTACTGTGAAATTTACATCCAGATCCAGCTTTGAATCCTGAGTTCTCCCTTCCCAAAGTCTGGGGTGTCTGGATTCTCAAAGCACTCGTTTGGGCACCTCTCGTTATAGGAGAAGGTTCTGATTGCTCTTGTTTGTCCATATACCATTTTATCCATTTCTTAATGTCTGATCCCATCAGAATCTCCTGGCTGAAATGCACCCTTATGTAGAAATGGCCTAATACATCTGAAAAGGGCTTAAAAAAAGGATTCAGCAACCAGAAGGAGTCTGACTCCTGAGATATTTTATAGGTGCCTGTATTATCTGGTTCTCCTAGTTAGAGGCCAGGCAAGAGATCATTTCTCTTTTTATTAAGGTTCACTCAAATACTAGCCATAAAGGGTACAAACTTTATCCAGGACAAAATATCTGTTCTATTTTCAGTTTTATTTACAATGGATGGTTAAGGTTTTGTGGCTTGTTACATTCACCAGTGACCACACATAACTGAGTATCACATGCAGGTTAGAATAAACAGAAGACATAATAATACACCATGAATCCAAAACTAAGAAATTCTTACAATAGGCAACAATCCCGTTTCACTTTAAAGTGTCTCCATGTTTCTAGGGCAATTTTGGTCCAACAGTAGTTAAAGACCAATTTAGAAGGCGACTGACTTTTTCTGGTGTTTTAGGAGGTCACTTAAAGGTTTAACTGCAATTCTAAGTCGAATGCCATCCCTGCTATAAACTTTGAACACATACATCTCCGTCTGCCAACTCAATGTCACACCCAGCACTAGCACACATTCCTCTACCAAGAGGGAAAGGCTTTCCTTATTAGAAGATCTGCCTCTTCCTGGGAAAATGGCAGGTTCATTCTCTGCACACAATTAAAACAGAACGTCATGAAATCTAGTTGGTATTCTGTTGACTCAGTACCTTTCCTCCATGCCCACACCCATCTCTGGGTAATGGGAAGGTGATTACTGACTGTTTTCACCCTGGGGAAATTAATTTAACGCGTTTCCAAATGGCATACTTACAGGCAGTCTGTGCACTCTACCTTTTTTCGTGATCTGGGTTGAATGATTAATTTCCCACCATACTACGGGACCCTGGGTGTTGAATTTGGATACAGACTTTGACATGGGAGACAGAATTCTGAGCAATATGGGACACATTTTCAGCTTAAGCCTCCACATTTTGTGCGCCCCACTTTTCCATGCCTAACTTATTAAGCCTGCAAAAGCTGTGTGAAAACGTGGAAGCTGGTGAAAGTTCGGCCCTACACTTATTAAAAACAAAAAACAAAGTAAAACCAAGCTTGTGACCCTAAATTTTGCAAACCGAGAGTACAAAGAAAAAACAAAAATGGACATCAAGTCACAAAAAAGAAATCACTTTTACATACAAGCAAATATAACCTTTGCAGAACTCAAACTTTAAAATAAAAAATACTTAATTTGCATTAGCCATTTGGTAATTAGTAATAAAAAAACATTGTAGGGTCACCTCAGCCAATAGAGTCCTGAGTCTCCTCTACAGCTGAACAGCCTCCTGAACATTTTCTGTTTTCATATTACAAAATGGAAAGTGTAAATATGCTGAAATGTCAGCTTCTAGGTACTGCAGTAAATACATTCTCTTTGCAGTATAGACTTTCCTAGACTGAAGGTTATATGGAAGCCAAGAACAGAGGAGCTAAAAGAAGAAAACAGTCCCATCTAGATTATTGTGTTAAGGGATCCAGTTCACAACCCAGTAGTTCTCCAACACAATTAAAACATGGTTCAGTCTTACTGAGTAGACATGGTATGACTTACGCTATAGACCTCAAAGTACCAAGGAAAATCTATTCTTATACTGAATAATAATTGAACTTAGTCTAGTCTGCCTAAGCATTTATAGAACATTCACCTCTGTGATATCTAACACCCTACAGAATTACATAGATTTACTACATAGTTTAATCACAGCTGCACTTTGGCCTCTTCCCCCGAAAGGGAGGGAAAGGTTTACCTTTTCTTTAATGTCATTTTGTGGGAATTCTACAGCAGAGACAAGGCTCTCGTTCTGTCCTGAACATGCCAAAATTCATGGTCATTCTATTCCTCCCTTGTGGGAGCCCCAAAAGCTACTGAGAAAGGATAGTGTCCTGTTTTCCTGAGTCTCACACAAAGTCTGTGAGACTTATCTCATCAGGAACAAGAGTCTCAAAATAGCTAAGGCAGATGACTTGGGATTGTGGCAGCTTGTCTTTCATTAAGTCAAGGAAAAGTGTTGATGAGGCAAAGAAGAGTCTGAGAGATATGGAGCTATTGCCACCTGTCCCATTCCCTGCAAAGCTCAGCATAATTTGGGTTGAGGAGGAGGAGATTTTTAAATCACTTGATGATTCTAACACCTTCACTGCAGTCAAGTAGACAGTGGGAGGGACTTACATTCCTTGAGAAAACCTGATACTTGGAATGTCTGCTTTGCTTGGCATATCTCACTGATGTGACTCTTCAGCTAGCTATGGATTACATCCTCATTTAGAACTCTCTTTACAAACAGTAAATAGAGCATGGACAGAGTGTAACTTCATACATTGCTAACGTCACACTCTGCCTAGGTGGTTCTCTTACAGCTGGACAGGTACAGACACTTCTGGTGGTGTTGATTATTGCTGTTAATTATTCATCATCATCATTATTATCCTGAAGTCTTTAGACAACCTTTATTCAGGTAAAGCTGCCACTTAGGTCAAGGTTTTAAGTGAAAACTTCAACAAAAGTCTATTCAGTTTCTTATACTGCCCCAGATACTTGATGCCAAGCACAGTTATTGAGTTTCAAATACAATGTTAAAAAAGTTGGAGGAAGCCACAGGAATCATCTCTCCTAGGGCAGCTCATCCTTGTTTTCATATGGTGGTTTTCTAACCTCTTCACCATGAGCTTTGTATTTTTAACATTATGTTTTAGTTTTGTATGAACATCCCTAGGAAGGGACATAAATATTGCCAAAACAGTTCATGTGATATATCAATGTAAGTCAGACTGTTCTTCAAATCTTACAGTACTTCCAAATTCCATACATTCTGCCCATAGAAGGAGAAAAGGCATGCACTCACCATATATTGCTCCTGGGTGCATTCTTCACAGTACATAAAGAGAAATAAGCATTTTATACAGGTTCATAGCCCCCATAAACCTTCCAGGCAAGAGAGAAGGGGTAATGACCAACACTGAAAAGAAGGAGCTAAAGAGGTCAGGACATGCTGTGGAGTAAAAGAAAGGCTCAGTCCCATTCTCCTCAGAGTTTGCAACGTGCTTTGGAATCATCAGACAGAACCTACCACAGAAATATAAAGTATCTTCACCATTAAGGGTGTGTAAGCCAATATATGTTAGTTTCCACTTACCAATTGAGTAACCAGCTGGTAAAGTTTCAACAGTGATGCAACCAACATAAAGCTAGGAATAAGGAGTCACTACAGCTTGAAAGGGTGCCTCATAAAGGGGCTGTCACCTGATTTTGCACCTGCAGTGAAGATGTTTACACTAAGCAGAGGAATTCTGAGGCTGACTCTATCAAGGTGACACAGCAGGAAGCCCTTCCCCTAGGGAAACTTGAGAGACAGAGAAAGCGAGAGAGCACAAAATAATTATACTGGACAGTAACTAACTGTAAAAGTACTGTTACAAGGCCTGTTTTAGCCATAAACTAGTAAAGAGATGAAAAACTGCCACTGAAATGAAAGTGCTGGTTACAGCTGAATTGCATGCAACACAAAGGTTAGCAATTGAGTGGGAGAAGGAAAAATGATTCAGAATTTTCAGTCTCAGCAACATTTTGGGGAAAAAACCCAAAACAGATTCTGTCTTTTAATAAAATCATTTCCAGTGATTTTTTTTCCTCCCAGGTTATAGCTGGCATGTTCTCATTCCAGCTGAATGGGGTAATCTTTTTGCTGATTCAGAACACGGCTTATTGGTTCATTTTCAGTACAATGCACAGAGAATGAGGTGCACAATTCCTGTTAACAAGAACGGAGATTGCACCCATCTCCTTCCTTCCTGCACATCATGGAATAAATAACTGTAAGCATGCAGCACAGAATGTTAGACACATAACTCTCACTTTGGTTAATAGGAGCTGGACAGTGTGCTTAAAATCGACCCTATAAACAGGGCCAATATTTCTCAATGTGGCAGTTCTTCCCATCTGCCACTTATGAGACTGGTGACTGGTCTCATTATGCAGAAGAGGAATACAGTTCAGCTTGCTAGCTTCATGCTGTGCAAAAACACCTGAAAAAAATGTCTGAATTTTACAGTGCCAGGAAATAACTTCTTGTAAGCTGCATACACATCCATTAAGTCCAATGTAATATCACTGAGGGCCCAATCCAGCTCCGATGGGCTTCAATGGGAGCTGGATCAGGCCCTTATAAGGATGCAACTCACATTGACTTCAATGAGAGCAGAATAAGAGTGCGACCCTGAAAGGTGTAGAGCACCTTCTATACCCATTGAACTCAGGGTGCTCATTATCTGCAGGGTTGGCCCTAAGGGCCTGATCCTGCATTCCTGAAGTTAATGGGATTTTGGACTTTGACTCTGATAGAAGCAGGATTAGGGCCTCAGTAGAGGCAGCATTGGATCCATTGACTTCAGAGATACAAATTTGCTTCCTATTATGATTTAAAGAAAGACAGGAAATATTTGGTGACAAAGGTTCTAAACTGGCCATAGAATAACAATGTCTGATATTTTGTGTTTTTTTTTTTTTTTTAAACTAGGGTTTCCCCTCTATGATACTCACAAACAGGGGCGGCTCTATGTTTTTTGCCACCCCAAGCACGGCAGTCAGGGAGCCTTCAGTGGCGTTTCTGCGGGAGGTCCGCCTCAGTCACGCGGATTCGGTGGCGTTTCTGTGGGTGATCTGCCAGTCCCACACCTTTGTCGTACCCACCGCCGAATTGCTGCTGAAGCCGTGGGACCGGCGGACCTCCCACAGAAACGCTGCCGAAGGCTCCCTGACTGCCGCCCTCACGGCGACCAGCACACTATCCCCTCCTCCCCCGGCTTACCACCCCAGGCACGCGCTTGCTGCAGTGGTGCCTGGAGCCGCCCCTACTTACAAAAGGTGGTAAACTAACTGCTTGGGAAAACAGACAACCTCAGTGCAAGCTTCCCCATGTAAGTAGGCAATATAGATCTACATTGCCCTAGAAGGCCCACCTCCAGGGGTTAATGAATTGTATGTTTTCTGTGGCTAATGAATCCTTGATCTCCATGCTACTTTTGTGGCAATTATGTTTGGCATGTTTCTGATATGGCCATCTTTCCACTAACAACAAGACTGAGACCACTGACTCATTTTACATAGGCCACCAAACAACAAGTAGAAGGCTTCTATCTAGCAACCAAGACGTGAAACCTGACCTGAGCCCTGGAGTCCTTGTTGTACTGGATTCAAGCTATAGTATGTGTTAATTTTATTAAACTGAAACAAACACAATCTCTTTCTCTTTATTTGAGCTGATGGAGGGTAGTGAGCTGCAATTAGAGTCTGTAAAAATTAAAGCCTCATAAACTTTAGGGCCAGAAGGGACAATCATGATCATCTAGTCTGACCTTCTGCACATTGCAGGCCACAGAATCTCACCCACACCCTCCTGTAATAGACCCCGAACCTCTGGTTAAGTTACTGAAGTCCTCAAATCATGAGTTAAAGACTTTAAGTTACAGACAATCCACCATTTACTCTAGTTTAAACCTGCAAGTGACCCATGCTGCAGAGGAAAGTGAAACAAACAAACAAACAAAAAAACAGGATCTCTGCCAATCTGACACAGGGGAAATTCCTTCATGACCCCAAATACTCAGTTAAACCCTGAGCATGTGGACAAGACCCACCAGTCAGACACCTAGGAAAGAATTCTCTGTAGTAACTCAGAGCCCTCCCCGTCTAGCACCCTATCACCAGTTGTTGGGGATATTAGCTGCTAGCAGCAGATCAGCTATATGCAATTGTAGGCAGTCTCATCATACCACCCCCTCCATAAACTTATACTCCTGGGGTAATTCTGCATCCCTGCGCAATGCAGAATTTTGCAGAAGTTAATATTGTGCGTGCAGAATTTCCTTTTTCCCCACAGAAATGGGTTGCAGAGATGGTGGCTGCCACTAGGGGCTGCTGGACCCAGCAGAGCCCAGCTCACAAATAAAAGACAAAGCCAGTGGGAGGAGGAGGGAACTGGAGGGTTCCCAGCAGTTGCAGTTCCCAGCATGCCCTGAAGGAAGGAGGCAGCATCCAGCTGTTTCTCCTTCTGGATTCCTGGGCTCTAGGAGGTTAGGGTCTGTAGTATCTGGGCAGGGTGGGGCCTTGCAGCTGGCCTCTGAGGGGAAAGAGGGTGTGAGTGTCTGGGCTGGGGTGCACCTGGGCTCTGGGGGGGATGTGTCTGGACTGGGAGGGACATGGCTGGGATCTGAGGGAAAAGGGGTGGTGAGTGCCTGACCCCCTGGCTGGACTCTGGAGGAGGAAGGAGGCAGAGAAGCAAGAACTGGATTGTCATAGGGGTTTCTTTAACTCTCTACTCCTGGGGGTATTTTTGTATGTGTCTATATTGTTACAGACATACTTTCTGACAGGTATTTTGAAATAAATTACCAAAATAATTGAAACTGGTGTGATTATATAGTGTTATTTTGACAAAATTTGCAGAATTTTAAAATATTGTTTGCAAATTTTTTTATCTTTTGGTGCAGAATTCTCCCAGGAGTAAACTTACCAAGCTCAGTCTTGAAGCCAGTTAGGTTAGAAACTTTCATCTAATTTCAAGCCTAAACTTCCTGATGGCCAGTTTATATCCATTTGTTCTTATGTCCACATTGGTGCTTAACTTAAATAACTCCTCTCCCTCCCTGGTATTTACCCCTCTGATATAGTTATAGAGGGCAATCATATCTCCCCTTTTGCCTTTTTCACGGTCGCTTCACACTAGCGGCTTATAGTCATCCTGTGATCAACCAGTACCCCCAGGGCTTTCTCCTCTTCCTCTGTCACTTCCAACTGGTAAATCCCCAGTTTGTAGCAAAAATTCTTGTTGTTAATCCCTAAATGCATGTCCTTGCACTATTCAATTTCATCCCATTTTTATTACTCGTTTTCAAGGTTGTCCAGATCTTCTTGTCCGCCTCCATATTTGCAATACCTCCCAACTTTGTCATCCACAAATTTTATTAGCACATTCCCACTTTTTGTACCAAGGTAATTAATAAAAATGTTAAATAAGATTGGTCACACGACCAATCCCTGAGGAACTTCCACCAGTACACTCCCTCCAGCCTGATAGTTCACTTTCCAGTAATATCCGTTTTGTAGTCTCACATTTAACCAGTTCCTTATTCACCTTTCAATTCTGATATTAATCCCCATCTTCTCCAATTTAACTAATAATTTCCCATGTGGAACTGTATGAAATGTCTTACTGAAATTGAGGTAGATTAGATCTGCTGCATTTCCTTTGTCTAAAAAAATGAGTTATCTCAAAGGAGATCAGGTTCGTCCGGCACAATCTACCTTTTGTAAAACCATGTTATATTTTATCCCAGTTACTATTTACCTCTATATGTCCTTAACTACTTTCTCTTTCAAAATTTGTTCCAAGACCTCACATATAATTGAGGTTAAACTAATAGGCCTGTAGTTTCCCTGATTACTTTTTCCCCCCTTTCTTAAAAACAGGAACTATACTAGTAATTCTCCAGTCATAAGGTATGAACCCCAAGTTTACAGATTCATTAAAATTCCTTGATATTGGGCATGCAATTTCATGTGCCAGTTCCTTTAATATTCTTGGATTGAGATTATCCAACCTCCTCCTCACCCAATTTAGTGCCATTACTGAGTTTGACTTCCACCTTGGATGTGGTAATTTCTACCTCCATATCCTCATTCCCATTAGGCCCCCTGCCATTACCCCTAAACTCTTCATTAGCCTTATTTAAAAACTCAGGCAAAGTATTTGTTTAGGTGTTGGGCTATGCCTAGATTATCTTTAATCTCCACCCCATCCTCAGGGTTTAGCGGTTCCATTTCTTTCTTTGTTTTCTTTTTATTTACATGGCTATAGAACCTTTTACTATTGGTTTTAATTTCTTTTGCAAGGTCCAACTCTGCCTGGCCTTTGACAGTTCTCACTTTATCCCTACACCTTCTGACCTCCAAGAGGTAGCTTTCCTTGCTGATCCATCCCATCTTCCATTCCTTGTAGGTTTTCTGCTTTGTCTTAATCACTTGTTTGCAGGGGCGGCTCCAGGCCCCAGGGCGCCAAGCGCGTGCTTGGGGCGACAAGCCGCGGGGGGTGCTCTGCCGGTGCCACGAGGGCAGCAGGCAGGCTGCCCTCGGCAGCTTGCCTGCGGAGGGTCCGCTGGTCCCGCGGCCTGCGGGAGGTCCGCCGAAGCTGCGGGACCAGCGGACCCTCTGCAGGCAAGCCACCAAGGGCAGCCTGCCTGCCGTGCTTGGGGCGGCAAAATCCCTAGAGCGGCTCCTGCTTGTTTGAGATGCTTGTTCATCTAGCTTGGTCTGCAATCCTTCCCTATGAATTTTTTTCCCTTGCTTGCGATGCAGGCTTCAGATAGTTTCTGCAACTTTGACAAACTTAATTCCAAACATCCTCCACATTCAGATTCTTGAGTTCTTCAGTCTAGTCCACTTCCCTAACTAATTCCCTTCATTTTTTTAAGTTTACTTTTTTGAAATCAAAGACCCTAGTTTCAGATCTAGTTTAAATGGAATTAGCTCATGATCACTCGAACCAAGGTTGTCCCCTACAACCAGTTCTTCTCTGAGATCCTCACTGCTCACCAATACCAAATCTAAAATGGCATCACTTCTTGTTGGTTCAACATCCAGGAAAATCTGGACCCTACTATTAGTAGCAATTGTCCTCCAATCTATATACTGGAAATTAAAGTCTTCCAATCACACAATACCCAGTAGTATTTATTTCTTTAAAAACATTAAAGAGGTCTCTATCCATATCCAAATTGGATAGTGAGGGTCTGTAGCATACCCCAAGCAGTATCCCAGGGGAATCTCCAGTAGCTTGGTGTACAAACATCTTAATTGTTTCTGCTTAGCTTCGCCCACATTCCTCACCCAACTGGGTACAGTCATTCTACTGCCAGTTTTTGTCCATTGCTGTAACCCAGTGTTTCTCAAACTGGGGTCGCCGCTAGTGTAGGGAAAGCCCCTGGCGGGCCTGGCCGGTTTGTTTACCTGCCCCATCCACAGGTCTGGCCGATCGCGGCTCCCATTGGCTGCGGTTCGCCGCTGCAGGCCAATGGGAGCTGCTGGAAGCGGCGGACAGTATGTCTCTCAGCCCGCGCCGCTTCCAGCAGCTCCCAATGGCCCAGAGCAGCGAACCTTGGTCAGTGGGAGCCGCGATCGGCCGGACCTGCAGACGGGGCAGGTAAAGAAACCGGCCAGGCCCGCCAGGGGCTTTCCCTACACAAGCGGCGACCCCAGTTTGAGAAACACTGCTGTAACCTTCCTTACTTGATTTTCCACCCGCTCAATGCTAAAATTGGGCATGGACATTACATGAGCATCTCCCAATCGTCTCCCCTGAATTCCTAGTTTAAAGCTCTTTTAATGAGTTGTGTCAACCTCCATCTCAAAAGTCTCTTCCCTCCCTACTCAGGTGGAGTCCATCCCCCGAGAACAGTCCTCTGTCCATGAATGCCATCCAGTGGTCAAACATTCCCAAGCCCTCCTTATACAATCACTGCCCAAGCCATCTGTTGATCATCATAATTTTGTTTTGCCTTCATTCTCCTCCTCCAGGGACAGGTAGAATCCCACTGAAGATCACCTGAGCCTCCATTTCTTGAAGCATCTTCCCCAGTCTGGCATAATCTCCCTTGATAGGTTACAGTGAGAATCTAGCTGTATCATTTGTTCCCACATGAAGGACAATCAGTGAATTCTTTCCTGCTCTCAGGTGGATCCTCTTCAGCCTCAGGTCTACATCCCGTATCTTAGCTCCCGGTAGACAGTACATCCTTCTGTAGTCCAAATCAGCTCTGGTAATAGGCCTATCTGTTCTTCTTAATAGGGTGTCACCAATCACGCAGACCTGCCTTTTCCTGGTGATGATGTGATTCTCTGGCAGTCCTCCCATTTTTTCTGGCTGCAAGTCCTCTTGTCTTTTATTCCCCCTGGCAATCTTCTGCAAGTCATCCTGTATCCTCCTGGGGCTCTGAACTCTGGCTATCTCCATTGATTCTTCCCCTCTTCCTGTAGTACTAGCTGCTCTTCTCTTCTTCCTTGCCCTCCCCGCTTAACTTACTGCCTGCTGTGCCCCTTCTTCATTTTCCAACTCAGCAAACCTGTTCCTGAGTACTATAATATAATAATAATTGGAGATATACCTATCTCCTAGAACTGGAAGGGACCTTGAAAGGTCATCAAGTCCAGCCCCCTACCTTCACTAGCAGGACCAATTTTTTGCCCCAGATTCCTAAATAGCCCCCTCAAGGATTGAACTCACAACCCTGGGTTTAGCAGACCAATGCTCAAACCACTGAGCTATCCCTCCCCCCACTATTTCTCCTTCACTAGCTGGTCTTTTTCTCTGCCTGGTTTCACATGCTTCCACTGACCACTTTTCTCACCCAGCAGTCTCCCCTCAGAGTTCGTCAGTCCAGAATCCTTCAGCCTCCTCTTGCCTTCTCTCCCTCAACTGCTCAAATCCCCTTCAAAACTCAACCATAGTTTCCACCTGTATCTCCAAACCTTGGATCTTCTCTTCCATCAGTTCTATCAGGTGGCACTTCAAACAAATGAAGTGCTTTTCAGGTACCCGCTCCAGAATCATGTACGCCCTGCAGCTTCCACATCTGGGCTATGTCTAGACTAGCACTATTTTCGGTCTAACTTATGTTGCTCAGGGTGTGGGATAAAACCCCACCCCCATGAGTGACAAAAGTTACACCGGCAGAAGCGCAAGTGTGGACAGCGCTATGTTGGCGGCAGACATTCTCCCGCTGACATAGCTACCACTGCTTGTTGGGGGTGGTTTAATGATGTTGATGGGAGAGCTCTCTCCTTTTGGCATAGAGTGGCCACGCGGGAGATCTTACAGCGGTGCAGCTGCTGCTGTAAACACTCTAGTGTAGACTTGGCCTTAGTCATTTTCATTGTCTCTTCCACTCCTTGGATCACTACCACTGCTGCCGCTGTATCTGTCATAGCCCTTCCACCGAAAGTCCTGTCAAGGAAAAACAAAAAAACCCCAAACAAGCAAAATATAAAAAATAAAAATCAAACAAACACTACATACTCCCCCTCCCCCGAACTCTACTTACAAACTCCCTTATTTGCAGATCTGTTGGCTGGGTCCTGTGCTGCTGACTCATTGTTTGGCTGCATTTATAGGAGGACCCCTAGTCAGGGCAGCCCCACCCCCTAATCAGGGCTCTGCTTCTCTCACAGCACACTGCTCCCTACCAACCTCTGCAAATGGAACAGGAACCTCCCCCCTCCTTCTGCCCCCCACCCCCCAGCGCCCCACACAAAACAGAAAAAACACACAACACACACAAAAACTCACTCACTGCTCCTAAGGAACATAGGCATGCCTCCTCCCTTCTCCTCCAACAGAACTCCCACTCAGACTCCCCTGTCTACAGCTCTGTTTGCTGACTCCCGTCATTAAGTGCATTAAGAAGAGGAAACAAAGCTTCTTATTGCATTCGGGTACTTCAATAAGTCTTGTTCCAAACTTGGTCAGCAGAGCGGGATTTTCAGTAAATAAGTTGAGCCAAATTCTTCCCTGATTTAGGCCCCATAACAATGCAATGGGGCTGCATGGTGTGAAAGGGCCCATTTTGCTGAGAGGTGGAAGGAGGCACAGCATCATTTTTTGTTTTATTTTGTTTGTTTGTTTAAACAAAATAGGGTTGCTATTGTGTTTCAGGCTCTTGTCAAAGAGCAGAGTTCTTGCTTGGGAGGCACCTGTGTGCTTCGTAGACTCAGAACTGTTTTTTTCCCCTCAAACAGAGCTTATATATGAATCATGAATTCCATTTTGTTTGCAAGTCTAGAAAGGAATAATTTCCATACAGCAGCAAATAGTGTCCCTGTCTGGAGTTCCTGTCACTGAGCCTCTCAGTGAGTCTATAAATAGAAAATCATCAACTCACCTATTCTGAGCTCATCACATATCCACTTTATTTAACTGTCCTCATGTTTGTTAAAGCTGTCACCGTCAGATTTCTCCTATCAGATTCCCTGTGTGGGGACATTCCCAGTCTATTATATGGCATCATGCAGCTATTAAGCTACTTAGGTTTTTATCACCTAAGCTGCTTAGGTTTATATCATGAAAAATAATATGCTTTTGAAGAACTTGACATTTGAAGCAGTGTAATTACAGTCTAAGGTCTCAGAGCTCCTAACCACTTAACTTAGCAGAGAGAATCTGTATCATTTTAATAGATATACTGAGAATCAAAAGAATGTGAAAAAGACTGGAATAAAATGCGCACACACAAACAATAAAGAACAGTAAGACTGCAATGAAAACTTCATCTAGGAGTGTAAAACTGGAGAGTTCCAAGGATCTATTGTCTTCTTATGCAATTCTCTACAATCTAAGATATTGAGTTTTAAAAAAATTACTTTTCTTTTTCTCCTTTGCTCCATGGACCACAAGAATACTGTTAACAACATAAAGCAACAGATTCCCCCTCACCTCCCGCCACTCATATTCATAGGGTGTTAATTTTCAAGATTTGTTATGATTCCCTAAATTACAGTTATAGGAGTCCTAATCCTATCTAGCTATCAAATTTATATCATGGTATTTCTAATGTACCTATCTCACCACTAGACTGTTTGTACTAGAACCTCCAGCTAACATGCTTATTCAGTGAGGTTGGATATACCCATCAGGTCTTGATATTTCATTTGTTTGAAGGAATGTTTCATAGGCTGCAAGTTCTGATTGTGCACCCAGTAAAATATTCTTTTGATCATTTATATAGTTGAAACACTCTTATCTGTCTTTAAAAATGAAGGTAAAAATGGTCTGTACTGTGCAGTCAGCAGGGAAGACAGTTCAGTTCAGTGAGGTGATAGATATGTAGTGATTCACTTTGTGCTTTGCAATTCATAGATGCCAAGGCCAGAAGGGACCATTGTGATCATCCTGTCTGACCTTCTGTATAACATAGGCCATAGAACTTTCCTAAAATAATCCCTAGAGCAGATCTTTTAGAGAAACATCCAGTCATGATTTAAAAAATGGTCAGTGATGGAGAATCCACCATGACCCTGGATAAATTGTTTCAATGGTTAATTACCCTCATTGTTAAAAATGTACACCTTATTTCCAGGCTGAATTTGTCGAGCTTCAACTCCCAGCCCTTGGATTGTTATGCCTTTTTCTATTAGACTGAAAAACCCATTATCAAATATTTGTTCCCCAGGCAGGTACGTTAGTCTGTAATCAAGTCACCCCTAAACCTTCTCTTTGTTAAGTTAAATAGATTGAGCTGCTTGAGTCTATCACTATAAGGCATGTTTTCTAATCTTTTAATCATTTTCCTGGCTCTTCTTTGAACCCTTTCCAATGAATCAACACCTGTCTTGAATTATGGACACCAGAATGGACACAATATCCAGCAGTGGTCACACCAGCATCAGATACAGAAGTAAAATAATCTCGTTATTCCTACTCAAGATTCCCTTCTTTATGCATTCAAGGATTGCATTAGCTCTTTTGGCCACTGCATCACACTGGAAGCTCATGTTTCAGCTGAGTATCAACCATGACCCCCAAATCTCTTTCAGAGTCAGTGCTTCCCAGGATAGTGTCCCCCATCTTGTAAGTATGCCCACGTTCTTTGTTACTTTTTTTTTCCCTAACGTCGTTCCCATGCCAGTGTTGGCGCACAGGGAGAAAACCAGTCTTGTCCGTTCCCCTCTTTCATTTGCTGCTGCCTCCATTTGCTGTGTGGTGTTGAGATCGACGATTCTAACCTTACTGCTAATAAGTCTTCTTAAGGTTTCTCTTGAGTGCCCTCGTTTCCTTACACCATTTGGTTTCCCTTGACAGCTTCATGTGGGAGACTGTGTTGGCATCAAGCGTACATGCCCCAAACGTGTCCAGGCTTCCTTCCGATGCTGGTAAAAACAAGTGCTGGTTGGTCATTTTTCAAGTATCACTGATGATGATAGTCTTTCCCATCAATGCCCAAAATTTTCTGGAGGCATTTATTTTTGAAGGTGCCTAGTTTTTCTAAAATTTTAGTAGATCTCCAGCTCTTGCAGCCTGTGATGGTCTGCACTCATAGAATCATAGACTATTAGGGCTAGAAGAGACCTCAGGAGGTCATCTAGTCCAATCCCCTGCTCAAAGCAAGACCAACACCAACTAAATCATGAGGAGCATTGCCTCATGGGCAGTGCTTAGGCCCTTTGACCTACAGAGAGGTTTTTGGTAGGGGAACCCAGGCCTTCCCACTTCACCGGGGTCCAGACCAAGGCCCTATGAGAGCTAGAAAAGGTTCTGACACCCAGGAGTTCTTTAGGGCTGCCCTTCCTGGGCCACTTCCTACCACCCCACTATTGTCCACCGTTTGCAGTCTGTACAGGAAAGCGTGAAGGAGGTCAGCTTACTGTGTGACACCTCTTCGTGCCCGGAAGCGACACTGTCACTCTCTCCCTCTTGGGGCAGTGGCTGCTTCCTCTCTTGCCTTGGCCCTCCAGCCAGGTCAGTTCCAAGTCTCTCTCCTTCAGGGGTCCATGAACAAAACACAGGGAATCAACACAAATAAACTGGGTTAGCATATGAGAGGGGGAAATGTCTCCCTCTCAGGGTCTATCTAAAGCAGATCTTCCCTTTCCTCAGGGGGGGGACCTTCAGGCAGTTGTGGATAAGAGAGATTCTGCTTTCCCTGAGTCCTTTCTCCTGGGGCTGCAAGATGAAGGTCCCTTCTTTTCCCTGAGCTCTTCTTCTCCCTTTTAACTCCTCCTCCAGTCTGTGCATCTCTTGCAGGCCTGGTGGGGCAGAGCTGGCTGAGCTCAGGGCAGCTCCTTAACCCCGTTGCCTAGCGTAGGGTTTGCTTACCCCTGCACACAGCCATATGTTAGTGCCGAGATTGTTTGAATTTAAAATTCTCAGTGTTGTTCTGGTGCTGTAAAACTCTGATGTCCATATGTTGCAGAGTTTACTGAATGCAGCAGATACCTTTCCTATTGTTGATATCACTTCCTTCTTGAGGTACATGTTGGCTAATATGGTGCTGCCCATGTAGATGAAAAAATGGTTACTCACCTTCTCGTAACTGTTGCTCTTCAAGATGTGTTGTTCATGTCCATTCCAATCAGGTGTGTGTGTGCGCCACATGCACAACAGCCGGAAGATTTTTCCCCTAGCAGCATCCGTAAGGTCGGCCTGGGCGTCCCCTGGAGTCGCGCCCTCACGGTGCTCAATAAAGTGCCCTGCTGACCCGACCCTCTTCAGTTCCTTCTTGCCAGCTACTCCGACAGCGGGGCAGAAGGGTGGGTATTGGAATGGACATGAACAACACATCTCGAAGGACAACAGTTACGAGAAGGTGAGTAACCGTTTTTTCTTCAAGTGCTTGTTCATGTCAATTCCAATCAGGTGACTCCCAAGCTTAAGTTATGAAGGTGGGGTCAGAGTTGTCCACTGATTGGAGCACGGTTCTACCAAAGGCCATATCGTCTCTGGCCTGCTGGGTAATCGCATAATGTGCGGTGAAAGGGTGTATGGAGGACCACGTCACCACTCTGCATATTCCTGGGTGGGAACCTGCATCAGTAACACTGTTGAAGAAGCCTGCACCCTGGTGGAGTGCGCAGTGAGTGGACGGGCAGGCATCTCTGCCAGTTTGTAACACTCTCGGATGCAGGATGCGATCCACAACAAAATTCGTTGAGAAGAGACTGGAAGACCTTTCATTCTGTCTGCCACAGCCACAAAAAGTTGCACAGGCTTTTGGAACGGCCTTGTTCTCTCGATGTAAAAGGCTAACACTCTGTGGACATCCAACGAGTGAAGCCTCCGCTCCCAGACGCTTGAGTGTGGCTTCGGATAGAACACTGGGAGGAAGATGTCCTGGTTCATGTGGAAATGGGAGACAACCTTCAGGAGGAAAGCCAGGTGAGGCCTGAGCTGAACCATGTCCTTATAGAACATCGTGTAAGGAAGCTCTGATGTTAGGGCCCTAAGCTCAGACACCGTCCTGGCTGAGGTTATCACTACCAGAAATGCGACCTTCTACAAGAGGTAGAGCAGGAAGCATGTCATTAGCAGTTCAAAAGGCGGCCCCGTCAGTCTGGAAAGGACCAGGCTGAGGTCCCAGGCCAGGACCGGCTGTCGAAATTGTGGATACCTTTCGAGACCTTTGAGGAAATGGTTGACTATAGGGTTGATGAAGACTGACTGGCCCTCTACGCCTGGATGGAAGGCAGAGATAGCAGCCAAGTGAACCCTTACTGATGACATGGACAGTCCCTGCTGCTTGCGATGGAGAACATAGTCCAATATGAGTGGAATAGAGGTGAGCATTGGGGACGAACGATGCTGTGCTGACCAGATTGAGAATCTCTTCCACTTGGCAAGGTAGGTGGAGGGTTTCCTACTGCCAAGGAGAACTTGTCTAACCTGGTCTGAGCAGGAAAGCTCCACCGGGTTTAGCCATGGACCTTCCATGCTGTGAGGTGCAACAACTCAAGGTTCAGGTGCTGGAGACAGCCATGATCCTGAGTTATCAAGTCTGGGAAGAGCAGCAAAGTGACTGGGGCTTCCACGGATGTGTCTAGGAGCAATACGTACCAATGTTGTTGGGACCAGGCTGGGGCTATCAAAATTACCACCACTCGATCCCTCTATATCTTGAGGAGCACCTTGTGAATGAGAGGGGTAGGTGAGAACGTGTATAGGAGACAGCCTTCCCAGGGAAGGAGGAATGCGTCTGCTATGGCGTCCAGGCTGTGATTCAGGAAGAAGCAGAACTGCTGACACGTCTTGTTGTGCCGTGTGGCAAAGGAGTCTACCTGAGGAAAGCCCAGCTGATGAAAAATGGAGTTTGCAATGTTTAGGCATAGGGATCACTTGTGGCCATGGAACAACCTGCTGAGATAGTCCGCTAACTCATTCTGTACCCCAGGGAGATACGATGCTTGTAGGTGTATTGACTGCTCTATACAAACCTCCCACAGCATGAGGGCTTCCTGGCACAGGGGAGAGGGGCATGCATGCCCCTATTTGTTGATATAGAACATCGCCGTGGTTGTCTGTCATCACTGATACACATCTCCCACTTAAGTGGGCTTGGAAAGTCTGCCATGCTAGGCATACCGCTCTCAGCTCCCTGACGTTGATGTGGAGAGTGAGCTCCATCTAAGACCAGCGACCTTGTGTCCTGAGGTCTCCCAGGTGCGCCCCCCAGCCCAAGTCCAATGCGTCCGTAACCAACAAGAGAGTCGGCTGGCGGCTGATGAAAGGGACTCCTGCAGACACTAGCTATGGATAGAGCCATCACAGAAAAGAGTTGAGGATCAGGTGAGGTGATGTCACAACCCTGTCCTGTCCCTAACCAGACGATACACTAAGGCTAGCCATGACTGGAGCGGCCAAAGTCTGAGCCTGGTGTGTTGCACCACATAGGTACAAGCGGACATGTGTCCCAGGAGTTTGAGGCGATTCCTTGCTGTGGTGGTGGCGAACTGCCTGAGACTCCGAATGATGTCGCCCAGGGCCTGGAACCTCAATTCCGGTAGGTACTCCCTGGCCTGGATTGAGCCCAGCACTGCCCCTATGAACTCTATCCGCTGAACTGTGGACAGAGTTGACTTCCCCACATTCAGGAGAAGGCCCAGTTCATCAAACATTGCAATGATGAATCCAACTTGCACCTCCACTTGAGCCCTGGAGCAGCCCTTGATCAGCCAGTCATCAACGTATGGGAACACCTGTACCCGGCACCTGCGTAGAAATGCGGTCACGAATTCCAGGCATTTGGTAAATACTCGAGGCACAGTGAGAGGCCGAACAGAAGGACTGTGAACTGGAAGTGGTTGTTGTGCACCACAAACCTGAGGTATTTTCTGTGGGACTGCGTGATTGCTATATGAAAGTACACGTCCTTCAAGTCAAGGGCAGCATACCAGTCCCCTAGATCCAAGGAAGGGATGATGGAGGCCAAGGAGACCATGTGAAACTTCAGTTTCTTCATGAACTTGTTGAGCTCTTGCAGGTCTAGGGTGGGCCTGAGCCCGCCTTTGGCTTTCAGTATTAGGAAATACCGGGAATAGAAGCCCTTGCCCTTCTGTTCCTGAGGAACCTCTTCCACTGCCCCCAGCAAAAGGAGTGATTGCACCTCCTGTGTGAGGAGTTGCTCATGAGAAAGGTCCCTGAAGAGGGATGGGGAATGGGGGGTGGAAGGGCGGGAGGGCAGAGAATTGGAGTGAATATCCCCTCTTTACTGTGCGGAGTACCCATAGGTCTGACATAATATGGGCCCACGCATGGTAGAAATGGGACTGATGGGACGAAAAGGTAGGGCAGGATGGATCCAGCCTTTGCACTGGTGTGTTTGCCCCGGGCGCATCTTCAAAAGGCCAGTTTTGGGCCTGAGGAGGGTTTAGACTGGCCAGAGCCCTGGCCAGAGGAGGGGTGAGGTCTCTTCCTTGAGTTCCTATTTCTCCTATGTGACCCATCCTGCCTACTCTGAGGTTGATAATTTCTCTGAGGGAACTGGGGTCTAAAGTGCCTCCATTGAGTTGCAGGGGTGTGGAGGCCCAGGGACTTCAAGGTGGCTCGAGAGTCTTTGAGGCTGTGCAGATGAGGGTCAGTCTTCTAGGAAAACAAAAACTGACTCTCAAAGGGGAGATCCTGGATTGCCTGCTGCACCTCGTACGGGGGGCCAGAGACCTGCAGCCAGGAACTCCTCCTCATAGCCACCTCACTCTTTAGACCTGGTCGGGGAGGATTCATCTTTTTGTTCTGTGTTTGTATAGCACATAACACAGTGGTCCATGACTAAAGCTCATAGGCACTATGGTAATAAAATAAAATATTAAAATAGTAATAATAAACTAAAATGTGAACAGGATTTTGGCCTCGCTATGAAACAAGGAGTGAGGGAACCGAGTGTCAGACACTGAAAACTAGGTTCCAGCCTGCTGTAAAACTGCAATAATCAGAACTCTTTGATCCTATTGATATTACTAATGCACACGTGTCGAGGGAGACAGCTACAACAAGAAGTCCCCTGCGATAGTAAAGTCTAGCTCCATTTTAAATTAAAGTCATGTTCTCTCTCTAGACTCATACATCTACAAAGAAAACAGCAAGCAATCCAGAACATTCAAAGCCTAACCACATTCAGATTTGTTTATACATAAATAGCAAAATCTAAATGAAGAATTTCCCGTAGGAGTCATTTTAGAAGGTCCTCAAGGGGAAAATATTTTAAAAGTGACTATGAAATTATAATTTCTAATCATCCTTTACTTCAGGGAGTGAATGTCAAAAAGCACTATAAAAGGAACAAGAGAAATCTCACAGTGGTCCAAAAAAAGTAAGATCTTCATTATGGGTAAAATCCTGGCCCCACTCAATGGCAACAATTCTATTGACTTCAGTGGAGCCAGGATTTCACCTTAAAATCTCAATTAGAAGAACAATATTCAGTATTGTAACTGGATGGATTCCCACTTAAGAGCTAGAGCCCTGGGGCCAGCCAACGCTGATTACTGAAGGCACTGCTCCAGCCCATCTGTGTGCCACCTTGATTGGGCCTGATGGATGAAAACTGATTCCCCTATAAAAGGCAGCAGGAAATAGAAGAGGGACTGGCTCCTACAAGGAAGACCTGGATAGTAGGGGAATTAAGAAGTCAGAGCCAGGAGTCTTAATTCAAACCAGGTAAAGCCTGGGAGTGATTCTGAATTGTGACCCAGGTCTAGAAAGTAGGGCTGGGGACTCCCTACCTAAGTGGAGAAACACACTGAACTGGAGTTGGGATCTGGAAGCCCAGTGTGTAAGGACTCAATAAATTGCCCCCCAGAAGAGGAATGTTTTAATTACCTCTGGACTGAGTGAAGTAGTAGGGGGCCTTGGAGAGGGGAACAGAAGCAGGGTCCTGCAGAGTGACCTCTAGCTGTGAGGGAGTGCTCAGGAGGCAGCTGACCCTGCTACAAGCATCATATGATACAATGTTTAGGCCTTGATTAAAGTCAATGGGAGTTTTGCTTGTGCAAGAACTCTAGGATTGGACCGTAAATCTATTATGCTAAACCATAAACCAGAGGTGGGCAAACTATGGCCCGTGGTGCTGCTGGCACCATGTCCCTGTGGCCCCCGGGCGGGGGAGGGGAGTAGAGGGCTCTGCGTGTTGCCTCCAGGTACCGCCCCAGGCAGCTCCCATTGCGGGGAATGGGAAACCACGGCCAATGGGAGCTTTGGGGGAGGCACCTGGAGGTGCGGAAAGGGCAGCACATGTGGAGCTCTCTGCCCCCCCATCTCTCCCAGGGGCCGCAGCGCTTCCGGGAGCGGCATGGGGCCGGGGACAGGGCAGGAAGGGAGCCTGCCCTGGCCCCAGTGTGTACCGCTGCCACCCCGGAGCCGCTTGAGGTAAGCGGTGCCGGGCCAGACCCCGAACCCCTCCTGTACCCCACCCCCCAACTCCCTGCCCTAAGCCCCCTGCCTGCACGTTCATGTTCTCAAGCACCCCTCCTGCACCCCAACTCCTTGCCCTGAGCCCCCTCATACACCCTGCACCCCTCCTGCACCCAACCCCCTGCCCTGAGCCCCTGCTGCACCCCACATCCCTCCTGCACCCCAACCCCCTTCCCTCCCACAGTCTGCACCCCTCCTGCACCCCTGCCCTCAGCTCCCTCCTGCACCCCAACCCCCTTCCCTGAGCCCCCTCATACACCACACACCCCTCCTCTGCCCAAATCCCTATCCCTGAGCCCCCTTCTGCACAACACACCCCCTCCCACACCCCGCACTCCTTCCCACACCTCAACCCCCTGCCCTGGCCCTACATACAATTTCCCCACCGAGATGTTGCCCTCGGCCCAAAAAGTTTGCCCACCCCTGCCATAAACACACAGGCAAGGCCCCCAAAGGTCACATGTAACAGCAGAACTTTCACTTTTAGATCATGGTGAAGGAAGAACTCTGGTCACTACAGAACTAGAGGCTGTATACCATATTAACAGTAAAATTTGTTCAGAGAAGCTTCTAAATGTACAAAGAATTTACAATTATAGCAATATTTCAAAAGCACACTCCTTCCACCCAGTGTCTGTGGTGCTGCACAAGCAGGTTAAAATAGAGAAGTCAACAAAACACCTTCCTGAAAGCATCATGGGAACCAATGACAGCCACAAATAGGTGTAGCACAATATGCATCCAAACCAAAAAGTCACATTCTTCTTACTAAGCACTTCACCACATTCAGCAGCAAAACGGGTCTACCAAAACCCCTCCATTGCAAACCTGTTTCACAAATACCAGCTTCAATCCTCACTAACTGAGGGAGGATTCATTTATAGCCAATTCTTTCTGTGACTTTCCCCAACCTACTAACATCTCTCCTATCTGGATTACACCTCAGCTAGCTAGACCTCAGCCAAACCTCAACCTCCTGTAGACACTGACTCATCTACAATGGAGTTATACAGCTGAGTATCATCTGCATAACCTATATACTTTATCCCATTTTTCCTTACTAACCATCCTCACAGCTTTGTATATGCGTTGAGCCAGAAGCTATGTCCAAACATAACCTGTGGTAGCCTGGGTGAGGGAGTCTGAAGACTGCAGATATTACCATAGCTGCTTTACCAGGACCAGCTTGATTATCTATCCAAAAGCCAGGAGATTCAGTGTTATCCGATAGCTAGCTGGTGAAATCATCATAATTATGGATCCATTTCTTGACTAGAGATCTTACCTGCTTGAGATCACCTGGCACCCAACTCTCAGAAAGAGGTAGTGACTGTATCACTGCTGACCTTTAGCACCCAGGAGGGATATTCAGTGGCCTCCTGAAATGTCACAGACACTTCAGGGAAAGACACTGGCCATAAATCAAACAGAGAAGACTCTGCATTTGTTCCCTCAAGAACTGCCCTGCAATAAGTGTCATGCAGATTCATCTTAATTTGAATGCTTTCAATCTCTTCTGTTCTCTTTGTTTAAACTACAGAACAAGCCAAGCAAAAACACACACGTGCAAACGAAAAAACAGCAACAACAAATTCACCTAGATATGACTTATCTACTCCTGTCCTTCCCCAGTGAATAAACGTCTTGCTCTTACTCTCACTGAATTTCCCATTGGCAAACTCCTTTAGATTTCACTTAGGAACAGCATGAGGTCCACAGCATTTAACCACAAATACCTGAATTCCACAAGATCACTTTAAAGATCTCTGTAGACAATAAATTTCAGGCTCCAAGGATGTCAATAAAGCAACTTTCACAAGCATCAAATGTTCAGTTTACAAAATAGTTAATGGGTTTCAGGGGAAACTAGCACAATAAAAACACTTGAATAGGGTGCAGTGACCCATTCAACAAGTAAAGTAAGCAGCCTTTTTAAGTGAAGTTGGACATAATCTGAAAGCTAGAGATGATTAAAGAAAATCTCTCACCAGCACATCACAAGGTCAGTAATGTGTAAACAGATAATAGCAAGAGCTGTGTCACTCATAATTAATTCAAAAGAGATGGCATTTCTATTTTCTTTTATGTTTAGTAACAAAAGACAAGGCAGCCTCTCCAGAAATATGAAAAGGGCTGTATTTCAAAGTCTAAACTCCCCCAACTCTACTCCCACCATAATATCAAATAATAATACTTAGCATTTACCAGACATCTGCTTGAATGATTGAACTCTGGCCACAGTCCCAACCCTATGGTCTTCTCTCCATACCCAATGAGATCTGAATGAAAACAAAAGAAATATTAAGTCAATAAAACATTCATTACCTAATGTAAGGCTTCTAAAACCCTTAATGGAACTTTTGAATGGTTTTGTGGACATACTGACCAAGATAGAAGACATCACATCAGATTTGAATTATTCATATGCTCAGGATGAGCTTTGTTTAATCAGAGGAAGCAGTATGTAATTCACTGGTGTGCGTATTTACAAGTCCCCATCTGTGTCCAATCCACAGAAGATAGGAGCATGTTACAGCATCAGCTACAGCACTTTAGCTCAAGATATAGTAGTTCATGCTTTTAACTTTACAGGTCCCCAGTGGCCAGTGTGTCATCCAAGATGGTAGTTGTCACAGTTACTCAAACTGGACAAGACACAGTTAACACCCCTTTAACATCATGAGTTTAAGATTCATTACTCCATTTTACAGATGGAGAAACTGAGGCATGAAGCAGTTACGTGACTTGCCCAAGATCACAGAAGTTAGTGACTGCATCAAGAGTAGAACCCCAGGTAGACTGAATTCCAATCAGTGGCCCCACCAGCCCACCAACTCCTGTATGCAACAGCTCTTCTTGACATTGCTGTGTTTATAGGCAGGAATAATTCATTATTCATTATCAAATTCTAGACTGTAAAATTCCATGCTGGAATTGACAAAAGTATTTTATTTATTTTACTGGCCTTCTCACTGGCCAGCAAAAAGCATTCTGCATACGTTGGAAGAGCAACCAGAAGGTCAGAAGGAAAAGGCACAATTTGCCCCATCTGGGACACAGAAGAGCATAATTTATTTTTAAGAGTCTTATTCTTACTTTGAAACAGGATAGAGCTTTCACAGAATCTGACTTAGAAATGTCATACTATCACAAATATAAATAAGTGATTGACACAGACATGGGGAACTGGAATATTAATTATCATTGGCAGGATAGTTCTAAACACAGAAGATAGCCTGTTTTAAAATCTTTATTAGTACTGCAGAAACATAGAAGAATGATGGAAAATCTCTGGAGAATATAGCAATGTCTATAACCTTTTGATGTTAATTACAACTGTTATGACAGATAATTTAAAGTTGAGGGGGGGTTCTCTGCTCATGATAACTTTGATTTGACAGAGACTCAAGGTGCAAGAGGAACACTGGAGGGTGGGGGGGGGGGAATAGACCAAAGTTTGAATGTCATCTTGAATACTTGTATCCAAACTTGCTAGAGCTTTTCAAAATTCCATAACATCCAGCTCAAAGAGCCTTCCCCAAACCTCTAGTACCCATCTTCACTAAGAGAAGTCAGACTGGAGTTCATAGTGCAGCATATATTGTTTTTAAAAGAACTGCTCTGTCCTTTACGTTTACAATGATTTGAGAAGTGGGGATGTTTGGGAGGAAGGCCTTTTATTTAATTCTTGCCTATTTCTGAGTCTAGCTCCTTCCTCCTTTTCCTCCCACCGTACTTTTCTTTAACTAGTTAAAATGTTGTGGAGTTTACGGTGAGATTCATAAAGGTATTTAGGTGCCTAAACCTGAGATTTAGGTGCCTAAATCCCAGCTTTAAACTCCACTGCAAACCACAAAACTCGTGTCAAACCCTGGAAATGCCTAAACTCACTTGGCACCTAAGTTTTCAGAGTAAAAATTCCCTTGGCCCCCATGCCTAGAGAGAAGCACGTGCACTATTGCCTCCCAGTGGGCTTCCAAACTTCTATATCCCACCTATTCCACAGAGCAATTCACAAACCACAAGAAGGTAGGCATTCGTTGAGTGTGAGGCCCAATCCAGTAGGCTGCCTACCAGATTGGGTCCCATTCAAAACCCAGCTGATGGAGGATGAGGTGGTGGTCCGAATGCCCACCTTATAACTTTTACCTCAGTGGTTAGAGCACTCACCTGGGATGTGGGAGACCCACATTCAGTTACCCCCTCTGCCTGAGAGGGAGAAAGGATTTGAACAGGGGCCTCCCACCTCTCAGGAAAGTGCTCTAAGCACTGAGTTACATTATGCTGAGCTGATGTATATTCCTCAATCTCTCTTACTGAAGCTCACCACTGTGGACAAATGAGTGATTGGAGCAGGGGAACTGCACCAGGGTCTCCCACCTCCCAGGCAGGTGCCCTAACCAATTCAATAACAATTTAAGTATTGAATCCACAGTGGAGCAGTCATGAGAAGGTTATGCTGCCTCTTACTGGACACATGTCAAGAACTACACTCTCTGTCCCTCAATTGCTTTAATTACAGGCTCAATGCAAAAAATATTTTAAAATCTATGTATCTAATCCTATCTAGTAGGCATTTGTATGATACCCAGATTATCGAAGTATCATTCTGATGGATCAGTCAGGTTTTTTTAGGGAGCTTCTAATTGCTAAATATCTAAAGTTTTATTTGTTTGACACATTGAACTCACTATTATTTCAAAACCTCCCTGCTCCCACAAGAAGCTAGGGATGTGCCATCTCAAACTGTGATTTCATCACATCCCACTGCCTAAGGCCTTGATCCTGCAAATACTTATGCATATGCTTAACTTTACCAGTAATCCCAGTAGGGACTGTGAGAAATAATGGTGGGACTGCTCACAATAGTAAAGTTAAGCATAATGCGAGGGTAAGCACGTTTGTGTTTGCAGCATCAGGACTTACGTTTTGGTCAGGTCTGCATTATTTTCTATACCTCTATAGACTATCATGTCACCTCCCGTTAATCTGCTCTCTTAACTGAATAGTCCTTTTCCATTGCTTCTCCTTTGGAAGACTTTCCAAACCTCTTAATTTGTATTGCCCTTCTCTAGACAACTTCTATGTATTGTTTTAAAATGAAGTGTCTAGAACTGGACACAACAATCAAGATGAGAGCACACCATCAATTTACATTGTCCTTAAAATATTTTCCATCATTATCCACCCCTTTTTGATCACTACTGAACATTTTAATGAGCTAACCATGGTGACACAGAGGCTTTTTTCTTGAGTAATTAATGCAGAACCCAGCAACACGTATAAATAGTTCAAATTGTAACACCCAACATACATCACACCAGGCACTTGCCCGCAGTGAATTTCATATGCCAACATGTCATCTAATCTCCTAGCTTTAGTAGGGCCTTGACATTCTTCACAGTATTTTTGAGTTTGGAGCAGTGGTTCTCGGCCTGCTGCTTGCAGCCCAAATCTACAGTCCACGTGGCATCTTCAGGGCCAACAGGTAGTGTGTGAATATATACAGTGTGTGTGGATGTGACCCACATAACATATAGAAAATTGCATATGCGGCCCACAATAGGAAAGAGGTTGAGATCCATTGATTTAGAGCAACCCAAATAATTGTGTGTGACCTGCAAACTTTACCCTTTCATTAGTCACCCTCATTCCAGGTCACTAGTCTAGCTTTTAAGGCAAGCTCTAGCTGGATTCTTGAAGGCATCTTATTATTCATCTACTTCTGCCCTGAAGTCTGGCCATTCATCGTTAATCGCTGGGCCTGATTCTCTCACACTCGCGTAAACCAGGAGTCCTGCCCCTGACGTTAGTGGCTGGCGTGACAGGTGTCAAACCAGAGGAGCGGGGCAGGGCCGGGCCGGGCTTTTCGGTTTTGTTGCTGAGCCCCCCGGAGGGACGCTCACCGCCCGGTGACTGCGTAGGCCCCAGCCCCGCGCCTGACCCTCACCCGGGCCGGGCATTCAGCTCGCAGCGGTCCCGGGGTAGCTTAGGCTGGGCCTTCCCGCTCCCCGGCTCCCGGCACCGCCTGGGCAGCGGCCACCGACCTGCCGGTGGCCACTAGCGGGGCGGCTTTCCCGGGTCAGTGTCCGCGGGTCTCGAGCGGCTCCGGCCCGGGGGCCCAGATACAATGTCTGGCTCAGGGGGCCTCTCAGCAATGGGGCTCGTCCCCCCGCCCGCCGCGTGAGCCCGGGTGGGGGAGGGGCTCTGCGCCCCGCTGCTCAGAGGCGGCTGCGGCAAAGCGCAGCCACCCGCGCCGAGGTCTTCCAGCGCAGTCGAGGGTGCAGGCCAGAGCGGACTTGCGTGGGCCGCTCTAGCCTGACGCTTCCAGGGGTCGGTGGTAGCCGCTTCCGGTGCGCGCTGCATTGTGGGTCAGTGGTAGCCGGGATGGTGGGGGAGGTGGAAGAGGCCGAGTTTCCCGAGCGGTTCCGCTCCTACTCGGAGAACGAGAGGCACTGGCAGGCCCGCCGCGAGTTCATCCTGCGGAACCTGCCCCCGGACTGGGCGGGGGAAGCGCCACGGCCCGCCGGCCGCATCGACCATCTGCTCTCGCTCTCCATGGTGTGGGCCAACCACCTCTTCCTGGGCTGCAGGTGGGGGGCCAGCGACTCCGCCCCCGCCCCCAACACCCCCCCCCCGGTTGCAGGTGGGGGGGGGCAGTGAATCCGACCCCGGGTGCAGGTGCGGGCCATTTAGTGACCCATCCCGCACCCGTAGAGAGCTGGAGGCAGGTTCCCCCCACCCCCTCCAGTGCAGCCAGCTCTCTCTGCTGGCAGAGGCAGCCCACTGAACCCACCCCCGGGCTAAGGTGGAGAGTCCTTGGGAGAGGGTCAGCTGCTCCATCCTGCCTCCGCCATTCTCCTTCCCCTACACGCTAGGTTAGGACAAGGAGAGACCCCTGTACACGCCCTTCTTCAGCCATCAGCGCGCCTCCTGGGTCTGAACGTCTCCGTCGCTGCTGAAAAGGGTTGGGCAGGTTTACCTGGGGGTAACTAACGTCTGTGAGCAACCCCCAGGGAAACGCACAGTGAAGACAGCACGAAGGCACTTCAGTTTTACCACATCAAGGCAAACTTGCTGAGATCAGCCCCAGGCGGGGGAGAGTTTATCTTGCTGTAGAACTAACGCACCTTGTGTCTTCAGTATGTGTTTACCTCGGGATAGCTCACGTGCATTAGTTATCACCAAGTTTAAAAAAAAAACTTCTGTTTGTTAGTGATCCTTGCCTTGTTAAATTGAGTTAATGCCTCTCGGGTTAGCCTAGCTACAGTGAGAGCATCACATTGCAAAACAACACATTGCAGCACCAAGTGACTGGATTAGCATACAGCTGAGTTAGCACTGCATTATGAGCGCCAGTGTTAGTAGGATCCAAATTTCAATATGCACCCCAAAGTTAAGCGAACACTGTCAGGAAAACTTTTGATCTAAAACCCACAACCATGACCAGCATGGCTGTGTCTGTAAATGTGCAAAAGGTGGTGTTATTAAGTTGTATAACTTTGGTTTCAATACTGTGCTGCTGCAGAACTAGTATGGAACACCTGTGGACAAAAACTGTATGTATTTAAATTTTGATAGACCTACACAGGTTGAGAGATGAATGTTTCATTCAGCTTCATAACTGATCAGAACATACATCCTTGCCATATTGAGACATTTGAGGGTTAGTTTTATAATACAGTGCACTGCAGTTTCGTAATGTGGGATTAGTAATTTTTCACAGGCATTTATCTTTATTATAGTTACAGCAAAGACCTTTTAGACAAGGTAATAGAAATGGCTGAGGGGATTGAAGTTGAAGATGTACCACAGTTTACTACGCGTGATGAAATAATGAAAAAGGTAACTATTCAGTTTAGAATTTCAGAACTTGCTTTGTGGGGATGATACAATGTCAAATTTCCAGGTTTGTGTGATGTACAGAACCAATAAGTCTCAAAAAAAGTATGCCAAGTACTTGTTCCTAAGAGTTCTGCTTTACTACTCTAAAATTCTCTCCTCTCATTCTTGTGCTTCTTACAGTGTTCTTAATAACAACATCCCAGAAGTATATTACACATGGATCAGTTATATATTGGTGGTGGACCTACTAGCATATTTGCAATATTTGCTTTTCAGTTTCAGTTACTAAGGAAATGTTGGTCAAATGTATCTCTACAATTTATTAAAAAGCATTTTTTTATCCATTCTGCTAATTGGAAACCACTAATTTCATTTTTACGTATTTCACTGGAAGAATTGTATCATCAGCTTTGCAAGTGCTATGTACTCCAAAAAGTACTGTGATGAGAAGCTAATTCCCAGAGGATTAAGGCCCCAATCCTGAAACACTAGTGCATCTGCTTAGCTGTAAGCATGTAAATAGTCCCATTGACTTTAGAAACTACTTATGTGCTTAAAGATAAGCATATATGCTGGTGTTTGCAAGATCAAGGCATTAGTCTTATCTGGCTGGGTTGTGGGTGAACTGGAATGCTTGTATATCTCTCTTACAACTAGATGAGAAGTAGAGCTATAAATGAAAGTACTATGACAACCAAGTACTAAAACCCCAAAACAAACTAATAAACCTCTGTGCCATAGAAACAGCTGCCTGTTGTTTTCTGGCAGAGTTTGAATCACCACATTTAAATTATGGCTCAGGTTTTTTAACTCAATTTAACTTCTCTCTCTCTTTCTCTTCCACACCCCCCCTTAGGAAAAGACAAACAAACAAATAATGGTAACAGCTTCCCAATAGGGGAAGCAATTGAAATTACTACTTTTTTAGACAACATTTAGAGGCCATAAGTAGATATGCAGCTGTCCTTCATGTTGATTTTGGAAGCTTTATTTTCCACATTCAAAGCCTATTAATATCATGACTCTAAATACTTTTTGTACTCTCACACTGCCTCATTTAACACCACCAAAAGTGTCTTCTCATGAATAAAATGGTTCCAAATTGTTATATTCTGAAAATGGGGGTCATTTTTGGTGTCATTATTAGTGGAGATCTCCTGTATTTTTATCATTTTCTAGGATAGCAAACTCTTAAGTGAGCAGTTACTGTGAGATAACTGGGATTTTAAAAGACAGCCATTAAAATTATGGATATGATTTGTTTGTTCTCTTAGTTGTTTAACACTTTTTGGATATATAAGCAGGTGAAGAGGGGATTCCAAATCTTATTAAATGACATTTTTACATGGTTATGCTGAAAATACGTCAGCTTTTATCTCCCAAAGTTAGTTCTGGGCTTTACAGGGAGTTAAACATTAATTTAAAATGCAAATCTAAACAATTTGGATTATTAAAATCTAGTTGCTTGCAAAATCACTTGAAATTTCAAGACCAAACTCTGTGTGTGCGCGCATGTGCACATGCACATGGATGCACTTTTATTCTTATTTAATGGGGATTAAATAAAACTATTCCGTGAAAACTCTACAAGAAGTTACACTAGGAAGTAATAAAGTAGGTTTTGTGTAAGTCTTGTACTCTATTATGCTAAGGAAATCCTCTAAAGCTAATGTAGGTAAAAGTCAGTGTGAGTTGTTCATGCTGTTTAAAAGTAGTTTAAAACAGAATGTAAATTTTCATTCAGTGCCAAAGAATGCTGAGCAGGTTGTTAGTTTTACTTTCTTGGCAGCCATATTTTTACAGTTGGAGAGGGTTACATTCAGAAATGAATGAAGTTCAGATCCCACAATTACTTTATTCAGCACTACAGCCAAATTTGAAAATTGCTCTATGGGTTTTGCTATTTTAAATTTAGAACAAGCTAACTATTCAAGTAACTGTATTGCTAACTGTTTGAGGAGTAAGATTTTATTTTAAGTATTTCGATTATTGCCAGCAGATGTAAACTAAATATGCTCTGCCTTGTGAATAACAAGAAATAGATACTAACTGTATTCTACAGAATTTTCCGTTGCAACATATCAAGTACTCATATCTCCTTTCTACCTAATATTTCACTGGAGTAAAAATTCAGGTATCATTTGCTTTCACTACCATGAGCATTTCCATATTACAAATACATAACTTGTTTTCTCTTTATTTTTAGCATCAACATTAGTACCTGCGAAGAAGAGGTCTCAAATTTTTGTCATGATACAAGATCAGTTTATGTGGAGGACCCAGTGTTAGTTGAACATACTGTTTCTAAAAGGACTCCCTATGCTGTACCCCTAGGGAAAGGATTTTTTTTAAAACTTTGTGCCACTATGATGATGGATATCCACTTCCAAAGCTTTTTAAAATGAGAGAATCAGGTTTTTAAACAATTTTTACAACTCATTGATTCATAGAACAAAGAAAAAGATATGATGGGCTGTATTTTCCCCTTTCACATGAAGACAGGGAAGAGTAATAACTCCCAGAAAAGAGGGGAGAGGGGCTGGGGAGCTGCAGCATCCCCTCTTCTGTTTGAGTACAATTCTGTCTAATGACCGATGAGTCCAATTTAGGATTAGAGGCCATGGGGAATACTTGCCTCAAAGCACACACCCATTTAGGAAAGCAGGGGCTTACACTTCACTCTCAGTTGAAAGTAAGGGGATGTTATAAGGCTGTTTTGACCATTGACTAATATTGTTGTTACCCAGGTTTCTTTCTGTGTAACGGGAAAGGGAGGGCATGGTGCACAAAGTGGTCATTACTCTGCTCTTTCCCTTCTATATGCAACTTAGATGAGTCTGTGGTGATGATAAATGTCCCAATTAGCTGATTTTCCCCTTTGCATGCCTGCATCACTCTTCCCCAGAGTTTCTCTCTACTGCAGGGGAACCATAGGAGTCTAAAAGTAACACAGAATATTCTCTCTTTTAAAAGTCTTTATTTTTAAGTGTTTTATGCCACATTTTTAAAGTTTTTAGAAGGCCTAATAACTGTGTCCATTCAGTCACTAGAATGAAAATTTCAATCATGAAATCTGGATAACTGTCTTGATTTTTAGCAATAAAATCATGTTCCTTTCCTGTAAAGTGAATTCCCTCTCTTGAAGCTTTATTTAGATAAAACATATCTACTGCTGTTCTGGCAGGATCTGATCCAAAGCCCATTGGAATCAAGGCCCCAGAATGCTTTAAATTAGTAATCTTCCAAATGAATAACAATTGCCATAGATTTGTTTACATGTATCTTGTAATCTCTGGGAAATGTCAGGGGAAATGCTGAAGGTTTCATCTGAACAGAGGCTTAAATAGCATAAGTGCCAGACCCATAATCAGATCAGTTACCAAAAGCATTGCCTCCACTGATAAATTACCTCTCTGGGAAGCCCTTTCTAATCACCATGGAGTTACAGTAGCCATTTCATAAATGAGGTCAAGATCCTTTGTGATCTGGACCTAAACAATGGGTTTTGTGCTACAGCAGACTGAACATTCTGCAGTAGCTTTATTGACATTTAAAACTGAATGAATGTTTTATTGCATTAAATATAAAAATGAATACAATCACTACAGTAGCTTGTGTTGTTTTGATATTCAATTTATTTTGTCTGTCCCTGCATTTTCAGTATACTACAGACTGTACTGACCAATCTATAATTGTATCATAGACGTAATGGGAAGCTGGAGGATTTTGCATGTTGGGGTAGGGAGTGTTAGGGCTTTTAAAATCTAGATACTGCAAAAGGAGGCAGTTTGGGGATTCTGGGATCAGCACATTAGCTGAATTGTTCTGCTCATTTGATCAGCAGTAGCTGCTGACATTTAAATTAGTAGTAGTTTTCAGAGCCAACACCTCACTGACATAAATGAGAATTCAAACTTCATGTTCAGGCTGCCTGAAGACTTGGGAAGACAATACATCAGTTTATACAGAGTACATGGGTATTGGTGTTAGTAGCACCACTTCTACATAGAATAACTGTTGATATTGCCAATGTTTTTTCACACTCATGTTTTAAATCAACACACACAGTTACAAAATGCATATTTAAAAGAAAAGTTAATGTCCTGGCTCCACTACCCCCTATATCTGAGCTTCTGTGTCTAGGGACTTCATGCAAATGTACTGGACTTGAGTCAGCATAGTGTGGGGCAGCTGATGAGGCTGGACTCTGTAGTCCATGTCCACAAAGGTTGTGCTGGGCTGAGAGAGTGGAAGGATGACATTGTGACTGAAGCACAGATCTTGAAGTCAGGAGATCCAGGTTGCCATGTAGCACTAGGTAAAGTCACTTCCTGTCTCTTACAGATTGGGAAACTGAGACACAAATGGAGATAGTACTTGCTCATCTGACAAGGGGATCGTAATGGTTAATTCATTAATGTTTGTAAAGTGCTTTGAGATTCTCTGATGGAAGGTGTGGTAACAGTGTAAAATATTCTATATTAGAATTTGGTTGTGTAGGGTCAAGTTTCCTTGTGGGGAAGGGATAGATCACTGGCTGGGGGTTGTGCTGTGGCTTGGGAGAGGGAGGACAGATGACCTAGAGCCTGTTGGTTCTAAAGGTTACAAAATCTCTCAAATTTGCTGACACCTTGTACCCTAAGTCTGAGGTTGAGGTATTTTTCAGCTGTGTTAAATACACAGTCTTGGATAGCAAACTTTCAACTCAACTAAGGTGTCATGATTTGCCAGTATTAACCAGACATTTTAGAAGGATATGTTGTGCTTTTTTGATTTCCAGCTGTTGCTCTGAATGTGCTTTAGACATTAGCTAATTAAGCTACTCGGTCTGAGGGGATTAAGTGAGTTGATCAAGGTCTCAGGATTTGTCTACATTTAAACCACTACAGTGGCACCACAGCAGCACGTCAGTGTAGACACTACCTATGTTGATAGGAGTTCTGTTGGCATAAATTCTCCATGTCCCAGAGAGGTGGTAGCTAGGTAGATGGAAGAATTCTTCTGTTGACCTAACACTGTCTACATGGGGTTAGGGTGGCATAGATATGTCTGTCACAGGTGTAGATTTTTCACACCCCTGAGAAAGAGAGCTATGCTGGTGTAAGTTCCTGGTGTAGACCAAGCATCAGAGAGGGCCAGTGTCAAAGCTGGAAACAGAACCCAGATCTACTGACTCCCAATCTTGTGTTCTTAATGCAATAGTTGACATACATATGCTCTTGCATTTATAACATTGCATCAAAGTCATGGTGTAAGTGAAGGTTCTATTGAAACAATGTAGGAAATGTTAAAATGCTGAGTGGAACAAGCTTCTGATTTTACCTATTTTGTGAAGGCACGGGTACCCACCCCTCCCCTCCCCCCAATCGTAACAGGAACAAAACAAGAACAGTAGGAACTGATTAACATCTTTCTATTGTGTTTAAGAATCTGATCAATGTCAAGACAATAGGGAAGCAGGGGCTAGTGGGAATAAAACGGTTGTGACCTAAAATGAAAAAAAATTCTAGGCATTAGTGAAGCATTTACAAATTTCAAATCTCCAATGAATGGAAATGTCATTAGCCCCTCCATGGGGCTTTACCAGGCCCTCTTTATACTACTCATCACCCATGTTTAATACAGCAGTGCTCAGCTGGGTGTAATAATAAACAGTAGGTTTGGTTTATTAAGATTTACTAGAGTTCCAAGAATGCTTTGAATAATTTGAATGAGCTACCAGCTTCAACTTACAAGGGTATCACAGGGACAATAAAAGGAAAATCCGTAATATATAGCAGAGAACTGCTGCTCTGGCCAACTGCTAACCACACTTGGATGAAATACTGAGCTGTAAAACATGTTTAAAGTGGAAGGATAACTGCACTCTGAAAAAGCATGCATATCTCTTAAATTAGTTTATTGCAGCTTGCTTTCAGGAGTTTCTATACTTATTAACTAGAGCTGATTTTCAGCCTCTCAGCTCTGTTTCGGCAGCAGAATTCTTCCCTTTGTATCATGTTCTCTCTCTAAAAGCTGGGCAGACAGCAAAAGCTTAAAGTTACATTGTAAAGGTACAGCTTCAGTTTCTTTTACAATGCCTCTTTTCTGAGCAAAGGTTACACTCAGCTGCTCTATGTGCCTAAACTCTGCTTAGGATACTGTAAATGTATTGCACTGTGCCCATATTTTCCAGAAGTTAAAGTAAATGTAAACACTCATATCCCCTCATACAGTAGCTAACAGTGTGTAGTTTCACACCTATTGTGCACTGGCCAGCATGTTAAGGCTGCTGTACTAATTCCTCTGGTTGCCCTGTTAGGGAAGCTGGTCCTCCCATTTGGTACTAAAGGTCCGGAGTTCTGATTCTAAAGCTGTACATAGCCTGTTTGTTAATGACAGTGGAGGCTGGGTTGGACCATAGATCACTGCAAGTGCAACACACATGACATGAAATGTTTTATTAAGTGGAAGCTAGTCAAGAACACTGACTGACTGATCACTGAAAGCTTTTCGTAATATGAATGTACAAAGTCTCTTGAAAGTATTTAGTACAACTCGTGAATAAGTTTGGCCAATGAGATACTCAAATACTTTTCCATTAACACAGTATCATTTATAAAACCTTAGAAGCTGGAAACATTTTTTTAAAAAATCTCACATTTGACTTTTAAAACAAAATTTAAAGGCAAAATTTTCAAACTCGGGTGTCTATACTTAGGTGAAGATGGTCAAAAGTGAGTAGTGATTTTTGGGTGTTTAACTTTAAAAAAATTTATTAAGTGTTGAGAACCTCCCCTCTGGAATTCAGGTCCTTCAAAGTGCCTTGAGTCGGGCTATTCAAAATAAACTAGTCACTTTTAAAAATCTAGGCACCCTACATAAAAGTGGCTCTGCACTGAAGTCAGTGTTGTGGGTGCTCAGCCCTCTTTAAAACACAACAAAAGAACAGGTGACTTAAGTATGTCAAATTTAGACATCATGCTTTTAAAGTTTTGTTTTAAATGGGCAAATAGCGGTATCTTTCACATTTCTGGAAGCAGGGAGATTTATGCAGTCCTTTTTCACCAGCATAACTGATTAACCCATTTCTGGGACCAGTGTTGGGCTCTGTTGAGGGTGGCAGCTGCAGACCCAAAAGAGGAAAAATCTTTTCTTTGGCAGTTTTATTTTTAAACATCTTAAAATTCTGAAAACGTGGCCTATGACATCTAGGTCTGACAGTGAAGGTAATAAGTGGTAATAACCTGATGTCCCCTGATTCCTATTCTCACTCCTACAGTAAGGCAGGTTCTAAGCAATACAGTAAAAATACGCAGCTAATAGAGCAGGCTGACCATCACTATATATTTTACACCATCATTCTTTTCATCCTGAAGTATTTACAAACTATGGCTCTGATCTTGTAACTATTTACGCACACAAGTAACTTTAGATACATTAATAGTACCAATGAAATCACACTATCTAGTGTGTATATACATACATGGCATGATGCTTTTATCTACCTTTAAGAATTAAGGATGTAAATCTAACCAGCATTTAAACGTATGGATGCAGAGAATCTATTCTAAACCACTTGACACTTAGAGATATCCTGCATGCATACCTCCCAGGAGTGGGAGCTGTATGTTAAGAACAATTGCAGGATTGGGCCCTAAGTGTTTTACAAGTTTATTACTTTGGCCTGGTCTACACTGGGGGGAGGGGGGGGTTTGAACTAAGGTACACAAGTTCAGCTACACAAGTTCAGCTACGCGAATAGCGTAGCTGAACTCGAAGTACCTTAGTTCGAAGTACTTACCCGTCCTCACGGCGCGGGATCGAAGTCCGCGGCTCCCCCATCGACTCCGCCACCGCCGTTCACGGTGGTGGAGTTCCAGAGTCAACGGGAGCGCATTCGGAGTTCAATATATCGAACTCCGAGAAGTCGATCGCTACCCGCCGACCCGGACGGGTAGTATGGACGTACCCTTTGTATGCATTTCCCCAATTGCGTTGCAGACTCTTTATTAAGGAGTAATGCTCATGGTAGTGAAAGAAAATTAAGGAGTAGCAGCCATCTTTCACACACAGCTTTTTGTAAATAAATGCACTTTTTAATTTGTATCATTTGCACTCACTTTCTTATTAAGTGGCTAGTGTTCTGCTTACCTTTGAGTTGCAGAACTACCTAGACAGTGTGTGTCCTGGACTTTGGAAACTGAATATGTTGCTTCCCAAAAATATTCTTCCCTGGAGATCCCATAGGTTTCTGCCTAATTTACTCACTCTTGCACCAGGCTTATCAGAAGGGAAACCTGCAGTCGAGTATATTTATTATTTTTCCACTAGAGGAGGTCAGCATTATTTAACAGTCATGTGACCACCTTTTTCAAAAATCATGGTTTTTGTTATAATCATATATTTTCCCTTTTTTCATGCTTCAGTAGCAATGTAGAAAGTTACAGCTGAAAAGTTACTAAAGTTGATACAGTGAGTTTAGACTAGCAACAGGGAAGGACTTTGAAATGGGACAAAATTAAAGATCTTTATTCTACATCCTTTCAAATTACTGTTCCTTTAATACAAGATGTCGAAAGATTGAAAACCATCACCATTGTACTAATGCGCATCTTATAATTCAGAAATATCAATTTCAAGCAACTGTGAGCAGTGATCTCGCAGCCAAGCGGGGAGAGAAATAGTAGTTACAGTAGACAGAGGAAGGGAAGCTCTCACTGCACCAGCCAGACGAAGTGGGTATTCACCCACGAAAGCTCATGCTCCAAAACGTCTATTAGTCTATAAGGTGCCACAAGACTCTTTGCTGCTTTTACAGATCCAGACTAACACGGTTACCCCTCTGATACTTGACAGCCAGAGAGGGGAAGTTGTAATGAACTCTATTTACCCAAGCCAAGAAAAGCTGCTGTCCCCACTCAGCACCCTAATTTTCTTAGGCTAAGAACAAGTACACTGAGGTGGTAGATACTTGTCTTCGGCCCTTCACCCCATTTCATCCTTCCCTCTGAAAAATGAGGACTTCCTTATCTTTCTATCCCTGTCATGACCACTTGAACAGTACCCATCCTCATTTCCTCTCACCCCCAAACAGCACCTACCTGCTCTCAGCAATCATCCTGTTTTTCCTCCCAGAGCTGATCCACATTCCATGTAAAGAAATGTCCAGCCCCAACCTTGCTCGCTGCTGCAGACCAGTGCCACTTTTCCCCTGCTAGGTTGGTGGAAGGAAAGGCATCTCACAGAAGGTTGGCTGAGGAGAGGGAGTATCCCCAAGAAGGGGAGGGGAAGGAAGAATGGGATTCCCTTCAAGTAGGAGGCCTCAGCTAGCCCCTCCTTCCAGCAGAAACAGACCTAGCTTCATCTCTACTATGGTGCCCTAAAGCCCTTTAAATTACCTATTGCCCACCCTGAATCCCCCTGGGAACTGGCCAGTTTTCCTAAGGGTTAAGAATCTGCTTCTGTAACAACAAACCTCTCTTTCAGTGGTAGTATGAGCAGGCCTAAATTATTTGGACTTTCTGCCAATATAAAAGTTGCTAGAGTGACACTTGTACTTCCATATCTCAGTCCACAAGTACTGCACATAGTTATGCAATGTTACCCTAAACACGACAAAGACCATGTTTGGAGAGTAGTCAAAGAAAGTAAAACTACGGTTATATTTGCAATGGGCTAGCACAAAATCCAACTTCTGTACATTCATCTTTCTTTGATATTCTCTCTTAAATCAGCCACCTGAGTTACAAAGGCTATAAATAATCTGTTTACGCAGCAGATTGTATCAAGAGCTTCTGGGGATGAAAAATTCAAAGCATTCCCAGTAGTTTTAAATAAAAGCATATATTTATCAAGAAGTTGAAATACATAGTGTTAAACTTGCAGCTATCGAGGAAAGTAACATTAATAAATTACTCATCTAAACAGCTCTTAGAGTAACATAATGGAATATGTTCTTCAAAAGATTTAAAATTAATATACGCAGTCTTAGGAGCTTAGTTTCTAATATCCCTGCTGTACACCAAATTCTCCAGAAACAACTGTGCAGAGAACTACTGTCATCCCCCCAAAACAATTAATTACAGCCCATTCTATCCTTTCATCTACAAGTGGCGATCTCCAGATCATTTTGCATCTGAAAGTAAATAAATAAAGCAGCTGCCTCAGTTCAAACAACCAGCACTCTGGAACACTTTCTCTTGCTTTAGTATCTTTTGGCGGCAGTGACTTCACTCCATCATTATCTTCATAAATAACTTCAGTTTATGGGAAAATTTCTTTGGTTTATTACCTACCTGTGAATTGATAGCTTCAAAACACCTATTATTGGCAGGGCAATCATTGTGAGATGCTGTGCTGTTTGAAACAGTAATTTGACAATGTTTTTTCAATGTGGAGACATTTCAGATTTATCCATGATCAGGTATAAGTCTTCTCTTAACATCCCATGGTTCTGTTATTTATATTATGGTAGCACCAGTGGGCTCCAGCCATAGATCTGAGCCCTACTGTGCCAGGCCCCATATAAACACAAAGAGACAGTCCCAGCCCTGAAGAGCTTACATCTTAAGCACAAGATGAGAGACCGTGGGCAGATGCAGTAGAGAGGGAAGTTCAAGGTAACAGTGAGACAACACAGGTCAGTATAAGCAGCAGCAGTCAAAGTCAACCAGCTGCCTAACCATTGCAAATTTTTTTTATACGCATCACAGAAGAGAATTTAAAGGACAATGAGGAGGACTTCATTAACATTCTAGATGAATACATTCCATCTATGGTTGGAGGAAGGAAGAGGCACATAATGTTAAGGATGACCAATACAAAGTTATTTTCATTATGTACCGTAATTGGCTGAGCAAAGTGAGGTCCTATATTCAATTGGATGGTGTTTCTCTGTTGGGCATATACTGTTTCAATTCCAGTTTTGAAATCGAATATCAATACATGCAAAAGTCGGTAAATAGTTCATGAAAAATTATAATACAACTGTTTACTGCATCAGTGTATCAATAAAGGCAGAACTTGCTTTTACCTGCCAGCATTTCAAAGAGTCTTTTAGTTTCAAAAACTGGAGCCAAATTAAACGTCTGTTTTTTTCAAGGGGAGTATTGAACAATACACTGGCATATATTTACCTTGCTCTCTTTTTATTACTCATTTGCACATCATCCTAAAATTAGTCCTTAAAATGCAGTTTGGCAAAGTGACTAATATCAGCACCTTTGTTGCGTTGGTATCCTGTGTATTTTCAATGTATGCCAAGGACTTGTCTACATGGGAAAAAAAAATAGGCCATAGCAGCTGGTGCACACTAACTATTCTGCACTAACTGACCCAGTAGACACACTTACTGCACACTAAAAATGTCTTTGTGCACAGTAGCTTACTGCACTTTGGAAGTTGATTAAGCTAAATTACCTGTAGGCATTCAATGCACAATAAGTGTCCACACAGGTAGCTGGTAGCCTAGAGCTAGTGTGGTCTAAATTCTCACCCTAGATTACTTTGCACTTACTTCCCTGTGTAGACACGTCCTTAAGTTTAATGATAAAAATAAGTTTGTGCTGGCTTGTACATCCTCAGCAAAACTGTTAACTAAGATAGAAATGCAGTTTCTGTCATGCCTTATACTTGTACAACCCCCGTAGAGATTGCATGGTTGTACACAGGTAATGGAGGATGCAATCTGAAGTCTAAGAGATTGCATGTGTATCGCTGGGGACAAAATAGAGCCTGTACAATCTTCATTACAGATGACGTGATATTACAAGGACCCAACCTAACTTTCCGATTGCATGGAGAAGTTAAAGTGGCAGTTAGAAAAACCCCACCTGACTTTAATTGTAAACTAAACAAATTTGATCTCGAGTCTCTGAGAAATAGCCACGGAACTAGACGATATCACTTTTACAGTCACATTTAAAATGCAGTTCTCTGAAAACATTGTGTCTTGCAGGAGTTTGTTTTCTAGGTGGAATGGGTAAGAGAGCCAACTGTTTGGCTACAATTAGAAAATAAACATCAAAAATACATCTCAGTAACAGTATGTGATACATGATAGATTTAGGTAATGCTTTTCAGTTAGATAAAATTCAGAAAATCCCATACTCACAATTTAAGGAAGAGTAAATAATAATAATATCCTATTATGTATCAACTTGTACAGTAATACACAAGACCTCTTGTTTAGGAATTACGCAATTCTGGATGATCAGAGATCAAGTTATAGTAAACCTATTTCATGTGTTAATATAAGATGTGAAAGACTTGTTAAGTCATTAATACTTTCCCTGCATGTGACAAGCTATTAAGCACCTTATACATGTATGCAACAGTGATACTAATAAAGCTTGTATTAGTGAGAAAAAGGATGGCCTACAGGCCAAAACGCAGGACAGAGTCAGATGATATGGGTTCTGGTTGCAGCTGTGCCTCTGACTTGCAGTGTGACTTTAGACGAGTCACTTATCTGTGCCTCAGTTTCCCCATCTGTAAAATAGGGCAGATACTTCCCTACCACATATGAGCAAGAAGACTTACAGGACCAAATTAAGCTCCAGTGTAGGTAGACATATCTCCACTGAAGTCTATTAATGAGTTACACATCACAGCAAAGTTTTCCTCATATTTGTAAAGTGCATAATATTAGCATTTATCAAGAGAAAAAGATTCAACACTAAAACTAAGCCCTTTGAAAGAGATACAAAAGAAATTAACAAAAGAATGTCTTGCACTGAGGTTATGTATTTAACAGTTTTACATGTAATATTTATATATAAAAACTTTAAGTGCTTTTCTCCAATTTAAAAATCTAAAGAATTCAAAAATAAGGCATTCAATATTTGAAAAAGTACAGATTTACAAAATGTGTATATTCTTTCATGAAAACTCCACATCAACATTATACACTTGGAAAAAAAATACAAACAGGATATATTACAAATTTATGTAGCAATAACTTAGTTCATACCATGCAATAAAAAGTACATTAATCAAGATACACAAGCTTTTAAAGTTTCTAAACTGAAGGGCTTAATTTTTTTGCAAACATGTTTGTATGCAAATCCTTAGAACTTGTGGCACTTAAAATTTCTGGTAGCCTTTCTACTGAGTGTTAAATTGTACACAATGATTATGAAGAGGAAGATTAACAAAGTAGTCATCTATTATGAATCGTTCCAGCTTTGCTCAACAATAGCTGAAACTCTTTTCTCATATTCACGTTTGTTTTCCTGATAAAGTTGTGCTGCCTGACTGTTTGCAGGACTGTTTGGATTAGGTTCATCAAGCAGAGACTGTGAGAGGACGTGGAAAGAAAAAAAAAAAATAAGATACTTGGACAAGTATGTTCTAGATAGTAATTTCATTAAAAAACACACAACATGGGGAACTACAGGATGTTGATTTTACAACTAGCTCAAGCCCTGTACTCCTGGGGGAATTTTGTGCCATTGCACAATGCAGAATTTCATGTTTCCTCCTTGACAGAATTGGGGATGCAGAGCTGCTGACTGCCACTAGGGGCCGCTGGACTCTGCAGAGCCCAGCTCACAGTAAGCATAGCACCCAGCCTCCTCATTCTCCCAGGTCTGGCAAAGGCTGAGGAAGAGCAGGGATGCACCACACCACATACCCAGGCAGAACAGTTAAGAAGCTGAGGTGAGTAAAGGCTCTGGGGCTGAGGATGTCTAGGTCAGGGGGTGCCACGCCACTGGGGGGAGGAGGGTGCAAGTATCTCTGGGGGCCCCACACAGCCACCTCCAGTACCAACTGGAACTAGGGTTTCTTTAACTCTCTACTCCTGAGGGAATCTCTTTTGTTGTTGTGTGTATTGTTGGCACACTTGTTGACAGGTACTCTGAAATAAATTACCAAAATAATTGAAAATGGAGTGATTACACTGTGTTATTTCGACACATAAAATATGCAGATTTTTGAAGAATTTTAAAATATTGCACATAATTTTTAATTTTTTGGTGCAGAATTCCCCCAGAAGTAGTCCTAACATATGAAATAGTTCCATCCTAAATTAATGCAGTCCAAGTAGCTGGATTCCAGTAATACTGGCTCTTTAACGATTTCATAAGCATAACGAAACATAGGCTTCAAAATAAAATAGTTAACATTTCTCACACACACCCTGGCCTTAAATACATAAACATTACTGTCACATCTGGAATAATAATGGTCAGAAAAATTAATCAAAATAAATGTCCGCCTATAAGCATTCCCTGACAGGATTATTTTTATTTCTTAGAAATAAAGTGAATATATAGTTCTTCAACTAACTAGTCTTTAAAATAAGCTTAAAAACTCTTGATTACTTTTCAGTACAGTTCATTGGTGTTGATGCTGTCTGTTTATTTCAGTGTATCATCGGTTTTGTGAAGGAGGGTAATCATCATATATTTAGCTTGCTAAAAATTACCTGAATTGAAGTTAAAATAGATGAAACATCATACGTTGGACTCCAGCGATTCTGAAGGATGTCTAAACATATGCTACCATCCGCATAAACTGTAAACAGAACATAGAAATTATTTAAAACTCTGGCCATTTTTAATCTGTTGTGATTAAACACTGCATGAACGGATGCACTATTTATATTGGAATGTGACAATTCAGTTTCACTAAACATTTTAGGAAGCATGATAAAGGGAAATAAAGTGCACTTCTGAGGAGAGCATTTCTGTAAGAATCTGACAACAGTTTTATACCTTGTATTTAGGGGGAAATACATACTTTGTTTGCTTTCAGTAACGTAAGAGGAGAGGAAGGATGGTCCAGTACTTGGGGCTCTAGCCTGGAATGTGGGAGCTCTGGCTTCAATTCCCTCCTCCATTTGTATGATCTTGGGCAAGTCACTTAGTCTCTCCGTGACTCAGTTTCCTATGTGTAAACCAGAGATAACAGTATTTCCCTACCTCACAGAGGTGTTGTGAGGATAATTATGTTAAAAGATTGTGAGGAACTCAGATACTATGGTAATAAGGGCCATATGAAGTACCTAAAAAAGAGATACTGGAATTCTTGATGTTTCACAGTGGGGAGAAAGAAATGAGTAGGCAGATTTGAATTTGGGTAGGGTATGCCTACATTTCTCATGGCCCATGTGATGGAAGAATCATCCCAGTGCTACATCTGCCACAGTGCTGAATCAAACTGATGTGATGCTAGTGATCTTCACTCAGTGTTTGCCCAACAGGAGCACTAGTTCTAGAGCAGCACTCCTGCTTCTTAGAGAAGGGGAAAAAAATACAGCTTATCTACCCCTCACACCAAGTGTCTTGTGAAGTGTCTCTGGAGCATGACTGGAGAAGCACTAAGGACCCAATCCTGCTCCCAGTGAAGTTAAGATTCCTGCTAACTTGAATTGGTGCAGGATTGTGACACATATGCACACATAAAGGAACTGTAATCCCAATGAAAAAGGGGAGCGAGAAAAGAACTAAGAGCAAAGGAGAGATGCACACAACGGAGGAGGTCACAACTCAGGCTATGTCTACACTACCGCGGGATCAACGCTCCGCCGATCAATGTACTGGGGGTTGATCTAGTGGAGACTTGCTAAATCGACAGCAAAGCGCTCTCCGGTCAACCCCTAGTAATCCATTAGGAACAAGAGGAGTAAGGTAAGTTGATGGGAGAGTGTATCCTGTCAACCCAGCACAGTGTAGACACTGCAGTAAGTCGACCTAAGCTACATTGACTCCAGCTACATTATTCATGTAGACATAGCCTCAGGTAGCTAGTGACAGGTATCAGGGTCTGAATTCAGTCCCTTGCTGCTTAGGCCAGCAATACTTCAGAAGTAGTTCATTCAGTTTTTAAGAGAAAAATTATATCATCATCATTTGATAAGCTTTGTTTAAAAAAAAATACACCAAGGTCTCCTCTGCCAAACAGAAGACTGCCACTATTCAAGACAGGTAGGTGCAATGGAACAAGGAAGTAAAAGGGATTATACAAAAGACCTTCCTAAAAATGAAGGAGCAGAAGAGGAAAAAAAATTAAGTGTTTGACTTTAGTGAGAGCAGGAGAAAAGAGACCCAGAAATAAAGCATCTTGCTAAAATGGAAAGTTTCCAGAAACCTACATTGGCTATAAGAGAGTAGGATAGCAATAGTCTTCCAAGATATTTCATTTCCTCACTGGCTAATATTTGCATTAGCTAACAGGACTGCACAATGATTACAGAATGCAGAAGTAGCTTCTTCTAACTAAGTTTCCTGGCACCAGGATTTTTAGTGAACATCTGATATACTATATATTTACTTTGAAAAAAAATGTTAAACATTGCTGAGCTTCAGGCTGTGATATCACACTATCCTATTCTATATTTGTTTTGGCTAAATAAGTATGAATACTCACCATTCGGATGAAACATTTTTGATAAAAATCTAACAGTTGGAGGCTTATTTGGGTATTCTTCTGAAAATTCTATTATTAGTTTAAAAGTACCTGTCCAAGAAAGCAAACACAAAAACATCATGTAACTATAATTGTATCAAAACATCTTTGTGAACACTTGACAACGTGATATTTATATTTCAATGCCAATAAAACTGATATGTATTGCTATGAACAAAAATAGCATCAGCATCTTTGTACAATTTAGAGGAGCCTACTCAATACACAGAAAAGCCACTATTTGAATAGAGTACAACTTCAGTTATCTAAAAATTGTAACTGACACTTAGTTCAGACCACTGGAGGATTTTCTATGTTATTACCAGATGCTGGGGAGGTGACACTGCATTTGGATAGCAGGAAGTTTTGGATAACTGTATGTGACCAATAGTTTAAAAAAAAAAAAGGAGAGAGAGCGAGCGAGCGCACTAATCTGTCATTTTGTTCAGCCAAAGTTTCCAAATGATTCCTGTTTTGACAGTTTTGGGGATTCAGTGAATCGGAAGGTAAGAGTTTTCCTGCCTGGATCAAACACTTCTAAAGAAGAATTTTTTTAAAAGGAGAAATACTGAATTTCTGTTGACACCATTAATCAACAACTTTAAAATAATGACTATCATCACCCACTAGCTATTTTAGTGTCTCTTCAGTAGGCCTGACCTTCCAGTGCTTAATCATTGAAATCTATCGGAGTTTGACCTAAAAATGGACTATGGCTGAGCCCGTACATGAAAAGATGGATTTTTATAAGAAATGGCTTCAACCTTTAAAACTTGAGATTGATTTACTGAAAAATATTTATTAACGACCAGTGAATATGTATGCCACATATCACCAATTTCAACCAATTTCTATCCACTTCCACCCAACCTCTCCCTCCCCCCCTCCACACACAGTAAGCTATTTTCTGACTTGCAAGAAAACTAGAAAGCCCCCTTAATGACCATTCCTTGCAGAACTGAAACCACCCCCTCCTTCTGCATATACAGTAGATATTACACTTATACAGTTCTTTCGTGTTTGTTTACAATTTGATCTTTTTCATTAAAACAGTTTTATACAGAGATCAATTCAAGATTATTTCCTCTTGCTCTTAATGAAATCTGATTCACCTTTGTGTTGTACCATGTGCTAAAGACAAAGCCATATGTAACCAGAGAGCGTGAAAATCTTTGTGATTAGGCATAAGACATATGAAACAGTCTGATGGTATTACCCTTCAGCATCTCCTACTGAACATTCCACTTTCCCTGTATATAAACACTTCTAGATATGGCCACTGCTTCACAGGATTACAGTTACTCATCAACCATTGTAGAGACAAGACAATGCACTGGCACGAGTTTTGGTCAAAATACTGTAGTCTGTTAGACAGCAAGCCCTTACCAACTCCCATTGTCTGTTGGCTTGCTTTTTCTAGTTCAAAATTAAGTTGTTTGTGTATTATGGCTAAAAAAAACCCCAACATACAACATTTTATATATAGGAAATATAAAAATCCTTCTTAAAAGCAATGCTGGGACCATTTCTGAAAGAGAAGGGAATAAAAAAAATTAGCTACCTACCATCCTCAAAAGGGGTACCTTCTGGCCTAGAAATAAAAAATGTAAATATAAATATATTATCTATTTTAATACAGGCACCCACACCTCCCCCATCCCCTTCAAATTAGAAATAGGGGGTGGGGTGGAGGAGAGTAAAGAATTAAGATGCAACTCCTTGATATTTCCCAGGATACTCAAAGTACTCTCCTATTAAACTGGTAACTTAGTTTTTAATCCAAAAATTGGATTTCTTACAATTGATCCAGGACAATAACTATTCCATAAAATGGGGACAACCAGAATCAATGGGAAGATTCAGATTCACTAAAACTGCAATAAGATCAATAGCAAAGTACTAGGATTTATGATAAAAGACTGAATTGGTTTCCCAATCCGTGAGATACCTAATGTAACTAGACAAGTTCTGCCCACAGAATTGTATTGTAAACCAATCTGGTCACTGCTAACACATCTAAATTTGTCTGCAAAGGGCATGGAATTCTTATGTGCTTCTCAGGGGGAATCCTGCCTTTTCTTGTTTTCCTACCCAATCTTCAACATAATCTCCTTGCTTTCACTATGAATTGATACAAATTTTTTTTAAAAAGGACAAGAAAATGGACATTATAAGGCTACAGAAGGACAAAAATGTAGCTGCTTTCCTTGTGTGCTCTACTGTGTGTGCTCTACTATGCCTCAGTATTCAAGGATATAGACCATACAAACCTATTTCCTCATCAGAACATACTTACTAATTTTTGCCAGTTTATCTCAAACTCAGCATTTTGACTTAGTACATGCACCATAGTCTCAAGCGTTTTCACACAATCAGACATTATCTAACTCAGGGGTAGGCAATCTATGACACAGGTGCCGAAGGCGGCACACAAGCTGATTTTCAGTGGCACTTGCACTGCCCGGGTCCTAGCCACCGGTCCAGGGGGCTCTGCATTTCAATTTAATTTTAAATGAAGCTTCTTAAACATTTTAAAAAGCCTTATTTATTTTACATACAACAATAGTTTAGTTATATATTATAGACTTATAGAAAGAGACCTTCTAAAAATGTTAAAATGTATTACTGGCACACGAAACCTTAAATTAGAGTGAATAAATGAAGACTCGGCACATCACTTCTGAAAGGTTGCCGACCCGTGATCTAACTTATATTTAACCATTTAGTATTATCTTCTCTACAGTGAGCAAAAGTCTTCTCTTACCCAAATATAACTGCATTCCATTGCATAATGTTATTCTCAGATGGTGCACCACTGACACCCACAGGAGGGTCTTCTTGCAATCTAACAATTAAAAAAAAATAGAATATGAACAAAATATACATGTTAAAATTATATATATATTATATATACATACACACACACACACACACACACAGCAAAAGAGGGTAATACTCAGACAGAAACGTGTAAGCATATCCAGAGTTTGTACCCATTTCTCCTTCACAACTAGAGAATTCAGGCTGTGGTTTGGAACACGGACTACATACTTCAGTGTTATATGCACATTAAATATTCCAGAGACAGAAGCCCACGAAGGGATGCAGATCAGGGTTTTCTCTTCAAATATTTTGTCAATAATATTAATACAGATCAGCACTAAACAAATAAGTGAAGCATATGTTTCCTCATGCATGGAACACAGCATCAAATACAAGAGCAGTTATGAAACATCTTGTACATCTGGTTTAAAACACCACATAGCAAATGATGAAATGAGCATTCAGAACGACACCCACCGGCTACAGCAGTGAAGAGAAAAAGATGTATAACCACAAATTGACACATCTAAACTGTAACTATTGTGGAAACCAACCAATTATATTTGTGTGATGCACACATTGGAAACTAGTAGAAGGGAACACAGATCAGGTTTTTCTTATGTTTTTAATTCTATATGGACCAAATTTAGCCAGACCACACAGGCCTATTTTGGCTAGTAACCTGTTCTCTCAGTATGCTCAGTTCAGACAAGTTAAATGTCAACAGCATGAGCTACCTACCACTTTGGCCAGGAAGAGAAGGAATGTGCACTTCAGAGATAGCTTTGGCATTTAAATCAGGACAAAGTTTCACACACTGCACTGTGGGAACGTCTTTAACTACAGAGAATTTGTGGAGTGGCCTGAACTGAAAGCTTAACTTGTTTGAACAGAGTCCAGAGATATTTAAGAGCTAGGAACAATATGGTATTTATAGCATTCACATTCCTTTTCTACACACAAAACTAAAAGCTGTAATTAAATTAATATTTCTCTGTAATTTTATTCAAAGGGAAGAAAAAAAATCAGTATTCAGGTAGGTAATCTGTCAAATTCCTTTCTCATCACCACCTTGTTGGTCACTATACAAAGTTTACATTCAAACAGTAATCAGAGTTCATAGCTGCACAGGTAAGCTGAATGGTCCTGGCTGCTATGTCACCCTAAAATAAACAGGAAACAAAACAAAACAAAAAAAAATTCCCCACTCACTTCAGACAAGATTCTGACATTTTAAAGATATGTGATCTCAGTTTGCAGGCATAAAATGGATAGATCACATGTCTGATAGATTCCATTCCATGTTTTAATGTATTTATTTAGATGTACTTTCCCCTCATATGTAAAATCTCCACTTCACCTCCAATTTTAACAAAATAAAATAAAAAAAATCACTGCTTCCAACAGCTATTCCTTTTCATTGGTATCATAATTACTTTAATTTTTACCGTCTATGTGACCCGCTACAAGCAAAAAGATTTAATATCCTATTTTCATTTAACAGGAACTAAAAAGTGTTATGCTCAAATAATGCAATATCCAGATGCAATGGGTGAGTTAAGTGGCATCTAAAGCTCAACTCAGAGGTTCCTAGCTTTGTAGGTTCAAATCAGACTTTAATATTGTATTACAAGGCTAGGTGAAGCCAGGGGTGGCTCTAGGGATTTTGCCGCCCCAAGCACGGCAGGCAGGCTGCCTCCAGCGGTTTGCCTGCGGAGGGTCCGCTGGTCCCGCGGCTTCGGAGGTGCCTGCGGGAGGTCCTCCAAACCCGTGGGACCAGCAGACCCTCCGCAGGCACACCTGCGGGAGGTCCACCGAAGCCACGGGACCAGCAGACCCTCCGCAGGCATGCCAGCAGAGCGCACCCCGCGGCTTGCCGCCCCAAACACGCGCTTGGCGTGCTGGGGCCTGGAGCCACCCCTGGGTGAAGCTACAAATACATATCATACACATATGACCATGGTTTACAGATATAATATTGTGGTACCTGCAAATACAACTATACCTAAAAAGAAACACTATTAAAGTTGACTCATTTCCAATAATTTATCAGCCACGTTAATTCATATCATGTTGAAACAAAGCATACAATGTAAAGCCCCTAACAATTAGCTTATAAAAGACTTTTCTACATGCATAATAGATGCTGTACGTAACATGTAATTAAATGACAAACTGGAACAGTTGTTCCAGAGTGTCTATAGTTCAGCACTTACCATTTTTAAAAACAGAATATAACTACCGTACCCTTTTTTGCTAAGGTATAGAAAAAGGTCCTTATTTACAAACATTTTTAAACAATGTGTGACAAACTATCAACCAGAATAGCATATACATGAATCCAGAAGTTTTCAGTAGTTCTGGCTTGTCTCAAGATGGGGACACAGAGGTACCAACAACCTGATGCTTTTATTCACTTCAGCTGGAGTTGTGGATCTTCAGCAGCACTGGGAGGATGGGGGCAAGGAGGGTGGAAGACCACCAAGCAAAGTACCTCAAGGCAGGTACCCAAAAACAGAGGCCCAAAAAATGAGGGAACATCTCTGAAAATGTTAGCTTTATTCACTAAGCATTTCACTTCTAGGCCCACAAAAAAGTTACAAAAACCAACCAGAGAATGTTGATATGTAATCTCCAAAGGTGTTTTTAATTAAAAAAAAAAAAAAAGATCTTAAGTCTTTGAATATGAGAGTATATACGAGCATTTGAAACCTGCGTATTTACAGGCTATTCCCTCCTCTGTCAAGTTCCAGCCTGAAGCAAAGTTTGACATCATACAGCCAGTTCCCTTAAATTAGAGGGTTATTGCATCATGGAACCTCTCATATAATCAGAATGTGCTGCTTTAAATGTTATAACTAAGTGTTTGGTCTATAAACAGTGGCTTTTACAAATAATACAGGTTTCCTAACAGAACCACAGGCAATATAATGAAAGGCTCTTTGGACATTTCTCATGCAAGCTGTTGACAGAGAAAGGACAGTGGCTGTTGTTTTAAAGACATAAGCACCAACTTGTATCCTTAGATGCCTCCAGATGTCACCATACAGTAAGAAGCAGAGAACTTTGGAGGAAGTAACCCTAAACAAAAACAAAAGCAGCCTCCTTTCTACAGAGGCAGAGATTCAACTAATCCCTTTAGTGAGGCAGGATATTTTAACTTTCTTATCAAGATGTGTGTGTAAGAACAGCATTTACCATATAGACCCAAACTTGCTCAGCATCCCTGCCCTAAAGAGTACAGCGGAAAAAGACTGCTGGTCTGGTAGTCCTGACCCCAGTAACAGAGCTTTGACAAACCAGCATTTTGCCCTCTTACCAGCGTTAAGAGAGGTTTTTGCATTCCTTGAGAGCAGACAAGCCAGAAAGTGAAAAGGTTGTTTCTGTATTATTAAGTCTCCCTTTCAAATAACAGTCCAGCATAGTGGAGAGGAAAGGGGACAAAGATAAATAAAGCCGATTGAATCCTAAACATGGAGAAGCCCTATACTGGTGCACATACTTGACGCATTGGAAAATGTAGGGATTCAGTGCAGTCCAGCGAATAGGGCTCTAGACGGGGCGTCAGCAGACTGGATTCTATTCCTAGCTCTGTTACTGACTTTGGGCAAGTCACTTCACCTCTCCAGGCCTCAGTTTCCCCAAGTACGACACAGACAGCAATACCTACCTGCCCTTTGAGCTCAGTGGCTGGAGAGTGCTGTACAAGCGCCAAGCGTCACCCCTGGACCCCAGACCACGGCAGGCCGATCCGCAGACAGATACCCGATCAGACACCTGACGGGTCTGCCTGCCCCCTGCTTTACACCTGGGCAACGCCCGTCCAGCTCGGGGCCTGGCGGATCTGATTCGGCAGCTCCGGTGCGCCAGCCTCGGGGCCGCTCCCTAGGCCTGACTCACCCGGCTCACCGCGCCGACCCCCGCCCAGCAGCGGGGTGGACCAGGGCAGGGGAACCCCCTGCGCTCCCCCCCCCCCCGCCCACAGCTGCTGGCTGCCGGGGAGCCCGCCGAGCCCCACAGGTACACGGCCCTGTGGGGGGGGGGGTGCCGGGGGCTCCTACCCCTCTGCCCACCGCACGCAACGCAGCGCCAGGAGCTTGGAGCAGCGCCCGGGGGGAGGCTCCTGCCTGGGCCAGGAGGGGCCTGCTACGCGCAGGGCATGGCGGGACGCCAGTGAGACCCACCGGGGCGGGGGGGCATGAGGGGAGCCCCTGTGCCCCCTCGGGAGGGCACGACCCCGGCGCGCACCCCCCGGGGCGGGCTGGGGAGCCGGCCGAGGCGAGACGCTCACCTCTTGAAGTCCCTCATGAGCCTCCGCCGGGCCGGAGTGGACATGATCCTCTCTGGGAAAAGAGTCCCTGTCCCCAGGAGCCTCAGCACCGCTCACCGCGCGGCGGTCTCCCTCCCCAGCCTGCAGCAGTGGCGGCGGCACAAACAACCCTGCAATGGCGTCTCCCTCCGCCTGGGGGAGGGGAAAGTCACAGGCACCCCCCCTCTGCGACCGTACCACTGCTTTCTGGCGGGGAGAGTGTGCGCGCGTGTCCGCCCTCAGAACGTACCACTGCGCCGGCCGCGGGAACAGGGGGGGGGACGCAAGCCGCCGACGTTCTCGCCTCAGAACGCGCCGCGGCTCGGAGTAGGGACCTGCGCCGTCAGCGAATCTCTTCGCGAGCCCAGCCCGGCTGGCGGGGAGCTGCCCTGGGGGCACAGCTCGGTGTCTCACAGGCGCCCTGTGCTTTAGGCACGGATGAATAACCCACACAAACACGGGGCGCTGGTGGAACTGGAGGTGCTGCCGCCGCCGCACGGCTGGCTTGAAGTGGTTTCCAGGGTTTACTGTTTGGTTCAATGGCTCTCAGAACCCCCTCCCCCCCGCCATTATACAAATTGTGCCGGCAGGACCGCACACAGAGAAATACTGCGGCCCCTACCCTGGGTACATCCTCAGCGGCCTTGGCAAATTCCTGCCTAGCCTCACCATGCCAGGTGGGCAGATGGGCGTGCCAGCTTCGCAGCTCCATAGGGTGAGCAGAGGGGAACGTGGGCTGCAGCTCCCTCCCCCTGCTTTGGGAGTAGCTATTCTGCTTTAAATTCACACCCCATCTTATCCCAAAAGGCCTTTCGTTTCATGTGTAAACCAGACCCCATAGGGGCTGTCAGGCACAGGGCATAGTTAATGCTGCTTCCAGCACAGTCCTCAAGAAGCAGCTGCTATTGAAGCCATGCCTACACTAGCCCCGGTAGTGAAGATGCAGCCTACACTGACAGAAGAGGTTTGTCCATCTGTTTAGAGGTTTTTTCATTTATGTAAGAACACCACCTTCCTGAGTTGGATTGCCAACCCTCCAGGATTGGCCTGGAGTCTCCAGGAATTAAAGATTAATATTTAAGTAAAGATTATGGTATGTGATTAAATCTCCAACCAAAATTGGCAACCCTATCCTTGGACCCCCACAGAAACCCGTTCACAATGAAATGGGCATTCTATGGCAATTAAAGTGTGGAGCAGAGAAGCAGCTACACTGAATCATGGTCCATATTTAAAATTTAGGTTGACATAGCCACATCGCTCAGGGGTGTGAAAAATCCACACTCCTGAATGATGTAGTGGGGGGAGGGATAGCTCAGTGGTTTGAGCATTGGCCTGTTAAACCCAGGGTTGTGAGTTCAATCCTTGAGGGGGCCACTTAGGGATCTGGGGCAAAAATTGGTCCTGCTAGTGAAGGCAGGGGGCTGGACTCAATGACCTTGCAAGGTCCCTTCCAGTTCTAGGAGATTGGTATATCTCCAATTACTACCTTACTACTACTACCTATGCCAACCTAACCTTTAGTAGGGACGTTGACCTAACAACTGTCACTTGTTTCCTTACCTGCTTGCTTTTGCTTCTTGCTACCTATATACTTGAAGAGGAGCATCAGGCCCTTAATTATTTGTAACCCTTAATGCAGTATTTTAAAAACACCTGTGTTAGCTAATAATGGTGTTTTCTTATTACTAGATGAAGCAAATTCTAAACTAAAGCTACTTTGTGTGCTTTATTCGGGGATCCCATTGACCTAGGTACCATGCAAACATATAGAAAGAGATGGTCCCTGCCCCAAAGAGTTTATAATGCAAGCCCCCCTCATCCTGTAAATACTTATTCACATGCTTAATTTTAAGAATGTTTATATTTCCATTGTCACAAGACAATGGAACTGCTCACCTGCAAGTTAGGCATGTGCATACATGTTTGCAGGGTCAGGGCTTAATATAAAGAAACAAAAATCTTATAAAATCTTCCATTGTAATGGAAGACAGAAAGGATCTATTAAGTTAGCTAGTGCTAGTTCGTACTTGTTAATACATAATTGTTTCCTACATCAGTAGGAAATAATTCCCTTTGCCCATGTGCCAAGTGATCTCTCTTTCCTCTTTCAAAATTGCTCCCCTGACTTCCTTCACTTTTATTCTGTTGCTGGTTGTTTCTAATTCTCTTGCACACCTGGCCTTCAAATTGTTTATATTGTGCAAATTAAATTATTAATTCTTCAGGGGAAGGACATTATCCAACATTGTGTTTGTAAAAGCCATGTGCATGTTTGGCCCTATATAGGTAATAGTGAAATAAATAACAATAATAATAATAATGTTAGTTTAACAAAATTAATTGACTTCACTGTTGTTAATATACTGCATACCCTTGCTACTGAGAAGTCTGTGGTGGCAGTGAGGATACAATTCAGATCTCCTGGGCCAAAAGCATAGTTCCATACTCCTTGAAGGAGACCTTCACTACATTAGCGATTGGCAGAGTACAGCCTATGACACATAGCTGAGCAGTTATGATTCCATCCAGTAGAGGGCAGTGGTATCCATCAACACTGGCTAGTTCATTACAATATTGCACAGTGCTTTGTCTTAAATCAGATGTAGTGTGACCATATCATATGAATTAATTTTAACTAATTAAGGGGATATTTTATTTTATCCTGAGATTAAAGATACATTTTCATTAATTTATTTTCTTAGAAAAATAAAAACAAAGATTTGTGCATTTTCTCTTTCAGGCGGTTATATGTAATACTATTATTTAAGTGGATTATTTGGAGGGTTTTTTTTAATCAAATTCATTCCGGGTTGTATTTTAAGTTAAATCACAACTGCAATAGTCAAAGTATGCAGTTAATATGCATGTGAATTTTGGGTTTCTCTTATAATTCTCTTGCTATGGTGCAGAAATTTAATCAAAAGTGGTATATTTTCAGACAATGACATTATTTTTGTTAAAATCTTGAATAGTTCTTAGATTATAAACAAGACATTTTTATAACATCCTCAAACAGAAAATCCTCTTATATGCAGAAATAAAGGATTTCTGCCCTTTAATTAGCCTTAAGAATGTTAGGAAACGGCAATGAAACTGAACTGTTTGTTTACTTTTATATTTGTTATGGTATTTCAAACCCTCAAAAACTTAATTAAAAAATTCAGGCTACTTGGGCCCTGTTCCTGCAATGTCCCTGTGGAGCTTATAGCAGGATCAGAGCCTCCGTGTGATGACCTATAATATAATCTACCACCCCAAGCACTAAAATCAACTAAATGAATAATCAAAGGCATCTGTCATAAACTTATTTTTTTTTCTTTTACAGTAGCACCTAGAGGCCCCAGCTGAGTTTGAGACCCCATTCTGTTAGGTTTTCAATAAACACATAGTGAGGGATTGTCCCTGCTCCAAAAGTTTACAATGTAAGGGACCAGAATGTGACCCATTCTGTACTCTTCTGAAGGGGAATAACTGGATATAAGGATCATGATTAGCAGCTTCGTCATCCGACTAAGTGGGTATTCACCCACGAAAGCTCATGCTCCCAAACGTCTGTTAGTCTATAAGGTGCCACAAGACTCTTTGCAGCTTCTGCAAAGCCACTACTAGTAGTGGGTTTCAGAATTGTAGCCATGTTAGTCTGTATCAGCAAAAACAATGAGGATGTGGATGTATGGATCACCAAGGAATGTATGTTGTACCAGCTATAAGGCTTGTGCTGGATACCTCTCCCCCATCCCCTCCCAGAACCAGAGGGAGACTGGGAGCCAGATTGTGACTGAGTCACCGTTTTGCAGACTGCTTCTGAGGCAGCAAAACAAAGCAATGATTGAGCCCTAAATGGAGCAGGTAAAGGCTGAGAAAAGAAATATAACACACTGCCTCTCAATATATTAACATAACCATAGCTCCGTTATTCTTACCAAGCCCATAGAAGTAGGTATTTTATCACAACCTTAACTCTAACCTTTGGATTTTAAAAGTGCATTTTTGTTATCTTGTTTTCTGTATGTAACCATAAATATAGTAAGAGAGCTTGCTCAGTAGGACAGGTTACTTCACATATGTATAGACACTATAAGAGTTCATAAGGTGTCCAGAGCTGCTGTTTGTTTGTTGTCCCGTAGATTAGCGGGAACAGTGCCTGGAATTGTCTGTCCTCGCGCATGACTGCCCCAGGCTGTGAGCCTGACTGGTGTGTGAACAAATATAACGTTGACGTCACACGCGTCCTTTTGCCAAGGCGAGCAGGGCGTCCGTGCCTGTCCCGTGCGTGGGCAGGGTTTCTGACACGCATGACTGTGCTCCCGCCCACGCTCTGTATTGCTTGTCAGTGACGTGACAGGCCGCTGCGTCGCTGTCGCTCCCCTCCCCCCCCATCATTCCGCCAATCACCGGCAGCCACTCACCTCTCTCTCCCCCCACTAAATCCCACCCCCACCTCTGCTCCAGACCCCACCCCCATTAGCAGCCCCACCTTCGCCCCCTCTGCTGCCCCGGACCCCGCGCTTTGGCGTCACTTCCGGGTGGAACGCGGTGAAGTCACGGAAACACGGCGGCCCGTGGGCGGATCCTGCGAGCGCGGTTGCTGTGGCTGGTGGTTGCTATGGTAACAGGGCCCGTCAGGGAGAGCCGTGCCGAGCGGGGATAGAAGGGCCCAGCATGGAAAGCGGGCTCGAGCAGGTCAGGTTAGCTCAGGGAGGCTGGGGCTTGGAGCTGCCCGGCCCAGGGGGAGAGCCGCGGGGCTGTGGCAGGGAGGCGGTGATCGCGGCTGGGGGAAGGGGCTGGTAGCTAGGCTGGAGGGAAGGGGGGTTGAACTGGATGGGTAGCTAAGGCTGGGGGAAGACTGTGCTGGGTAGGGGCTGGTGGCTGGGCCGGGCAGCAGGGGATGTTGCTGTGGCTGGGGAGCTGGGAGCTGGCGGGAGCCTGGGGGATTGTTGCTTTCGAGCATCAGGAGCAAGGGCTCAAGTGATGAGTTTTTTCCAGTGTCTCTCTAGGATTCTGGGGGCAGCTGTCATCCAGTCAGGGCCCTCCTCAAGTGTGTAATAAACCTGGCAAGGTGCGGAATGTAACTATTCTCTCCCCATGTATAATAACCCTAGTAATTGGGGAGAAGGGAGGGTTTGGACTCTTCCTGAGGAATCATGTGCCCCCCTGTGGGGGAAGTGCAGATACTGCACCAAGAAACTCAATATAAATTCCTAGACAGTTAGATCAGGGTTTCAGGGAGGTTTTGGTTCTCTTTTTCAGGCATTGTGGGTGTGGGCAGTTCAGTTTCAGGTGAGAGATCCATGTGAAAGATTCTGGGCAAAGGGTAGCTACGGTCTGTCTGGATTCTCAAGAAGCACCTGCCATCCATAAAATGATCGAGGTTATTTTTGAAACATTTCCAGATCACAGAGTTTGAGAGTGAATCACAGTATTATTCTGGCTTGTTTTCACCACACCCCAATAAATGTAGTGATTTTGATCTCACTGACTAGTCAGTGAAGGAGCTGTGATTTTCTCATTCTTATGCCCCTTCCTCATTTGTAGGTAAGAGCCAATTTTGTGTATTCATGTAATCAGTGGTACAAACTCTGTAGAGGTCAAGTTATTCTTGTCTTGGTTATTTATTTATTGTAATAGGATTTGAACAACTATCTTATGCACCTATACTGTATGAAAAGAGGATGAACTTTTTAATAATTAAAACCGGTGAATAAATTTATCATGAAATATGGCTAAATTAAAAACTTGTGGAGATATTCAGGAATTCCAAACAGAGATTATAAAGGAGGCCCTGCTCTCTGACCAAAGGAGTTTCCAGTGGACTGATTTTGATCAACACTCTTTGGACTATGATGTTTATTTCACTGTTGGAGTGAACTTTCTGAAATTTGTTAAATTTGACTTTATTTAGGTTGTTCAAAAGTCTTCTTGTTCATTTTTTGGCTTAACATTTTTTAGACTTGTATAATTATATGAATATTATCGCACTAACTTTGCATCTTATATTGTTCATGGTTTCATTGTTTGTTCCTTTCCTTTTAATGAGAGTTAAATACAAGAATTGTTTTAAATGTACTGTTATTTAAGAAGTTTCTAGATATTGACTATTACATCAGTCCTGCAGTTGACCACTTGATTGAACTGGGAATGCACATTTGAGAAAGGGCCTGATCCTGCCGTCCAGTCAGACTATTATTGTTGTTACTGGGATAAATTTCACACATAGAACCAAATGTTTAAAATGTACAATGGAGTTATTGCTGTCTGTAGGAGTAATTCACCTTGCTAATGTTGTCTGCAAATTATAGTTTAAGAAAACTAAAAATCAGTGTATGCACAAAATAATTTTTAACATTTTCTCTTTCTATGAAGAAATAAAAATCAGAGTGGAAGATGGAGATGTACGAGACGCTTGGCAAAGTGGGAGAGGGGAGTTATGGAACAGTAGTGAAGTGCAAACACAAGGAAACAGGACAGATAGTAGCCATTAAGATATTCTATGAGAAACCAGAAAAATCTGTCAACAAAATTGCTATGAGAGAAATAAAGTTTCTAAAGGTTTGCTTCTTTTGCTTTAATCATTTTGTAAATCAGAAGGGAAAGTGCTTAGAAATAAAATTTGCATCATTATTGGCATATACCTGGGCTATTACACATAAAATATACCAAGAAAAGCGTGTTGTTTGACTTGTTTTATTACCAAGCCTTTTAAAAAATAAAGTGAAGATAAAAAGTAAAGTGAAGATAAAACTTGTGGCTATGATTTTAAAAGAAACTTGATAAGTTAAACACTCCATATTTATGAACATATTAACCTTGTCTCTCTAATATTTAAAACAGTAGGGAGCACGGATGTGAATTTTGATGGGCTTTTAATTTGACACAATTTTGCAGACCATTAATCTGCTGTGTAGTCCTATGGACTTCTGAACTGGCACAAAAGTCTGCTGATGTCAGCTTTAGATGCAGGTGACAGGGATAAATTTGTAATTTCTTTACCCCTTGTCCCCCAAAATTGTGTCTCAGTCTATTGCGATACATGGCAGCTTTGCTGAAGGTTCTCAACTGTAAGAGAAATATAAAACACATTAACCTCTTTCTACCAATCTACATATATATTTGACTTATAAAATTAAAACATTCCCCATTTTTAATATTGGGTTGGGAGTCACAGAGTCCCATGCTTGAGTCTGTCACCGATTTACCATTTGACTTCAGATAACTCATGTGCATTCTGTTTGGGATTAGATCCTCAGCTGCATCAGGAAACTGGGTAGGAAGAGCAAAAGTGGCTGCAAAGCCAGTTTTGGTGACTTTCCAATCTAAACTCCAGGTTTGCAGCTTTGAGTGGTGCCTGGATCCAGCAGCCCTCGGGAGGCCACTTTGGGAGCTGCACATCACCAGAATACAGCAGTACCAAGACACCACATTCCCCAGGCCCTTTCTCCAGTACATTTCCTACAGCCTACACCATCACCACAGGGGTGTGATGTAGTCGTCATCCCAGTTCTGTGCCACCTAGGAACAGAGGAGGAATCTCTGGCTATTCCTTCCCAGAGATTCCCCAGCATCATTTTGTGGCAGTGAAAGGGTTTCCTACTCCCATATCTACCCTCGAATGCAGTGGATTCATATGAGGTCAAAGCAGTGCATGTGGAGGATCCTGCAAGAAAGTTAATGCAGACATAATGTATTATGTTTTCTTGTTAAACACATTAGAGATGGTTCGGGGCAGATTCCTGTTTGACCTGGCTTGCCCTCTTCTCTCTCAGCCAACCTAGTGTTTGCAAATTCAAAGCCTAAGATTTAAATTCATGTTTTATAGTTGAATGACTGGGACATAAAGTCTGACTCTCAGCACCAACCCCACTCATTGCCCTCCCAGGACATTTATTTTTTAATTTGATCCTTATCAACTTTTAATTAAGACTTGGCCAAAGTACAAAAAAACAGATTCTATGCTAAGGGCCTGATCCTCCAACTAGTATAGAAGTCAAGGGGAATAAAGGCTCTAGCTCTAAATCTAGATGAATTTCCATGTGCCTTAGTAGTAGTAATCTGAATGGATGCCTCTGTAACTGAGAATGTAACCCAAAATTATTCAAAATGGTTATAATTAAAAAGCTGAGACACATCATCTTTGTAGTCCATTAATAAACACCTTAATAAAACTTTAAAAATACTAAAACTAGAATATAAATCAAAATAAAATATGGAGCTTAATGTGAAATGGTGCACATTTTTAACAATACCAGTTTGACATGAGGCTTTGCATCTTTAATTGATCAATGCAAATAAAGTGCATGTACAGGAGTTTTTCTCACCTTCTCTCAGTCAACCATTTCAGTTATGTTATTCCTGGCTTACCCCCCTGTAACTGACAGCAGTTTTGGGTTCACCGTTAGTGAGCTCTGACAAAGGGGGGGGAAGTTCTAGTTTTTGTACCACAGAAGAAGCTGATTTTCTGGGGACTTGAAAGTCTGTACAGCATGGATTTTTTTTATTTTTAATTAGGTCCAGCGGTATCAACAAAGTTATAGCAACTCACTAGAGTATATTAGCAAAAACAACGAGGAGTCCTTGTGGGACCTTAGAGACTAACAAATTTATTTGGGCATAAGCTTTTGTGAGTTAAAACCCACTTCATCAGATGCATGGAGTGAAAAATACAGTAAGCAGTATAAATATTACAGCACATGAAAAGATGGGAGTTGCCTTACCAAGTGCGGGGTCAGATTCAGCTTCATTTTGGCAAAATAGCTGAATAGCAGTGGTTTAAATATTGGGGGAAGGCTGGAGTAGAGAGAATAAGAATTTCTGAATATTTACAAAATGATGTGAATCTTTCATGTCTGCTCTTGCAAGTATGTCTTGGTCAAGGAGAAAAACTATCCTAATAGAAATAAATACTGAAAAGCTACAGTAGAATGTTTTATTTCCTCTCGCCAACAGCAATTTCGTCATGAAAACCTGGTCAACCTGATCGAAGTATTTAGACAGAAAAAAAAAATTCATTTGGTGTTTGAATTTATTGATCATACAGTTTTAGATGAGCTACAACATTACTGTCACGGACTGGATAATAAAAGACTTAGAAGATACCTCTTTCAGATCCTTAGAGCAATTGAGTATCTCCACAGCAACAATGTAAGTACTTTATAGAAGCTAAGGCTAAAACAAAGTGGTGTTTTTTTTCCATTTTCTGATTTTACATAGTGTTTCGTCTCCCAGAGTTTGAAAATGTTCCCTATTAAAATGTGATAGTTTCATAATAATAGCCTAAATGCCTCCAACTGAATTTTGATTTTTAGAACTGAAACACGTGTGCAGTAAAAGATGAAATACGTTAAAGGGTTATCCATTAAAAGGTTAGGTACTGTTATTCTCAGGCGTGGGCTGTGTCCACACTGTTTGGGTCCAGATCTAAACTTTGGTTCTGAGATGTTTGGAGCATGGGTTATGGTTCTTGACCATTTCTGATTATTATAGCTTTCTTATTAACCTACTGCACCATTGTATCCCCCAGTTTCAGATTTTCAGGGCAGTTTGCTTACAGCACATAGCTCTTCGCCCCCCAGCGCTCTCTGTCTTTTTGTAGTTTATTCCCTTGTTTCCAGGGTGCCTATTTTTTCTGTTTCTTCATTTTGTGGAGTGCACTGTTACTTCTCTTTCTCTCCTCACTCCATACACATTAGGCTGTTGCCATGTGTAGCAGTAGCAGCCTATGGTCTTCACCCTCTGCAGACAATTTTGAGAATTTTGGACACTGTACTGCTTATTGTGATCCTAAAGTGGCAAAATTTATGTGTTTGTTTCAGTCCATGCTCTTTGAGAGTAATTTTTTTGCAGAATTCCTTTTATTATTAAGATAGATTCGACTTTCTTTCTTTTGTCCAGGTCATACATCGTGATATCAAACCTGAGAATATCTTAGTATCACAGACGGGAATTACTAAACTATGTGATTTTGGTTTTGCTCGGACATTAGCTGCCCCTGGTGATGTTTATACAGATTATGTAGCCACACGATGGTACAGGGCTCCAGAACTGGTATTAAAAGACACCACATATGGGAAGTATGTATTTTTGTTTACATCCTTATTATTAAACTGGCATGGAGCAGCATTGTTAGAACTTACACTTTTTAGAGCAATATAGTACTGTTGACAAAAAGCCAGAAATTAATTTGCTTGTAGGTGAAACAATTTTCTTTAAAAATCATGTTAAACCAACTAAAGGATTTAAAATCACTTTGACAAATCAAATCTCTAGTGCCTGGACATAGTAGAGGAACATTTGATGCGCTCTGTCACATATTTTAAAGAGCGGCTCTTATTTTGCTAGAGGAAAGTAAAATAATAACAAAATTCATTCCCAATACCCAACAAAATGTTCACATATATGGGGTCACATACATGCATTTAAGGCTTGATCTTGAGCCAATTGAAGTCAATGGCAATGCTTTTACTGACTTGAGTGGTACACAGTCTACCATTAAATAGAATACTCTAATTTTATAGACCATGGAGATTCTCAATATTTGTTATATAGTTCCTATACAGATGGTAATCCTTAAAGTGTTACAACACCAAAAACATCATAATCTTTAATCAGATTAGGGCTATTGTCTGAGTCTCAAAAAAAGGATTAAGAGAAATGTCATGAAACAAAAATATTTGGCAATTTCATATGAACATGCTAATTAAAGTTCTGCTGTTAAGTATGACTTTTGGAGAATAATGTGCCAAATTCACTCATAATATATGCTAATGCTACTACACACATTTAAGGACTGTCTTTGTAGATAGTTGTTTTGTAGCTATATTAATTATAAATCTTAATATATAATTCCACAATCTAAAAGAATTTCACAGCTAAATGCCGCAATATTATTTTGTAATTAATTGTGAAGATATTTTAAAGTGTGATTAATTATGCTTTATCCTTTTATATTGTCAAATATTCTGTTATTTTAGAGATTTTAACTTTTAAAAAAATTCTTTTAAAATATCAGCTCTCTTTAAATATGTTTTATCTTAGCATCAGCATTATTGTTGAGCACTTTGTTCATTTCCTGATCTTAGACCTGTGGACATCTGGGCTTTAGGTTGTATGATCATTGAGATGGCCACTGGAAATCCTTATCTACCCAGCAGCTCTGACCTAGACCTACTCCATAAAATTGTGACAAAAGTAGGTGAGTATTGCTGATGTGTAATGCAGACAATATTTAAGAAATACATTGCCATGTTTTATCAATTGGATTGCTGTGCTATAGAATCATAGAAATGTAGAGTGGAAGGGACCTTGAGAAGTCATCAACTCCAGCCCCCTGCACTGAGACAGGAACAAGTAAACCTCCTAGACCATCCCTGACAGGTGTTTTTACAGCCTGTTCTTAAAAACCTCCAGTGATGGGATTTCCACAACCTCCCTTGGAATCCTATTCCGGAGCTTAACTACCCTTATAATTAGAAAGTTTTCCCTAATATCTAACCCAAATCTCCCTTGCTGCAGATTAAGCATATTACTTGGCTTCAGTGGACATGGATTACAATTGATCCCTGGCTTCTTTATAAGAGCCTTTAATATATTTGAAGACTGTTTTCAGTTCCCTCCTCTGTATTCTTTTCTCAAGATTAAACATACCCACTTTTTAAAAACCCATCCTCACAAGTCAGGTTCTCTAGACCTTTTATAATTTTTTTTGCTGTCCTCTGGACTCTCTCCAATTTGTCCAGATCTTTCTTAAAGTGTGGCACCAAGAAATGACACTGTACTCCAGTTGAGGCCTCAGCAGTGCCAAGTAGAGCAGGACAGTTACCTCCCAGGTGTCTTACATACAACACTTCTGTTAATACACCACAGAATGATATTAGTCTTTTTAGCAACTGCATCACATTGGTGATTCATATTGAAATTGTGATCCACTGTAACTCCCAGATTCTTTTCGGCAGTACTACCACCTAGCCAGTTATTCCCCAATCCCCATTTTGTAGTTGTGTATTTGATTTTACCTTCTTAAGTGAAATACTTTGCACTTATCTTTATTGAATTTCATCTTGTTGAATTCAGACCAATTCTCTAATTTTTCAAGGTTGTTTTGAATTCTAACCCTGTCCTCCAAAGTGCTTGCCACCCCTCCCAACTTGGTGTCATCTACAAATTTTATAAGCATACTCTCCACTACATTATCCAAATCATTAATGAAAATACTGAATAGTACTGGCCCCAGGACTGGCCCCTGCAGGACCCCAGTAGATACACCCACCCGGTTGGAAAGCAAACCATTCATAACTACTCTTTGAGTACAGTATCAGAGGGTAGCTGTGCTAGTCTGGAGCTGTAAAATGTACAAAGAGTCCTGTGGCACCTTATAGACTAACAGAAGTATTGGAGCATAAGCTTTCGTGGGTCTGACGAAGTGGGTATTCACCCACGAAAGCTTATACTCCAATACTTCTGTTAGCCTATAAGGTGCCACAGGACTCTTTGTCGCTCTTTGAGTACAGTATTTTTTTTCTTTTGCACTGAGCTTTAGACTTGCAGCAACATAAGTCCTGTTTATTTAACAATATGAAACTGTAGGAAGGAGAATTCTAATTGTAAAGATGAGTGAAGATAATTTCATAGTCAATATCCTTATTCATGCTGCTGTAGTATTTTGTTCTGATTACATGAACTGCAAAGATGGGGGTAAAGCCTCACCATCTGCAGGGTTATACATGTATAACTACTTTGTGCATCAAACTGCAAATATAATCTATAGTGCAGAACAAGTCTTTACTGGAGGGATCTGATTTTTATGTAGCTTTCCTCTTTGGAAGGGGAAGTATAGAGGGAAATATAGCAATCTAACGTTGCTGAATATTTTTCAGCTTTATTTTGAAGCCTAAAGGCATTTTTGCTGAGAGATTTTTAATTAATCTTAGCCATCTTCATGAATAATAGAATAAGAGTACCGTGTATATACTTAATTATATGTATTTGATTTATTGGCTGCTCACAGTGAATTTTGAAAACTATATTTTCTTTCAGGGAATTTGACACCTCATCTTCAGAGTATTTTTATAAGGAGTCCAGTTTTTTCAGGGGTGGTCCTTCCGGAAGTCCAGCACCCTAAAAATGCAAGGAAAAAGTATCCCAAGCTCTGTGCATTACTGGCAGATATTGTTCATGTATGTTAGAAGAGGTCTGAGTATCATGCTTGCTGATGATGATGATTTGTAGCTGTGCCTAATGTATAATATCATGTTGTGACCAGGGTCCCAGTGGGGGCCAGCTGAGGTTACCTGATTAGGGTGAACTGGAAAGAATGGGTCAGACAAAGCCCAAAGCTGGTGGATAATTAAATACTTAGATTTACCAAGCCAACTCTAAACAGCTTCTGTTATACCTTACTGGTTACTCAGAAGTCCAAGCAACACAGTTCCCTTGAAGTAACCCTGCCTCAGGCCTCCATCCAGGTACCCAAGTCAAATATGATGAAGATTTCTGAAAATCTTATTTTATCATATAAAAGAAAAGGTTCTACCAATCCCAAAGGATCAGCCACATTACCTCCCAGATTACTGAATATTCCAGATCTTACCCAAATACATGCTTATAGCCAGTTCTTATTAACTAAACTAAAATTTAGTAAAAAGGAAAAGAGAGAAAGTATGGTTAAAAGATCAGTATACATACAGACATGAGTTCAGTTCTTGAGGTTCAGATACATAGCAGAGATGATGAACTTTGTAGTTGCAAAGAGTTCTTTCAGAAATAGTTCATAGGTTATAGTCTCATGTTTATATTTCAAGGTGATCCAGTCAGAACTGAGATTGGATCTCAGTCCTTATGGCTTAGGCATCCCCTGCATGAAACCTCAAGCAGATCTGAGATAAACAGGATGAGGGCCGAACGGTCTTTTATACAGTTTTCTAGCCTCGACTTGACCATACAGTCCCGGATAAACAATAGGCTTTTGCTGTAACCTTCTGCTTTCTAAACATCACCAGTAATTCATTACACACATTAACTAAGGACAATTTATTCATTAGGTAGTCTATCATAAACTTCAAAGAGACATATAGACAATGACATTACTTCACCCAAGATTCATCTAAATCAGGGGTCTCAAACTCAATTTACCTTAGGGCCAGTGCCAGTCCTCAAAACCTATCAGTGGGCCAATAATGTCACTGAAGATGGTGTTCAGAAAAGAAAACATTTATATTGCATTTTTTATTTCAAATTTCTTAGAAATAATAAAACTGTCATATGACTTTAGACAATTCTTCGCCTGCCAGAGAGTTTTTAGTGCTTGCCAGACACCTGGCAACGCTTCAGTTCTATCAATTTGTTGATGTTTGGCCTCAGTGACTGAACAGTTGAAACCTTCAGGATTGCAGCAAGGTGTGCATCAGGTAGTTGTGTTCAGTATTTTGACTTACTTTTTTCCACAATGAATATAAACAACCCTGCCTCCATGGCAGATTCTGCCTGGCAACTAATGATGCTGCCTCCCTGACTGACTCTGCCCAGTGACTAGTGATAATAGCTCTGTCCCTCTTCCCCAGCCAATGGGAGCTATGCGGGGGGGTGCCTGCAGCAGACATGTGGCCTGTATGCCTCTCTCCTCCAGGGGCTGCAGTGGGGAGGTTCTCGGGCTGCAGATGGCCCGCGGGCCGGGAATCTGAGACCCCTGATCTAAATGTTAATATTCCCTTTTGATCTCTGAATTAGTAGCTATAGGGACAGACAGGAACTGTCTGTTTACATGGGTAGCATCTAAGATACACACAATTAGTATCACTTCTAACTTCTAACAATATAGGTTTGCATTTCAAAGTTTTAGCCTATTAGCCATAGAATGGCCCTAATTACCATTTCTAACATGTCTTTAAAGGTCAGCTTTGGGTTAGTTAGTCTGCAAGCTGTTTAAACCTTTCTGTCCATGAGTTATATTTTGTATAAGATTTGTTGCAATTATATAACAGTGGTAGCAATAATGATTTGCATGGTTATATTTTAATTAGACAATGTCACACATGTACAAGCCAAAGTTCCTCTAGCAAACCCTTAACGACCCAATCCATCCACGTTGGTCTGTTTAGAGCTGGCACTGAAAGTCAATGGGACTTATGCTCCTAAGTCATTTAGGTGATTTTTGAAAATTCTACCCAATGCTATACATATATGTACTGTTTAATTACTATATTCATTACTGTACAATTACAGAGAGTAATAGTGGAAAAAATGAATGCATTTTGTTGGAATACAGCAGTTCTTTCTTTATACTGCTGATTTCAAGAAAATGAAGAATCTCATTCATTCAGTGAAAGGACCATAAACCAAGTTTTCTTTAAGTGGATGAATTATAGCACTCGCAAAATGAATGATTACACAGACTAAAGTGGGCATAGTGTTGCAGGATTATTCCATTCTTCTCTGCCTAGTTCTGTTGCATTGTACACATCCCTCACAATTTCAGTAGGTAATCTATTGAGAAGAAATTGCCAATAGTGCTACTTGTGGTGGTTTTGTGATACTGATATATTTTCCGAAGGGAATAGGTTGTGACCACCAAGCTCATTTCATTTGTGATCAAAGGCAACATTGAATACAAGCCTCGGGGGGGGGGGGGGGAAGAGTATAGTTTATATATTGCATCACTTCGGCTCAGCAAAGCTTTTTTTTTTTTTTTTTTAAAATTTAATCTACAAAACTTGAGAGAGCAAACAGGTGAATTTTTAGTGGATTTCTTTTAGTTCTCGGTGTGTCTTTACAGAGGCAGTATATAAGAATATTGTTGAACAGACCCATCTCAGAACTACTCATCCTTATAATTTAGTTAGTTGGGGATGCAGGATATTCTCCATTAGTTAGGACCCATTTTCTAAGTTGGTCACTCCAAAAAATGGAGTTACAGATGTGAGACATAGAAAGGCTGTGGTAATAGAAATGTAGACAGAAGGATCTCTGACAACGATGTGAACTGTTTGGTGACTTCTCTACTGGGTACAAATGTGTTAATCTCCCAAGACATCTAGAGACAACATCTAGTAAGTGGTGAGGATTGTGGTCATGGTAGGGACATTTAGATTACTAGGAGAAAGATCTAGATTGATGGCCTTATGGTAGTTTTTTCTGAAATGCTTCCCACTCCGTGCTTGGGCAGCAAGACAGAAGAAGCTTCAGACTCTCAGTGCATAGATGAAAATAAGGTGTAAAGGAGAGGGATTTACATTTACTGGGCACCTAGGACCTCTGAGGAAGGAGGAACCGATATAGAAATAATGGGCTTCACCATAACCAAAGTGCAGGCAAAGGAAGCTACCACACTTTTGGTATATTATTTAAATGAGGACCTGGGAGAAAACTAACAGGTGCTGAGAACTCTGATTGGACAAAGACATCTGGAAGACATGGATGTCAGTAATACAAAGATAACTCTGCATCCCGTAAAGGATAGAACATAAATTATAGATAGAGTAGAGGAAGGTCATGTTGAGACTAGTTAGGTAAATTCCAGAATAGCAACAAGGTGTCAGAATAAGGAGTTAAATGAACATAGGCACACAACCAAAAATAAAAATGGAGGGGTCAGATGCTTGGCCACTTAGTCTTCTTTGATAGTGCAAAGTGGGAAAGCTGCCCTAAAGAGAAAGCGGAGGAGCCCTCTGGAGGGAGAGAATCCCTGGTTGGCGTCAAGTTGCCAGAACCTGCTCTATGTCACTCCCTTATCCAGCCCTCTATGTAGGGGGCAGGAGGAATATGCTGTGGAAATCCTTAGACAGTAGAGCAGTCCATAGGGGACCATTCCAGCCAGTATAACTTAGAATAGCCCTCGGGCTAGCCTGAGGATCAGGAGGGCATAATGATGGCTTAGAGCCATCTTCCAACCAACTGACACTGAACAGAGTTTGGCTACAGCTAGAGATCTGTTCCTAGAAATATCTGCACCAACGTAAAAAGCTTTACAGTGAAAATAAATAAACTAGATTGTGTAGCAACAGAAGAGGACCTAGACATAATAGGCATTACTGAAACATGGTGCAATGACAAAAAAAATCAATGAAATAATGTTATACAGGGCTTTCAGATGTACAGGAAGGACAGATTAGAGCGTAGAGGCAGTGAGCAGTGTTATACCTGAGAGATATAATACACAACATTCCTTACATTAAGCGGTATGTATTAAAAATTCCTTCTAAAATAACCTCTCTAATATTTTACAGGCTTGTTTACAAATGGATCCCACTGATAGGATCTCATCTACAGATCTGCTGCAGCATGACTATTTTACTAGAGATGGATTTATTGAAAAGTAAGTATTTTGTTGGCCAGTGTAAGCTGGTGGTCGGGGCTCAACCCTCCAGCTGGCGGGAGGGAAGCCACACCGACTCGCTCCTTGTCCCCTCTAACTGGTGGGCGGCAAGACGTCAGGGTTAGCACCGTCTCAAGAGTCAGGCCCTCTGGGTCAGGGGGCTGAACAACAATAAGTCTCATGAAGGCTCACAGGTTCAGACCCTCAGGCAGGGGCTGAACACAAGGCACACAGTTAATTGGTGTAAGCCCAGGCCCTCAGTCAGGGCGGGGCAACAGCAGTTCAATATAGGCCCCGGCCCTCTGGAGCAGGGGGCTGGGCAACAGCAGTTCAATAGAAGCCCAGGCCCTCTGGAGCAGGGGGCTGGGCAACAGCAGTCCAATAGAAGCCCAGGCCCTCTGGAGCAGGGGGCTGGGCAACAGCAGTCCAATAGAAGCCCCGGCCCTCTGAAGCAGGGGGCTGGGCAACAGCAGTCCAATAGAAGCCCCGGCCCTCTGGAGCAGGGGGCTGGGCAACAGCAGTTCAATAGAAGCCCCGGCCCTCTGGAGCAGGGGGCTGGGCAACAGCAGTTCAGTTTAAGGCTCAGGTCCTTGCCTCAGGAGCTGAGCAACGACAAAGTCAGTAAGCCCAGACCCTTTGGTCAGGGCGGGACAACCACCATAGTCCCCAGGGCTCAGGTCCTGGTGTCAGGAGCTGAGCAATGACAACAACTCAGGTTAGTGCAGGCGTCTCGGTCTGCGCTGGGGTGAGGGGGAGACTGCCACCCGTGAGTGGGGTGGCAGGGGGGACACAGGCCCACCCACTCCACTGTGTCCCAGCCCGGGGCCCTGGCAGCGGCTAGCACTGCCGCTGGTCAGTGGGGTCCTGACCGCAACACACCGACATGGGCACCTCGGTGCCTATAGCCTGACAGGGGTCGGCTATCCCCGGGCTACATTCCATATCCCCCTCTATGGGTACCTGCTCCTCGGTCACCATGGGTTCGGGCCAGTCCACCGGCATGGGGTCTGCAGGACCAGGGCTTGGGGGCAAGTCAGGCAACTCCTGCTGGCAGTCCGGCCAGGCTGGCTCCAGTGGTTCCTCCGGATAACAGCAGGGCGGAAGCGGCGGCGGCGGCACCTCCTCGTACTGGGCGCGGGGAAGTCCTATCGGCGGCTCCGGGTTCCGATCCCGGGGAAGTTCCGCGGGTTCCTCGTCGTACCGGGCGTGGGGCAATGGGGGCCAGTCCTGATCGCCGCCTCGGGTCCTGGAGGGTTCCCAGTCTGGAGCTCCCGCCGGCACATCTGCTCGCGGCGGTGGCTGGCTCCTGACTGAGCTTTGGCGTCCTCCTTTTCTACTTCCTGTCCCGCCCCTTGACTTCCGGGGGGCGGGAACAGGAAGTGGTGACTCAGCCCACTCGGGCATCTGGGAGGGAGCGCCCTCTGCTGGGCAGGAGGGGAGCCACACCGACTCGCTACAGCCAATAAAACATAAAAAGCCCTAGTTTCAGATTATTATAATTTATATGATTTTTGTACATGGTACACAAATATACAAGGGTAATAATTTAGAACAAGTGTATTTTTGTGAAGCTATAGGAACATTCAGTGACTGACTGTTTTATCCCTAGGATCTAAAAGAATTCACCATCCTTCTAGGTAACAAATCATGATGAAAGTTTTGCTTCATTAAGTACTTGTGCCAGCTCTGCCCAGTTGGTCGGTCTAGGGTAGTTGAGGACATAATTACAGCTGTTCTGCCTGCCAACAGTAAACCAGAGATGGGAATAAGAATATGGCAGTGTCCCCAAAATTGAACATGAGGTTTTTAGGAAAACTGTTCTATAAGATAAACTGAGAAATCTTAGCTATTATGTCCTCCCAAAAGGCTTTAATACAGGGCTTTAATTTAATTTCACAAATTATGATCATGTCCCTACCACACCGGGCTGGATCCTCAGATGTTGTAAGTCATCATGATTGTGTTGACTTTAATGGTGCTATGATGACTTACACCAGCTGGAGGATCCAGCCCTTTGTCTGTCATAAAGGTATCTCTGCTCATTTTGTATAGATATCAGAAAGTGAATTTTAACCCCTGTCTGACATATAATTGAATATTCCTGAGCCTTTATATAACATGAAACAAGGGGCATTTTACTTCTTTGTAATTTTTATTTGCTTATTTGTACAGCTGGTATATTTTATAAAAGTAAAAATAGCAAATTAAATGGAAGAAATCCTGTTATGCAAAGCACTGATATAATTACAGAAAATTAGAAAATACTGTCAAGAACAGAAATAGTAATGTATGAAGCTACACATCTAACTAGAAAAACAGTACTGTATAATTATACGCGGGGGTGGTAGCGCTGTCTATTATTAAGGTTGCCCAACACGTCTCATTATAAGACCCGGTTTTCAGTTGCTTATGACGTTGCCAAACTTTAACTGCTTGGGCTGCAATTTTACATGCCAGGTGTCTACCACTGGCTGAATTTTTCTCAAAAATTTCAGCAAAAATGGTTCAGTTGTTTCTGAGACTGAAGCAAGGGAAAATATGTTGTTTTGCCTGTGTCAAAAAAATCCTGGCAACTTTTTTCTTTGAGCAGCACTGTCACACCCATGCTTTGAGAGCAGGGACTTGAAATTTGTCTCAGGAATATGCTTTTTGCTATTGCAGTGAAAATCCATCCAAGTCTGAGCAAGTTATAAGCCTTTGCAAAATGGCAGTTTGTGCGTGCTTAAGACTTCTTTGATTTTAGTAGCTAAAATCTCCAAAAATTCCATCCTCACTGAGCATACTTCGTCCACTCAGAGCTCCTAGTGCTGACCAGACTCTGCAGACTCAGAGCCACAGAGTCCCTGAGCATGTTCCCTCCTGCCCAAAGCTCAGCGGCAAAACTGGGCTTTCCCTCTAATGGCTCCCATCTGCTCTGGGCTGAGGTGGGGCCAGGCACTGATACTGAGAGCAGGGAGCCTGTCTCTTCCCTGCCTTCAGTGACCACTGGTCTCCTTACTGGCACCCAGGCAGCATGGAGGAGGAAGCCACCTGAGTCAAATGCAGTGGGGACAGACAGAAGCTGGACTGCGGGGTGGGAAAAGAGTAAAAAGGGGCCAGGAGTCTGGTGAGACTGGGAGAGGAGGGAGAGAACTGGACTTGGGTGGTCAAGCAAACTGGGACTGGTAATTGTGGGGAAGGGAATGCTGGGACTGGGAGAGAGGAAAGGCTGGAGCTGGGGAGGAGGGTCTGGGACTGGAACCTGGAACCGGGTGGAGTGGGAGGCTGGGCAAGGAGATTAGGACTGGATGTGCAGATGGAGAGAACTAGGAGTGGCAAGGGGAGTTTGGAACTCAGAAAGCAATCTGAGAAGGGGAGAGTAGGACCAGGATGAGAAACCTATGGAAAAAATAGTATGTGATCATGTTATTAAAGACTGTATCGTAAAACATATGCACCAGGGGTCCGAATTAAGGTTGCCTTAATTCTGGCATTTCCTAACCTTTTAGAGCTTGACTTTGCAATCTTAAAAATGTTCATATGAATTTTTTTGTGTGTAATAAATATGTGTAACACAATTGACTTAATATTGCTGTTGAAATCTTAATTTTTGCATTTCCTTATATTTACTGAATGTAATTGTGCTAAAATTATTTAAATAGGTGTTGCATTTAATTTTCTACGTTTTTTTTTTAAACTAAGCAGGAGTGAAAAAAGTGATTGGCTGTGCTTAACAGTGTTAGCATTTAAATGGTCATAATTAGATATCTTATAATTTGTTAGGAGTAGAAACAAAATCATTATACCCTTGGAAGGGGAAATTACCATCTTCCTGTTGAGACTCTTACTTTTAGCCCTAGCTAATTGCAAGATATTAGAGCTTAAAACTGTGACACTTTCATCTACAGAAAAGCTGTTTTAGGCCACATTTAGACTTTTTGGGCTCTCTTTTGCCCTTGTATGTTGAACTCATGGTATCTAAGGCATCTGAATTCATAGGTGGATGAATACCAAAAATATTTCCAGTCACATTTTAAAAACTCTCTAAAGCATTTTGGAAAATATGTTTTCTCTGACTCATGTGGAGGACATGATGGTGTGGGTAGAATAAAGGTTTTATCAACATTATTTTGGGATAGCCTGTATAATTCACTCTTAGTTTCATCACTCATCAGTAACGCAGCCATTCCTAAAACTTTACGTTATCCACACTCCTTTTATTACACCACCCTGGCCTGTTTTAGATAGTTAGCCAGTTATACCTATAGGACCTGGGCAGGTGCCCACTGAAGTTGATTGGATTTCTTCCATTGACTTCAGTAAGGCAACATCTACGCTATAGGCCTAAGCTTTTGGGCACACACAGGTTTCTGAGGTTATGAGCTAGGGGTGCGAGTCCCAGTTTGCATACACATTCTCTCACTAGCTCTCATTGAGCTAATGTGCTAAAAATAGTAGCATAACCAGGGTAGCATGGGCAGCGGCAAGAGTCAGCCTGGGCTAGCCACCCCGAGCGTGTACCCACAGGTTCTGGGTGGGTTTGTACTCGAGGTGGCTAGTCCGTGCTGCTGCTTGCTACTGTCCATGTTACTGCAGTTTTTAGCATGCTAGCTCAATGAGAGCTAGTGCGCGAATGTGTACACAAGCAGGGGATCACACCCCCTAGCTCTAAGTGTAGATGTAGCTTCAGTGTTGAATTAGTCATATAGAGAACAATAGAAAATGCACAAAGAGGTTCATAGCTTAAAGGTCACCATTTCTATGAGGGGAGGGGCATAATGGGTGTGCCACTTTGCAACCTCAGAAACCCAGGGGTTTGCCCCAAATCTCTAATTGCACACACAAGTGCCCACTAATTTGTGGTATTACCTGTTTTGCATGCATATACATGGGGTTTTTTTTTCATTGCAAAAATGTACAGATTTTTCCTGATACACACCCCCTCAGTGAAGCAGACAGAATGTCTACACCTAACACACTACAGCAGCACAACTGTGCCGTTGCAGCTGCACTGCTGTAGCGCTTCACTGGATATGTCCACACTTAAGACGCTACAGCTGTCTACACTGGGGGTTAGGTCACCTTAACTATGTCACTCAGGGACATATTTTTCACACCCTTGAGTGATGTAGTGAAGCCTACTTAATTTTTTAGCGTAGACAAGGCCAGAGTAGACACTACCTATGCTAAAGGGAGGGCTTCTCTCATCACTGTACCTTATACACCTCCTCGCGAAGCAGTAGCTAGATCAGCGGAAGAATTCATCCATCAGCCTAGTACTGTCTACACTATGAGTTAGGTTGGTATAGCTATGTCTCTCAGGGATGTGGATTTTTCACACCCTTGAGGGATGTACCTATACAGATGTAAGTTTCTAGTGTAGACCAGCCCTAAATGTTTGGTTCTTCAGAGCAGTTGTGTACAGTAATTTAAATGTTTTAGATTCTCTGTGTTGTCGTTTTGAGGAGAACTAGTGTCAGTCACCTTTCTGAAAAATGATTTTTAGTGTCCAGAAAAAAACAAAACAAAACATGAAATTAATTAATGGTTTGGAATAACACTATACTTTTCAGTTTGGAAGTATAACTAACTGCTAATTGTACAGTGGATGTAAATTAGATCTGATGCAAAACAATAGTGTGTGAATTAGATCAGTGTGAAATTTCCTTTTGCAGGATTAATTATGTTGGTGTCAAATATTTATAAAAAAAGAACTAAAGCATCTATTAAAAATCTTGCAAAACTGGCTAGATATATGTTGAATCAGTCAGACCTCAAAGGGATTTTGTTAATGTGCGATGCCAAGAAGTTTTCTTAAACTTTAGAACAATAAATAGATTGGTATATAATTTGTCAACACTAAAATTGAACTCTCTAAACGTGAATAAATTTTGCCTTTTGAAAAAGACTTTATAAGGAACATAATGTATTTATTAGCAAACATTTTTTTAAAATGTTTGTCTAAAGAGCCAAAATCAAATTTGTTAAAGATATGTCCTTTATTGACATGCTTTATAATTTTGCCAGATAGAGTTGCGTCATGCATAGATCTGCTCATGAGCTATTTGGCAGGTAAATTTGCTAATTAATGAGTTAGGTTAAGTATTGGCCATGAAATGTTAAGAGAAAAACTGTATGTATGAAAATAAAAAGAACATTTCACTTTATCAGATTCTTACCAGAACTGAAGGCTAAATTATTACAAGAAGCAAAGTTAAATTCTCTTTCAAAACTCAGAGAGAATAATAAAGAGATTGAACTAATAAAAGATGAAAAGAGAACTATTCACATTAATGCCTCTCAGAATGGTCCAGTGGTTGGGAAGGTGAGAATTATTTTTCTTAAAATATTTATTGCTGTATTAAAATTGTCATCTTAAACTGTATACCTACAATATAGAGGTACAGTAGAACCTCAGAGTTACAAACACCTCGGGAATGGAGGCTGTTCGTAACTCTGAAATGTTTGTCTGAACAAAATGTTATGGTTGTTCTTTCAACCACTGAACGTTGACTTAATTAATACAGTTTGAAACTTTACTGTGTAGAAGAAAAATGCTGCTTTCCCTCCTTTTTTTAGTAGTTTACATTTAACACAATACTGCACTGTATTTGCCTTTTTTTTTTTTGGTCTCGTCTCTGCTGCTGCCTGATTGCCTACTTCTGGTTCTAAATGAGGTATGTGGGTGACTGGTCAGTTCGTAACTCTGGTGTTCGTAACTCTGAGGTTCTACTGTAATAGATTGGACTGTGTCTCTGAAGTCAGTGTAGTTACAGTAGGAATGAATTTGGTCTGTTACATTTAGAGAGACGAATATTATCAAAATGAAACAAAATTGTTACTCCATTATCTTATATTCGTATATAGTCATTGGGACCCTGACTCAGCAGTCAATCTTGATTCAGCAAAGCTCTTTAGGGATAGACTTAGGGCACATGCTTAAATACTTTGCTGAACTGGAGTCTACATGTCTATAGTTAGAGTAAATCTCATGAAAAGATGATGAAAGAAGTAAGGGTCCTATGTGACTTCATTTAGATACCTTTCTAATTTACCTGCTAGCTACCTGTATATATAGCACTTTCTATTGCCATTTCTATCTTACAGATGTTTTGGGACAACAGTACCAAGGATTCTTCCAGTTGTAAAGTGGTCCTCAAACTAGGGAGCAAGGAACCGTTCCTGGTGATTTGCAAATTATTATTCATATTGTGGTAGCACCAAAAATGTGCTAGGCACTTTCCAAAGACAGATGAAAACACATACCCTGCCTTTAAAGGAAGGTTTGAGACCACTTTATTAGTTGAGGAATCCATAATATTAGTGTTGCTCAGAAACATCAGTAAGATACAACTAGCAACACCAGTACTGGAACAATTTGAGAACCAAGCAGTGAGGGGCTGAGAGGAGAGATGATCCAGGAGAGGCTATTTTTGTTATGAAGTGGTCCCCATGATGAAAAGGTCGGAGAATCACAGTATTCCAGAGACTAATAGTACTATATTAAAGGAACACAATCAATCTAAAATCCAGTCAATTTCAAAACATGAATTAAAAGTACTTTTTAAGTACTAAGTCTAAATTCACTGGCAAATTTTGTGGTTTTGTAATCACACTTCCCTATTTGTAAAAATGTTTTTTCTATTCTCTGTTGCTGTGTGAATGACCGACACAAACTAAATAAGAGATTGACTGGTTATAAAAAGTGGAATTGACTGTACACCAGGTACTGTCAAATGATAAAAATAAACAAAAAATAGATTATTATTTTTTCTCTAATTGCTTTTAGTTACAGTAAGTAATCTTGGGTGTTACTTGAAGTGTGATTTTTATGTTACTGCATGTCCCTTTAAAGCATGGCTATAGCTTTTTCTTCCCCTAGTTACATTTTGCAGGTATGGATAGGTCCTTTAATTCCAGACTCCATTTAGAGTATTAGAAAAATATATTCAAATCAGCAGTCTAAATTTAGTTCACATTTTGTTTTTCTCAGGCCACATCCTATTTCCTTGATGAAGGCATGTATTAAGGTTATTCTGCTGATGACATCCTGACCAGAAGCTAGTTGGCTACTATGTTAGGATACTGCAGCAGGTAAGTGATATTTTCCCCTCTCCTTCCCTTCTCTAGGTCTAGCGAGGGTGGACAGAAAGCCAGACCACAGTACTAGGACTCAGTTTGTGGGTGGGAAGCCAAGAATAGAAGTGAGTCCTCAGCGGGAAGGAAGCCTCTGACAGGACAGATGGGTGCTTCTGCTTACACACACACACACTCTCTCTCTCTTTCTGCTGAGTAGCTCCTGCTCTGTTGTTTCCTCTGTTGGCAGCATGCTTCCCTCACCAGCTGATCTACCACCTGCAAGAAACAAATCTGGGGAATAGGAGATTAGCTGGTGAGTGGAGCAGGCTACTGCTGGTCCAGGGAAGGGAGGCCTAGGAAGGAACTGAGTTCTGGCAGAAAACCCAGAACATTTCAGGGATAAAGGCTCTCCCCCACCACTGTGTATAGAAGTGGTTGTTTGGCCTGTCAGCAGCTTCCTTTTCTACATTTGCTTGGTTCATTTGTCCCACCACCCTCCAGTTAACCCTTTGACTGTAGTCCTAATAAGACACAGAGCAAGAGTCAAACCAAGGGAAATATGGGGTAAAACATAGTCCTAGTAGCTTGCTAGACCTTCATTTAAGAGATGGGGGAAATGTCACTTACCTGTTGTTGCAATGTCCCAGTATAGTTATTGGTACCCTGTCTGCTCTGGCCAGTCACCATCAACAGAGTAACCTCAGCCCCTGAGCAGACAGGGCTGGGAAAAAGAAAATAAGATCTCACATTAAACTACTGACTTGAAACTTATTTGTTGTTGTTATTAATTTTAAGCTGTAGCTAGAGTTTTATTCTGACATGTGGCTGCCAGGTTAAATAGTCCTTTCTTTAACACTTCCGTTTTTAAAAGTTTTCAAGTTATCAAATGGCAAAGGAGTTTTCCTGAAACAAACTTGGTGTTAGAAATGCAGTTTATATTTTCCTCTACTGGGACAGCAATATAATAGTTTATTATTATTTTAAAATGATCTTGCCACCTTGGTACATTTGACATCATCGTTTGATGCCTGAATTTGAAAAACCGAATTTACAAGTTCTAAAAATTGATCTTTGATGGTCTGAAAAGAGCATTAGGACTTCCAAAGCATAAACAATGGTAGGGTCCAGTCCTGCGGGGCAATAAGCACTCTCCACTCTCACTGAACTCAATGGGAATTGAAAGACACTCAACACCTCACGTGACCAGGATCTAGCAGACTAAATTAGGTGACATTTTATGTTTCACAGTGTATGTATATTTTGATGTAGTATCTGTTCCAGGATATTGAAAAGGACAAAAAATCAAAGGACTTAAAAGTAAAAGGTACAAAAGTGAAAGGAGGGAAACCAGAGATTCCAGAAATAAAAAAGATTGAACAAGAAGATGCAGTTAATCAGTGGGCTCCTTCCTCACAGAATCCTCCCAGTTTTCCTCAAGAGAGTAAACCTACAATCACTGATATAACGACCACTGTAGCAGCTAGCAACGATCCCAGCGGTGTGAAGGAAGATCCTCCACTAATAGCCGTTGGTACAACAATGCCACCTATCAATCCAAATTGTGGGAATCTTACTGCTGCAAATTTCAGTTCACCCTTCCCACACTCCAATACAAGGTTAGAGCCTATTGCTTATGTAATGAGGTAGTGTTCGAATGGACAGTTGTTCTTTATTTAATAACAGTATCTTTTGAAATGAATTATCACATTTATGTATCTAGTGATGGTTCGGTTAAATGAATGCTTCTTTCATTTGGTTAATATGCTGTATGACTAGGGCTAGCTAAAGGCCAGCTGTGGCTGTGACATTTCACGGTGCAGCCCACATGGATGCTTCATCTTAAGTACAGAGATGGAGCCCACAGAGATTACTTGTCCTGTCATGGATTGAGCCAGGTCAGGTCTCGGGTCAAAGATAGGACAAACCGAGATCAGTCATTTCTACAGTCCACACCTCTATTAAAATAAGAGCAAATCCTCTTTCAGAAGAAGAGGGTTCCTGCAATCTGCTTTTTTTTCCCAAATAAGATGTAGTCTTTCAGCTTTTGACAAGTTGGCAAAGTGGTCCTCTGGCTGGAGGGTGAGCACTGTAAAAGTGGCTGCAGCATGGTGGTGGGCATCTGTGAATATTATGGGAGATGGAGATAGATGCATGGTCAGAGGAAAGGTCTCAAGGCAGGAACTCCTGCATATGAATGCTTGCCCTGACAGTGACTCCCTCTATGACCTTAGATCAGTGACATTAGCTTTTCTTTTGTCTGTTTCCCTTCTGTACATTGGGGATAATATTTCCTATCACTCTTACAAGAGTGTTGTAAAAATTAATTAGTTAATATTGTTAAAATAATTAGAACATGAAATGTAGTGTTTAAATTCTAAGTATTACTATTAAATGGCGGCTCCAAAGCTGTGTTGAGGTGGTGCCAGACACCACTCCCACCAACAAAGCTAATCTAGAATACATTTGTGAATGTGCATGTTTGTTTACATAATGAGAGCACACCTCACTTACCTGATAATTAATGTTACATATTATAGTTGTATTTCTTTGTCATAGGCTACCTGAAAAAGCAAAGAAAAGGAGAAGCCCTTGGCAGTCAGTGGGACAAATAGGTCCAAACAACAGACAGGATGATGGGACTCTGGCTCAAGTATGTTTACAAAACTGGTAATTTAAAATTAAACCCTTTTTTCTCTCTTCCATAATATTCTGTATTTCATGCTACTGTCTTATCTGTTTATACTTTTACTGTTGACACATAATAAGACTTCTGTGTTGTGAAACTCTTATTTAAGGACAGGCCTAGTGGTTTCTGGAGACTCCCAGCTGGTGGTGATGGGCAGGGGTTGAGGGTGGAGGAGCAGCTCCAGAAACTAGAGTAAAAGAAATTCAGACTCTGCATGAAATGCTGGACCTATTAATGGATGTTTCACCATTGACTTCAGTGGATCCAGAATTTTGCCCTATATTCCTGAGAGAGTTTTACACTTTCATGTACATCTCTCTCACTAGTGTTGGGTTTTCTCCATGATAATCCTTGACCAATTACCATAATCATATCTTCATCCTGAGAACCCCACTTTTTGACATTAACAAATACACTAATTTCCCTGCAGAACTCACTTCCTATCTTTTATTGTGAAAACCCTGGTGGGGCCAAAAAATAGCACACATTTTTCTTTTGGTATGTCTCAGGTCAGCTGACCATTCCCACTTGCAAGGAGGTATGACAAAGTAATTGCATGCTTCTGTTCTTCATTTTTAAATTGGTAAGGTGGCAAACAATACACGGTGATGTAAGTGCCTATGTCCCTGAATACCGCCACCTGCAGAGGAGCCAGAGCTACATTATGATAGACTTTTTTTGAAAGATAAAAATTCTAAATATTCTCCTATCCCATAATGGTGATTCATAACTAGTAGTGATACATAGTTAGCTTCCTGTAGCATGTGAAGACCTTGGCTTTTGGAACACTATTGAAGTTTGAACTTTTAATATATTTTACTTCGTTTAGTTGGTGGTAACCTCTTGAAACATGCCAAGAAAGATATAGCCATATCACATACAGTTTTAAATATATTGTGATTTTCTGTTTAGACTCAAACAGAAAAAGTCACACTGTATGAACGAGCTGCTCAGATTGATCAAATGGCCAATATGAACCGAAAGAAATGCAGTATTTCAAAATCTGAGAAGAAAGACATCCATTTCCCAGAACTGCCAATAACAGCACAACAAAAGGAGCTGAAAGGAATAGAAGGTATGAAATTGTAATTGGCTTTGCAAATCTGCATCAAGTGCCAGTTGAAGAGACTTAAAAACCAGCATGTGATTTTTGGTGGAAGGTGCTGAGAAAAAAAATGCATCAAATTGGACAAAATCACTGCTGTGAACACATCCGAGTCTTTGGACTGGACAAGAGTCCTCATCTGCAAATTGAAGTTAGCACCATCTTTTAAAGAGGTCATTTATTTTTAACATATTAAACCTTAAAAATATAGTTTGGAATTTTTTGTCAGCTTCTTTTATTTTATTTGTATTTCCATGTATGTGAACTGCCAGACAAATGAGCTTCAATCAGGATTTCTAGGGAAACAAAGATATCTTCCATTGTTGTATGCAGTTATGTTGTAGCTGTGCTGGTCCCAGATTATTAGAGAGACAAGCTCAGTGAGGTAATACCTTTTATTAGACCAGCTTCTGTTGGTGACAGAGACATGCTTTCGAGCTTACACAGAGCTCTTCTTTAGGACAAGAGCTCTGTGGAGGCTCAAAAGCTTGTCTTCACCAACAGAAGCTGGTCCAAGAAAAGATATTACCTCACCTACCTTGTCTCTCTATAGAAAACAATGACATCTAGAGACTAGTTCAAGTAACAGCAGCTGTGTAGACAAATGGACACCCTTAGTAGCGTATCCGTAACTTGGTTCTTGTAATTAAAATGATCACAGTCTGAATTTAAATGGAAACTGTATCTGATATTCCAGGGGTCGCTGCTTGTGTAGGGAAAGCCCATGGTGGGCCGGGCCGGTGTGTTTACCTTCCAGCAGCTCCCATTGGCCCAGAGCAGTGATCCACAGCGAGTGGGAGCCGCGATCAGCCAGACCTGCGGACGGAGCAGGTAAACACACCGGTGGCCACTTCCAGCTGCTCCCATTGGCCTGGAGCAGTGATCCGCGGCCAGTGGGAGCCGCGATCAGCCGGACCTGTGGACGGGGCAGGTAAATACACCGGCCCAGCCCACGAGGAGCTTTCCCTACACAAGTGGCGACCCCTGTTTGAGAAACCCTGAGCTAGTCAGTCCTTCAGCATACAGTAACTGGTTGTCTTCTTCTGTAATCTCCATACTCAATTTTCAGTCTGACCCTGGTTTTCTTGTTCAACGCTGTTTCAAAAGTAATCAGTTAAACACAGAAGATGAAATTGAAGGAACATGTAGAAAGGAAAAAGTACAATATGCGGAAATAATAAGGTATCTGTTTGTAAAAGTTAAACAGGTAAAAGTGCTGAAGAGGGAGTCAAAGAAATTGGAAGTATCTAAAATACCATCTTTACTAAATGTGGATCAGAATCAAGAAAAACAAGAGGTAAATTAATACTGTATGTTTGTTTAGTAGAGAAATCGTGTGGGTTGGGCTATCGACTCACTATGTGAACATGAGGGAAAATTACTCAGTCTCGTGTCTTAGTAAACCTAGCTGGAAATTAGATAAAAACTTTTAAAATCAAGAGCTCATTAAAAACTAGATATTGTATCTAAGTTTCCCTTGTTCAGTAACTTACAAATAAGTATGTTGCATAATTAAATTTGTAAATAATAGATAGCAGTTATTAGCCATATTTCTAACACAGTAACCGAAAATATAACTCTATAACTGCTTCAGAATGTAGTACATCATTAAGAATTGGAACTTTACTTAAGATGAAGATAAATGACTACAACTGGCAAACAACTGATCTACTGTCAGAATCCATGACTGCAGAGAATATGTTGAACTTAATACACAATAAACTAGTTCAGACCTGGTGTAACCAAGTGCCACTTTATTGACTTTACTGAGCTGGTCTTGATTTTGCTCACTATATCCCCAGATACTCCTGCAGAAATGCCTTGCTTTCCATTTTCTGACAATGCAATCAAAATAGGTTAAGAGTTAAATGCTACTGTTTGGAAGGCTCAGAAGCAGATCTGCCAGTTTTCTGAGGATCTCTGCACTCAAGCAGGGCATCAAAAATCAATCCAGATCTTTCCCTGCTTGTAAAGGGAAGAGGTTTCCAAATTTGCATTGCAACTAACACATAGTAATTATTCACCCCAAAGCTAGACAAATCTGATATAAGGATCAGAGTATGATGTTCTAGTTGCCAAACACAGAACAAGTTCCTTCGCTATTTCCCAGCCTAAATTTACACACAATTGTAATACTTAGCATATCTGTAGCAGTTTATAATTTTGAAACATTGTACAAATATTAACTGATTCAACTTCAGAATATCTCTGTGAAGCAGCAAAGTAAGTATTATTTTCTCCATTTTCTAGAAGGGTAAATTGAGACCCAGGGAAGATAAGCACAAGTAGCTTGCCCAAAGAATCACATTGAATCAGTGTTAGAGCTGGGATTAGAGTTCAGGAGTTCCTGGCTCTCAGTTTCATTCTGTTCTACTAGGTCATGCTGTATCTCAATATCATAATTAGGTACTATATCAAATCCATTTGTGTGTGTGCAAGAAGACCAGGATTTCAATAGATAATGCATTGTTCCATGATGGATCATTTTTAGCATAAACAATATTTAATAGAAGGGCAAGATCTTACACACTGTCACCAATAAAAAGAATAAAGGTCATGCATCTCCGGGGTGCTGGAACAATTTGTATAGTGGGCATGCTGAGAGCCACTGAACCAAACTGAAAATCCTGTATATGATGGAAACCACTTCAAGCCAGGGGGTGCAGCACCCTTAGTTCCAGCATCTATGTGCATCTCTTGTGCTAGATACTCCATTAATTTATATGTACTGTCACCAACAGGTTAGGCTTTAAAAGTAGTAGGGGAAAGCACAAGGGTTGCAACATATGCGGGCATGTCAGTGAATCAGATAGCATACCAAAATCCTCCTTTTTGGCTTTACCATGCTAGATCACATATTTATGAAATTATATAAAATATTGTTTAACAGTAAGAAAGACTGAAAAAATAGATGTGCAATCCATTGTAAAGTGTATGATTATAAAGTCTGTAACTTAAATGTATTGCATACTTTGCAGTATAACCTTAAACTCTCTGTACCTCAGTTCCCTCATACCTAATCTTCATAAAGCACTTTGAACTCTGCTGACGAAAAATTCTGTATAAATGTCAGGTATTATTAAATAGGCCATATCCTGAGGTTCTTACTCCATTTTTACTGAGGTCAGCTCCCATTAAAGCCGGTTACTACTTACCTGAGTAAGAACTGACTGAAAATTGAGTAAGGACCTAAGGATTTTTCCCATTATTATTTGATTGTATTTTCCATAATTTTCAGATTTCATATACACCTCTACCCTGATATAATGCTGTCCTCGTGAGCCAAAAAATCTTACCGCATTATAGGTGAAACCGTGTTATATCAAACTTGCTTTGATCTTCTGGAGTGCACAGCTCCGCCCCCCCGGAGCGCTGCTTTACCGTGTTATAGCCGAATTTGTGTTATATTGGGTTGCGTTATATCGGGGTAGAGGTGTGTTTACATAATGAGAACTGAACTGTGCCAGAAAGGAAAATCCATCCAGCTTCAATTATATAAAAAGCTTCTTTGATATCCTAGTTTCTGTGGATGTACACTGTGAAGAATTGTTGCACAACTGAGTCCTAACATCTTTGTGCACAAATATTACAAGAGTCAAGAAAAGAGTAATGCTGAACACAACTATATGCTTTTACATCATAGTGTTAAGGGACAATGTTATATATTGTAACATTGAATTAAATGTTTGAGGATGACAGTTGAATGCTTCATAGGCAGTGCCTGCCCATGACACCAGTAGTTGATGCCAAGTGTCTAATCTGGCTGGACAGGTGGAAAACAAAAGACACCACTGTCTTGTCAGGGGCTTTAATCTTCATCATCAGATACAATCTAATGGAGGAAATGAGAAATAAGAGAGTACCCTGCTTAATTTCATCAAGCTTGGGTCTCTAGTAGCTATTCACACTAGTGAAGAGGAATTTGGGGAATGGTTAAAGGCATTTTCCATTGATTGACAAATCTGACTGCTTTTAGCAATTAGTGCTGCGATGCAAAAACTGTTAGTGGAGAAACAGTGTTAATATAAAACTAAATAGATGTAAGAATGAACAGCCAATCAACTAATGTTCCTTATCAATTTATTTTTTAGAATACTGGAAATACACAAAGTGAAAATAAAACCAATCTGCCAGATGTAGAATAAGCAGTTTAGAAGCATGAAGCTTGAGAGACTGAAGAATCACAGTACAGTAAAATCTCTGCTTTTCTATTAACCTTTAATAAATGAAGATATTTGGATAATTCTGCAGAAAATTTTATAGACTTCATGTAATATATGGTTATTCTCCAGGAAATTACTTTAGAATGCATTGGTCCTAAAATTGCTTATATAAATGAAGCTTACATTAAACTTTTATGAAATCTGAAACACACAAAACTTATTTTTGAAGGCTAAGTACCAACATTAGGCTCCTTCCAGTACTTATGTATAAAATCTGTACACCTATCAGTACTGGATGTCCAGCTGATCTAAGACTTGCTAAAGGTCATTAATTAGCCTGGCATATCTATAAGAGCCTGTTACTCTTTTGTCTGATAGATGATGATTTAAGACTTCTGTAATAGTGTACTAGATAACAATGGATCATTTGATGTGTTCAGATGCTTTAGGGTTACAGTAATGTGAGCTAAATTTTCTGGCTGTTTAATTTTAGCACCTATTTTTTCCAAACAATTCATTGTGACTGCATGTGTGGTTGTGTATCCATTTTGTACATGCAGATTGGTCATTTTAATGGCCAGCTACCCCATTTATAGATTGTTTATGTACTTTAGTATGTACAAAAGTGGGTACACCAAATCAGATGTCAGGGTTAAAAACCTGGCCCCTTGTGTTTTCTGGTTTATTATTTTGCTCATTATTATTTGCATCTTTTGCTCATTAGGGTTCTACTTACTATTTTTGTTGTAGTTTCTGAAAATAAAAGAAACTAAATCCAGACATTTATGTGCTGAAAATATTCATGCTCTTGGAGTAAGCAACTGTTAAGATAACTTACTCTTGGTGTAACACTCTGTAAAAATTATTTGGCTCATGGAAAATTCCTGAATTAGTTACATTTTAGAACATTTTAATTCACTTTTTAATATTTTATCATTTTAAGGGAAACCAGTTGCAAGGTGGAAAACATTTTCCTTATATGAACTCTAAACAAAAACATTGGGATAAGTGTGAAACTTTAAATAATAAGTATCTACAGTGCATTGTTTCACAGCTACATCAGTTTTTTATTGATAAAAGGGTCTGGGAAACATGTAATAATAAAGTTAATGTTAAAAGGGAGAACGAATATATTTCCCATACGTATGCAGAATAAAAACAAGTTCTTGTTTCAGCTGTGGTATTACAGTTCTTCAGGGAATGCTACAGTTAATTGTCCATCTATTATTAATTTTTTTATTCAAGTGAACCATAAGAGTTCACTCTATGCTGAAACTTGTATCAGGCAAGAAGGAATATTTTTTAATAAATAAATTGTTTAGGTGTGTATGTAATTCTTAGAAATAAAAAGGCTTGCTCAGTTTATAGACTTTTTGTGTTCTGAAATATTATTTCAGAATCTTTAATATAATTAAATATGTTTTGCAAGCTGGCAGTTCATAACATACAATCATAGAATCATAGAACTGGAAGGGACCTCAAGAGGTCATCTACTCCAGTCCCCTGCACTCAAGGCAGGACTAAATATTACCTAGACCATCCCTGACAGGTGTTTGTCCAACCTGCTCTTAAAAATCCCCAGTGATGGAGATTCCACCACCTCCCTAGGCAATTTATTCCAGTGCTTAACCACTCTGACAGTTAGAACGTTTTTCCTAACATCCAACCTAAACCTCCCTTGCTGCAATTTAAGCCCATTGCTTGTTGTCCTATTCTCCGAGGTTAAGAAAACCAATTTTTCTTACTCCTCCTTGTAACAACCTTTTACATACTTGAAAATTGTTATCATGTCCCCTCTCAGTCTTCTATTCTCCAGACTAAACAAACGCAGTTTTTTCAATATTCCCTCATAGGCCATGTTTTCTAGACCTTTAATAATTTTTGTTCTTCTTCTCTGGACTTTCTCCAATTTGTCCACATCTTTCCTGAAATGTGGTGCCCAGAACTGGACACAATACTCAAGTTGAGGCCTAATCAGCGCGGAGTAGAGCGGAAGAATTACTTCTCGTGTCTTGCTTACCATACTCCTGCTACTACATCCCGGGATGATGTTTGCTTTTTTTGCAACAACGTTACACTGTTGACTAATATTTAGCTTGTGATCCACTATGACCCCCAGATCCCTTTCTGCAGTACTCCTTCCTAGGCAGTCATTTCCCATTTTGTATGTGTGCAACTGATTGTTCCTTCCTAAGTGGAGTGCTTTGCATTTGTCCTTATTGAATTTCATCCTGTTTACTTCAGACCATTTCTCCAGTTTGTCCAGATCATTTTGAATTTTAATCCTATCCTCCAAAGCACTTGCTACCCCTCCCAGCTTGGTATCGTCCGCAAACTTTATAAGTGTACTCTCTATGCCATTATCTAAATCATTGATGAAGATACTGAACAGAACCAGACCCAGAACCGATCCCTGCGGGACCCCACTCGTTATGCCCTTCCAGCATAACTGTGAACCACTGATGATTACTCTCTGGGAATGATTTTCCAATGAGTTATGCACCCATCTTATAGTAGCTCCATCTAGATTTATTTCCCTAGTTTGTTTATGAAAAGGTCATACAAGACAGTATCCAAAGCCTTACTAAAGCCAAGATATACCACATCTACCACTTCCCCCTTATCCACAAGGCTTGTTACCCTGTCAAAGAAAGCTATCAGGTTGGTTTGACATGATTTGTTCTTGATAAATCCATGCTGGCCGTTATTTATCACTTTATTATCTTCTAGGTGTTTGCAGATTGATTGCTTAATTATTTGCTCCATTATCTTTCCGGGTACAGAGGTTAAGCTGACTGGTCTGTAATTCCCCAGGCTGTCCTTATTTCCCTTTTTATAGACGGGCACTATATTTGCCCTGTTCCAGTCTTCTGGAATGTCTCCCGTCTTCCATGACTTTTCAGAGATAATTGCTAATGGCTCAGATATCTCCTCAGTCAGCTCCTTGAGTATTCTAGGATGCATTTCATCAGGCCTGGTAAATTGAAGACATCTATCTTGTCTAAGTAATTTTTGACTTGTTCTTTCCCTATTTAGACTCTGGTCCTACCTCATTTTCACTGGCATTCACTATTTTAGACATCCAATCGCCACCAACCTTCTTGGTGAAAACCAAAACAAAGACGTCATTGAGCACACCTCTGCTATTTCCACATTTTCTCTTATTGTCTTTCCCCCCTCATTGAGTAATGGACTTACTCTGTCCTTGGTCTTCTCTTGCTTCTAATGTATTTGTAGAATGTTTTCTTGTTTCCCTTTATGTCGCTAGCTAGTTGATCTTGTTTTGTGCCTTGGCTTTTCTAATTTTGTCACTACATATTTGTTTTTTGTTATTTGTTTATATTCATCCTTTGTAATTTGACCGAGTTTCCACTTTTTGTAGGACTCTGTTTTGAGTTTTAGATCATTGAAGATCTCCTGGTTAAGCCAGGGTGGTCTCTTGCCATACTTCCTATCTTTCTTAAGCAGTGGAAGAGTTTGCTATTGTGCCCTTAATAATGTCTCTGAAAAACTGCCAACTGTCTTCAGTTGTTTTTCCCCTTAGACTTGCTTCCCATGGGATTTTACCTACCAACTCCCTGAGTTGTTAAAGTCTGCCTTCTTGAAATCCATTGTCTTTGTTGTGCTACCTACGATTCCTTAGAATCATGAACTCTACCATTTCATGATCACTTTCACACAAGTTGCCTTCCACTTTCAAAGTCTCAACCGGTTCTTCCCAACATTAATTGGCCTTTGTAGTATTTAAAACAACAAAAATATATCAGGCTTCTGATATTATAGTAATGTTTTAATTACGTTTCTCTAATCTGCATGTATGAATTAATTTAAAACATCTATGGATTAATGACCCATTAGAGGGATCAGTATGCTTATGTAAGAGGAACCTGCATAGCACTGCAATTTTAACAATAGCATGCATCTGTGCAAGGGAAAAATGTACTCCAGGAAAACAGATGCATACTGGAAGAACAGAGAAAGATAACAGATCATTAACAGATATTTTGTATTCCTTATTGCTATTTCCTATGTTACTAATCCTGCCTTGATTGACTACAGGCCATATTCAACAATAGTGTAAGCAGTTACACATCGTGTGTGTGTGTAAGAGGTGAAGTAGTGTAAATTTGAGTGATTTGGCATTCAGTGGGTATGCAAAATGAATGTAAATTTTATGCAGAGGGGATGGAAGGATAGGTGGCATGTCAAGAATTAGGAAGCACATACCAGCTCTTCCTGCCCTAATTTTTCATTTTAATTATTACCTATTTTAACTTCTCAATTAACTATATTTATTTTATTTTCCAGAAGGTCACTAGAGCAGCTGGAAAAGTTGTTAAATCGTCACTGACTGGATGAATCTGGATTTCCTTGGCTTTGTCTTTTCCCCCAAACTATTAGATCACAATAAACAGGAGGAGGTGAAGCTTCCTCATACTATACATACAAAGCTGTAGCATCAAAGTTTGAAGTTTCTAAATACTGTAACAACGATTTAGCTAACTGCAGCATTGGTTTGTAATGCATCCTCCATACTGCAAGGAGGGAGAAGAAACCACTGAGTACCTTATTATGAGGATCCTCGTTTTCCTTCTTGTCTTTATCCTTAGGAGATAAGGAAGAAATATACTTGGTAGTAAAATATGTAAAACTTTATAGTGAAAATAATGTAAAACTTTATAGGGAAAAGAAACCAAACAGGGAGAATTAAACATAACTTAAGGCTAGGTATTTGGGGCTAAGGAAAATCTAAAGAAAAGAGTGGAACATATAAGACAGACTCAATGTGTAAGCTTTATTAAAAGTATCTATTTCACTTTATGTCTATTTAACATGGTGGCTGTTTAAATTTAGCAATTAAAATATAGTATGGAAATACTACGAACATTTTTAAAAAGCAGATTTTATCGTAGCAAAGCAATCAAACAGAATCAAAATTAGGTTACTTCAGAACAGTTTAATTGCTTTTTATTTAATGTCTGAGGCATGCGAGATTAAAGATATGTAAATATACCAGGGTCCATACAATTTCGCTTTGCCATTTGCTGTAAGCCAGCTATGCAGCATTGACACTCTAGCTTTTCTTAAGTGTTGACAGGTTTAAATGGCAAGTATTTGACTGACAGGCACTAATTATAATAAAAAACAGATGTTTTTGTGGATTGTCTCAGCTATGAATGTGAATAAGCTGTACAGTCCCCTACACAACGCAGATTTGTTGTAGGCAAATATGTAATGATATCACTAGGGTGTAGCCAGCAGTTTGGAATTTCTGTTCTACGTGTGCTGGGTGATCCTTTGTCGCCTCCTCACCAGCACTGAACCAATAATTTCCCAAAGTAGACCCACCATTATACGCAATGCTCACATAGTAGGGATATTTGAATTTAGAGAGGAGAAACTATGCTGAGATTTGGAAGGGTGGGTCTTATTACGTCGATGCTAGATCTCTCAAATATCAGCATTTTCAAACCTCTCCTGCTGCAGCTCTAGGGAACCATTTCTTATCTTAAATGTATTTTGGGGGATGGGTGTACATGGTGTCTAGTAGGCCCATTGTCACCCAGTCTGGAAAAGGCCTTCTTGGAGTTGGAGGTCAGATTTGGGAGGAAGAAGTGCGTTTACCACACACTCAACCCCAATACAGAAGATGGGCGAGCATCCACCTAGTGTATTCTGAAGATCCTCAGAGGAAAAGGACTGCAGCTATGAGGCTTTAAGACTAAGCTTGATAAGTTTATGGAGGGGATGGTATGATGGGATAGCCTAATTTTGGCAATTAATTTAGCAATTGATCTTTGATTATCAGCAGGTAAGTATGCCCAGTGGTCTGTGATGGGATCTGAGTTACTATAGAGAATTCTTTCCTGGGTGCTGGCTGGTGAGTCTTGCCCACATGCTCAGGGTTTAATTGATCGCCATATTTGGGGTCGGGAAGGAATTTTCCTCCAAGGCAGATTGGCAAAGGCCCTGGAGGTTTTTCGCCTTCCTCTGCAGCGTGGGGCAGGGGTCACTTGCTGGAGGATTCTCTGCAGCTTGAGGTCTTCAAACCACAATTTGAGGACTTCAGTAACTCAGACATAGGTTAGGGATTTGTTACAGGAGTGGGTGGGTGAGATTCTGTGGCCTGCATTGTGCAGGAGGTCAGACTAGATGATCATAATGGTCCCTTCTGACCTTAAAGTCTATGAGTCTATGAGGCTCAAAGACTTGGTGCCAGGGGGAGGCTACACGAACAAACAGCTAAAGATTTTCCAGTTACCATGGCCTATTGCATAGAGCACTGGATTGGGACTCAGTATATATAGGTTCTAATCCCAGTTGTGTCAAGGGCCTGCTGGCTAATCTTGGACAAGTTACTTTGCTGTGCCATGCCTCAGTTTCCCCATATGTAAAATGGAGATAATGACACTGACATCCTTTGTAAATTGCCATGAGACTCTCTGATGAAAAGGGCTTATAAGAGCTAGGTATTATTAACTGAAAACAGTTTCCCCAAAGAGGGCCAGTATTTGGACTCTTCTGGAAGTGCGTTTGCCCATCCTTGTTAGATACAGAATTTGACACAGTGGTAAAAAAAAGTCCTGATGAGGAACTTAAACAACTTGCCAGTCTTTGCCTTAAGAAATTCTTCCCCCAGGAAAAATAGCATATGACTATCTCCACCCTGTAGCGTTAACCAGTCTAACAACAATGCTATTAAATATCATGGATATAGGCAGGAACTTCCCTCAAGGCAAAAATGTACAACCGAGAATAGAACTGCGTATGTGAGTAATATGAAAGCAACCACTGTATTCAAAAGTATTTGTTACATTTATTGTTGCAGCTACGGGCATGTTTCTGCTCACAGGTTTACAGATCATGATTTGCTTTTGGAAGACTAACAAAAAGTTAGGGTTCTGATCCTAAAAGGTGTGAGATATTTATTCCTCTCAGTGCCATTCTCTGAGTTTTTCTGCAGAAAGAGTAAACAAATACATTAGGGTGTTAGTTAATATCTCTAAATATATGTTATTGCATAGTGCAGAATTAAACCATGATAGCTTTATTACAGGTAAATTATTTCCAAAACCAGTTTTGAGCCCAAATGCACTAGACAAACATTATTCTAACAGTGGCAACATCTTTCCTTTCGAATTGTTGTTTTCTTATCTTATAGCAAAACTTGTATTTTTCAATGTTGAGTGATCATCTACAGTCCCTGTCACAAGAGAAGAGTGAGCTGTAAAAATAGAGTAGCAAGTCTAACAAAATAAATCATAGTTTCTTTGGCTTGTTGGTTCAAAAAAATATGTGATGGTTGACTCTGTTCTTTGTTGTGTTGCACACAGAGCTTGTGCAGATTACGATAAGAAAAAAATTACATCAGCGGTACAAACATCCACTCAAAATTCAGAACTGGGAGCTTCCCTTGAGTCACTGATATGCAGCTGCTCATTATCTGATAGAATGCTTTTTATTGAAATTTAAAAAGCCTCTGATGCCACATGAGAAAAATTATTGGGTAACAATGTTTATATTCTTTTTAATTTCTTTGAAAAGAGAACTTTTTAAGGCGAGGACACAGAAGCTAGTAGTTAAGGACTGGAAGTCAGGAAGTTTGGATTTTTTATTTGTATTAGAGTAGCACCTAACGATCTCAGTCAGGATGGGGGCCTCATTATGCTATATGCTGTACAAACGCATAGTAAGAGCTTTGTCCTGGAGAGCTTACAGACTAAATAAAGACTGACAAAGGATAGAAGGGGAAACAGAGAGGTGAGGTGATTTGCCCCGCATCATACAGAAAATAAGTGGGAGAGTCAAGAACAGAACCTCATGGTCTCCTGACTCCCAGTCCAGTGCCCTATCCACTAGACAACACAGCATCTGTTCTCTGCCACAGATGTACTGTGTGAACTTTGACAATTGTATAACCTCCCTGTGTTTCAGTTTCCTTTCACTATAGGAGTATTTGGAAATGTCTTTCATTAGTGTTTGTAAAGTGCTTGGAAATCCTTGGATAGATAATGATAAATAAGTTGAAACCCAGGACAAACAGCTACAAAGGAGAGGGGGGTAGTAATTAGTCCCAGGGGGTTAAAAGGCCTCTCCCAATCCACTGAGGAGAGAGAACCACGGGGAAATAAGGTTCAGCTGGAAAAGGGGTTACTAGGGAACTAATTAGGTTCAGCTGGCTCCAACTGCTTGTGACCTTTTTAAACCCAGAGGGACATTGCTGGCACATGATCTAGGCTCACGAGGAATTGGTGGGAGGTGAATCAGTCTCAGTCCTGCCAGGAAAAGGGGGATAAAGACTGGGGAAATATTTGGGGGGAAGACAGACAATCCATCACTCTCACAGATCTTGGGAGACAGGCCAGTCCTTGCTTACAGACAGCCCCCCAACCTGAAGCAAATTCTCATCAGCAACCGCAGACCACACAACAAAAACACTAACCCAGGAACCTATCCTTGCAACAAAGCCCGTTGCCAACTCTGTCCACATATCTATTCAGGGGACACCATCATAGGACCTAATCACATCAGCCACACTACCAGAGGCTCGTTCACCTGCACATCTACCAATGTGATATATGCCATCATCTGCCAGCAGTGCCCTTCTGCCATGTACATTGGCCAAACCGGACAATTTCTATGTAAAAGAATAAATGGACACAAATCAGATGTCAAGAATTATAACATTCAAAAAACAGTTGGAGAACACTTCAATCTCCCTGGTCACTCGATTACAGACCTAAAAGTCGCAATATTACAACAAAAAAACTTCTAAAACAGATTCCAACGAAAGACTGCTGAATTGGAATTAATTTGCAAAATGGACACCATTAAATTAGGCTTAAATAAAGACTGGGAGTGGATGGGTCATTACACAAAGTAAAACTATTTCTCCATGTTTATTCCCCCCACACACACTGTTCCTCACAACTTCTTGTCAACTGCTGCAAATGGACCATATTGATTACCACTACAAAAAGTTTTTTTCTCTCCTGCTGGTAATAGCTCACCTTAACTGACCACTCTCATTAGAGTGTGTATGGTAACACCCATTGTTTCATGTTCTCTGTGTATATATATATATCTTCCACTGCATGCATCCGATGAAGTGGGCTGTAGCCCACGAAAGCTTATTCTCAAATAAATTTGTTAGTCTCTAAGGTGCCACAAGTACTCCTGTTCTTTTTGCGGATACAGACTAACACGGCTGCTACTCTGAAATCTCTCTAGTCAGAGCTGCCCAGAGGGGAGGGCAAGTGGGGCAATTTGCCCCGGGCCCTGCAGGGGGCCCCACGAGAATATAGTATTCTATAGTATTGCAACTTTTTTTTATGGAAGGGGCCCCCAAAATTGCTTTGCCTCGGGCCCTCTGAATCCTCTGGGTGGCCCTGTCTCTAGTGGTGGTACAGTGAGGGACTGAAGAGAAACTGTTTCTTAAAGACACAGGTATTGGCAACCAAATAAACTCTTCAGAAGCCTATACACATAGCACTGCTTCTGAAAAGACCTTCTTATAAGGATTCACCATCTAAACAACCCCTTGCTGAGTCCACAACTCAAAGTGCCCAGACAAATAGCTACTAACCAATCTCTCATTCCATGCTTTAGTAGCAAAACACCAGAATAGTTCCTTAGGTGAACAATATTTCTTGTTCTGAGACCAAACCTTCAGCGTATTGCAAAACCAAAAACAACTGCTTGTTACCAGCAACCTTGTGTTTGTTCCATTGTGAGGTAAATTGGGCAATGCAACCCCATTGTGCCAATTCACTCATATGTCCCTGTATTTGGGGCCCCTGTGTAGGCTTTAACAAATTATTACAAACATATCACTCTTTTTGTCTACCTCTATTAATAATAATTTGACTAAAACCATAAGACAAGGACAAAGTACTATACTTCGGAAATAAAAAAAATCAAATGCACAATTACAAAATGGGGAATAACTAGCTCTGCAGTATTACTGCTGAAAAGGATCTGGGGGTTACAGTAGATCACAAATTGAATATAAGTCAGCAATGTGATGCAGTTGTATAAAAGGCTGATACTCTGGGGGGTATTAACAAAAATATTATAGGAAAGATCTCAGAGGTAATTGGTCTGCTCTACTAAGCAGTGGTGAGGCCTCAAATGGTGTACTATGTCCAGTTCTGGGAGACACACTTCAAGAAAGATTGGATAAATTGGAGAGAGTCCAAAGGAGAATAAATATGCTAATAGGTTTAGAAAACCTGTGACTATGAGGAAAGATTTAAAAACTGAGCATATTGAGTCTTGAGAAAGGAAGATTGATGGGAGACCTGATAACAGTCTTTAAGAGGTGTTATAAAGACAACAAGGATCAATTGTTCTCTATGTCCACTGAAAGTAAGACAAAAAGTAATCGGCTTAAAGATATTAGGAAAATCTTTCTAACTGTAAGCGTAGTTAAGCACTGGAATAGGCTTCCAAGGGACGCTGTGGAATCCTCAGTATGTGAGGATATTAAGAACAGGTTACATAAACACCTGTCAGGGATGGTCTAGATTTATTTGGTCCTGCCTCAGCACAAGGGGCTGGACCAGATAATGTCTTGAGGTCCCTTCCAGCCCTATTTCTATGATTATACTACTAGTAATTTCCAAATAAACCATAGAATTGCCAGTACCAGCCAGGAGAAGTAACCATGGCATCATTTGTGGACAGATACAAGCACAGGAACCGAATTAAGATTATACCTAATACAATATTTGTTATTATGCTAAAGAAAAATGGCAAAGCCATTTTTACAACAAAATAGCAACTCCTTAAGTTCTCACTCCTGCAAACACTTTATACAAATGCTTTAAGTTTAATCACACTCAGTGTGGAGGAAGTGAATTGTGCCTATAGACCAGTAGATCTAACACCTAGGCAATGCAGTCAGTTTTTAGTGAGACTATTTTTTAAAGTAAAACAAGAATTATAACTCATAGAGCTAAAATTTCTATTCAATATCCCATTAATTCTCAAGGCCTGAGAACAAGGCTTCTGTGTAAGAGAAAAACACCTGCATGCTGTTGGCAAACTGCTGCCTCCCCCCACTGCGAAGCTAATTGGGCAATGAAGAGAGAGCTAAAATGCTGCAACAGACCCCCATATCTCCTTTTCACTCATAAAATCTCCTAATAAATTTACACTAATTACAGGATTGAAAATTTGGCAGACAGTTCAAATTGCCTAGGGTAATGATAACTTTCTGAAACTCATTCCTCCTCCAGACAAAGCATCTGATATCATTAGATAATTCCTGAATTTCAGCTGGTGAAAGCAACACTTATCATTTGGAAAGACCATTTTCATTATCTTTTCAGTCTGCATTCTGAGAAGGAGAAACCATTCTGTTGAATCATCCCAGTCAGATACTGTACAAGCAAAGGCACCAGATTAATATTATACAAGATCTGGCTACATGACACACCACCTCCATGTCCCATCAAGTAAGATCAGCACCAGTTAAGATAATGGCCTTTTGAAGGAGTGTACCAGGCTTTCGCAGCCCCCTGCTGGAGACCCTACTGCTCTGCTATGTCATCTCCACCCCTAGGAGCAAGCAGAAGAGAGGAAAAGAATAGCAAAGATTAGTTCTCTGGGCCTGCCTAGAGAGAACTTACTAAGATAGCCATTTTGGAAGCTAAAGAAACCTGGTCCTCCGAGACCTAGAAGGGCTAGCAGCAGCCAGTCAGGGCCCTGCTGGCCCAGATAAAAGGAGCTTCCCTGGCCTAGGGTAGGAAGGGTGTGCTTCTCTAGCTCATAGACTTTAAGATCAGAAGGGACCATGATGATCTTTTAGTCTGACCTCTTACACAACGCAGGCCACAGAATCTCACTCACCCACTCCTGTAACAAACCCCTGACCTATGTCTGAGCTATTAAAGTCCTCAACTTGTGCTTTAAAGACTTCAAGGTGCAGAAAATCCTCCAGCAAGTGACCCATGCCCCATGCTGCAGAGGAAGGCAAAAAAAACCCAGGACCTCTGCCAAACTGCCCTGGAGGAAAATTCCTTCCCAACCCCAAATATGGCGATCAGCTAAACCAGGGGTCAGCAACCTTTCAGAAGTTTGTGCCAAGTCTTCATTTATTCACTCTAATTTAAGGTTTTGCATGACAGTAATACATGTTAACGTTTTTAGAAGGTCTCTTTCTATAAATCTATAATATATAACTAAACTATTGTTGTATGTAAAGTAAATAAGGTTTTTAAAATGTTTAAGAAGCTTCATTTAAAAATAAATTAAAATGCAGAGCCCCTTGGACAGGTGGCCAGGACCCGGGCAGTGTGAGTGCCACTGAAAATCAACTCGCGTGCCACCTTCGGCATGCGTGCCATAGGTTGCCTACACCTGAGCTAAACCCTGAGCATGTGGGCAAGACTCGTCATCCAGACACCCAAGAAAGAATTCTCTGTAGTAACTCAGATTTCACCTTATCTAGTGTCCCATCACAGACAATTGGGCATATTTACCGCTAATAGTCAAAGACCAATTAATTGCCAAAATTAGGCTATCCCATCATACCATCCCCTTCATAAATTTATCAAGCTTAGTCTTGAAGCCAGATATGTCTTTTGCCTCCACTGCTCCCCTTGGCTAGAGGAGCTTGAGTTTGTTTTATGGATGTATTTTACATAGCTAGATTTTCAAGATGTAAGAACCTTAGCCCTGAGATAAGAGTGAAGATAAAGAGGCTAGGTGAGAAGAGACACAGGGAAGAAATGGTGACAAACTGAACCAAACAATATGTGGCTGCTGTTTATAGGGTCACTGGGTTGAAACCTGGTGTGATAGCTGGGCCCAGGTTCCCTGTGTGGGCCCAGGTAAAGTGGTATAAACTCCAAGAAGAGTTAGAGCTTATTTGGGAGCCTGAACAAAGGGCTAAATTTAAAGGACCCAGAATCAGGACCTAGTAAGGGCAGAGAGGCTGTTTATATACTCTTTTGGACTCTTTAATACCCCAGAAGGGGTTCGTTTGGACTTTGTGACTTGGCTGGAGGGCTGTCACTGAAGACCTACTGAGGTTGGCCTGCAGGAGGCACTGGGGTGAGAGAAAGATTGCAATACCTCCCCCAGCCACAAGGAAACACTCACGGTGATAGGGATTTGAGGACTTCCATAGCTCAGAGAGAGGTTATGAGTCTATTAGAGGAGTGGGTGGATGAGGTTCTATAGCCTGTGATAAGCAAGAAGTCAGACTGAAGGCCCCTTCTGGCCTTGAAGTCTGAGTTGCAGAAAAAAAGGGGTAGAGGAGGCAGGGCAGGAGCTTGGAGTGCTGGGAGAATGATGCTGGTAGCATAAATCCTTTGATGGGGAAGTGGGGGCGGTCACAGCAAACAGTTGGCAGAGGAAAAAAAGTATCCATAATTAAGGCTGTCAAGCGATTAAAAAAATTAATTGTGATTAATCATGAAATTAATTGCACTGTAAAACAATAATAGAATACCATTTAAATATTTTTGGATGTTTTCTACATTTTCAAATATTGATTTCAATTACAACACATAATACAAAGTGTACAGTACTCACTTTATATTTTTGATAAGTACTGTATTTGCACTGTAAGAAAAACAAAAGAAATAGTATTTTTCAATTCACCTAATACAAGTACTATAGTGCAGTCTCTTTATCATGAAAGTTGAACTTACAAATGTAGAATTTTGTAAAAAAAAACTTCATTCGAAAATAAAACAATGTAACATTTTAGAGCTTGCAAGTCCACTCAGTCCTAGTTCTTGTTCAGCCAATTGCTCAAACAAGTTTGTTTACATTTGTAGGAGATAATGCTGCCAGCTTCTTGTTTATAATGTCACCTGAAAGTGAGAACAGGCGTTTGCATGGCACTGTTGTAGCCGGCGTCGCTGTTGTGCCAGATGCGCTAAAGATTCATATGCCCCTTCATGTTTCAACCACCATTCCAGGGGACATGCATTCATGCTGATGGGTTCTGCTCGATAACAATCCAAAGCAGTGCGGACTGACGCATGTTCATTTTCATCATCTGAGTCAGATGCCGCCAGCAGAAGGTTGATTTTCCTTTTTGGTGGTTTGGGTTCTGTAGTTTACGCATTGGAGTACTGCTCTTTTAAGACTTCTGAAAGCGTGCTCCACACCTTGTCCCTCTCAGATTTTGGAAGGCACTTCAGATTCTTAAACCTTGGGTCAAGTGCTGTAGCTATCTTTACAAATCTCATGTTGGTACCTCCTTCGCGTTTTTGAAATCTCCAGTGAAAGTGTTCTTAAAATGAACATGTGCTGGGTCATCATCCGAGACTGCTATAACATGAAATATATGGCAGAATGCAGATAAAACAGAGCAGGGGACATGCAATTCTCCCCGCAAAGAGTTCAGTCACAAATTTAATTAACGCATTATTATTTTAACATGCATCATCAGCATGGAAGCATGTCCTCTGGAATGGTGGCCAAAGCATGAAGGGGCATATGAATGTTTAGCATATCTGGCACATAAATATCTTGCAATGCCGGCTACAAAAGTGCCATGCAAATGCCTGTTCTCACTTTCTGGTGACATTATAAATAAGAAGAGGGCAGCATTATGTCCTGTAAATGTAAACAAACTTGTTTGTCTTAGCGACTGGCTGAACAAGAAGCAGGACTGAGTGGACTTGTAGACTCTGAAGTTTTAAATTGTTTTGTTGTTGAGTACAGTTATGTAACAAAAAAAAATCTACATTTGTAAGTTGCACTTTCACCACAAAGAGATTGCACTACAGTACTTGTATGAGGTGAACTGAAAAATACTATTTTTTATTTATAATTTTTACAGTGCAAATATTTGATTTCAGTTACAACACAATGCAATATATATGAAAATGTACAAAAAATTCAAAATATGTAATATATTTCAATTGGTATTCTATTCACGATTAAAACTGTGATTAATTTTTTTTTTAGGTAATCGCATTAGTTAACTGTGATTAATCGACAGCCTTACCCATAATTCAAGTAGAAGAAGGCAGGGTCTGATGTCATTCTGGGCATTTAGAGAATTGGGAAGGTGGTTGCTGCTGGGTTTGGGATGACCTAGGTTCCTGAGTTGATTCCCTTCTCTCTTCCCCTCCCAATGCTTTTCATTCTCTAACACTCTCATGGACTGAGGGAGGAGGTCCCAGCTGCTTCAGATCTGAGAGAGTGAGGGGACAAGGGAAACCTAGCTGGGCTTCAGCTCTTGCCCTGTTCCTGGCTGCTCCTGGTGGGGGAGTTCCCTACCTCCTGGGGATTGGCTCCACTCCACAGGAATGTTCTTCCTTCTTGTAATTTAGAATTATGGTTTATTTTTGTATGATTTATTATTACACTAATTTAAGTTATGCCTGACAGTCTCTGCTCTGATGATGCCTGGGTGGAGTGGCAGGTGTGGTTGCAGGTCAAGATTAAGGTGCACTGACAGCAGCACCTGATGGCATAATGCCAGACTTGAGTCAGTCCTGTTAGCCCACTTGCATAAGCATTAAACTTGATTCCAAACTTTCCTTGAGCCAAAAAGGTGTATTCACTGTAGATGCTGTATAAAATGAACTGTGATACATCAATAATTTCAGGGTGCTGCAGCATGTTCTTCTACTCCACCCTTATAATAGGGATTTTGGTTAGAACATTCTATTATGTAAGATGTAAACTACATTCAGAACCATAATAATTATCTTAACTGCATCACTATCTATTTATAACAGCCAAGATGTGAGGCACAGAAATTCAGAATAGTATTGTCTAGAGAACAAAACGTAACAGGGTTGATCTGTTCATTCCATTGAAATCTGATTACGTATTTGTTTAAAAAGGAGATTCCTTATTAGTATTAATAATAGATAAATAATAACATAATGCATTTATCAGTCACATTGGAACAAATTTAAAATTCTGATCCAAGAATAGCTTTTCTGTGCAGTGCCTGTTACGTTCACAGACCCTTTCTCATTTTACCAGGTTTCTTTGTATTTGAGCATGAATATGGAGTCTCAAATGGAATTTTTTCTCCCTCCTGAACACTTTGCCCTATATATAGGAAAAGGTCAGATTTATTTGAACTCTGACCTGTTTACAAATGTGGAGTTGCCTCCTAGTCAAGTCAATAGGCATTGCAAGTGCTCAGCACTTCTCAGAATTAGGTCCCTGAGCTGAAGGTGAACTGGATAAAAGGCACTGGTTAGTATTTGCTTTAGGAGTTATATTAGGGTGACCAGATAGCAAGTGTAAAAAAATCAGGACAGGGGATGGGGGGTAATAGGAGCCTATAAAAGAAAAAGCCCCCAAAATCGGAACTGTCTCTATAAAATTGGGACATCTGGTCACCCTAAGTTATATTTTGGATGTGAACGTAAATACAAGTGAATCTGCCCTGGGGCAAAATTCTATGTCTTCCCCTTCCCTAGTTGTAATATCTCCAAACCAAAACCAGCCTCAGCCCTGGATTATCAATCACACTGGCTTGGTGACCTTGTGGTTAAACTTTTCATTACCATTTGAATAACACGGGTGTGATTCATCCATCTGGGCAAAGAGGGTTGGTCATTATTACAGGGGCTTTGTGAGATGAGGTGTTCATTGGAGAAGGGGACTCTGAAAACCCCGGGTTATAATCAGAAAAAAATGCCTAGGAAAAAAACATAACCAACTCCGCTTATGTCAGCAAAGTTCAGCATTCTCAAGTTGGGGAACTACTATTCCTTGCTTGGGTTCAAGAAAGGGAAAAGAATTACAGCTCACAGATAGAAGTAAAATCATGTATTCCCTTGGCTAAATTGTGTCTTACTCCTCTCTGTTGCCCTTGGAGCTGGGCTATAGAAGCAGAGCTGCAGAAGAAAGGTGCTCTGGTGCATTGGGTCTGTAAAGAGCAGATCCAGGTAGAAGGCCTGTGGGACTACAGGGGGAAGGGCAGTGCTTTGCACTCGTTATATTTGCTGATGAAAGGTGCAGCATATGCTCCTCCTGGGCTTATAAAAAGGTAGGGGGAGGGAATCCTGGTCTCTTTGCCAATTTAGCTGGCTCCTTAGGACTATGAAGCATGCCTGAGTGCATTAGCCAGTTGCCCTCTATGTGGGTAGGAATCACTGATGTCTGTGTTTTGCCACAGCCCTGTTCACTGGGATAGGAAAAGAAGATACTTTCTGCTCATGCACAGGTCTAGCTAGAATTTAGACCTTACATTTTGTTTGAGGTTGACTTTAAAGGAAGTGAAGACCGCAGCCACTTAGCTACAATATTAGATACATTTAAATCCTACATAATTTGGATTTCTGAAGTTGGCTGTTTCAGTCAGAAACAGTTGTCATTCCTTTATGTGTGGGTAGGAAGAGCAGAGAAGAGATTCCATCCAGAGCACAAGAAAGATTAAGTGGGATTTATATCAGTACAATGCATGTGGGAGGTGCCAAGTGTATGTTCCTTGCAATAAAAACCTGTAACATATTACTTCCATGGCAACTGCCTGTTTATGATCTGTTCCATGTTCCAAGAGTTTAAAAGAAGCTTCTGGAAATGATCATCAGGCAACAGGAATGCATTTCTGAATTAGTGGTGTGAAGTATGTTGATATGAGCATGTCAGCAAACCTAAAGTGCTGTGGGACTGATTCAGCAGGACACTTAAGCATGATGTACTTAAGTTTTTTGCTGAACTGGAGCCTCTAAAGCCACCGCTGTTGCTGACTCCCTCTGTGGCAAGACACTTACAGAGGAAGAAACTGAGAGAGAGGGTAACATAGGGAAGTAAGCATTATTACCCCCATCAGAGTTGCTGCAAGATTAATGAGAGAATATTTGTAAAGTGTTCTGAAGATTCAAATTGTTAAGTAAATGCCATGATTGTTATATTCAGACCCAGCTAAGTGTTCTGCAGATAATTAGGGGAACACGTTGAACACAACATGGCAGGTTTTCTTGTGATGAAATATAAAATATGGGGGGGTGAGGGAGTGTAACACTGAATAACAAAAGTGTGTGATTTGAGAGATTTTTTTGTTGAAGGGACTAACTTCATTTGGAAGAAAATGTGGGTGCTATGTGCTTTTGAAATTCAGATCTATGGTTTCTTAGGGTGGGGACACAAAATTTGAAGTTGAAAATGTTGGGCTATGTTTTTGCCTGGAGGGTGGGATATATTTATACTTGACTTTGTCCTGGGTGTGTGTGCGTGTGTGAGAGGGGGGGTTATTTGATTTTATGTTTGGATGTGCACAAACACAAAGAAATTGTTGCATTTTTGAAAAATAAAGGAATAGGGCCACCCTCTCCTTGCTTTCTGGCCAGAATAACCAAAAAGCTCATATTGAAAGTGTCCTAAACATACTGATATTTTCAGAGTAACATTTTTTTTTATAAAGTGTTTAGGTTCCTCAAAGAAGGGTTTATATAGGAATGTAACATTAGCCAGACCAGATCTTGCCTCCTGCAGTAATCCATGCCTGATGCTTCAGAGTTAGGCAAACATCCCCTTTAATGCTCCCTGTTTGCTGCATGCAATCTTCTCTACAGTTTGATACTTTGTCATACTTTGCAGGCCCTTATTTCTGCTTACTATTGGCTGGAAGGATCTGGTGGTAGCAGATTCATCACTTTTCTCAACAGCTGTGGTTCTGAGGTCTAAAATCATTTTTAATATAACTCTATGGACTACATGGCTGGAGATATACCAGGGAAGAATTTGGCCTTGATTTCATAATGGGGGAGCCACACTGACATTGTCCCTTTTGGTATGCTCATCAGTGAGGATTTGCTGCTCTATTTTTTTTGTTGTCCTCTTCTCAGTGTAATACTTTTTTCCAAAGATACTTATACCCTCATTATAGGGTGAATCAGATAGCTCAAAGTTCACGGTGCCCTGCTGGTGACTAGTGACCACAATGGCAACTTTTGTAACATTAATTATGATGCATTTTTACAATACCACTGATGGAAACACCCTCTCCCAACTCTAATATTAGAGCCCTGGAGGTGTCACTGTAGGTCATGTGTTAATTAAGTTGAAAGATGGGCACCGTCACCCATTAGGAGAGCAGGTAATTTACACTTATAAATGCTACATTTATTTTATTTCCCCATGATAGAGTTTGTTCCAGTATGAAGAAAACAACAAACCCCTCCCATGACCTGTTTAATAGAAAACTTGAATTTTCTTCCTAGGCAATATTAATGGGGGGGGAACCCCTCTCACAATTAATATCACCTTCCAAATAAGGCTGATTCTAACAATGGCAGTGGTGACTTGAGTGTGAGCAAAGCTATGTCCGGCAATCAGTTGGCTCAACTTGACTCAAATACTACAAACTGGGTGGGCTTAATTCAGTGTTGTCCTGAAACTTGTGAAGTCATTTAAATCAGTCTAAAGTGAGTGTAAAATACAGTTATCACAATTGGTGCAGCCTTTCTGTGGACATTTCATGCATCCTTAGCTAGAGAGTTATAGTAGTCTAATTCAGTGGCTCTTAACCTTTCCAAGCTACTGTACTTCTTTCAGGAGTCTAATTTGTCTTGCATACCCCCAAGTTACACCTCACTTCAAAACTACTTGCTTACAAAATCAGGTGTAAAAGTGTCACAGTACATTACTGAGAAAAATGCTTATTTTCTCTTTTTTTTACCATAGAATTATAAATCAATTCAAATAAAAACATTGTACTTTTCAGTGTATAGTATATAGAGCAGTATAAACAAGTAATTGTCTATATGAAATTTTAGTTTGTACTGCCTTCGCTAGTACTTTTTATGTAGCCTGTTGTAAAACTAGGCAGATATCTAGATGAGTTGATGTACCCCCTGGAAGACCTCTGGGTACCCCCAGTGGTACATGTACTCCTGGTTGAGAGCCACTGGTCTAATTCAGAGATGATGAAAGTTAAAGAACCACTCACATTGACTACATTGTCACCCAAGAGTAAGGGGAACAATTTTATTGCCAAATTAAAATGCAGAAAACATCTTCATAACAATAGTATTAATGACTGAAGATGATTCAAAGGCTTCTCAGAATCCTTATTTCTATGGTCTTATTCCCCCTGATCCTGGGTGAGGCTAACCTATTGGCAATTTCTTCTAAGTGGTTCCTACTAAGCCTAATCTTGGTTTACAGTTGGGCCACCAGCTCCTCGTCCATCTGCAGATAGTGAGACACCTTGCGGATGATGGAAGCTGCATCAGTGGAGCTATACTGTTGGAATAATATTCTCATTAAGGGCACATGAATCTGTGTAATCTTACCTTGCAGTATTATAGACGTGGTAGGAGAAGGGATAGAGTATTGAGCCAGGTGGGTCTCTGTAAGAGTGACTTTGCTAACAAGGACCATGTGCCCACCACAGCCCTCTGTGACTTCTCTACTAGAAATGAATGGTTCCAGCAAAGGGCAGCGCCATTGACTCCTGCAGGATCTCAGACATGTCATTAACGCTGTATGATCAACAGCATGAAATGCCTCGGCAAGGCTGAAGAGGATGGATGCAGAGATGGGTTTTGTCATCAGCTACTTTACCTTTCTGTTGTGTCATGGTGACTCACATCACCTGCCTCCCGACGCTCTTAGGAAAACCACATGGCTGGTGCTAGCCTAGGGCCCCTCCGCACCACTAGGTGAGGAACGGGCACCAACTACCGCCCCGTGGAGAGCCGGCTCCGGGGAGTGGGTGCGGGGGCAGCCCCCTGCTGGGGACGGGGGGTTGCCTGGTGTGAGGGGCAGCACCCTGTCGGGAAGGGCGCTCGAGCCGGCTCTCCGCAGTGGGTGTGGTGGGCGGGCTGAGCCGGCTCTGCAACAAGAAGACTTTACACAGGAGCCGGTGGCTACCATGAAGGGAGCCAATCACCCTCCACCGGGCGGGCCGGGCCTTTCTAACGCGGCTCCGGGCGGGAGTCCAGACTGCGCATGCTCTGATCGTCTCCAGTCGCTCAGTTCAGGCACCTTCACCCGTCGCTTCGTTGTTGGAGCTACGCATGCGTCGCTGTCCCGCCGTTCTCCTCTTCCTTTTGATCCAGCACTGCACATGCGTCCTTCCATTCGTCCGTAAAATACTGGGAGCGTTACGCATGCGCTAATCCTGACATCGCCACGGCGTTGAAGTAAGCATGCGCTGATATTTCGGGCTTCCTCCCTTTGCTGCAAACATTACGCATGCGCTGCCTCTCTTCGGCCGGCCCCGCCTTCTCATTATACGTATCACGCATGCGCTTCCTTCTCGTCCGCTTCTGTGCATGCGCCGTGTTACCCCTCCCCCTTCTAGGGGGAAGCAGAGGGGGTGACGTCAGGGCGCGGCGGCCATTACACGGAGGAGAGTGAAGAACGAGTGAACGCTAGAGCCGCTGCGGGGAGCCGGAATCCAGCCGTGGGAGCTGCTAGCGTCTGCCGCCGCCACCGCGTCTCCCGTGTGGCCGCGGCCGCTGCTTGGAGCGGATCGTAGGGGGTGGCGTGGCAGAGCCGAGCGGCAGCGGCAGGAGCCGGTGAGGAGAGCGGGCGGGCGGCATGGAGGAGAAGGTCTTCACCAAGGAGCTCGACCAGTGGGTGGAGCAGCTCAACGAGTGCAAGCAGCTGTCCGAGGGGCAGGTGAAGAGCCTCTGCGAGAAGGTAAGTGGAGCTGGGGGCTGGGAGGCAGGGAAGAGCGAGCCTCTGCGGTGAGGCGAGACCTGGGAAAGGGAGTCTAGGCGGGGGGCGCGAAGCGGAGGGGGCGGGCGAATGCGGCGCCTCTGACAGGGCGAGGACAAGGAGGGGGCTGGGGAAGGACTTGTGGGAGGGGAGTGGGGTTGGTCTCTCCGAGGGGCCGCTGCGGGAGGAGAGCAGGGCAGAGCCGGGGGGGCTCCGTGGATGAATCTCCTCGGGCGGGGCCGATTTTTTCCTAGCGCCGCTGCGGCTGCCTGAAGCTGTCTCGCCCCGCGGGGATAGCGGGTCCTAGAGCTCCGAGGCGGGGGTATCCTCCTGCCGGGCAGTTCTGCGCCCCCTGTCGCTCCGCTCGGAGACTGACTCCTTCGCCTGCTTTTCGCTGCCTCTTAAAATGGCGCCTCTCGCAGGGATTCTGCGGGGCGAAGAGACCCTTGTGCACATCAGCCATCCTCGGCGCTCAGGGTATTTCGCTCTCGGTGTCATCGCCTCGTTCCTCTTCCTGGGTCCGTGCTAGCCGTACAAAGGCAAATCCGTAAAGCAACATTTGCACGTCGTCCAACCGCTAATCCTCTTTTCTCTAATGCCCCAGCCCCACTCTCCATTTTTAAAACAGTGTTTGAAATATCAGTTGTGTGAGCAGAAGATGGGGGGTGTTGTGGCCACAGATTTGTATCTTCTGTGTTACCATGCTAATCTCCAAGCCATTCTGTAATTGTTGGCATATTGGAGCACTTGGGAACAAGATGCTAGTTCCTTTGGGACAGTTAATACATGTTTGTTTTTCTTGTAACAGTCCACCAAAATAGCAGGAATTAAAGTGAAAGTGGAGATTTTATTTTAAGGTGGTAATGTAACTGTTCCCATCCCTCCCCTTCCCCCCAACAAGTAATTTGGATTTGGGATTTTCTGACTCCTTCATTGCATTCATTTTTTTTAACTTCATGATGTGTTTGGAATGGCCTTTAAAATGTAGTTGGGAATTAGATTAGTTTGAGGTATTGGTTTCTATTTGTAGGAGTTCCTAAATTTTGTCTGAAGTAAACTTAAGAAGTAACAAACTTCATGTTATGCAACTATGTGGAGTTGTTATGGGTGTTGAGGATTGGAGTTACAATCTGTTTTGGGGGTCATTCCTATGCTCATGGATTTCATCAGTTTAGAGAAGCCCTGCAAAATTTACCTAGAGAATACTTTTTTTTTTTTAAACTAGAGTATCAAATGATTAGATTCAGTGGTTGGACAAGTACATTTTCATGACAATTTTGCAAAGCTGTTGCAGAGGATGTATAATCTCTTGCTTCTTATTTTCCCTTCAACATGTGCTTTAATGCCAGAAGATGAAAAATTTATGCTAGAGCAACTATTTTGTTTTTTCTTAAACTAGTCTATTTGCAGTGCAGTGGCTTTCTGACATGTGACCAAAATCTTATACGTGTGTGAATAGGTAACTCGTTTTAGGTAAATGGGAATGTGCACCATGGTAAGTTCACTTGGAGCAATGAATGGTGCGGCATTCTTGTTCCTGGATTTTAGAAACAGTTTTTGTGCAGGTTACAATACACTCTCCTTTAATACCAACCTGTCTTTCACAAATGGCATTCTGATTTTGAATACTGATCAAGTTATGTTGACTTATAACTGAAAAGTTTTTATGGCTTAGCATAAGGGTGTGCATATAATTCTAGTGTGGGGGAAATATTTGTGGAGTGTTTGAGGGAATTCAGGTTGCAGACTTTGAAACATCGCTGGGGTACACCCACTGTAACTACTTTTACTTTATCCCTAATACTGAAGAGCCTGATTTGGCATTGTCTGTCATCACTACAGTGTGTTGTTTGAATCTGCTTCTTTCCACAGGGTTCTTTGTAATCTTGATAGTCACTGAAAAGTACTTTAATAGACAAGTGCACATTAATGTACTGAGTCCAAACTTTACAACTGTGAAGTATTCCAAGACTTCAGTTTTGTTCAAATTATGGTGCACATTTAATTCTCTAAATTGTAATGTTTCAAATAGGTAATAAGATGTAAGTGCAAAAATTTTGTCATATGCTTGAACACAATATACTCATCTTTTTCTTAAATTACTCTTCCAAATGATATATAAAGTGGTATCCTAGTAAGTGAGGTGATGTTTATACATATGCCTTAATAATTGTTAAAATAATGAATAATGCTTTACAAATACACAAGACTAGTTCCCTGCCCCAATGAGCTTGCAATTAAATTAAACACAGTGACAATTTACTATGCTTGGTGGGCATGTGGGGAATCTGAACACTGTTAGGAAGGATGGTTGGGAAAGGAGACTTAAGGAAAGCAGCTTGGTTGAGGCAAGGAGAGAAAACAGACTGGGAAGGGAATTGACTCAGCATTGCAATTTGAGTTTAGACATCTTGCTACCAAATGGAATCCACATCCCTGAGTGAAATGCCCAGGCTTCCCTGTATGATGCATGGGGAGAGCTAGGTGCCTAAGAATGGAATCCAGAGAAGCCAGCAAGTTGAGCATAGAAAATGCCATGGGGGTGTGTGTATGGCATGAGTTCCACTCCTCAAAGAGATTTAAGTGCCTAACTCCATTTGGGGTTCACAGCCATGAACACTCTCCGGGAGTTAAAGAACCTAAACCAGAGATGGGCAAACTATGGCCCATTGGCTGGATCCGGCCCACCAGCCATTGTAATCCGGTCCTCGAGCTCCCACTGGGGAGCAGGGTCTGGGGCTTGCCCTTCTCTGGCTCTCCGGACAGGGAGCAGGGATGGGGGCCACTCTGTGCGGCTCCCAGAAGCAGTGGCATGTCCCCCCTCTGGTTCCTATGCATAGGGGCAGCCAGGGGGCTATGCTCTGCATGCTGAGCCTGCGGAAGGGCCAGTGTGCAGCAGAGCCACCTGACCGTGCCTCTGCATAGGAGCCGGAGGGTGGACATGCTGCTGTTTTTGAGGTAGGTGTAGGCTCTGGGCAGCGCATCTGAGCCAGTGTCCCAGCCCTGAGCACCCTCCTGCACCCAAACCCCTCATCACTAGCCCCACCCCAGAGCCCGCACCCCCTTCCCTGCCATGCCCCAGTCCCCTGCCTCAGCCCTGGTACCCTTCCCACCCTCCAAACCCCTCAGTCCCAGCCCGGAGCACCCTCCTACACCCCAAACGCCCCAGCCCCACCCCAGAGCCTGCACCCTCAGCCAGAGCCCTCACTCCCCAACCCCAGCCTGGAGCCCCTCTCACACCCTGAACTCTTCATTTCTGGACCCACCCCGGAGCCTGCATCCTGAGCCAGAGCCCTCCCACACCCCCAACCCCAATTTCATGAGCATTCATGGCCCACCATACATTTTCCAACCCAGATGTAGCCCTTGGGCCAAAAAGTTTTCCCATTCCTGTCCTAAGACCTTTCTTGCCTCCTCCCCCAAAAAACACAGACTGAGGAGGAGATGGTAATGCCCCCTTATAACCTTTAGCCCGGTGGTTAGCACAGTCACAATGTGGTAGACATGGGTTCAGATCTCCTCCCCATCTGATGTGGAGCAGAGATTTGAACCCATCTTCCCACCTCTCAGCAGAGGAAGGAATTGAACCCAGATCTCCCGCATCCTGGCAGAGTGCTATAACCACTTGTTTAAAGGTTATGTGGGGTGGACACCATTATATTCCTGTGGGGTTCTGTATGGGGCCTGATCCAGTAGATGTGCTTTAAGGTTAATTCTAATAATGCCTACTGGATTTGGCCCTTCAGGGAAGGTGGTGGGGGAACACCTCCTTTTAAAGATCCTGCTGGGACTTAGGCATGAGAGAGGCATCTGGAGTCAGGACTGAGGCAGTATTTCCATGATTGCTGGCAGATCTTTAGGTGCCGCTGGGACTTCATAAAAAGAAACGTATGTACCTATGGCATTAGGTGGCAGCTGCTGAATGGATGTTTTGAGGATCTGAATTTTGGACTTAGATGGCTAAAGTGGCAGTTAGATGCATTACTTCCTTTGTGGATCTTTCCTTCAGGGCTTATGTATAATGGTGATGAGCACTGCAGAAGTACCTCTTATACAGCTGGTAGGAAAAATGACCTAAACTGAACCATTTTCGATAGAGAGAAGGGAAGTTGAAACTCTCATAAGATAAGAGAAGCAGTTTTAGCAGTAAGGGTAGAGTGAAGCAACGAGACCTTTTCAGCCACAACAAAGAAGGAAATAAATGTAAAAAAGTGGTTCTGAGATTGTGAAGATGAGGGAATTGTCAGTGGGCAAGATGAGAGGTAGTAGAAAGAAATAAGTTTGGCATAAATGGTAGTCAGACTTCAAGGGTGAGATAACAGAAGTGAGAGTAGATAGGTAACAGGAGTGGCCAGAGAAGGGGACGTAGTTGAGCCTCTGGCATGAATCTGCTTCAACTTGTAAAAATATATCTACCCCCACTGAAACTGACAGTCCCTTGCACATCTATAAAATTAGCTTAACACGCAAACTTCAACTAAAATAATTAATTGGTTTAAAGTTGCACCTTTTGTTATTTAGGTGCAGCTCTGTGAGATTGCTTAATTTGGAATAAATATCCTATTTTGATCTAGCAGGAGGAATTTTGTTGTACAGACTTAAGGCTTGTCTTCATAGTGAGGCAGTGCACACCAGAATGGCCTAAATTATAGAGTGCTTTAATGTGTTGCATTCTAACTGTTCCGTGTAGACCTGCTGACATGCTCGAAAAGGTACTTAGTACATTTTGATGTAGTCCCATTGGAAACAGTACTGTGTTAACATGCACTATGAGTCTTTTTTAGAGTGCATCAGCAGGGCCTACATGAGTCAGAATTCTTCCATCCACCTCCTAGCACCATCTACATGGGGGGGTTTGGTTGGCTTAACTATGTTGCTCAGTGGTGTGGATTTTCTCTGTCTGGAGTGACTTAGCTGGGTCTATCCAATTTTTTAGTGCAGACCAGGCCTTACTGACTCTAAAGGGAGTTTCAGTGAGAGATTGAAGTGGAAATGAAGCTTCCTGGTGGTTCCAAGACATGAATAGAAGGCTGGAGAGGGAGGGAATAATTGAAAATTGAATGGGATTAAGGGTGGGTTTATTAACAAAATAGGATACTTGAAAGTCGGAGTTGAATTAAATAATAGTTGTGCCTTTTAAAGGGGAGTGGCAGTATTGAATATATATTACGTTTTACAGACTTTAAGTGCTGTGATAAGAAAAATCAATTTATAATGGATTCTTGTATATTTTTTCCATAACTTTTTTTATCTGATAAGGATTATCAGACCTTGAATTCTGCCTTTCAAGAAGCTTGGGTTGTATGCATTGTAAATTGGAGCTAGTGGAATAGTAATAAGCCTAAGGGTTGTGTTCTTTCCTTCTTCAGCTCTCCTGGTTAAGAATACACATCTGTTTGCATTATTCCATGCTGTAATATAATGACTTTAATCTAGTTGCTCCATTAATATACCACCTTGTCGTATTGTGCCTGGTCACATAGCGAATGGTGACTATGCTATAACTTGGCAAAATGTCCACTGGATGTATGAAAGAAATAACTCCTTGAAGTACTAGTTTTCTAAATTTTTATTTTTTCAAATTAAAAATAAAACTTCAGTCATGAATGGTGATTAGATTTTTTCAATAGTTGATATTTATTTTAAGATGAATGGCTTATTAGTGTATAACTGATGCATCTTACAGGTGTTGCTTTGCTTATGTGTTCCATTTATTAAAAATATAATAAAACTTGGACACACCACTTAAACCATAGCTTGTTGCTATTTGGTGGCCACGCTGCTAATGTTAGTTTTGATAACATTGCATTGTGTGAAGATTCCTTAATGAGTGTTTATAAATTGAGGGCAGTATAAATCCCTCATGATCAGGTTTAGACCAGCTCTTAATGCGAGTATGCAAAGAAGGGGAAAGCAAGGCATAAACTAAGTTCTGGAACATGGGCTGCTTTTCATACTCCTTGGTGTTCACAGTGCATTACTGGGAGAAGGGGCAATGGTCTAGTTGCCCTCTGGCCTGTCTGCAAACGAAGTATGCTGAAAAGAGATGTAGCAGGGGGGTGTTGTGTAGTTTCAGGAGCTCAGATGCCACCTTACAGATGCATTAAGGGCTGAATTATGATATCATAGTTTTTAGAAACTCCAGTCAGTGTCTTGTTTATACAACTAGCACAGAATAGATGTCGATGCAGTCCCTGCCCCGGAGATCGTACAATCTATAACTGGGCCACTTTTTAGACTTGTTTTTTAAGGGGGCAAAAAAGTCCATTACTATGTAGGAAAATCTTTTCTTAAAGGGTAGCTGCAACTGCTTTGTTCTACTTCTGTATATCTGTTGCTAGCAAAATTAACTAGTAATGAATTGGTGCAGTTAAACCAGTACTGAACATGGATTAACTGCAGGTGTGGCAAAAGCAAACGCATTCAGCACTCTGCCAGAAACTTTGGTCAAAACCTGCTCTTACCATGGTTTTGGAAACAGTGGGACACTCTGTCCTTGGCTACACTTGTACTTAACCCATGTTCAGCACTTGTCAACAATAGGTAACTTTCCTAGTGTAAACAGGTTTATAAAGCCATACAAACTCAATTGACATTCTTTTGTAATTAATGGCATAATTTACTTATTACAAACTTTTTCATTGAGTCAACTCTTCATAGCAATCTAAATTTGAAACCTAATTTGTACTTCTAATTTAGTTTCTGAGACTATTTACAATTGAGAACAAACTTAACAAGCAGGTAATTTAGGCCCATTGTAGACCTCTGAACTTGACTGTCCACTCAGCTTTAATTAAAGTGGTGGTGCTGTAGGTTGAAAGCATGATCTCTGGCAACAAAGCTTGCTTATGGATCCTGAGGGCTAATTCAGTATGATACATGAATGCCAGGCCACACATTTTGTATCTTAACTTCATGCAAAACTGTGTAGTTCATAACATTGCCTGAGAGCTCTGTAAAAATGAGCTTGCTTTGTTTGGACTTGCTGCAAACTGCTGGAAAGCTGCACTAAAGGGGCAGCCGGGGATTCCTTGGTGTAGTGCAGAGGTGGGAAAACTTTTTGGCCCGAGGGCCACATCTGGGTATGGAAATTGTATGACGGGCCACGAATGCTCACAAAATTGGGCGTTGGTGTGCAGGAGGGGGCTCCAGCTCCGGCTGGGGGGGGTGTCTCTGGGGTGGGGCAGGGGATGAGGGTTGGGGGTACAGGAGAGTGCTCCAGGCTGGGACCGAGGGGTTCAGAGGGCAGGAGGGGGATCAGGGCTGGGGCAGGGAGTTTTGGGGCATAGGAGGGGGTCGGGGTGCAGGATCTGGGCGTCGCTTACCTCAACCAGCTCCCGGAAGCAGTAGCATGTTCCAGCTCCTATATGGAGGTGTGGCTAGGCAGCTCTGCGTGCTGCCCTGTCTGCAGGAGCCTCCTCTGCAGCTCCCATTGGCCGGGAACCTGTTGGCAGGGGTGGTGCTTGGGGTGGGGCAGCATGCGGAGCCCCCTGGCTGCCCCTAAGCATAGGAACTGGAGGGGGGACATGCCGCTGCTTCAGGAGCCCCGGCACACAGAGTGTGGCAGGCGCATGCAGAGTGGGGCAAGCCCACAAGCCAGGCCAGATTAAAACATCTGAAGGGCTGGATGTGGCCCCCAGACCATAGTTTGTCCACCCCTAGTGTAGCGAAACTCAGAGTTAGTGTAAGCGATATAGCCAGCTTTACATTCTTGCCCTTCTTGTGGGATTCACTACAAGAACATACCTTGAGCTGTGGAAGCTTGGGGGAGTCTGTTTGGCCATTCCAAGAGAAATGGAAAAGGTGATTGAGCACCATCTTTGCCTCTGCACCCTTGAGCTTGGTGCAGCTGAGGACTGAGTCATTGATGTGGAGGGCATATTGTCACAGCTTATACTTTTTAAAGAATTGTTGGTGCTTTTGATAACTGTCTAAGTAAAAATGTCCTGCTCTGCTCTGCACTGGTGAGGCCTCAGATGGACTACAGGAACTCCCCTCTTAATGTCCTCTCACTTAACATTGTTTTGATGTTACGTCCCTGATCCATTACAGAACTTGCTCCTTTAAAGTTGTGCAATGCTCCCCTATAATGTTGTTTGGCCGCCTGCTTTGTCCCCCGGCTGGCAGCCCCCCCATCAGCTCCCCTTCACCTTGCCCCCCCAAGCATCTGCTGCTCGTCAGTGGATTCCGCGGAACAGCACCTTCCCCCTGCTTCCCGCACCTCCTGCCCACGGCAATCAGCTGTCTTGCAGTGTTCAAGAGGCTGGGTGGATGGGGAAGGACATGCGTTGTCCTCGCTCCTCCACCCCAGCGTAGGGGAGCTGATGGGGGTGGGGGGGGCTGCCAGCCTGTTTAATACATGTATTAAATTGCTTGTTTAAAATGTATACAATGCCTTTTTGTCTGATTAAAAAAAAATTTCCCAGGCACTTAAACCCCCCCCATTTACATGAATTCTTATGGGAAATTGGATTCACTTAACATCGTTTTGCTTAGTCACATTTTTCAGGAAAATAACTACAATGTTAAGTGAGGAGTTACTGTACTGTATCAGTGAGTCCAGTTCTGGGTGCCTGCCTTTAAGAAAGATCTGGACAAATTGGCAAGAGTCCAGAGGAGAGTGTGCAGCCAAAAAAAAAAATGAAAAAATTAAAAGTTTAGGGAACCTGATGTGTGAGGACAGGTTTAAAAAAAATGGACTTGTTTAGTCTTGAGAAAATAAGCCTATGGGGGGAAACCTGATAAGTCTTCAAATATTGTAAAGGCTGTTATAAAGAAGACGGTGATCATGTTTTCCATGTCTGCTGAAGGTAGGACAAATAATTTGCAGCAAGGGAGATTGAGGGTAGATGCTAGGAAAACCTTTCTAACTATAAGGGTAGTTAAGATCTGGAATAATATTCCAAGGTAGATTATGGAATTCCTTTCATTGGGAGTATTAAGAACTGGTTGGACAAACATCTGTTGTAGGTAGTCTTGGTCCTGCCTCAGTGCAGGGACTGGATTTGATGACTTCTCGAGATCCCATCCAGCTCTGTATTTCTATGATAGTTTTCATTAAAAAGTATTCAATCTTTTCACTCTTTAAAGTAATCCTACTTTTTATGAAAAGTGCTGGTTGCTAATGTAATGCTGAAATCCTGTATCCACAGAACAGGTATGTGATAGCCAGTGACAGTGTTGGCTTACCCACAATGTCCTTGCCATGTACTTCAAACCTGATCTTCGATGTGAATCATTGGGTTTCAGTCCTGCCTGTTAAATTCTTGAACTACCAATTCCAGTGGCCATAAAATCAGTGTTCTGCTGAGAACTAATGTTAGAGCTCATCTACGTACGACAGTTACACTGGTTTTAACTAATTAAAAGTCACACCTTTAGTTAATTGTGTGGAAATGCTTATTCTGATTTTACTTAAAGTGAATTAGGAATTGGTTTAAGATAAAAGAAAATAAGCTATTTTAAAATGAAAAAATCATCCATGTAGAGGTTTGCAGTGATTTAAGTAAATGTTTAAAAACTGACTTAAGCTGAAGCAATACAACTCTTGCATGTAGACAAGACCTGAATAGTTGGCTTCATGTACTACTAATCTGTTTTTGAATCAGTCATCTAAGGATGAAGGTTTGTTTACTTAATTACCTGAGCCATCCATTTCATTGCGACTCTTGTGTTAAAATTTCTTAAACTTGAGTTCAAGGGTAGGGAAAGTAGCATGACCTTTGCTTCAGAGGAGCCTGTACTATTCATGACATTTCTGGACAGGTCAGCTGTTGGTGTTAAGTGAAACGTGATTTCCTCCAAGTCTTTAATTTAGTCTAGTACCTAAAATGAATCATTTTAGCCGAATAGTAATTTTTGTGTTTTCCGGTTTTGTGGGTAGGGGTAGAGACAGAAATACATTAAAATAGGTATTTGCAACCTTGACAAACCTATTGCTTCGTGTTAAAAATCAAGGATGGAGAGTGCTCTGACAGAATTGAGCTTAAAAGCACTGTAGAACCTTTTTTTCTTCACAGGGAGAAATTCTTCCAAAGTATGAGGAGTGAAAAATTGCTTATCTATGTTGTATCGTAGAGTATGAGCTTGATTTTTTTTCTAGTTAACTTCCTTATGAATGTTTGTTTGATCTTGCTGCTATCAGTGCAGTCAAATTGGTTTAGTCGCTCCCTCCGTCACTCAGGCAAGTAGCAATCTGTAGATAATGAAGTGTTTGTATCCTTTAAGATTGAGCATTGCTACCCACTTCAGGCAGCTCTATATTTTGTTACCGTGTCTACAGTTGGAATGGTCAGCCCCAGGTAAAGCTTTTGAACTCCAGTAGTGGTTCAGTTTACCCACTTCTAAAGTTAGCCTACTATCCATATGCTTTTTGCTGCTTTTGTTTTTGCTTTCACCCGAACGCACGCAACTTTACGGTTTTATTAACTGTTTTGATCCTCTTCAGCACCTTTCTCCAGTCCCCGGCAATCATTAAAAGAAAGGGCAGCCAAGTATATTGTATAGCTGAATTATGTGTCCATAGCACATGTATTGAAGGGCCAGGCTTGCATTGTTTCATTGAACCCTAAATATTCACCATAGCTGGAACTGAGAACATCCGGAAGTGCAGGAAGTTCACAAAATGAAGGAGAGGCCAGCACAGTGTATTTTCAGCTCAAAGTAATAGCCTGGCCAAACAAGGCTTATTGCTATTCCTCCATCTGGATGAGTCTACTTCCCACCTAAAAGCTGAAGTATGAACTAAAAGGCAAAAGTAAATTAAGCTGAGTCAGATACCCCCAAGGAAGAGCCTTATCTCTTGATCTGACTCCTGCACATACCCACAACTTTCTCATCAGCAGTTTCTAAGGTTCAACATAGGTCAAAATTGGCTTGTTAGGCTGAATGGCAGAAAAGGCTAACATCTGCATTCTTAGAATGTTCATAGAATTGCAATTCTTTTAACTGACTCAGGTATTTATTATGTAGTCAAAAGATCCTCACAGCTTTTAAAATCACCCTGATCCAAACTTCCTCTTCTCCTCTCCACCCCCTCCCCTCCCAGCCCCATACTGAAACATACAAATAGGGAATCTTTGCACACAAAGAAAAGAAATAATGTCCATCAGTGAATGGCCTTGCTTGGTATTGTGGTCTTGTACAAGGACCTGAACCTGTGAGCCAAGACCAGTCTTCATCCCATTCAGTTGATCAATCTGGCTTTAGTCATATCCTGTGTAGCAGATCTAGAGAAGGAAGTTGGGGGAATGGGTGGTGTCTTCAGACTGGTCAGAGCATCCTCTTTCCTGGTGACTGAAAACAGCACACTTTTGTTACTGCTGAAACCAGTCTCCATCTTGCAAGACATGCCAGTTTAACATGCTGGGGCATCCATGGGAGCAAAAGCAGCTCAAAGATTTGGTCTCCTAAGGAGAAAAAAGATTCATATGCTATACTGCTACACATGGGACAGGCCTACAGAGGAAATAGCTTATTAATACTCAATGTATGCAACTTGGGGTTTGTGCTCACATAAATACCTCTGAGTTCTATGCAAAGATTGGTTTTGCATGTTGACTTGAAATCAGGTCTATTTGGGATCTAAGAGGCTGTGATCTATTCAGAATAAAATGTTGGATGTTAAGTTTTATTTAAAATGATCTGCATACATGCTCCTAGTTGGTATTTCTGTTACCTGTTGGTTCTTGGTGGTGTACACTACGCTGTATGTGGTTTGTTTTTGATTTTTTTAGGTTTTCTACATCTACAAAATTCAGAGTAGTTCCTGCATTATTCTGTTTCATATTTGTGTTATGCATTTAGTCCTCAAGTTTCTCTGAGCAGGGATTCTATTTTGCCTGCAACGTTTGAGCTACACACACCAAATTATGATATTATAAACGATCAAATGCATTGGCTAGGAACTTCAGACTTCTGACTGGAAAACCATGAAAGGACCTGAAGGAAATACAGGAATGATTGAAAAATGATTGTGCCTGACTGGAGCACTCTGGCAGTGCAAAAAAGGCTGGAAAACAGCTGAATATAGGGGAATTCTCAGTTACAGAGGAGCTCTGCTGGAGTTAGGCTGGTATACACCTATGTCAAACTCACATGGGCCCCAGCATAGAGAGCTAGTAAATAGGGCAAAGCTGGAATGCAGTTTGCCCCAGCTGATCTATTTTAGAGGAGCTCCTGGGTGTCTTGGACTTTGGCAGGGCTATATGTGCTGAAGATCTACTCTGAGAATCAGGGAGCTGTAAGAAATGAATGCCAATATGTGTACATACACATGATCCTTCCACACCCATCTCTGTTGCATCAAGCAGAAATTCTGTGCACCAAAGAATCTGGGCCACAACCTATGACTCTTGCTAAGTGAAACTATCTGCTTTTTAATAGCAGTGGCAGGTGCAGTTGACCCATCTTCTATACTTAAAACCAAATTGACGATTGGTAATAAATGGTTATTGAAGGTTAGTAGACTAACAATTTGCTCTATGCTTTAAAAAGATGACCTCCAACAAAATATTTGAACTATGTATTTAAAATGATTGTTTTTGTAGAAATGTGCTCTGTATTCAAAAGCAAATCTACAGAATAGTACTTTAGCTCACAGTAACTAGGAAGAAGACAAAAATCTAATTGTCTTCTTCCTAGGTACTGGGATCTCATTACAAACTGCATAGGGTGGGATGAGCAATAATCCAATAATATATTCTTTAAAAAAAATACCATTTTAAATTTTCCTCTGATAATACTTGTACTACAGTATGTTGCAAACCAAATTCCTATTCCTGATTAAACCAGTATTGAGTCTTTTCCATTTGTAGTCTGAGGGTTTACTCTCATTGTCAAATTGCTTTTGAGAAAACTGGTTGGGTAAGCAGACAACTCAAATGCCAATTGTAAATGAACTTTAGTCACAGTATGACTAATCTGAAGTGTATCTGATAAGTGCTTCTTATGTCTTGAGCTTTTGGATTGCCCTGCTGAGTAAAATGGGTGGAGTTCTCTATTAACAGCCTACATTACATCACGTTTTGCTGACTTCTCCTTCTGCCTCTTCTCTTTAAAGTGGAACTACAAGTATTTTCTGTAGCAGTATACGTATATAAGACTATTGCTTCAGCATAGGTTTTTCATAATACCTGTGGTTCATCTTGAAATCTTTAATTCTTTTCATATTCTTGAAATCTGTACCTCTACGTTGTGGCTTTAAGACAGGAAAACATAGCTATTGTTAAAGGATGCGTACGCTCTCAAGATTCAACAAATGAGTCTTTTTTAAAAGCTGACTAAGGATGTTTAATATTTTGAAAGTGATTTTTATCTCCTAAAGATAGGGACAACAAAAAGGTGTGTGCATCTTTGATGTGAAGTCGTGGTAACCTTGGATGAAAAATTCTTAGGAGGATCTTCTTTGTAGCACTTGTGCTATTTTTGCATAAGACTGCTTACATATTCTGTTACAGCTGAAATTATTTGTAAGGACATTTACTGGCAAATTTTTACACCTTAACACATTTTTGTTCTTACAATGTTAACTTTAAACTCTAGTCAGGAAAAGAGATGTTTAACATAATGTTTTTGAGAGTGAGATTAGCAAGGCTTGATGGGAGTATGCTCTCTTTTTAATGAAGAAATCAGGTTAGTAGAGAAATGCCATAGGGAGTTTATGAACTAATAACATTCTCAGTACTCAAATTAACAATTGTGACAACTTCCTTGAGTTTGATCTTGTGTTGTGCATGATTATGCAGAATCAGTTACTTTTGGAAAAGACAAATGAGCCACTTCTGAATGAAATTGTTTTGTCATCATATTACTCATTTCATATTAAAGAACTGAGTTAAATAGAATCCAAAGCAATATTTGTCAACTAGCATCTTTGAAACTAGTACTTCTTCACATAGTGCACTATCAGCTTGTGGAACTCCTTGCCTGAGCAGGTTGTGAAGGCTAGGACTAGAACAGGGTTTAAAAGAGAACCTCCATGAATGTATCTAGTTAAGTCCATTAATCGCTATTAGCCAGGATGGGTAAGGAATGGTGTCCCGAGCCTCTGTTTGTCAGAGGGTGGTGATGGATGGCAGGAGAGAGATCACTTGATCATTACTGCACTTAGGACGGAAGAATCCCTTGCACTGCTACAGACTAGGGACCGAATGGCTAGGCAGCAGTGCTGCAGAAAAGTACCTAGGAGTTACAGTGGATGAGAAGCTGGATATGAGTCAACAGTGTGCCCTTCTCGCCAAGAAGGTGAACGGCATTTTGGGCTGTATAAGTTGGGGCATTGCCAGCAGATCGAGAGACGTGATCGTTCCCCTCTATTCAACATTGGTGAGGCTTCATCTGGAGTACTGTGTCCAGTTTTGGGCCCCACACTACAAGAAGGATGTGGAAAAATTTGGAGTCCAGCAGAGGGCAACAAAAATGATTAGGGGACTGGAGCACATGACTTACGAGGAAAGGCTGAAGGAACTGGGATTGTTTGTTTTTTCTGCAGAAGAGAAGAATGAGGGGGGATTTGATAGCTGCTTTCAACTACCTGAAAAGGGGATCCAAAGAGGATGGATCTAGACTGTTCTCATTGGTACCAGATGACAGAACAAGGAGTCTCAAGTTGCAGTGGAGGAGGTTTAGCTTGGATATTAGGAAAAACTTTCCCACTAGGAGGGTGGTGAAGCACTGGAATGGGTTACCTAGGAAGGTGGTGGAATCTCCTTCCTTAGAGGTTTTTAAGGTCAGGCTTGACAAAGCCCTGGCTGGGATGATTTAGTTGGGAATTGGTCCTGCTTTGAGCAGGGGGTTGGACTAGATGACCTCCTGAGGTCTCTTTCAACCCTGATATTCTATGATTACCTGTTAGGTTCACTCCCTCTGGGGCACCTGGCATTGGCTACTGTTGGTAGACAGGATACTGGGCTGGGTGGACCTTTGGTCTGACCCAATACGGCCATTCTTATGTTCTTAAAATCTGTGCTCTGGGTTTAAAATAACTTAAATCAGAATTCTGTTCTAAAGTTACCATACCAGTAAGTAGCCACCAGCCTTGTGCGACTTCAGTCTTGGATACAACATGAGTAGATCCAGGTTTCTCTTATGTCAATTTGCATGTCTGCAAACTGGATTAATTTTCATATTTATTTGTTATATTCTAAGGACAAAGAGAATTCTGTCCCTCAGATTAATTTAATATCAATATTAATTAAATATTAATTTAATATTATAAATTAATATCACCTTTTTGCATTTTTAAAACTACTTTTCAGGTTTAGGTGAGGTCTGGTGAGTTACATCTTACTTTAATATTTAAAGTTTAATCCTCTCTGGCACTGCTTTGTTTAAAACTCTGTTACCATGGCTGCTAGGCTGGATAATATCCAGAAACATTGAGATGACATTTCAGCCATCCATCTGATTACCTATAAAACAATGGAAACTTGGATATACAGAAGTATGTTTCATATCAATGTTTCTGAATATAAACAGTACATTAAATGTCTCTGGTTCCCTAAACTTTAAATCTAATGCTCTTTAAATGGACACAAATTAGTTCCACCCACAGTGCTTTCAGAAGATTTGTGCTGTACAAAATAAAGTAAACTGGTGCATGAGTCTAGATCAGGGGTAGGCAACCTATGACACGTGTGCCAAAGGCGGCACGTGGGCTGATTTTTTTTTATTTATTTTTTTTCCCAGTGGCACTCTCACTGCCCGGGTCCTGGCCACCGGTCCGGGGGGGAGGGCTCTGCATTTTAATTTAATTTTTTTAAATGAAGCTTCTTAAACATTTACATACAACAATAGTTTAATTATATATTATAGACTTACGAAAAGATCTTCTAAAAACGTTAAAATGTATGACTGGCACACACAACTTTAAATCAGAGTGAATAAATGAAGACTCGGCACACCACTTCTGAAACGTTGCTGATCCCTGGTCTAGATTGTCAGATTTGTTAGGTCTTTTCTTTTTAGGGCTACAGAAGTTAAGCTGAAATATCAGGAAAAGTACCTTGTTAAATGTGCTCCTATTTATATTGCACATACCCCGTTGGCTTGGGAAGTAAAAAGTTTTTTGGCATGTATCCTTTGCCCAAAATGGGGACAAACTATGACAGCTTGCAGCAAGATCGGATTAAAATAATGTAATGAATGCTTTAAAAAAAATTTCTGTTATATTTTATTACTTTTCATATGAACAGATGTCTTGTATGTTGGGCATACAAATGGCAGCCCTAATACCTGTGATACTGACATGACATTCTGTTCCTCCTAGTTTCCATGCAGTTTTATGGAGAGAAGGAATCATCATTCCTTTATTTCACTTTGGGGTATTGCTTGGCATCCTTTCCCCTAACAGATCAGAGTAATGCATTTCTCTTTAAGTAGTTTCCCCTGTGGAAAGAGTTGGGTTCCACCCCACTCTCTCAACAACCAGGAAGGAAAAAGATTTTAATTTCAGGTCTCTAGCCAAGAATCTTTGTCTTATGCAGCACATTAGATCTAAATTATAAAGCAGAGAACTTAGAACTATAATTAGGCAAATGAAGACTAATTTATTTTATTTCCACTGAATAATTGAATGTGGAGGTTTTGGAGGGGGGAGCTGAAAATTTTCTAACACCTAGGTATTTTACTTAGACATTACGCAATTTAAAAATACTGTTTCAAGAGAGTAGGATATTTGTTTTCTATGATACTCAGAAAAGTTTGGGGATCGCTTTAGTTTTTGGTATTGGTGAAGGGATGCATTTCCTCTTCCCCTTTACACTTTTTTGGGGAGCTGAGGGAAACAGAAGGTAGTGATTACTTTAAAGTTAGAGAGGTTTATGAATTTATCCGCTAAGTCCAGCAACCATTAACATCAAGTAGCTGCCCCATCATCTCCCACAGCATCCAACAATGATTAATAAGCTTGATGTTTCTGCTAAATGGTGAGCAATAAAGTAACTGACACTCTAAAATAGTTATAATGTAATTATCAGCACTAACCCTTTGAGATAAATAGTTTGTGTTTCTCTGAGCTGTTCTAGGCCAGGGGTCTCAAACTCAAATGACCACGAGGGCCATATGAGGACTAGTGCATTGAAACGAGGGCTGCATCACTGACACCCCCCTTCGCTGCCTCTGGCCCTGCTACCACTCCACCCCTTCCATTAGGCCCCGCCCCTGCCCCACCTCTTCCCACCCCTTCCCCGAAGTCCCCACCCCAACGCTGCCCCCAGGGGGTGCAGAAAGGGTGCAGGGCACGGCGGGGGCTCAGGGCAGGGTGTTGGTGGTTGGGCTGCAAGAGGGTGAGGGGTGTGGCAGGTGGCTCAGGGCAGGGAGTGCAGGAGGGGTGTGGGATGCGGCGGAGGCTCAGGGCAGGGACTTGGGGTGTGGGATGTGGCAGGGGGCTCAAGGCACGGAGTTGGGGTGCAGGCTCCAGTCCGGCGCCACTTCCCTAGAGCAGCTCTGGGGTGGCCGTGGCGCGCACCGGGGCCAGGGCAGGCTGCCTGCCTGCCCTGACCCCCAGCCCCGCTCTGCTCTGTTCCAGGAAGCAGCTGGAACCCTGTTCCTGCAGCCCTTGGGGAAGGGGGAGGGGGCTCAGGACTCTGTGCGTGCGCTGCTCTTGCTGCTCCTCTAGGTACCTCTCACAAAGCTCCCATTGGCCATGGTTCCCTGTTCCCGGCCAATGGGAGCTGCGGGGGGCGGTGCCTAGTAGGAGGCAATGCAGGAGCCCTCTGCCTCCTTCTCCTGGCCCGAAGGAGCATGCTGCCAGCTGCTTCAGACAGCTGCGTGGGGCTCGCAATGCCACAGGGGGCAATTCCGCAGGTAGGCAGAGGGGCGGGGGGCGCACAGGGAGCGTGGCGGGACACACACAAGAGCCCCGCGGGCCATGTGTTTGAGACCCCTGTTCTAGGCTGTCCGTGGACATTGCTCCCCACCACATAAAGGTCTCCAGTGGCGCACTTGTTTGCATGATGTCAGCCTTAATATTTCACAGTAGCCAATTGAAAACTTCTCCTCTGATCGTTGTGGTGGTATACCTAGTGATTGAGTGGGATGAAGCCAATGATGTTGCATGACAAGGAATCACTTTTCAGAATCTTCTTTTGAGGTCCTGACTTAAATTGGAAATTAGGCCAGAAATATATCTTTGATTCCAATTTCCCCTAGTTGTAAGTAATATTGGGATTGATTAATGTGTACTGCAAAATGTAATACTTTCATTTTTTAAAAAAGTTTATGGAAAACACACCAAGTTTGTGATAAGGGATTGATTTAGAGTATCTTTCTAGTTTGAAATCGCTCTAAATGCAAATAAATAAATAAAAATAAAAATTAATCTGTAGGCAGTCTGAAACAATGATGTATTACCCGTTTATCTTGATGTATCTCTGAAACCCGATAATGACATCAGAAAAGTTAATGTGAGTTATTTCATGGCTGCTGATCTCAGTAGAAAAAGCTAGTGTGTTTTACCTGGTATCTCGATTTGTTTAGAAAGACGTCTGACAGGAAAATGGTTGCAAATTGTAAAGATTGAACCAGTTGACTTTTTTCAAATATTTGATTTATACCTTCGACATAGGAGTATAGGAAGGAGTGGAAGTAGATTAATTCTAAATGCATTGGAAGATCTGTGGGATGAATAAGATCTTGGCTATAGCGGAACTGTTTTGATTTTAAATATTAGTGAATAGTTCTGTGTTCAGTGAATTTATTCTAAATTCCTTGATATCCTTAAAGGTTCTTCCAAATTAGACAGATTTTCAGTGGCCCCATTGTGGTAGCCTTGTTGTGAGAAAGTGTTGATGTGATATGCTTCTAACTTGACTCACATTTTATTTCTTTAGAAAGCCACCAACCTTCTCACTTCTTTTAGGGTAGTACTAAAACCCAATTTTTTAAAAATTACCAAAGCATTCCAACAAGGTTAAAGTACATAATAAACAGGAATCTATTCACTAGTGCAGGGGTTCTCAAACTTCATTGTACCATGACCCCCTTCTGACAACAAAAAATTACTATAAGACCCACGAGGGGGGACTGAAGCAAGGGGGACAAAGCAGAAGAAGCCCAAGGGCTTCCACCTCAGGGAGATGGCCTGTAACGTGAGCCCTGCTGCCCAGGGCTGAAGCGCAGGGTTCAGCTTTGGACCTGAGCCGCAGCAAGTTTAAGCCAGCCCTGGTGATCCCATTAAAATGGGGTCATGACCCACAGTTTGAGAACTGCTACACATTTTCTCCTCTTGGGGCAGAATACATGAGCTACTTACCAGTGCTAATCAATACTTAACAATTTGAAAGCAACAAGGGAAGAATACCATCTCATATACTTGAAATTACACTGCATGTTAGGCAGAATCCAGACTCATTGGTTCTAGACCAGTAATAGCAGTGATAATGCTGCTATACTTGTAAAAGGTGCTATGGTATAGTAGGACCAATTAGTTTTGAGGCATGAAGTGCTGCAACAGGCTTAATGTCTGCTTTCAACCCCCTCCCCCCCCAAATATTAAGCAGAATGACATACTTTCAGTTCAGTTATTTTAAAACTACTTTAAAAATAGTAAAGCAAGAATATGCACTTAACAAAATATTTGGGGTAAAACAGGTCAGTCTTGAAAAGGCTGTTCAAAAGTACTTGAAGGGAGCATACAGTAAAAGATCTGGGAATGTAGAGCAGAGCTTTAACATTATGGCTGTTTGTAGACAATTTCTTAAATACTCTATTCCAGGCTAAAGAAATTTTGACAAAAGAATCCAATGTACAAGAAGTGCGATGTCCAGTCACAGTCTGTGGAGATGTCCACGGGCAATTTCACGACCTCATGGAACTCTTCAGAATTGGAGGCAAATCACCGGACACAAATTACTTGTTTATGGGGGACTATGTTGACAGAGGATATTATTCTGTTGAAACAGTCACACTGCTTGTAGCTCTTAAGGTAATGTGTTTTCCCCTCCAGTTTATTCTGTATTTATGACTATATTTAACTTACTAAAACTGTTTTATAATATACTTTTTGTACCATCTACATCTTAACACTCCTGTTAGATGTTACCTGTGTTTTATAGATGTAGAAACTGACACACTCACTAAATGACTTTCTTAAAACCAGAGTTTGTCACTGGCAGAGCTGGTATTCCTGACTTCCAGTTCTTTGCTCGTACTAGACTATTCTGCCTCAGCAAAAGTTATGATTTCTAAGAATATTTTATTGAAAACCAGTGCTGTATTAATTAACTAGAGTAACTTGCAATTCATGTTTGAAAGGGTTTAAATGTCAAATGTGGGTCTTGCACTGCTGAGCAAAGGCTGGGGGATGAATTAAGAGGGTTGGAGAGACTATCCATAGGTAGAGGGAAAAACGAGATATTTCAGGCCTGACAAAAGGGAGAGCCTAAAGATACTTTAAAGTTTAATGAGTCAGGGTTAAACTAATTGGTTATAAATCTTCTGAAAATAGTGTACTAAACTGAAAGCTACTAGGAGAAAGCAGCTGAGAGCAGATAAAAGCTTATGTGAAATCCATGAATAGTAGTGGCCACAGACCTTAGCTCAGTGTTTTGGCCCATAGTAGGTCTTTGGCAGTTCAGGGTCTTTTATTAATAGATCTTCTGCTTAAATGTTTTCACTTTTAGCTTTTTGCAGATTACATCAGAAGAAATGGCACTGGTCTATATAACTCTCTTCTGTTGGGCATTTCATGAAAAATATAACTTAGCCCTGTTCTCCCTTTGTTCTGACTTTTTTCCTTCTGGGAAGACTGTTTTGTTTGTTTGTTTTTTCGGGGGAGGGTTGTGTTTTTGTTTTTAAGGGAGGGGTGATATTTGATAGTCATAATAAATGCTTTGTGTTGTAGGTCCGTTACCGTGAACGCATCACAATTCTTCGGGGGAACCACGAAAGCAGGCAGATAACACAAGTATATGGTTTCTACGATGAATGTTTAAGGAAATATGGAAATGCAAATGTTTGGAAGTACTTCACAGACCTTTTTGACTATCTTCCTCTGACTGCCTTGGTGGATGGCCAGGTATGTTGAAATTAGTCAGACATTTAAAAAAAAAGCAGTCTTAAAAAAAGAGTAGCTTTTAAGAGGTATAGAATCAAGATTAAATCTCAGAGCTCTTATTGCTCATTTCTCTGTTACAATTTTGCTGCTGATTATACATTTTACTAGCATATGTGTTAATATAAAATATTTGCAAATCAATTGGATGTTTCTAACAGATGTACAACTCTTCCAGATTTTTTGTCTACATGGTGGCCTCTCACCATCCATAGATACACTGGATCACATCAGAGCACTTGATCGCCTGCAAGAAGTTCCCCATGAGGTATTGATAGATCTATTATCAAAATGTGCTGTTTAGACACAAGTCTTTCCATTTCAGCATACTTTCTTTATATCCTTGTGTGCTTATATAAACATAGTTCAAGAATGAAATTCATGACAAACGGATATGTATTCATAGTGTGACAATGTCAGTCTCCCTGCAGACTGTCTAAAGGAGGGTAGTGGTATGCATACATTATTCTTGCCCAGGGTTTAGAGAATAAGTTGGAGAAGGTGATCGTACTATATCATAATAAGCCCTTTTAATCTGAGGTCTCCAATCTCTTCTTAGAGCAAGTCCCTTCCTCACAAAGATTCTTAACTTACTGTAATCAGTTGCCAGGGTTTCCCAAGTGCCAACTGTGCTGTTAGTATATTTAAGTGAACACTTGAGTCTGAGAGAGAGAGAGATAGATATATAAACACATTCACTCACTCACTCTGTCATACGGCTGAAAATTCATGACTTTAAAAATGTGTTGCAGGGTCCGATGTGTGATTTGCTATGGTCAGATCCAGATGATCGTGGCGGTTGGGGCATTTCTCCTCGTGGTGCTGGCTATACGTTTGGGCAAGATATTTCAGAAACTTTTAATCATGCCAATGGCCTTACGTTGGTTTCAAGAGCACATCAGCTGGTAATGGAGGTAAGTATTGTGCAGTTTTGTTTTAAATACCCACAATTTGAGCTTAAATGCTTTGATACTTAAATGCCATTATCCTAGTGCTTGTGTTTCAGAATGGGCTTCTATGGCAATACATCATCCTTCTCCGATAGGAGAAAGGAAAGACGCCCAGAAGCTTCATCCTGAAACTGGAAGAGCATTAAACTTCTGTGTAATAGTTAATGTATCTAAAGTCAAATGCATTGCAACTACTAATCTTCTGCCTTGCTTTTGAGAATTCATTGCAGTTTTACAAAATTGTGAGTTTTACAGTTGACATGGGTAAAGCTATTTATAGCCTGTAAATGTACCGGAAAGACACAGCAGCAACCCTGCCGGGGCTGGGAAGAACAGCGGGGAAAGGAGCAGATCGGCGGCAGCTCCTCCAGCGGCTGTACTGCCGGCTCCCCCCCTCCTCTCCCTCCCCTCCCCTGCAGCCCTTTCTCAGGCGCAGCAGGAGGCGGAGATAGCCTCCTCCCCCCGCTGCCCCAGGTTACAGGGGATGGATGTGGGTTGGGATAGGGAGAGCACGGGGGCCCTGGGCTAGGGGTGTTGCAGTGAGGAGTCTCATGGGGAGGTCACATGCCCCCTTTAGCCCCGCCCGCCGTCCCCCCCCCCCCCCGTTAACTCCCCTCACCCCCCGGTACTGGTAAGACATGGATTTTACTTGCACCACTGGTTATAATCATACTTTGTCTGATCTTAACCAGGGAAACTCTTCTGTGTTCTTGTCAAATCACAAATCTCTGGTTATGGTATGAACAGATTTCTCCCCCATTCTGAGAATTATCAATGAAGATATCCAGTGTGGGCAACCTTTTCTTCTGATTCCTCACTGCTTAGTTTTTAATGTTCTTAGATGTACTACCTAGAAGGGTTCGATGAGCCATAATCTGTGAACCACTGAGACTGTCTCCTTCTTACAGCTACATACAGAGAGAAGGAATGAATGTTTGAAGGACATCTTAATAAAGACTTATTTGATTTTTGTATTTTCCCTCTTTAGGGGTACAACTGGTGCCATGATCGGAATGTAGTAACAATTTTCAGTGCTCCAAACTATTGTTACCGTTGTGGCAACCAGGCTGCAATTATGGAACTTGATGATACTTTAAAATACTCCTTGTAAGTATTTAAAGATCAGATTCTCATTAAGCAATGTAGTTAAGAAAACAGTTGTAAAAATAGATCACTTAATATTGCTGTGGGGGGAAAGGAGTGTGGTAACTGTTAAGACTAATATCAAATGCCAAATCTAAAAAGGGATTAATGAGTAGTGACTGTCTAGGCATCAAGTAGAGTTAATTCTAAACTGCAGTTGTGAAATTCTTTAAAGAGGAAATAGCTCTACAGAGCTGTGCAAATAGAAAGATAATTTGAAGGTGGAAGGAGAAGGGATTGTTAAACATAGATTCCAGAAATTACATTTCAGACATGACTGAATTAAACACTTCATATTGCAGCAGCTCTCTCTCTCATATTCATATAGATATAGATATATAAATTTAAAATGTGACTTGATATCTTATTTACTATTTTTTAAACTATTTTTTGTTTGGTTTGGGAATATTAGCCATTTTTCTTATAAAGCTGTTGTTGAAGCTTAGCTCAGATCTCTTCTCTGATGGTTCTAAAGTCAGAAAACATATTTCTTCCAATGTTTGCCCCACGTCAGAGGTGATTAGAATTCTTTATATGTTTGACTTCTGTAGGGTGAGAGTCATACATTGAAAGCATTTAGTTACAACAGTGGTTTTCAGCCCAGGGTCTCCGGACTATATATAAGGGGTCTGCAAAAGGTGACTCTGAAAATAAAGCTTCAGATCCAAGAAAAGGCGTTACGTTTTTCTGATTAATCAAAAGTATGTGAATACCCTACTTACAGGCCAAAATCCGGAAGTGTTACCACCAGAGAAGCCTACAGTTTAGCACCCTTCCTCGTGCTGCATCAAATGTCGTGCTGAGCATGCACAACATTTATAGTTAAATTCTGTTTAGTCAGTCTAAGGCTTTTATGGTAGGGATCCGTGAACCATAGACTGAATTTCCAACCTCCATTCAAAATTTATTAGGAGTCCCCAAAATGAAAAAGGTTGAAAAACACTGAGTTACAAGAATGCTTGGAATATAAAAGATGGAGTGAGAACCTGGAAATGTGGCATACTTTTAAATCGCCTCCTCTCTGCAGCATTGGTATTGGGTACCTTGTAGACTTCCTAAACGCACCCTGGCTTGTGGTATTGTAGAGAATACATTTTAGTGACAGCCTTGATATTTTTCACCAGTCCTCAGTTCATATTGACTGTAGAAAAAACACATTTAATCTATGAGCTCCAAGTATGGGTTTAATATTGAAGAAAAGGGCACTTAACTATCATGCAATAGTCCCAGAATTCTTATGGGGAATACAGCTAATCAGGGGCACGCATATGGTAATTATGAATTCGTCAACAAAATCTGTAGCAATTTGAATAAAAACGTGTTTTCTTTCAGCTTGCAGTTTGATCCAGCACCACGCAGAGGTGAACCACATGTTACTCGTCGCACCCCAGACTACTTCCTGTAAAGATTTTACACTTGTACAGTATTGCCATGAACCATATGTTGACCTAAAGGAAATGGGAAGAGCAACAGTAACTCCAAAGTGTCAGAAAATATTTAACATTCAAACTCGTTTTCACATGGACCAAAAGATGTGCCATAATAAAATACAAAGCCTCTTGTCAACAACCGTGACCACTTTAGAATGAACCAGTTCATTGCATGCTGAAGCAACATTGTTGGTCAAGAAACCAGTTTCTGGCATAGCACTATTTGTAGTTACTTTTGCTTTCTCTGAGAGACTGCAAATATTAAGATGTAGACATTAACACGTCGTGAATACATTTAACTTTCCATTTAGCTATAGCTTTATTCAGCATGACTGTAGATAAGGATAGCAGCAAACAATCATTGAAGCTTAATGAACATTTTTAAAATAAGTACCAAGCCCGCCTCCTATTTGTGTTCTGAATCTGTTCTGATTTGTTTTTTTCAGGGAATACTGTTTAATTTAATTGTATTGATTTTTGTCTCACTCATTTTCTTCCTCCCCATTCTGCCTCCTTCATTGTCCTTTGTAATTGTCCAAGCATAGTGAGTTATTTTGAACAGAACTGTTTTTTTCCTGTAAAATGATGTTACTGCAGGAGAGTACTGCAGTGTTTTTTCATAATAAACTTGTGAACTAAGTATTTCAGGTCAACTCTGTGCTGGTTTTCATAAAAGGTTGATTAGCATGATGGGTTTTAAGTAGCATCGGGGTAGAAGCATGTTCTGCAGTGCTCTTTAATCCATTAATAGAAGGGGATGTATTGAGCCGGGCTTTAGTTCAGTATGTCAGTTTTTTGGTTTTTTGCTTTGCAGTTTTTTAATAGGAATTTTTACAAGTCGATTGTACTCTGAATTTCTTTTGCTCCTTCCTTTCCCATGTTTGTAAACACTGGTCTGTGGAGTGAACTTGCTGCTTGATTTTAACTGACCTCATTCTCTGCTGTCCCACCAGTCCTTCCTTATTACATAAATGGGCACATTGGATTTTCTGTTTCAAGGAGGCGCAAGGCAGCCTCTGCAGAAGCATGTGAACAGAGCAGGTAACTTGGTGACATTGTCTGCAAATACACAAAAGCAGCTCTCAGTTAAAGTCAATGGGTGCTGCATAAATAGATCTGAACTAAAATATTTTTGCGTTTCTCCCTTTGCATAGTCATCCAGGCCTTTCTCTAGTTTCTCTGCATAATCTGTCCTGTTTTTAATTACTTGGAAAACCAAGGAGAATGTAGTGTGTGTTTCAAGATTCCGTTAACATGTTAAAATTGTTCTTCATAATGGGGTGGTTTATTTGAAAATTGGTGAGCTACATGACAGCATCATTAACCATTTAAAAAAGTTTGAAAAATTCCAAAGGAAGAAATGCTTGCCTATTTAAAAATGTAAATGTTGCTATTAAGTTACCTTCCTCCAAGGTTGACAAATATGAGCAATTGGTCAATTGTGTTACTCGGCACCAGGGAAACCGACAATTCCCATAAACAAAACTTGGATTAATTTTGAAGTTGAGTTGTCACTTGCTCTGGCAGAGTAAGTAACTTTAGAAATGAGCTGCATACCATATTTAAGGTGGTAGGAATTACCTCATGTTTCAGTTACATACAGAGTTAATCAGACTTTGACTATTCCTGTTTCTCCTTTCATGGAATCTTAAAGGTTTGATTTTTGCAGCTCACATTACGAGTTAGTGCATGAGAACCAGAAAGAATCTGGATAGTCTGTTACCATGCGTAAAGTGTTCTAATGAGTTAAAACTTACTTAAGACACTAGGAGCACAAAAGTCTCTTAGGCCTGATCTACACTAAGGGGGGGGTCGAACTAGGGTACGCAAGTTCAGCTACGCGAACAGTGTAGCTGAACTCGAAGTACCCTAGTTCGATTGACTTACCCGTCCAGACGCGGCGGGGTCGAACTCCGCGGCTCCAAGGTCGACTCCGCCACCACCGTTCGCGGTGATGGAGTTCCGGAGTTGACCGGAGCGCGCGGGGAGTTCGAACTATCGCGTCTTGATTAGACGCGATAGTTCGAACTCCGAGAAGTCGAACTCACCGCGTCGACCCGCGCGGTGAGTATGGACCTGCCCCTAGCCCTGGTCTACACCCAAAATGTAGGTCAATCTAGCTACACCACTCAAAGGTGTGAAAAATTCACATCCCTAAAATGTAGTTAAGCCAACATAAGCCTGGTATAGAGATCGGTAGGTTGACAGAAGGATTCTTCCCTCAACCTAGCTACAGCCTGTCTACGGGGTGGATTTACTACAGCAATGGAAAACCTCTTCTGTCACTGTAGTAAATGTTTCCACTACAGTGGTGCAGGTACAATGCTTACCTGTTGTGATTAGTGTAGACATTACAGGGACTTTTTAACAGAATAAGGGGCTGTCTGTGAAGCGCTATCACCACATTGCCTTTTTTTCCCTCCGTTGCTAATTGTGTAGTACCAGCAGCATACTTGCTGCTTTTAGACAAGTGTGAAGAGAGGATCTCCAGAGCTTCACATACTGTTAAAGCTGGGTGAAACCTTTTTATGGGTAGAGTTAAAACCTCACTGAGACTGATAGTGTGAACGCAGCCTTCAATTAACATAATTGTCAGAATACATTAATCATAGGCCCCTGCTTAGGACAAAAGAGTTATGTGACACTGCCCAGAAGTTTGGACTGAGTAGGCAGAGGGCTTCTGCTGCATATATAGTGTTTGTGTGTGAACGTGAAGACAGAACACACAGGACCAAAAAGAACAGAACTAGAGGCAAGAGAGCCTGTAAGCAGTGTGACCCTGGGAAAAGCTAGAGAGCTTGTGGGTCTGTTGGCTAAAAAGGCTTGGGTCTAAAACTTCCTTTTGCAGAGGAACTAAACATTTGGAGGAGTAGCATTTTGTATGGCCCTTCGTATATAAACAAGATTGCATCAAAGAAAATACCAGACTCTACCAACCTCTACTCCTAACTAGAACATCGCTGATGCCCAAGTTTTTGGTTAGCCACTTAGTCAAAAAGGGACAACACTGAGAGAGAAGTGGGTTTGAGTTTCCAAGGAGTGACATTGAGTATAGTATTCCTCTTGAGCCAAGATGAAACAAATAATTAGAAATGCTTGTAAATATCAAAAACATTCAGCTGAGGTTTAAAACATGAGCTCCAGACTTTGCAAAAGGAATTAGGATTACCTAAAACAAGCTGAAGGTTTCCCAGAAAGGACTCTGACTTGCAGGCTGAGGTGAGATCCCTGTTGGTGCAGCAACTACAAAGTGATAAGACAGATTTGGAAATACAGCAACACAACCAGGCTAGAATAGTAGAACAGATGGAGGTGACCAACAATCTGATTTCCATAGACCAGAAGACTTTCCACAAAACAATAGAGACCAAGCAACCATTTGCCAACTTAGAATTTGCTAATAGATGAGCTGCAGCAAGGACAAGAAGGTGAAAATTCAGCTCCAGAAGGAGATCAAAGCATCACAGATCATAGTGGAAGGCAATTGCTTGGATGAGGAATTGAGCCAGCCAGAGGACTTGGGTAAGAGCAGACGTTTACAACAGTTTTTTGTGCCCTGTTTGTAGTTGAGAGAAGACATTGGGCTGTCCCATCCCAAATGATGCAAAAGACCACCAACATTGAGAGGAAAAACTCCTTGAGAGGCTTATTTGGCTCAGTTCAACATTAGAGAGCAAATGTGGTGGGGAGCTTGAGAGATCCTCTGGCCCTGAGGATGTGGTCCCTCCCTTTTTGCTATAACTGAGCCTGGGGTATGCTGAACAAATGGCTTAGATCCTCAGAGGTTTGTTATCGTGAGGGTGTACTGTATTTAATTTGTCATGCACATTCAAACTTGAACAGACTCATCCGATCTAGCAATACTTACATTGCTAGGAGACACATGGTTGTTTACACACAGTACAGTACTTCCACGAGTTTAAGAATATGGCAAATCCTAAGACTCAAACTGCAAAAATAAATAAAATCAGTGCTTTAGATTGTGCAGAGCAGCATCCCAAGCAATTGCACGCTGCTGGAGGAAAGTTGCAATGTCACATTAGACCACAGACACAAGTAAAATATTGTCAAGTATCAGAGGGGTAGCCGTGTTAGTCTGGTTCTGTAGAAGCAGCAAAGAATCCTGTGGCACCTTATAGACTAACAGACGTTTTGCAGCATGAGCTTTCGTGGGTGAATACCCATTTCTTGCATCCGAAGAAGTGGGTATTCACCCACGAAAGCTCATGCTGCAAAACGTCTGTTAGTCTATAAGGTGCCACAGGATTCTTTGCTGCTTCAAGTAAAATATTGATACTCTTGTATTCTGATCGGTATCATAATGCCAAATGCAAAGCAAAAACAGATCTGACATCAAAAACAAAACATCAGACAACTGTCATATCTGTTTAATGGCAGTACTGAGAGTTGTGATGCTCAAAATGTGGCATATATTGAACTTTTTTTAAGCCTTCTCAAGTGCAGATATACCAGAGGAGAAACTGGATAGCCCAGTCTTAAGGGAGTACATTCAGAAACCAATTCCAAACATGTGTGTTCTTCCTTCTGCTAATAAGCATCACCAAGATTACTTATCCAAGATGTTTGAAGTACACAGAAAGGAGCTAAAAGAGCATATGAAAAAAGATGATTCTATGTTTGTCAACAGATGACAAAGATAATTATGTACTGCATATCATTGCTGTACCCCAAATTAATGGCTCAGAAAAGCCACAATCATTTCTTTTGGACAGTCCTGTTCTTAACCTGGTAAATTATTCAACTTTGTCACTAGCTGTCACCAAACTGCCTAACCAATTTTACTATCCCAGATACCTTAAAATCTGTATCAACAGACAATGCAACATACTGTACTCGAGCATATACTCAGGTTCAACAGGGCCTGCTTCCTAATATGGTGCATATAAAGTACAATGCATATATTGTAAGTCTGGCTAGCAATCAGCGGCATGTTCATTTTTTCTAAAATTGATAGTCATTGCTGCAATGAAGAAAATGTTTAAACACTGCCCAGCTCACAAACTGCGTTTCAGGGCTTTCTTTGCAGGGGGAGAAAAAAGCTTAATCCTGACCAAATGCCTGTGTCCAGAACCAGTAGTGACACGATGGAATTCATGGTTTGAAGCAGTTCTTTACCGTGCTGAACGTGTCACTACCGTGAGTTCATTGCAAGTGAAATGGAGATTTCATCCTGCATTGAGGTAATGGACACACTGATCTTGTTTTTAAATGACATGACCTTGCCACTTCAGTCATTGCTCGGAATGCCAAATCATTGATGAAAACTATTACATTTTTTGAGATGTTCTGTTTCTATCCATCAACCGTACAACGCTGTAATGGATTTGACACATTGGGCAGACTCCAATGCAAAATAAAAGTACAGTGAAGATGCAGAGCAGAATGCCTTTTTAAAAGGAGTGTTCAAGAAAATGGCAGCCAAACTGTAGGAATATTACTGCAACACCGAGAAAAGTGTTGCCAGACCAGTTTGACAAGGACCAAGGTTCATGCAGCCTGGACAGTCATTTATGAAAGCAGTTCGGGTATTTGATGTGAAACAAGTGCGTATATTATCAGAGCAGGCACTCTGGAGACAATCCCTATGTTTGGCCATGAGAACTGGGGCCAGAAAGGGCAAAACTTTTGCCTCCAAGGAGGAAGCCCTGGGTATATGGCCCAATACCAGGGCTGGGGCTGTTTAAAAGACTGCAGACACACCCAACCAGAAGGGGTATGCGAGAGGTAGGTGCCATGCCGTTACATTTGGTACCAGTAGTGAGGTTTCTTTCAGCCCGACCCCTGATCAACAAGGGGCACAACTATGGAAGAGGATTTACCTGTTGGCAGCAGGAGCAGCAGCCATGGATCCTCCTGATGCAGTTGACAGAGAACCTACAGAAACAGGAAATCCAGTTTGTGGCACAGCAACAGTGGCAGGAGATCCACCCCAACCTGCAGGAGTGGATACACAAGCGGTTGGGTCACACCACACCTAGAAACCCAGTTCATGATGGAACTGGTGATTGGTTTGGCTCCAGGCCTGGCAAAGCTTAGACTGGATGATGACCCAGAGGCCTTCCTCCGGACCTTTGAGCAGATGGCAAAGGCAGCAGGATGGGAAGAATTGACTTGGGTGGCCCGTATAGCTCCATTGCTGATGGGCATGGTGCAGGCAGCTTGCCAAGTAGTAAGTGATGAGCAGCGAATTCTTACCCAGTGGTGAAGGCAGCCATTTTGGATCAGCAGGGGTTATGAGCCCAGAAATTACGAGACCTGGCAATGCACTGGCTTTGTCCAGAGACCAGCTTGGTGGCGAAGCTCCTAGAGCAATTCCTAAAGGCCCTACCAGTAGGTGCACAAATCTGGGTAAGGCATTTTCAGCCGGCCTCCACGGGGGAAGCAGTCGAGTGAGCTGAGGCCTAATTTGAGGCTGAAGGAAAGAACGGCCTAAGCTGTTTAGTAAACAGAGGGGTTCACCGGAGGGTGACCCAGGGAAGCTTGCAAGGGGAAAAGGGCTTGAGGGTTCTAGACTTGGGGGATGCACTGCAACAGCAAGGGGTACGGAGAGCACTGCAGTCTATGGGAAGTAGTAGTGGGAAGGAGTAAGGAGACCCAGTAGTCTGCTACAGGTGTGGCCAGCCCAGGCATATTAAAAGGAACTGCCCAGTAATAGTGTGGATACTTAAACTGTTACAGTAGAACCAATTGCAGGGTCTACAAAGATCAGGGTGTCCCCACTGTGGGTAGTGACAGTCTGGGAGGAAGTTGTTACAGGTCTGGTAGTCTCAGGGCGTGGGATACACGTTGGTGTGGGAAGATCAGGTGAGGGCAACTGGCCTGGACTGACTTCTAGTAAACGACTCCTGTGTACATGTGGAGACCTGAGTCTATCCCACGGCAGCAGTTGGGCTGGAGGTAGAGGGCTGGAGAGCTCGACTCCATGTTGGCATGGTCAAGGACCTGCTATGGCCCATAATTTTGGGAAGAGACTGGGTGGGTTATTCAACCCTCATGTGGGAAAGGCCAGGACTGTGACCTAGGACCGAGAGGGTCTGGGCCCAGCTGGGAAGGAAAGCAGGGGCTGGGAGCCAGGGTAGGGAGATCATGGAAAAGAGCCTGGAGGTGAGACCAGAATGGCCCAGACATGAGGGACCCTCTGAGGAAGTGCCAACAAGAGTTGGACAAGGCTAGCATCTCCTGAGGGAAAGTTATTAGCCAGCTGGTCCGGGTAGAGCAGGAGTTGGCTCAGGTGCAAGTGGAAGCCAAGGGGCAGAGGGAACAATGCTTGGCTTTACAGGAAGCATTGACCCAGGGGGAGAACTCTGCGAACTACAGCAGGGACCCAGACAGATTCTTGGGCACAGCAGGATACCATTGAGACCTGGACAGATTTCAGAGTTCAGCAGGGTACTGTAGGAACTCCTAGCTAACATACCCAGTGTGCTAACTAGCACAGAAGCCAAAACAGTTGCCCCAGCAGGAGAAGGTGAAAGCGCAGAGCTAGGGTATGGAACAGGACCCTAGGATAGAGAAGGGAGTAGCACCGGCAAGCTTTGTGAGCTCTCTCCTCAGAGGATGACCTGTCAAAATGATTGGAGGCAGCAGAAAAGTAACTGGAGGATCTCAAGTTCAGCTGACTGAAGATCTCCAGTTCACTGAGGATGAAAAACAGTGCTTGCTCCACATGGTATATGATTAGGAGATGCAGCTACAGGCTCGGTGTACAAACACCCCGAAATCCAGGAGAAGAGAATGAGTCAAGACCATAGACATGGTCTTCAGGTAAGAAAGATCTGAGAGAGTAGACCCTGAGAGACCAGGGCAAAGACCCAGGTAGAGGCTCTCCAGACAGAGTTCTGAGGGGGAGAGACCTGATTGAAAGGGGCAAGGACTAAGACAAGCTCTTAAGGCAGAGGCCCAAGAAAAGGACCCTGGTAGATCGGGTTACAGAGACTATTACTAGTAGCTTTCCAGACAGAGTCTGGGAAGAAGACCCTGCCAAAGTGAGGCAAAAGATGGGGTAATGAGATTACTCTCTATAGAACTACCATCCCAACCCTGTTGGGGGGTGGGGCAGGGGGGAATGACAGGATGGGCAAAGCCCAGAGGCCCGTTGCTGGAGGCCTCAGGGCCCTGCCACACCTATGCCAGCTATGTGTAGCTAAGTCCTCCAAGTGGAGAGACTGCACAGGAAGCTGCCAATCAGGAGGGGAGGCTGCAAGGGGTTAGCCAATCAGAGGGTTGCAGGCTAGCTTAAGAGGCACTGCAGTGTACCACCACAGAAAGGCTGGATGGAGCTCTTAATTGGACAGTTAACATGGTAGTGATGTGAAGCAGTCCTTCCATCTCTGCACAGATCGCTCCTGCCACTCTTGGGCAGCACTGGAGGGAGAGTCCTGAACTTATGTCTTCTGTGTGTTATCACACTGCACTACTTGTAGGCTCCAGGTGAAATTTTCAGAGGCACCTAAGGAAGTTTAGTTGCCCAATTTCTATTGAAATGCAAAATCATTTGGGTGTCTAATCCCCCTAGTACCTTTGAGACTCTTGCTCAACAGGGTGCCCTTTCTACAGCAGGTACTTAAAATAGCTATGTTCATAGTTTCCATCACACAACTGTTGGGCTGAAATCTTCTGTTCTATGGGAGAATATAGAAAGAGAATCTTGATGGAATGTTTGAGCAAAGTCCTAGAGCATTTCTCCATTCTCCCGTCATACAAAACACCGTGTGCTCTTTTTTAGATTTTTGGCAGTGAAAATGTCAAGTTTCGAACCTTGGAATGTGGTATTTAATGTCCTCAACTGTTCTGATTTAACAAAGATGTGATGGTTTGAAAACCGTGTACTGAACATATAAAGCTAAATAATTTTGTTTGGTTGGTAGCTGCACAGTTAACACTGAAATTGGGGGTAAGCTCTCTGAGACTTCAATTGCATTTTCTGAAAAAAATTACTTAGAAAATCTGCTTTTTTTTGCATGATTAGTTTTGATAGTTTCTATTGGTACATTTTAAAGCGGTTTACATAAAAGTGGATAAAGTGCCACTATCCCCATTTTATAGATAGAGAAACTGAGGCTCAAGGCCACAACTTAAATCAATGGCAGAGGGCTTGTCTACACTTAAAATACTATAGCTGTGCCACTGCAGTTGAGCCACTGTAGGGTTTTAAGTGTAGAAACTATCTGTGCCAATGGAAGAGGTTTTCCTGTGCAGAGCGCTTGCATAAGGTCTATGCACCACTTACGTCTCACTCAAGCCCTATTTTGAGCCTCAAGTGGTGCATCACTTTATGCTGACCCTTTGCACAAGAGTGAATTTAATCTAGTGACAATTCTCTACAGTTTGCCACTGAAGACCTAGATGCTAAGGTCACATTCTGTTTCTTAAGGCACATCAACTTCTTGCACTCAGTTCACTTATGAAAACTTTCAGAAGAGCAAGTGGGTGGAGGGAGGGAATGGGAATGGGGAAGGTTTTTTTAGCATCCTAGGAACCCCGAATGACTTAGTCCATCTCTTCCTTCCTATCCCATGGATAATTAGAAGCCAGCTTTTCTAACCCCGCATCCCTGGTCTGAGTTCTCTTCTTAGATCTTCAAGAAGGCATTAGGTTGCAAAGCAAGTTTCTGAACCCAGCCAAACTTCTTTTCTGGAACCTGTCTACTACTGCTTGCAAATATGTTTCATTTCATTCTTCAGAAGCCTTCACTTGTCACTGAAGTAAACAAGCAGATGCTAGGATGGCATGTGATTCTTTATTTAAACTGAAATGTATGAAATATAACAGCTTTTCACCATTTTGTGCAGATCTCTCCGAGTCCTTTCCTAAATTCCCTCTAATGCTCTCAAGTATGTATTGTATTTGCTCTCTCCTATTCTATTCAGTGAGCATTAGATACAACATCCAAGTGTGGAGTCTGTCTTAATAAAATTATCTCCACCATTGCACTGCAATCTTCTATCCTTTTAGGTCAAACAGTCCTTCAGGACTCCAAGGATTCCTATCGACACAGGGGCATAGTGAAGTGAAGGGTATGTGCTCAAATGCCATCTGAGAGTAACTTGGTTGGTGGGAAGAGGGCAGTGATCAGTTCTCAATGTCCACTGAAGGTAGGACAAGAAGTAATAGGCTTTATCTGCAGTAAGGGAGATTTTAGGCTAGCTATTAGGAAAATCTTTCCCGCTACAAGGATAATTAAGCACTGGAATAGGCTTCCAAGGGAGGTTGTGGAATTCCCATCATTGGAAATTTCTAAGAACAAGTTAGAAAAACACCTGTCAAAGGCAGTTTAGATACACTTTGTCCTGCTTCTGCAGGGGCGATGGACTAGATGATTGCTCAAGGTCCTTTTCACCCCTACATTCAGGGCTGTAACTAGGGTGGGGTGAGCAGGGCAGCTGCCTAGGGCACAAAGCTGGAAGGGGTGGAAAAATGAAGTGGTGCAAGATTGGGCCCAGCAGTACTGACTTAACTATCTGAAACTTCCTTTTACAGCGCTGTGGAATACTTCTGTCAACGGGCCTGTTATTTAGGTCCACCTAATTCAGAGTCTGGCACCATCTGCTGGATAAACTAAATAACACATTCCTCCTCAACCATTTACTTACTGTAGTGCTGTTTTTCTCTCACTTAAAGATAAACACACAGAAAGCACTGGGGTTGTGCCCATTTTCTCTGTGCATAAATATAGCTTGAAAAGGTTTAAAATCCCCCCACACACACACCCTCCTAAGGTGAAGAGGCAAATGCAGCATTCATCACTCTTCCATCCCTCTAAACCTGAGAGCAGCCACTGCTGCAACCTAGAGGATCCTCAGAACTGCTTTAAATTGCAGTAGCTGGGTTTGGAGATTTGGGGATAAATCCGTATTATTCTTGGCACACAGTGGACATCTATCACTCAGATTCCATGGTAGCTATACAATGGCTCAAAGGCTTGTTTGAAACAATAAGTAGTAACATAGGTAGATCTATCAGCTCCGTAATAGTCTGACAAATAGTACAGCTGAATAATTCAGAGCGCGTATGATTTTCACAGCCACTGAGCCAGTGCCTGTTTGAAAGAGTGTGTCCCATCCCTACATCTTTGACCACATCACTGTTCTGGGAACCCTCCTGCATCCCATCTCACTACAACCTCTAATTCTGCCTTCTGATACTACTCATTCTCCCCATCCATTTTTCACAGCATCTCTCCTACTCCTCACAGTCCCTGCGTCCTTTGAGCCCCCTGAACCGTGGAGAGGCAGCCATTTTGTATGTGGGTTGGGGCTTCAATGTCGTTGAAAACAGTGAGCGGTGGCAGCCAACTTTATTATAGGCAGCCTCACTGCCAGGTGCAGATAAGCTGCACGGAAATGGTGGCCATCTTGCTGGTTTCAGCTCCATTGACTGTAACAGAAGATGGTGACCATTTTGAATAAGGGAAAAATTGTGTTGGCAGCCTTTTATCATGTTTTCATGAAACAGATTAAACAAAAACAAAAACCCCAAACACGCTAGACATGAGAGAAAATTGTGAGAGTTGGCAACACCAAGTATAAATTAATGATTCTGAGAGGGGTAAATGCCTCTGCTCCTTGTTGATCTGATGAAAGTATCAGCTCTAAAACCCAGTGATGACATTTTGATAACATTAACTATTTCATGGCTGATTAGTTTACTTGCTGGAAAGGGGGAATTTGGTAAGGGGGAATCTGGAGTTTTTGTGGGGAAGGAAATGCAGAAGGAACAGTGGAAACTCACAAAGGCATAGAAATAGGAGGATGTGGGAGGAAGAGATACAAAAGACAGAAATTCACATCACCCCCCGTTGGGGCCACATGTAGCATCTCCCTGAGTGATGGATGCAATGACAAGACAAAGCAAAAATAATAGATACTACATGTGTAGTTGCACCATAAAGGCTGTATTCTCCCCTTGATATCTGTGCAAACCTTTCATTAATACCATTAGGTGAACTGCTGTACAGTATGAGGGGGCGGGAGAGACTATGTTCTGAATTTATACACACACACCCTGCCATGGACCATAAATAAGCATGGATGTAGGAACTGGTAGTATATTGTATAAAGAACAAACAACACAACATCTTGAGTCTGACCTCCTGGCTTAGAGGGAGAGTCTTTCTTCTGGCAGGTGCCCCCTCTCCCTTTTGGGTGTCAGAAAAGTGGATTAGGTTTACTATTCCTTCAGAGATGTAACAAAGCAGTATGAAAAGCAGACCAGCTGTTACTGTTGTGTCTAATCCTCCGAACCATGTTTTTTAATACAACATGAGTTACAATGGAGAAAGAGGAGATGGACGCAGGTTGATTTTTTTTTTTAACACACTATACTTGTTCCTATGACAAAGTTCCTCAAATTTAGCCCCTCCTTACAAAAATGTAGGCAAAATTAGATATCTCAGAAAGGAAAAATACTTTGTACAATCCAGATCTGGATTTAGGCAATCCAAACTCTGTCCTCATGCCATTGTCCTGCCATCCACTTGGAGCAGTGATTAGTGAGGGTTGCCCTGTCGCCCTTCTCAGCCAAGTACAGGCAGTAGCATGCCCTCACACCCCAGAAGTGGCCGCAGGGATCCCCTCTCCTCTTGTAGAGGCAAGGGTGTTGTGATGTTATTGACATAAACTGTGACTGTATAGATCATTGTTGCAACCAGGGTCCTATGGTTGCACCAGTTCTTATATAGAGGAGGCCAAGCGGGGTGTCTATGGAAAGGTTGTAGTTTGCTGGTTATGATTATGCTGGCTGTATGTGCGTATCATTTTTGTATTTGAAGTTATGAATATTGGCTATGTATTTGTTTGATTCTAAGTAGCCTCAGTGAAGCATTAGGTCAGCTTCTTGAGAAAGGACTATTCCCAGGAAGTGCCCAATCAAGAAACACTTAACTGACAATGGACTTTGGGAGACACCAATCCACATCTGAGCTTTCCTGGGAATATTCAAACTAACATGTAAACAATGGCATTGGCCTGCAAAAAGCGGAATCATTCATAGACATGTGACTTGCCCAGGTGGCTATGGACTCAGTCTTGTTGCTGTGATCTCACACAGGAGAACAAAGGGGTTTCCGCCCACAAGAGAGAGAATATAAAAGGCCCTGGAAACCCCTCCATTTTATCTTCAGCTGGCTCAGAAGATAGCCTCTCCACTCCCAAAGAGATGCCTGAAAGAAACTGGAACAAAGGACAGTAACTACGAGGGTTTGAGTGATTGCTGGACCCAGACTAGGAAGAAGTCTAGACTGTGAAAGAAGCTTATTGGAACATCTGAGGGTGAGATTTACCTGCATTTAGTTTCCTACTGTATTAGGTTTAGACTTGCATGTTTGTTTTTGTTTTATTGTGCTTGGTAATTTACTTTGTTCTGTCTGTTATTACTTGGAATCACTTAAATCCTACTTATTATACTTAATAAAATCACTTTTGTTTATTAATTAACCCAGAGTAAGCCATTAATTCCTGGGGGAGCAAACAGCTGTGCATATCTATCAGTGTTATAGAGGGCGGATAATTTGAATTTACCCTGTATAAGCTTTATACAGAGTAAAATGGATTTATTTGGGGTTTGGACCCCATTGGGAACTGGGTATCTGGGTGCTAGAGATAAGAGTACTTCTTAAGCTGTTTTCAGTTAAGTCTGCAGCTTGTGGAGGACGTGGTTCAGACCTGGGTCTGTGTTTGTAATAGGCTAGCATATGTGGCTCAACAAGACAGAGTACTGAAGTCCCAAGCTGTCAGGGAAAACGGGCTCAGAGGTAGTCTCAGTAATCAGGGGAGAGTCCCAAGGGGGTTTCTGTGACCCAACCCGTCACAGGTGTATCGAGGTAGCCCTCAGTACTTACTCCCAGCAGCTGGGGTGGATGGGTCTTGGTTATTGCACTCTTCAACACATAGGCCTAGTCTTTACTAGGAAAAAAGTATTTATAGAATGTAAAAACCCTAGTTTAGACAGAGCAATTTGTATTTTCATATGTGTTAGCTGCTCAGGGTCCAACCCTAAGAGGGAGCCTAGGTTTACTTCATCCAGCTAATGTGTTAGAACTACTACTTGTCTCATTTATGTGGAGGTTTTAACACTACACTATGGTTTTAACATGTTAAGAGGTGTTAAACACACAGCTTTTTCCCCTAGTATAGACATGGCTATAGAATCTTCTGCTGAGATGGTGTTAGTGGGGTCCCCTGGAGCAGAGAGTCTGGGAATTAATACCTCAGTGAGATCCATGGAGCAATTCTCATCTCTCAGAGCTTTTGTTTCAGGCTCTCTGAAGACATCAATGCACTGGTCCCACATCACGGTTTCAAGCTTTTCTTTGTAACCAGGAAAACAAGAAACTTACATCAGAACATCAGCTTTCATTTACCCAAAAAAAAAGGTCATCACATGACTTCACAATGCGGGCTTTAGGCCTCGGCCTATGTTGTGTATGCCTCAATAATCTGGCCATGGAAACACCTTTCCCTGGTGGAAGAGGCTGGTTGCAGACAGCTTCAGAAAATTATGTGCTAATTCTCTTTTGAAGACTGGTAAGTATACAACAAAAGATTCATTCCCTTGGTATAACATTTGGACACACATTTCACTTATCTACAGTATTCCATGACATCCTCCCACCTCTACTTGCTTATTGGGGAGTAGTTCAACAACAAAATACAAACAAATAACAGCAGGACGAAGTTAAGTATATGTGGTTTCTTTTCCCATCCACTGACTCCACAGGCATCTTTATCGTTAATATTTTCTCCCATCTGTCTTGTTGGATGTGTTTATGCTATTGTCTGAGTCCCCAGGAAGTCTGTGTTCTCTCTCTGGTGACACTATCCTGCTAGATGAGACTGGTTCTGCTAGTTCTGGGAAAACAAGACTCTTAAAGGCAATTAGTGACTTACATCTTGGAGTGTGACAGGATATTCTCAGCTTCGGTCTACTGTATTTGTACTTGGGCTAAGCAAAGCAGATTAACAATTCTAATAATATAAAGACAAGATAAAGTGCACAGGACAGGTATAATAATTAATATAAATTATGTATTATGATAGTATCACCCAGAGGCCACAATCAGGATCAGGTATTCATTGTACTGGATGCTATATCAACAGCAAATAAAAGGTAGTTTAAAGAGCTTACTTTGAAGGGACTAGTGGTCCAACATAGGGACAAGACCAACAGGGAGTTGAAGAACACAGTGGGGGTGGTTCGGGAGGAAGAAGACAAGGGTGACAGTACTAGGACCACCAGGTTACTACATTAACTGCAGTTTAGAGGTCTTTCTGTCTGTCTTTCTACTTTAAAATGGACAGGCACTATTAATTAATTAGGCCCATATCTTCAAAGGTATTTAGGTGCCTATCTGCCTCTTTAGGTACCTCAGTCCACCAATTTTAAAATGGTGACATTTTCAAAACTGTTGCCTAGCCCTGCAGGCATCTGTGTTTCTGCTGGTTGGTGTTTGCAGTCTCGCCTAAGTGCTGATGCCACCCCACAGCTAATGAGCCACTTGGAGGCCTAACTCAAGCCAAAGCCCTCGAGACCGTGAAGCAGGATTCTCACACTAAGTGAGGGAATGCCCGGGAGCCATGGTTTGCCCATCCCTGACATAGACAATAGACTGCTTGACCAATAGGGGCGGACCCTCAAGTCACAAGCATATATTTTTCCAGTAATCTGGAAGAAACTATAAAAGAAGGGAAATGACATCATCACTTGACCTCTCTTCCGCCCTCCCCAACTCCACACCCGGAAGAAATGTCTGGCTGACAAAGGCTTTGAACTGGTCAGGGTGATCCCAGGCTGGAAAAGAGTCCCGCATGTTTGAGGATTGTACCATCTGTCAGGATGAGACACCGCTTGATTCAAATCCTATTTAGTTTGCAGAACTCAGACTGCAAATTTATTTTTGTTTCTTAAGTAAACAACTTTGATCTCTATGCTTGCTACTTATAATCACTTAAAAGCTATCTTTCTGTAGTTAATACATCTGTTCTATATTTTACCTAAAACAGTATGTTTTGGTTGAAGTGCTTAGGAAATCTCTGCTCAGGTTACAAAGGCTAATGTGTGTCCTCTTCACATCAGGGGAGGACCGGACTGGGTAATGAATTTACACTGGTCAGGCTTCTGAACAGGGCAAGATGGTACAGTTCCAGGGAGCAAGGCTGGGGAGCTGGAGGAGTGGGGTGGGGGGGATTGTTTGGAGCCTCTCTCTTGTTGCGTGAGTGGCTGGCAAAGCATCCATGTAACTCAGTTGTGTGTATCTAGGGTGACCAGACAGCAAATGTGAAAAATCAGGACAGGGGGTGGGGGATAATAGGAGCCTATATAAGAAAAAGACCCAAAAATTGGGACTGTCTCTATAAAATCAAGACATCTGGTCACCCTATGTGTGTCCCTGCCTGTGGATGTCTGTGTAAGTGTAGTACCTGCCAGAGGTTTGTGGCTTAACAACAGCCTCACAGTGTGAGAAGGATGCCCCAGGTTGGTGGAACAGAGGGCTCAGTGGTCCCACAGTCCAGGTTGCACTCCAGGAGTCCCGTCACACATAGCATCTGCAAAAAAGCTGGTGGTAAAGGGAAATACAGGGTGAGCATGAGAGCACCGGGTCAGCTGCTTACGCAGTTTTCTGGCTTCTGAGGATCCCTTGCTTAGGTGCCTAATTTGTTTCCTGCATTGTATATGGAGTCTGGGCACCTAGCTTAGGGTTGAGGGTTCCGCTAGGCTGCAGACTGCCGTAGGGGTTAGGTGTTGCAACATGGAGCAGAACAATGCCTAAGTATTTTGAGGTTCTGGGCCCAAGGGCCAATTACTGCTATGAGCTCCATGCTGGCAGACTCCTACTGATGTCTATGAAGGGGACTCCACTCAGAGGCAGGTTCCGTCCACCTGCTTGGAGCTCAATGGAGGCATGGAGTTTGGAGCCATGGGACATCACCAGTTAGACCCAAATTTAACTGTGCCACATAAACTAGTGTGAAACTGCTATCCAGCTATATGGTTATAAATTTCCAGTTTAGATTGGCAAACCATTGTCTTAAGCAACAATTTAAAATTATCCTCAAGATCTCCAATATGATTTTGTTTAAAGACCAAATGTTGGCTACTCCGGTGAGTGGTTGTGTAAGGCAAGGTTTTATTGTGTTTACATCTGAAAGGATGACTCAAGAAACTGAAGTAATACAGAATGAATCCATTATTTTAAGCTTCTCTCACCATTATTTTTCTTAGATCTCTGATTTTGAAACTTTACCTCACACTGAAGATTGAGAGGATGACAGGAGCCATACAAGTAAGCCCTTAAACTGAATCAGGCTTACTCTGAATAGTGTTTTATTCTAGTACTAATGTTGTGAATGGTGCCTGAGGGCGCTAGGCCATTTCTTTGCAAGAGATGGCACTGAGCCAACCTTTCTTCAGAAATCAAGTGCTGCAGTAGAGACATGGCATTTCCCTTAGTGGAGATGGGGTTTAATGTAACAATTGACCGCATTAACACACTAATGTAAGGATTTTAGCTGACATGCAGTTTTTAGATTAAATTGCTGCTTTTTTAATAGCCTAGTTTTTGTGTCACTCCCTTCTTCAGACAATGATTGTAACCCTAGCTCGCTCAGAGGAATTGACAACTGTGACTTTCATTGTTTTATACTTGCAGTGCATGCAGGCATTTCAATACCTTGAAAGCAGAGCTATGAATCTTCGCAGAGTTGACTCAGCCTTCTGAGGTATAGAGTAAAATATATGTAGTTATGCAATCATAATCCTGTGAGTTACCCCACCCTCCACAGGATAGAATCAGAACCTCTCAACTGTGTGGCATTGGCCCTATACTGTTAACAGTTAATGAAAATCATGCACCTGCAGAGGCACAAATGTGTGGGTCAGAGAATCAAAATGAAGGACACAAAAATGATTCATACAGGAATCTTAAAATGTTGTAGGTTTCATTCTTTTATAGTGAAAATAACTTTGCTATAACCTGTTTAATATTCATGTTCTCTACCTTCTACACAAAGTGGAGTTCCCTCATTTTTATTGTTAGGGGAACTTTGGGAATCTCTAAAAATGAGGTGCACTTGACAGAGCTGGTGAAGATTTCCCTTTACTGCAAGTGTTAGGGGTCTTTTTTTTTTTTGGAGCAGGAGGCTGAATTTTGTTCCTACCAAGGACAGAGTGGCTGAGGTGTTTAGCTCAGTAACACCTACATGTCCAAACTGCCCTGAGATTTGTTATGATACATTTTGAAAACTGCATTGGAGGAGTATCAGTATGATCTATACAGTAGTTGTACCGCGAGGATCTGATCAGGATCATGCTACAAACTCATAAAGAGGATGTGGCCCCTGCCTGACAGGTATTAATGAATCCTGCCATGGAAATATCATCCCTCCCATTTTGCCAATGGGGCATGAGACAGACCAAAGCTAGAACTGGGAACAGAAGCCAGGAGGGCTTAGTGCTGGAGGAGTCTGCACTCCTGCCTCCTGGTGGGTGAGGAAGGCGGTGGGGTGGGGTGGGGTGTGAGAAGCTGCTGGCTAGAGGCGGGGCCATGGGAACAACCACGTGCTGGGGTAGGCCCCCTCCATCCACTATGAGGCTGTTGCCGTTGCCATGTGAGGCAGCTTTTCTGGCAGGGGCACCCTCCGCCTGAAAGAGGCCGTGGCGGTTGCCTAACTCCCCCAATCTGTTTACATGCATGAAATCCCTTCCCCTTCACTCCCCTGTATCTAAGGCGGAGGTGAGGAGGGCGTTTGTGTCCCGCGGGCGGGCTGCATTTTTACATTTCCTCACGGTCACTCAGGCGATCGGCGCGGACACCTACAGCTGGTCTGTGAGGCAGCGGGGGTCCTTCGTCTTCCACCTCCCGGAGTCCCGCCCCGCCCCGCGGTATAAAAGGCGTCGCCGCAGTCGGGCCCTAGCTGCAGCTGCTGCCGCCGGGTCTCGGTCAGCGCGGAGGGGTGAAGAGCCGGGCGCCGTCGTCTCGCGGTGAGGGCCGACGGCTCGGGTCTCGGGCCCTAGCCGGGCTGCGCCTGCCCGCGGTGGGGCTGGCGATCCCGGGAGCAGCGCTGGGCGGGGCCGAGGGCTCTGGGCCCGGCCGGGGATGGAGGCCGCAGCGGCCGCCTGGGGGAAGCGGGGCCTGGCCCTGCGCGGAGGAAAGTGGGGAGGTGTCGGCAGGTGGTTGCTACGGGCTGCGGCCTGCTCCCTGGGGAGCCTCCTCTTCCTCCAGGTGGGGCGGGGGCCGCGGGGTTTCGTACCGCTCATGGCGGGAGGGCCGCGGGCTTGCCTGGGCGAAGGGCAGGCCGGCCTGGGGAGGCGCGGGGTGCTGCTCGGGTCGCAGGCTCTCCCTGAGCCCTGGAAGCGCAAACAAACCCCGGTCTGCTCTCTGCTCGGCTGGGTCGCGCGTTGCCCTGGGCTCCACCACGGAGCATTTCTCTAGCGTGTGTGTTTGTCAGACCTTGCGACGAGAACCGTTAAACGAGTGTCTGAAACGTGGCCCTTATGAACGGATGGGGAGTGTGAGAAATACCGGGGAAGAGCCCGGAGTACGTGCTTTAACAGCTTCGCAGGGCACAGAGTTGGCTAAAGATACCGTAAATGGTTGAGCTGAGCGGCTAGGGCCAGTAAAATGTGAGCATAATGCTGTAATTTAAGTACATCCCTTAAAAACAATAATAATAATTAATAAAACGTTACCTGATTAAGTGTTGTCAAATACAGGCCCAGCACTGTTCTGCTTAGTCACTGAGCTGTACTGGTATCTGAGGCTAACTTGTTTTCCAAGTTATACACTGCAAATTATATTCCTCTTGCAGGAGATAGTCTCTTCTTTACTAACGAAATATAAACACTGATCCCTATGATTGATAATGAGAATTAAACTACTTAAAACGTCCTTTTGATTAAGACTTCTAACAATAAAGCCCTGTTTGATCACATCAGTTTCACAATGTGTATTTGAATTATGGACTAAAACTAATGTGTGAAACTGCCCTTAATGTAAATAGTTTTGCATTGACTGAATTTGATCAGGCAAAATCTATGGATATATTCCATCATGCAGAATTATGTAATAATCCTAGATGTGTACAACCTAGGCATGTATGAACATTAATTTTGCACTTCTTGCATTCGTTGCACCTTAACATGACTAAATTTTGGCTGGCGAGATCCGAATAGGTATAATGTCAAGATGCTGTGGTTAACTTTAAACTATTCATTGTATGAAAATATTCTGTGCTGCTTAATGTCATCTAGTTAATCAGGTCATGCTAATAACTACTCAACCTATTGTGTCAATGCAGTTGTCATGCATGTGGACTGGATATACAAGGAAACTTGATACTGTCACTCTGATAAACAAACAACTTGAAATTGCTTCTTTCAAAAAACATTCACTTGAAGGGAGAAGTGTAAATCCCAAATATGAAAATTTCAGTTTAAAGAAAGTCTTGCATTTTCTGATCACAATAAGCAGTAATTTCTATATGGCATCATACAGTTAAAATACTTAGATGTATGAGACTTTCCCTTCACTGAATATTTTAACGTAGTTAGACTGAAAATAGGGCATTTAAAAATAATGCTGACTCAGTCTGCTTATGGAACAAGCAGTGCTATGATGTAAATCAAATTACACTTAATAGAAATTTGCTGTATTGACGCTAAACAAACTGGAAGCTATAACTTACTGTCTGTATGTTATTAGTTTCCTTGACATTTTGGAAGTCTAAATAGTCAAAAATAGACTGTCTTGTTGCTGATTGATTTCCCCCCTCCCCGTAAGAGATTGCAGGGGTGACTGTTTTAGATGTGAAGTCATATTTATATCTAGCAAATATGAAGCTAGATTTGTACTTGAGCAATCTTAACTTCTCATTGTAGGACTGGTCTGCTTACTAATATTGAATTCATGTAACTTTAATCAATATTCAGCACTCTTAAAAGAGAAACCGTAGTTGTAACATTGCAGCAATGAATTCAGTATCATACTTCAATGAGAGATGCAGTGATCATGAGTGAGTCCATCCAAAAATACCCATACCACTTAAGATGTAATATCTACATATGGGGTTAACGGATTGGCTCTAACTCTGCCAAACATAAATTGAGATTGCATTCATCCTCTCCGATGAGGTTCTATATTCAGCTTGTGTGCTGCTTAATAACCTGCACTGGCTGGGCTTCATTGGGCGCTGCTTTTTTTTTTTTGCAGTAGTCAGGATCAGCAGTATTGACATGCTAGAGTCTGCCCTGTGGAGCAGATAATGCAAGCTAGCTGAAAGAGATACAGCCAGTCAGCTGCTTTAATTGCAGTAGATCTTGGGTCTGTGGAATCTTAAGCCTCCTAACCTTTTTGTACCTTTTGTCCCTAAAGCTTTTTCTAACAGGTTTTGAACTGGATTGTCTGGCTGCATTAAATGATGCATGACTTAGCTCTCTTATATCCACTAAAGGAGCTCTAAACTGTAATATCCTTCTGCAAAGCTAAACAACACATAGGTAATAAATGACCAAAAAAAGGTCTTGAGGCATTGAAGGCACTAGGGCTAATGACTTCACACAGACTCTTCTCCAAGTATAGCTGCCTTCAAAGATCTTTCCTGTTAAAGCAAATCACTTTCACAGCTAATATAGAACCAATTAGTCTAGACTAATTCTTTAACACTGCAGTAGAAGCAAGCTTGCTTTCTTCTTCTGTTAGCTGTTAACTGGAGAAATTCACCAATACAGCTTACATATTAGTTGTAATGAATTAAAGCTGGTTTCAACAATTTGAAGTAGCCTGACTTCAGAAGCACTTGAAGGACTTGTAGGTAGATATATATAGATAGATAGATAGATAGATAGATAGATAGATAGAGATAGATATAGAGAGATATATATTTATTTTAAGGCAGTGAGGCACCGTTATCATCTAGTCTGACCATCTGCATAGCCATAGAACCTCACCCATAACTTCCTCATCAAGCCTATAACTAGTATTTGAGCTGTAGCATAACTCTTAGGACAATCAATTTTGGGAGGCTTCATAATCAGACTCCTAATAAAATACCTACAGGAAACTCAAACACACACGCTGCAACAAGAAGCAGTAATCTTACAAGGCAGTTTTGGTGCGTCACTTAAAACCATATTCAAGATGAGGGAAGGATGCTATTGCATCTGTAGTATTGCCAACATATGGCTGGCATTCATTCACATTGCATCATTGCCCTAAAATTTAAATGTGAAATGTGTTGGCCTCTTGTTCAACATATTAGACACTTCCTAATTGCTTAGCTCAATCTTAGATTACTCCTTTTCCACTCTCTCATCCTCAGATGCTTTAATCTAGAAGTAGTGAATTAAGACTTGTTTATCCAAACAGTAACTTTTGTAAAAATGTCTCTGATTGTATGGGGGACACTTATTTTCTTTTCCATATAAAATGGTGTGTCCCATCTTGATGGCATTTGTCTTGAAGAGGCAATGTGAATGGTAAAGATGGCTTTTATAACTTGAACAGCACTTTGTATTACACTAACTTCTCTGCAAACTATTGCATGAAAATAACTAGTGACTTTCTCATGTTTTAGATGCCTTCAATTAAACTACAGAGTTCAGATGGAGAAATTTTTGAAGTTGACGTTGAAATTGCAAAGCAATCTGTAACTATCAAGACTATGTTGGAAGGTAAGATTGCAGATTTGAGATAAAGGCTTATCGCAAACTAGTATCCCAGGAAACGTCACTCAAATCAGAATTTTTAAAAACTGAGGTGCATTACCACAACTCCACTTAAATGGTTCTTGGAAGCACTATCCTAGGCACAGATATAGTAGTAAGGGAAGGGATTAGTACAACCACAAATAGCAAAGCAAAAACTTTTGCAAGCAACACTTAAGTGTGGATTTTTATGGTCTAGTTGTAAGATAGAGATGAGTTTTGATGTGCAACCTACTTGGATATTTAGACCTAAAGTACAGGTACTGATTTGTGGTGGTAGGCAAGTAACACAAATTGATTCTAGGCATGTGATCATGCTAAATAGCTAATCTCCACAAAACACTTCTATTATGGGTTGAATTTACTGGCTTTGTATGATGGCTACTAAGGGCAGGTCTACACTGGGGGGGATCGATCTAAGATACGCAACTTCAGCTACGTGAATAGCGTAGCTGAAGTCGAAGTACCTTAGATCGAATTACTTACCGTCCTCACGGCGCGGGATCGACGTCCGCGGCTCCCCATGTTGACTCCGCTACCGCTGCTCGTGTTGGTGGAGTTCCGGAGTCAACAGGAGCGCATTCGGGGATCGCTATATCGTGTCTAGATGAGACGCGATATATTGATCCCCGAGAAATCGATTGCTACCCGCCGATCCAGCCGGTAGTGAAGACGTACACTATAGTACAACAAACATAACTTAAACATCAAAGCTAAGAGATGAAAGTGAGTGTGGTTTTTTTTTTTAAAGTAAATGGTGACAGCTGTATCACTGGCCCTATTGTCTGAATCTTTAACTGTTGCTGCTTTTTAAAACTGAAATACCCAGCATGTCTCAAGGTCTCATTTACATTAACCTCCCACTGTTGGCAGCTTACAACAGAGGACAGACTCAGTGCAAGTCTACTAGATAGTTTTCACATCACCTGGAAGATATCTTTCTTTTGTTTGACTTTCTATTGTAGAAGTTGTGGTGTCAGCATAGCCTCTGTAAAATGCACCTCTGTATTTGACATGTCTGTGGTATGAGTGTTTCTCTTAAACCTTGTCTACAACTCCTGAGGGAATTTTGCATCACTGTTTGGGTAGAATTCATGTCCCCCTCAGATTTCTTTGCTTCCCCACAGAAAAATGACTTTCTGATGGGGAAGCAAAGTGAAGCTGTAAGAGCGGTTTCACACCCCTCTCCAGAAGTTCGGGCACATTGTTTCAGGCACCCAGAACAGCTGGTGGAGAGGTAATGCCGCAGAGGGGGATGCCAAGACTGGTGCCTATCGTCCTAGTCCCAGCTGGGCAGGGGAGTACCGGAATTCCTCTTCCCCTGGTCAGACCCACCACCAGAAGCCTCCCCTGGCTGCTGGAAGTGCTGCATCTCATCCACGCCAGCTTCTTGCTCCCATTGCTCCTTCAGCTGTGGGGGGAGGGTCAGTCACTATACAGGCAGCTGCTCCTCCCTGCATAGCCTCTTGCAGTCTCCAACCACCTTCACCTGGACTCCTCTGCAGAGTCCCATTGCCCCAGCACCTCCAAGGAGCTCCTGTGAATCCAGATCCTCCCTCCCGTGGCCCTCCACTGAGCCGACTGCACCTAGACTGCCCCACCCAAAGCCCTCTCACCTCACTTGGATCCCTCCACACTCGGATCCTGCCAGTCTGAGCCTGCCCTGGTTTGGAGGGGTAAGGCCTCAGGGTGTTTTTTGGACAGACCTGGCCCTTGCATTGTCAAGGTTGGGTGCAGCTTCACCGCTGTGTCCCGTGCATGGGGGCTGCAGGGTGATCTCCCACCTCTGTGCAGCCAGTGGCCTGAGCTCCCTACTGCCATGCTGGAGCCTCCATTTATTTATTGACAAATAAATTTGGAAGAATTTTAAAATACTGTATACAGAGTTTTTATTTTATTTTTGGTACAGAATCCCTCAGGAATAGTCTACATTAGGCTTTTTTGGCAAAAAATTACCAGTTGGTGGAAGCCCTGGTACATACGAGGCTTCAGCACTGGAGTCCTTATCACTGTTGCTTTTAGCCTGTTTTGAGCAGAGTTATGACATGGTGTTAAGTGCCAGTGGCCTTGAGCAGTGTCTGCCCCAGGGTGTCTATCATGAAACCTTCACCTGTGACACGGGTGGCAGTCTCCTTCCAAACTACAGTCCCGCTTATAGATGTGCTGTAGTCTCTCTCTCCTCCTCTTCCTCCTCCCCCCCCCCACATCTGCTGGTTCACTTGAACTGGCACTGCTACTTCAGAGAGAGAGCCTATCCAGTACTCATTCACGTCTTATTTCATATCTTTTCCCAAGATGTCAGAAAAGTTGCTTGTTTCTAAATGCAGTTATTTCCTCAACTGTGACAAATTTGTCAATGTCAAATTCATATTGAATACAGTTGAAAATTTAAACTGTTTTTATAGGCAGTGAGCTGTTTTCATGGTTGAGCTGTTTTGGTCAGGGATAGTCTGAAAGGCAAATTTGCATTCGTCATCCTCAGGCTGACTGTTAGAAGTCCTCTTAAGATGCTAATTTGGACTTCTGCACAACTAATTTGCAGATATGTCTCCAAAAAGCCTTTTACCAAAATAAGTACAACAGGGGGAACCATTTACTTGATCAGTGATTACAATAGTGAGAGTCTGAATTAAATTTGTTTTAGACATCACTCCTGAGAGTAAAATTTATCTAAATATTTTTGTCCAAGTGTCTGGGTTTATGGAAACAGGCTTCCTCTTGAACATTGAGGATCGGACTATATTATTGCAGTGGGGGTGTGGCAATACACTAGAAACTGGGGGGGCCTTTCTGACCTGCTCTGTGACACCAATGTTAGTGGGTAGAAAGGATACATCTCTAAAACTTGTAAGAGGTTGCTTTCTCTAGTGTACCTCCTACAGAGTAAAGGTTAGATTATGCATACCATTTTTCTTGTTTCAGTTCAATTTTCCATGTTAATGTTGGTTTTATTTAGGCAACTTGTTTCTTAGATAGCTAGCTTTCCTGTTTTTGTCCTTGAGGTTTGAAGTCTATCTTGCCTTGTTGTGAGGCAGTTGGGGAGAAGACAAGAATACCTTTTGAGCAGATGCAGGACTGGCCCACAACATTTTGGCACCTGAGGCGGGGAGCTCAGATAATGCCCCCATGCACCCTTGCTTGGGCCAAAACTTTGAAAGGTCTCAATTTTGCCTTCTTTTTGTTCTACTTCTCTCATGGTATTGCTCTGCTACCTACCCCAATAAAGGAGAACTAACAACTTAAAATGTCTTGTTCAAAAATTTTAAAAAATACTTAACTTTCAAATTCCTGAACAGCAAATGTAACTTTCCTTGTCTGCATAGTAAACACTGGCATTTTTATCTGTTTGAATAATCAAAATGGTGCTTTCCATGTTGCCTTGGTTGCGAAGACTTGAAGCTTCCTGAAGGTGCACCATCTGGGCCACCTCATGCTCCATTGAGATGGTTGCAAGGCCGACCAGCCTCTCCTGTGTCATTGTGGAGCGTAGATGTGTGGGTGTTTTTTGTTTTTTTTTTTAAATTAACTTCAGCCTGGAGAAGCTGCATTCTCCACCGGCAGCTGTTACAGGAAGTGTTAAAAGTATGCGCAGAGCAACCAAAAGCATTTGGAAAGAGGATGGTGGTCATCTTTGTGCGCATTTATTCCAGAACAGCCTTTGGAGTTGATCCTGCTGAAATGTATCTTGAAAGGGCTTTCAGTTCATCACCTGAATCACTCGCATCAATATCGGGCATGTCATCATATGTCAACACTGTCTCTAGTGCCCTGCATTGGGGGTGTCGGTCGTCTTCAGGTATAGTGAGAAGTTTTGGAATATGATTCAACATTCCAAATATACTGCTGTGTTCCTTGACCTGTGTGAAACATTCTTCAACTGACTGTATTGTACAATCTAGGACCTGGTTATAGAATTCAACTTTGAATTGTTTGGGGTCTCTTATGGGATTATCCTGTGCCTCATAATCAAAATGTCGTCTTCGGTGACCCTTGTATTCTTGAATGGGTGGGAAAATAGCTTCAGTGTGCTCTCTGCCAACTTCTGCACTCTTCAGAATGTTTTGAAATCCCTCATCTGACTGGTAAGACTGTAGGTAAGACCTTGCTTTGTCCAGTTGTTCCATTGCTTCAGATATATCAAGGTCAACACCTTGGAGTCTCTTGCTTACAACATTTATTTTCAAACAGTATGTCATGCCACAACATTAAGCCACACAGAAATTTGAAGTTATGTATGTTTCTGGTGATTCCATTTCCCTCTGCCACTGTTCTCCCACAAACAGTTCCTGTCATAGCACTATCCTCCATAATGGCAATTATGGCACCATCTGTCTTCGCAATTTGGTGTTTGATAGGCTCTCTCATCTCCACTTGACTTTCCCATTGTGTGCCACTCAGTGGTTTCAGTGTCAGAGGATGTTCCCAGATGTTGCTTCAAAATTTGCCATCAATGAGTTGATGCAGAGAAAAATACATAGATGCTTTGAATTACATTTAAAAAAATTCAGCAGCCTCACTAGAAACTGATGCTGCTTCACTGACAACCAAGTTCAATGAATGAGAACTGCATGGGACAAAAAAGCTCGAGGGTTTAACTCTCGGATTCATGCCTGCACTCCTCTGTTCTTTCCTCTCATGTTGGCACCATTATCATAGCCCTGACCTCTCAGTCAGCTCTCACAATTCTCATATCTTCTAGCTTTTTAAGAAGCACATTTGTCATACCAGCTCCTGTAGTATCATCAATGTCAATAAATTCTAGAAAATGCTCTGACAGTCACCATTGCAGGGACATTTTCACTAGGTTCTGTTGTTGTTACCAAATGCACCATTAAAGTCATTTGTTCTGTATGGCTGATGTCAGATGTGCAATCCAGAATAAGAGTAATATCTTGCTGACTTCAGATCTGCCACAATCTTCTGTTTGAGTTTGTTGCCAGTAACTGTGTGATCTCATTTTGAATTGTTTTTCCAAGGAAGTGGTGTGTGTACATTTCTTGGTTGGTGATTCTTCTTAGATGCTTCTGGAGTACAGCATCAAACTCAGCCATCAGCTCCATCCACTGTTTGGCACATACAGCTGATCAGAAGTGCCACACAGTGCTAGGTTTTGGGTAACAAGCATTCTCACAATAGCAACGAGCCTTTTCAGAACATTTTGCCACTAAAGAGACACTGATGCAATCTTCTCTTAATGCTGATCATCTGTTGTGGCCTTTAACCTTAGTCTCATACCAAGCTCTTTCCACCTATGGAATGCTCTCTGGTGATTTGTTGCCTTCTCATGGCAAGCCATATTCCTAGCAAGATTTTTCCAGTCCTTTGTTCCTGTAGAACCCAATGTGGCTGGAACATTAGACTGGAAGAGTTTGCAACAAAAACAGTATGCAGCATTCTGGGTTTTTGAGTACATAAGCCATGGCCTCTCCATTTTGTCACCATTGGGTATTTCATGACAGTAATGTGTTGGATGGAGACTTCTATTTTCATTGTCTTTGGGGAACATGGAGCTTTTCACTTGCTGTGGTCCATGCAGTACAAGAAAGTCCCTCAAGCTACTGCTCAAGTGGGTCCACAGTCGTCTATCTTGTAGACTTCAGGAACTAAACTCAGCAGCAGCTATTTCTTGCGCCTCCACCACACTCTTCTCTGATCTACACTTTTCTTTGGGAATGTGCATGGTTACATCCATTTGAGATGGAGATATGGATGCTGCAGTAGCTACCAGATCACCTTCACTCTAACTGGAAGATCAGGCCTCACCACTCTCATCCTCACTGGGGCCGGAAGGCTCACCGTGAACATTTGTGTCTATATCTCAGGAGAGCGCCTTCCTCCTTAGATAGAAAAGCTTCCTTTGCTTGCTTTTTTTCTGAATGCTGCCCCAGAGGGGCGTTTTCTTCTTTCACTCATAACTGCTGTTCTGTGCCAGCTGTAGTGGCTCTCAACACTCAACTGAAGGGGACAAATAAGCAGGCTGGTAGTGGGGCCTGAGTGATGGAAGATATCAGCGTCTTAAGGGCCTAACCGACTCCTCCTACTTCAGTTGACTGCCTGTTCTCAAGTGGGTTCAGGGGAGCAGCAGGAAACAGGAAGCTCCCTGAGAAGCTGGTGTTAATCAATCCAGGCTCCTGGGGGTGCTAGAGAGGTACATAAGAGGCTCCTCCTCCTCTTTCTTCCTGCAGCTTCTGCTGCTTTCTGTTATTCCCTCTCACCTTTTCTCCTGCTTGTCTCTTGTGTCTCCTTCCTCCAGCACAGCACTCCACCATCTCTGTGCATCTAGCGCAGAGAATATATATATATGCACCAGCAGCAGACACAATTTTCTATACTCTGGGTCCTAGTGGCCTTAGCTTACTATTTTTAATGTTAAACTATAGTAGATATTGCAAAGATGGACAGACGGGATGGCTTGGTCAGCTCCAAATACAGTGAATCTTTTCTTCATATGTTGGAGCACTGGATGAGACTTCAGAAAGTCTCAATACATGAAAATTAAAGCAGAAACATTTGTGAAAGCAGTTAAATTATTCAGGATAATGCTTAGCTCTGATCTCCCACTGACACACATTGCAAACAAACATCTGTGCAAGTCTACCAGATGGTCTGTATGTACAGCAAACTATGCCTAATCCTTCTCAATAGGGATGCCTATCTGTGCTCTTACATGCAAAATCACAAACATTAAAAATGAGTATGTTAGTGCCTTAACTTTGAGAAATGACTTATAGATCTAGTTGAACAGACTGGATACCCTCAAGTAGAAATTGTTTAGCGATGAGACACCCAGGATAAAATACTATAGCCATTTAAAATTGTGGTTTTTTTTTTTACTGTTTGTCTGTCATTTCCACCTTGTAACACCACCAAAAGCTGCTTAGTGTGATGCTGCTCTGCATGACCAATAAACAAAACTTGGAAAACATGAGCAGGAAGTTATAAAAGTTATCTCAGCAGGTGGCAGAGAAAGCAGTTGCTTGGTAAGCCCATCCAAAGGGATCTTGCCACTTTTAGAGTTCAGAAAATTGTTAAACTCTTCAGTGTATCAGTGGCTTTTGGTTTATGTTGAAAATCAGAAGTAGTGCTTATAAACAAATCTACGTAATGCCATAGATAGCACACTAGACAAACCATGTATTGGGAACTCTGGAATTACATGGCACTGCCTCTTACTGCTTTAGAATCCCTTGTGCCAATAAAACACTCACTATTGCTCCCAGACATCTGTGCTGCAGATTCATATACTGATAATGCAGAATTATCTCTAAAGGGGAGCAGGAGAAACTGGACAGTTGAAAGCGGGATGGAGGGACAGATAGGGTTTTGACACCAAGAAAGCAGGAGGCAGCCTTTCCTAGTTAGGGGGTGCTAGAGGCTTCAGCCAGGACACATCTGCTCTCTTCCTTTGAGTGTTTTAAATTCTTCATTCCACAGTCCAACACTTTGACAACTAGATTCTCTCGCTGCATTCAATGAAGTATATTTGAAGTTTCCAATAAAATGATCGTCAGTGAAATAAACAATGCCTGTTATAGCTCATTACTGTAAGTAGACTTGGATAACAATAGCATTTCTGTTTAAAATCTCCCAATAGTGGTAATTGTGGAGTGCCAGTGTAGGTAGGACATGGGCATGTTAGCCATTGTGTGTAGGCTTGCTTTGAGGAGGTGGTGGTGGTACAAAAGTGGTGTATTCTAACTAAGTTCATTTCTTAGTGTATTTGGATGATGCAGATCAGTTATTTATCAAATGCATAGATAATTTTATACATCAGTTTACATGGCTGCATAACCTTATACAGGGCACTCAAACTAAGATAACATACCAATTCTGATATCTTGCTTTGCAATAAAATGGTATGGTGCATCCTTTTAATCAGGGCAATTACCTTAATGTGGTTGGTATTTATCCTGTGTCATTCAATCCAGGTATGGATTAGTCTACATTGTGAATTGCAGTGTGCTTTCAATATTCTCTACATGATGCTGTTAGTCACTTAATTCAGAGTTTGATGACTCGGTAGAGTATAAATGTGTTTAACATATGTCTCAAGTATACTCTGAATTTTTTTAAACAGTGGTTATTGGTTTTACCACCTTCCCTAAAAGATTTTTCTTAATGTGATCAAGTGACTTGTCATTGCCTCAAATAGAGTGGAAATTAACTGTTGTATACAGTGTTGTAGCTGTATCAGTCCTGGAATATTAGACACAAGGTGGGTGAGGTAATATCTTTACCCATCTTGTTTCTGGAAACTAATATGGCTTTTACGTTTCAATATACAATGCCTTGTAAGCCAAATACCCAAAATCTCTCTGGCTACAGTATTAACTGATCCTGCAGAGAGGACAAAGTATGGTTTGTGGTTCATACAGTAGCTCTTTAATAGTAGATTCAAAGGGAATTCTTTTTTTGGAACACTTGTATAGCAAATTTGGGACCTAAAAGCTGGTAGTGGCTAAAGAGTTTTTTCTTTCCAGTTATCCAGCACTGTTAATAGTGGGATTACAGTGAAATAGGGATGAAAAGAACATCTAATGGCAATTTAATAGCTTCGTGAATAAGGAAACATACATGCGTGTGTGTGTATATATAATATAAATAAAAATATTAGCTACTTGAGTATGATGAGCATTCTGTTACATAGCATGTAAAAGTGATGCAGCCATGGTATTCTGAAGCCTTGTCTAATAATGCTTAACTTCCTACTTTAGCAGTAGGAGAACCATAATCTGAATACAGAATGTTGCTAATCCACTCAATTTGTATCAGAATTATATACTGTAGTTGTGGATTAATGAAGCCATCTGAATTTCAGAAAAATGAGTGAATGGCAAGTTACAGCATCTAAATCTTCTTTCCAATCTTAGATCTGGGAATGGATGATGAAGGAGATGATGACCCAGTTCCTCTTCCAAATGTTAATGCAGCTATATTAAAAAAGGTAAGATGCTACCAAGATGCTGTTAGTTGCTTTGAACTACAAAAATGTGTAGACTGAGCTATCACTTAATGAAAACTGGAAATACTAGATTTAAACAAACTTTCTCGTGTACCAGTTACATTTCTTAGAACGTAAACTGTTTATCAGTCAAAAGCAGGATTTGTTGAACTGCAGTTTAAATTTCTAGATGAGATATTTTTTTCCTGTAAATCATACAGATAAAACAAATATTTTCATATTAATGCTCAAAGGGTGAGGGGCCAGTAGCAGTGATAATAGCTGTTGCCAGACATACTATGCTTTGCACCAAACTCACCATCCACTCTCTCATTGTTCTTGTCCTTGGGTTCTTGACAAGAAGTCTACAGCTGGTGTTGTCTGAGGACTCACTTGAGCATACCAAATTGAAATGAAAGATGAGGCTCATGTTCAGATCATTAAATGCACTGGCTGGAATTTATTGTTACTAGGTGAAATGGAAGGAGGAACAAATTTGCAGGTCAGGTCTCTTTGAGGACACTGTCTGCATTGTGTTGGAAGAGTTTGAACCAATTTCAATGTTTGAAATGAATTGGGTTAGTTCTATAATAAGCCACACTTGACCAGTGAGGCTAGGACAGTGTGTTACAAACCCATAGCCAGAATGCAAAAGGAGACTGTAAGAGCAGGCAACCCCTATTCCTTGTGCAGTGCTTAGGTAACACTTCACTAGTCAAAATTCAGATTAAATAAATGTAATATCAGTAGATTAACTACTTGTTTTCTCCCTAATACAAATGCATACTCTTTACTACAGAGTAGTACTAATGCCTGACCATACTGTCTACCAATAGGTGGTAATTTTCTTGTTAAGCAAACTAATCTGCATTTCTCAACCGTAGGGCGAAGGTCATACTTTAACCCTCTTGTGTTAGAGCTGTGCTCTTAACGTTAATACTATGTTTGTTTAGAGTGTGCACTAATGCAAATGTAAGTCTGCTCAGATATCTTCTGGGAAATCTCCAGACCCAGAATGTCTGACTTTCATTACCCAGGCACACTCAACAGGATTTTAAAAGGCTTTGAAATTCCAGGGTCTTGTATTAAAGACTGTCGGGTCTGTACATGTCTTACTATCGGGCACAAATAGCACTGACACAGCACATTGCGTCCAAGATTTTATGGATTTTTTTTGCAGTTTTGGGAAAGTAACTGTTCCTGTAATCTGAAGTCAGTCTAAATGGAGCTGATGAGAATGCTTAAGGACAGTTTTTTATATTGATTCTAATGTCTTAATATCAGGTGATCCAATGGTGCACCCACCACAAGGATGATCCACCTCCCCCTGAGGACGATGAGAACAAGGAAAAACGAACAGATGACATCCCTGTGTGGGACCAAGAATTCCTGAAAGTAGACCAAGGAACACTTTTTGAACTTATCCTGGTAGGGTGTCCATGTTCCATTAGATGCTCTCTTCAGCACATAGCCACATTCTCTAGACTTCTGAACTTTTTTGTCTTGGTGGTGTACCTAGAAGTGGTGGAATTGGTCTGACTTCCCCAGTTCATAGTAAAAATCATTCAAGATAATAAGTGTTGTGGACGCCCTTTAAAAACTTACCTAACACTAAGCAGCCCAATCTACACTTGTGGACCCAAGTACAAATTTGATGTTTAGCTTTGCACTCAAGTTCAGTAATCAGGTCTTCTAACTGAGTCAAGTTTGTTGCAGACATGGTAGCTTCCTTCATTTGGAATAGGATTGTGTACTAGATTCTGTTCAGCAGCCTGAACCCACTTCTAACTTCAAAATTCAGTCTTAATGTTTTGAGGCCTGGTTCCCCTTGACCCTAATGGTATGCAAGTTGGTGTGCACTTAGTACAGGCAATGTCTGTATTGCTTGGATAGCCAAATGGCTGCCCTGAAGACCTCCGTGTTCATAGGCTTCTGTAAGCCCTTTCTAACAGGAATGTCTCGAATTTTAAGTTTGTTTAGAACTGTTGTGAACAGTTCAACTAGGACTGTCCTGTCCAATATACTTAAACACCTGCTGTAACGAGCTACCTAAAGTAATATGTTTATCATAAAATGAAAGTAGCCTGTATTTGGTTTAAGTTGTACATCCATAGAGGCAGAACGCTGACTTTAAATCTGGTGACTCTTTTTTTGCAGGCTGCAAATTACTTAGACATTAAAGGTTTGCTTGATGTCACATGCAAGACTGTTGCAAATATGATTAAGGGGAAAACTCCAGAAGAAATTCGCAAGACCTTCAATATCAAGAATGACTTCACTGAAGAGGAAGAAGCACAGGTACTCCATAGTCTGGGTTTCATTAAATTCTGGATTGCTTATACACTGAAGTAGCCACACTAGTGATATAGCTAATGTGTTTCAGCACAGACTTCCCAGGTAAAACTAGGATTTTTGGTCTAAGTGTTATAAAGTATAAAGCAATTGTGCTAGAATTGGTGCCCCAATTAACTTGCCATTTAAGTTTATCCCTGTGTAGACAGACCCTGTGGCGGGCCCAGATCAGCTGACTAGGCTTTTGGGGCTAGGGCTCCGAAGCTGACGCATCACTGAGTAGAGGGTTGGCCTCAGGCTGGAGCCCAAGCTCTGGGACCTTGGGAGGGTGGAGTGTCCCAGAGCTCAGGCTCCAGCCTGAGCATCTATATAGCATTTTTTTATTGCCACAACCAGAGCCCTGCAAGCCCAAGTTAGCTGACCTAGGCTGGCTGCGGCTGTGCTGCAGGTTTCTTATCCCTGTGTAGACCTACCCTTACAAGTTAATGTTGTCCAGCATGTTCACTTTTCACAAGTGAATTAATATCACCATGTCAGACTTGCTAAACTTTTTTGACGAAGGTCAGATTTACATCTAAAATGTAGATTGACCTAGATCACTCGGGTGTTGGGAAAATATTTCCCATCCCCTGAGTAACATAGCTGAAGTAATGTAGCTCTGCTGACCTAGACCCTGGTGTTAGCTGCAGCTAGGTTGAGAGACTGCTTCCCTCAACCTAGCTACTGCCACTCGGAGATGGAGTTAGTACAGTGACAGACAAAAACCCTTCTATCGCTGTAGTATGTCTGCACTGGGGGGTTACAGTGGCACAGCTATGGTACTGTAACCTCCATAGAGTAGACAAACCCTAAGTAAATCACTGAAACTAAACCAGTAATAGGACATTCTGGGTTGCCATAAATAGTCCTTTGTTGCCCTTTCAAAAGCCTCAGCAGTAAAGCTGTAGGTGTGTTGGGGCACCCACCTGCGAAGATTCAAGCTGCTCAGAATTTCCCTAATAAGGCCTTTCAAAGGGTTGAATAAAACAAGCTGTGCTTTATGGTCTACCTTTAAAATGATCATTAAACAACCATTTTTAAGCAGAGTACTATGGAAGCTGCAAACATCAATGAACAGAGTGTGAAGAACTTGAGTGTGAAGTCAGTGCACTTCAGCCCTTGCTAAATCATGTATAGCAGTGGTCACCAACCTGTGGAGCCTCTGCCAGTCGATCGCGATCTCTGGGCTGCTAAAAGTCCAGCAGGGCTCAGACAGCAGCCTGCCTGCCGTGGCCCCCCACTGCTGGCTTCTGGCAAGTTTCTGCAGCCCCTAGGGCGGGGGGGAAGGCAGTTCCATGCGCTGCCTCCACCCCCAGCACCACCCCTGCAGCTCCCATTGTCCAGGAGCTGGCCAATGGGAGCTGCAGGGGTGGTGCTTTGGGCACAGGCAGTGTACAGAGACCCGCTGCCCCCCTTTTCCCAGGAGCCACAGAGATGTGTTGGCAGCCAGCTGCTGATGTATAGTAAGATGACCAGTTAATTAGCCTGCATGTTCTACTCATGAATAGTTACCTAAGGAAGTGGTTGGAAGATGCATATATTATCTTCAGTAACTTCTCAATCTGCAATGGTAAATATTTTACAAAATTAGTTTCAACCATCCAAGAAAATCCAGCATTTCTTCCAGTGTCACCCTTTTTTATGGGAAAGGAGCATAATCCGGGATGCCACTGGGACTGTTTGTCTAATTAGTTTTTAGAAGTTAATAGCATGTATGTAGCACTACATCTAATTAAAGCTTTATCTTGTTTAAGGTACGCAAAGAGAACCAGTGGTGTGAAGAGAAGTGAAGTTTTGTGCCTGACACTCTAACACTGTAAGGATCGTTCCAAATACTAGTTGCACTGCTCTGTTTATAATTGTTAATATTAGACAAATGCAGCAGCAAATGAAGTTGTATTAGCAGGATGTTGTTCCCTTTGCATGTGTAGTGTTTTTTTTTTCAGTACAGATTTAAATCCTATGGTTGAGTTTTTACCAGTGTAATCGGATGTCTTTTTACTTTACTCTGCAAAGAATAAAACTGAACTAAGTGTGGATTCTGTATGGAAATAGCACTTCAGGCTATCCTGTTCATTACTCTTAACTGTCCATGTCCAGTTACAATGTTATCTTGAGATGTCAGAATTTAGATAAGCATTTAAACTCCACTGTAAATAAAACAACTTGCAAATGTTTTCTGAAATAGAATTAACAAAGCATATTTTTATTCAAAGAACAAAGGGTTTCTTGGGGAACCAGGCTGAGTGAAGAGTTGTTGAGTTTACTCCAAACTTCTAAATATGAAGGATAATTACCCTTGGAGTAAGTTAGTACTTGACACAGTTCTTGTTCACAGGCAAATACTTAGGCATTAGAAAATCTCTTCAGTGGCTAGTACTTTCTAACCCTGTTTCAGTTTTGCCTGCAAAAGACCAGCCCTAGCACAAATGTGGGTTTGGCAAAAACTGGGTAAGCTAGTTACAGTTAAGATACATGGCTAAAGAGTTCCAGGTTAAGACCTGCTTCTAGCTGGTACAAAGCAAGATCTGAACTGCTGTAGGCACAGAAGAGTTATGAATTTTAATAGGAAAAGCTAATTCCAGGTTTGACCAAAAAATGACTGACTTTACCAAAGTTAAACTTACTGATCCAGCGTGTCATTAGGAGCTGGCTTTAGGCAATTATAAACCCGCTTGTGATGTAGCTTTATTAAACATGGCTTCATGTGTCTGCAAGAAATATTTCACCTATGTACTGTACATGAAATCACAGCTTGTAGACTCATTGCATACAAAACCAAGCTAATGCTGTATCTAGTGTGACTTCTTTTGGACAAAGCCACTTGCAACTAGTTCAACAGTAACTGGTTTTCTGACTTTTACAGTTCCCTTATAGGGAGTAGGAGATGGTTGTGTAGTAAATATTTGAGGTGTGATTTTAGCTTATTGCATTCCATTTTCTGTATAAACCTTAGACTAGAATTAACCTTAATAAATATACTATCTTCATTTTAAAGATCATGGTGTTGCACTAAGTGGTGTTAAAGGGTTAATGACGATTGTGTTAGAAAAAAATCTAACAAGCAGCTTGACAGCCTCTAGAACACTCAGTGAATCGCACACGTCTTGCTAAACATTAAAACTTGAAATTGCTGGTAAACTTCCATGTAGCTGCTGCGTAAACAATCTATGTAGAGAGCATTTTAACATCTGACTCTGTGGTGACTGACTGGCAGTTTGCACTATAAACAGTTTCTCTGACTACAGTCCATGGAACTGAGTGACAATAGCTATACCCAACTCTCCATTGTTTAAGAGGTGGTCAACAGCATGAAAAGTTGGAGAACCATGGCTGTAGCACCCAAGCAAACTTGCTCTCCACCCATCCCTTAACTGGCTTCCGCCAGCCTGCCAAAGCATCTCGAGAGGTTGCTGAATAATGGGTCCTACGTTCAGTGTAATGGTAGCATCATTGGAGCATCCTAATGTTACCAAAAATAAATGCTCTTGATGACACATGGGGCCGCTTCTATGCAAGCAATGTAGTTAATCTTAGACACGTTGACACCAAAAATCTTCCGTAGGAAACAGTATACTCTTTTTTTTTTTTTAGGAAAGAAAATGAGACCCAGTGCTATTGTTAGTGGAATAAGTTAATCCAGTTTCGAAGACTAATAGTAAAGCGAGGTCCTGGGTCCTTAGATGTTCAATTCCTTCGTTAACACAGGTATCAAGATGAACTTGCTTTTAGGCTTTGTTTTACGTTGCATCCAGCAACAAAGGGCTTACGCTCAGCAAGTTTATCCCCTGAGACAAGGGTTGGCCACCACTTAGAAAGTGATGTGATATAATCAACTTCAAACTGATTCTTCTTTTTGGTGGGTGGAAGAGAAACTGCAGTTCTGCAGGTCAGGAGCAGTTCATCTCTCCTCTCATGAATGTTCCCTTCCCTTATCTAACGATGCCTTATGACAAGAGGCAAACCTACATGCAGCTCAGCTGCATTCTTGCTATCTGCCAGTACATCCTGACCTAGGCTAGGGACGGGTATCAGTGCTCAGCTGTACCATAAGGTGAGGACTGTGGCAGGGTTTAGAATGGGTAGAAGGCAGAAGTGTAATGCCACATGGTAGAATGAGAACAGTGAGGGGGGGCAGACTAAAGAATATGTATTGAATTGCCCTAACAGTAGGTAACGCACCTGAGAAGAGGTGTCTCCTCTGGTGTGAGACTTGCTGATCTTCATTGGATGGTTTGATAATCCAAGATGTTAGTTCATTATACTAACTTATGATTGCAGGATTCTTATGACCTCAGAATAACAGACTCTAGTCTAAAATGCTATTGGAGCAATGATCTGATATTCTAACTAGTCTAGTGTGTGAAAGAATAAATAAAAAATCCTAGCATAGTGCTGGAGGGCTGTGATAACTTCAGCACTTACTGAGGCAAGGAGAAGCGCAGCACCATTTCCTAACCCAAGAAATAGTGTTACCCATGCCATTCCAGGAACAGTTGCAGGCATTCAAGACTGGTTTTGAGGCTGTTACCTATCAATCTCCAGCTTGTAAGTAGATGTGGAGTAGCTTGCTCTAAAATGACTTCAGCTGTGCCTGTATCAAAGTTTTGGGAAAGTACTTTTTTTTTCTTGTTTTTCTTCAAGGCAGAATATGCCCTTAAAATGTTACTTGCTGCCTTAAGTTCAAGTAGCAAAGCTACAGAGGGGAGTTTATGGCTGCCCTTGATTTGGGGCACTGTCAATAGAAATCTGTGTGCTAAGGACTCCCCTGCTGGGGAGATTAGCATAGGCAAAACTTTGTCTTTATGCCTCGGAGCTGTGTGTGAAGGGAGAAGCAATGTGATAAGTGCTGTGTGGAGGTCTTTGCAGAACAGGCCTAGTTAAAGGGACTAAGGTCAGAAGTATGCTCACTGGTACTACTTCCACTAGTTCTGAAAACTAGAAGTGTGGGGGTGGGGCTGCTCCATCCAAATAACTGATCATGCCTCTGTTTAGGAGAGCAACTCTTCATGCCTTAGCTGGGACCCTAATCTACTGTTCAAAAAGCACTTGCTCTGTATCCTACTGTGTTCCTGTTTGGGTGAGCTGGAGAAAACCTGCCCATCCCACCCCCAGCACAAGTCAAGGTAGTTTTGGATTAGTGGTTCCCCTGCCCCCAAACTTTCAGGCTGTTGGTAATCGGCTACTGTGATCTAATCTCTCAACTTTTCCAGTTTTAACAAGATTTAAATCCAACAGCTCATCCTTTAGCCTTTGCACATCTTCCTTTATAAGTGTGTATTAGAAATGTGTCTCTGGAGAACTGATTGGCTCAAGAGTTATTACAGGACTATAGGCTTCAGCTTCTGCAGTGTCAGTTCAAAATCAGCTGAGGGCAGTAGTAGCCTGTGAAATGTTAGTTGTCATACTTCCAGCAGATAAGGTAGGGTGAACTTAACCAGAGTCAAAAAGGAATTGGCGGTTTCTATGGATATCAAGAATAGCCAGGATTGTCCTGACTAATGAACGGGGAAAGCTTTGGAAAAGAGATTGAGGCTCATGTTTAAGAGCTAAAGCCAGTCTACTAGAGAGCAGGATGAGATCTGGGGGAGTGGGTAGGGATAGTGTATATTTTATAACTGCCTATTGCAGAATTCTTATGCCTTTCTCTAAAGCATCTAGGTTTGACTGTTGTGGGGAGGTGGATATAGGCCTACATGGACATAGTGGAGTGCTCAGATCAGTCCACCAGGTAAGGAGGTGGAGAAGGAGCTCCCATCTCACATATAAAGGTGGTAGTTCTAGGCTATTGGGACATAGCACGTGTTGAGTAGAATACAGGAGATGGTAGCCCAGGCTTCTGTCAGTGATGTGAATAAATGGGCATATTTTATCAGCTCTACTTTGATTTCAAAATCATTTAAAAAGAAATGAGGCTGCTTATCTGTCCCCTCTGGTTCTTTAAAGGCAAGCTGTGCCCGTGTTCTTTTCTGTTTGGCTTTTTCCCCTTCACATGTTCAGTAACAGATACAGCTGCTAGCTAAGCCAATGCAAAGGGTGACTGAACCAGGCCCTTGTGTAGGGAAAAGAGGATTGGCAATAAAGAATCTTCTGCTTCAGCTGCTAGCATTCCCCATGTCATTCATATACTCAGTTAGCTACATGCAATAGTCTAAAAGCCCTGCTGCCTACAGGTGGGGAAGAAACACTGGAATCTTTAAAACAGTAAGAAATGAGATCTTATGATATGATCTTATAGGATTATAACCTCCAGTGGCCCTTTTTGAAGAGCCAGGCTGGCACACTTTATTTATAAACATATTTTGAACATAAAAGCCAAAAAATACAAACTCAGTGAAGTGTAAAAAAAAAAAAAGTACAGTATATGTTGGATAGTTATTGGACAAATGAAAGTACAGCTGCAAAACACTTATCTGTGCTACATACATACAGTGGTTTTACTTGACTTAATGAAGTGGTATTTCTGTGACTTCTACATTCAAACAGGAAATCAAATGGGTAATTTAAAAAAAAATTGTCATATGAGAACTAAATCTTGCTGCAGTAAAAATGTACAGGCAAGGTTTTCATTTTCTTAAAGTAAAACTTCCTATATCATAGCGAAAGACTTTTTTTGGTATTTTTAAAAAACTTCGGCTCTCTGTTTTGGCTTCCTATGGCATGTTGTAAAAGGTGATAACATTTACTCAATAGTTTTCCTTGGAATGGGCAGCTTAAAGGTCTCCTCATATGTTTCAAAAAAATAAAGTCTGCTCTGTTACACACACCAGTGTAAGTTGGAGTTACAGCTCTCCACGGTGGTGTCTGAGAGCAGAGGATAGGGTCAAAAGCTGAACATGTACATCTAAAGCAGGGCAAATATATTTTGCATAAAGGCAGAAGAAGGCTAGAGGTTAAGGGCCACGTTCAGTGATAGTGTACAGCAGTCAGAACATGGGTGTAAGTTGCAAAGAGATCTAATGATCCTGTTTCCAGAGCTATGCAAACATCTCTTCCACCCGAAGTGGGCAAGTGGAAAAGCTGTAGGAGGAACAGGGGCTGTTAGCTAGAGTGCCACTAAGCAGATCCTGCAACAGTGGGAAATGGAAATCAACTAAGAGTAGACTGTGATATCAGGGAGCCCTTCCCAACTTAATGCATCCCTGTACCATACCACATGCTGCCATGCACTTCTGGGGTCCCAGTTAGCATTAGACTAAGTAGGTGCAACTGCCACTGAATGCTGAAGTCAATGGTGGTGGTGTCTGTTTACTCCAGCATCGAGTTTGGCCCTTGGTCAAATGGTGCTATTTACATACTGCAGGACTTTTTCCCCCCATAGCTTCCTGGCCTGTTAGCTAGCCACATTTGTTTGTCCATTTGTACTCTTCTGTGATATCTGCTGAGGGGGTAGGTTACATTTGTTTTGTACAACCACAGTTGGTGCAGGTTTCACTTGTCACACCCAATTTTTTGACTAACATACCCAACCACTAACCCATGCTATAGCTGAAGCATGTCTTGTGGTTTTAATACTAATATACTTGTCATGGCCACAGCACCTTACATCTGAGAATCTGAGCACTTGAAAAAATATTGGCACTCTCATTTTACAGGTGGGGAAACTGAGGCACGGAGCAGTGACGAGACTCGCGTAAGGTCACAGTCAGTGGTTAAGCTGCAAACAGTCACCTACCTCAGCTTTAACCACTTGGCCACGCTGTCTTCCACACTGGTTGGAAATCATTCAAATGCTACTAGTTCAAATATTGATCCAGTGCTACATCATTAAGCCTGTGGTGACTGTCAGCATATGCTTTTATGTAGACATGTGTGGCAGGTTAGATAATGTCAGTGGTCTAAGGGTTAAATAAGATCTTTTGGATTGGTGCTTGTAACTTCTATTAGTACTAATGGGAGGTTACAGTTGCACAGAGACTGGAGACTAATAAAGCAACAGCTTTAGATTTTCTTGCAAAGAATTTGCATGGTTCTCCCCCCTTACCCCCCAAAAATCTACAGCAGCTTGAAGCAAAAGGAACTAAAGGGGGTGGAGGAAACCAGTAACTATGGTGTGCTACACTATAAGCAGCTTTCTAATCTTCAGTCTCTGATATAGAAACCTATTAAGTTGAAATAAACATATATAAAAAAAGGTTTTGTTGCCTTAAGAAAAAAATACAAAAATAGTTTGTCTATTAAAGGTCCCTTTAAATTTCTTGCAAGCCTATATACTACTACTTGAAATTTGTATTCAGTATTCCAAATCCTATTGTGTACAATAGAAAAAAATAGTCTCCCTGCCCCCCCCCCATGTTTTATGGTACTTCTCTTCACTCTAGAACAGGGGTTCTCAAACTGGGGGTTGGGACCCCTCAGGGGTTGTGAGGTTATTGGGGGGGGTCATAAGCTGTCAGCCTCCACCCCAAACCCTTCTTTACATCCAGCATGTATAACGGTGTTAAATATATAAAAAAGTGTTTTTAATTTCTAAGGGGGGAGGTCGCACTCAGAGGCTTGTGATGTGAAAGGAGGCACCAGTACAAAAGTTGGAAATTCACTGCTCTAGAATACGTTTTTTATAAAGCAGGAAAAAACCCACAAGGATCTGGATTCTGATCTTAGTTACAATGGTGTAAATCTGGAGTCATGCCAGTTACTTTTGTTGAATAACTCTGGATTTACATCAGTGGAGCTGAGATCAGAAACTGGCCCCTAAAGGTTTTCGTTCACCAGGCTCAAAATATAAAAAAAAATCAGCAATCCTTAGACCCTTTCGAGAGAGAGACTGTATTAATGTTTGCCAGCCACTAGCTGGGAAAGGGAGTAGAGAGGAAATCATTTGCATTGTAAAATCTTCACCAGTGTAACTAGCTAGTAGAAGCTGTATACCAGCTCATTTCACTTACACCCACAACGCGAGCTTGATCCTGCACTGCAAAGTGACACCTGAGGTTAAAGGTGAGGGGGGCAAAACCCTGCAGCAGGGACTCTGTGTTCTGCTTCAGAATCCCTGCCTCTCCAGGGAGAAAGGCTGAACAGTGGCGCTAAGCACCTCATTAACGTGATGACCATGCTCAAGCCCATGTCCACTGTCAACCTTCCCCTGGGTTTGTAAGAGTAAGGGAGTTAGGGCACAGGGACTTGAGAGTTACATCAGCTCTGTGCAGCAGGCCATGCTTTGACCTTACAGATAGCCTCTACTTGCACTTGGGCTGATTCTTAATAATCTCATGCACCCTGCTGCAGTTCTTGTGCAAGGACTTATAGGATCAAGGCCTTAATGGCAAATGGGATCTACTTTGAGCCTTTGCAAGGTCCCTTATGGAAGGAGTCTGACTCTCCAGTGTTTACTGTGAACAACCTGAGCAGTAAGGAGGACTCTGCACCTGACTGACATGTTACTATTGTATTTTAGCTCTATAACAATGAAACATTGGATAGATAGACCTTCAAGCAGCCAGTCCAAGCTTCCTTTTCTGCCTTGAGTGCTCTCACTGTTTGTCTGCCGTTCTATATGCTAAGAGAACTGGACATGTCTGGAAAGACCTGTTACCTGTAAACAATAGTTTCTTGTCCTTGAACAAGAAGTTTAATAATATTCACCTCATTTGCCTATATTTCACTTTTTTCTTAAAAGCCAGTCAGAGTGAAATCTAGCTTCCCAACATTTAGCTCTCAGACAGAGATGGGCTCCTGTACCAGCTTTCCTAACTCCATGGTGAAATAGCTACCGGAGATCGGTGACTGGCTACAATTCAAAGCTGTTTGGGATGCAAGAAACAGAAACCAATGCTTAAGCACCTACCATCTAATGCAACAAGCCAGGGAGTCAGTTTTCACTTTCAGCTACTTGAGCAGATGATGCAGTAAAAGGAAGCTCAGGGTGGGGATGAAATATTTGTTTACTGATTGGCATTTTTAATTTTGGCGAGTCCTCATTTCACCCTTTTTATAGAGGGAGACACCATTTTTCTATCTTTGCTCTAGATAAAAACGTTGACTGTTCCGGCATCTTTGAATCATTTGGGGGCTCAGGACACAGCTGTCCCTTGACTCTGAAAACACAGTTTTACAGCATGATGGGTAATTTGGATGGGCCTCCAGTCCATTTCAATGGGCAGCAAAACCACTTGGTACAAGCAAAGTGCCCCATGCATTAGTAAGTGTTGACTAGTACAGTGTGGTACTATGTTCCTGTTGATGGCACACTGTACTCTGAGGAGTCGCTGGATGCTACTGCTACATTTGGCGTGGATGAGCAGTGAGTGGTCAGTCCAGAGGAGCATGGAGCGCTTTTGACATGAATAGAGGTAGGGAAAGGATTGCGTTGTTCTTCGTGTGCGAAATCAGCAGGTGTAGCAAGCTTGTCTGAAGTAAAAGCAGAGGATATGCATTGGAGTGTATCCAGAGGAGAGGGAGGGGAGTCTATAGCACTTCCATCGGAAGAAACTGGGCTGGAACAGGGTCCTTCTCCTTGTAAGTACCGAATGCACTTCTTTTTCCTCCTAAGAACAGTGAAGAGAGTTATCTGTAAATAAAGGGTGAATTTACAGTGTCATATTTAAAATGAAAACATTACAGTAGTCACTGTAAACAGAGGGTGCACAGCAAAAATGAGTGCTAAAGACACAACATCAAATTACAAAAAATAAAAATCCAGTTTATTTCAATGCTGAGCCAACAGCCTCTCTCTTCTGGGCCTGTTAACTATTGCTCTCTGCTACTCTTTGTTAGATAACTGTGTAACTGGGCTGTCCAGCTCTGTACAGTATTTGGCGACAGCCTCTGGCTGACAGTGTGCAGAACAGAAGTGGAGGACCACAGAGTAACTTCAAAACATCAGTACAAACTGGCATAACAGAGTAGAGCTGGGCCTGCGTTGTCTTTGATTATTCAGTTTCCAATCTTTGTCACTAGGTGGCAGCATAACAACAGCATTCAGCCTTACTTTAGGCTGGTGGATAAAGCACCAAAGGCCCTAGCAAATGAAGACCATCTTTTTTCGGTGACACGAAGATAGTTGTTTTATAGGTCTTTTATACAGATCAATAACCTTAAAGAGTTTAACCATTTTGGTATCTAATAAGAATGGACAATTAGACTAATCCAGAATGAGCCAAGAAATAAAGCCTCAGCTGATACCATTATTCTCAACACCGCTTGTGTGACTACTCGTAGCTCAAAAAAAACACGTCAAGTGGAGTATATGAGGATCAAGAAAACAAGTGCTAAATATTTAAAGCTACTAAAATTTAACTCTCCTTCATGGTTACTCCCTTCCTTAGGCATAGCCCTTCTAATAGCAAAGTTGTTCCATTTTGAGAAGGTGCCTTTTGCGCACCATTTGAGTTGTGTGCTGTATTGATGACCTAATGGGAGCAGGGCCAAATTCAGACCTGATGTAAATGGGCTGAAACCCCATGATGCCACATGCAGTTGCACCCACTTACTTTAAATGTAGGGGGGGGGCTTGTGCTTGCCCATCCCTGGCGATTCAATAGGTGCACCCACTTACATCAGAGCTGAATTTGACCCCAGTCTAGGGCCTGGTCTATACTTTGGACTAGTTCCAATTCAGACGTCAGACCCCAGCCACAAGTATGGCTGCGACAGCTGAAACCCCTTGTAGAATCAGGGAATGCTGTGGGTGCTTAAATTTACTGCTTGATACTGGTGTGAGCTGAGCAGGTGCAGATTTTGCCTTTCCTTGCCTATCTCTGGGGTTTGCACCCTTGCTAACTTCCTACAAATGAGACCCAAAACAAAGCCTAGGTTTGTGGAATTTGTGTAAAGGCTTATGGTCAGCATGAATTGCCATGCAAAGTTCAAATGTCAGTATGGGAGCCCTCCCTCACTTCTAATAAAGGGGTGTGAACGATGACTGTGATGGAAGTGCTACCTTATGTATTAATGTGGAGAAAAGGGCTGATTCTCAACTCTGTCCTCCATGTCTAGCCCAGGAGCACTTACTTTGTGCCTACGTGGCCCAAGGTCACTTCTGAGAAGATGGGCAGTGCTGCATTTCTATGAGAAAGTTGGCACTGACTATGGCTGGGAAAGAGTCACACCCGCTGTAGAAGTGGGTCACTGCGAGGGGAGACCATTACGAAACAGCAGAAAGGGCAGATCCCTTCAGTAAGAGGCGCTCAGCTTTGGTAATGTGACAATGAACCGGGGGCACAGAAAGGGCTGCCGTTATCTGGCCCAGGCAGCAGGTCCTTAAGTGAGGGCCCCTGTGATAGGGTGTAAAGCCCACACTGGTACCGAGAGGGTTAGCAGGAGTCTGAATGCTCAATTAATGCACCTGCTGGCACTAGAAAGGAGTCAAGTAGGTAAATTAGCAGGTCCACCTGGAAGTGAGTCAAGTTTCCTTAAAAGGCTTGAGAGGGCTCAGCTGGATATGACCCTGCTGTCTGAAAATGGGCTGAGAGATGTCAGGAGAGAGAACTGGGGAAAGTAAGAGAGGTGATAGTTCTGGTAGTGGGTCTCAAACTGGGGCTGAAGCTCTAGGGAGACGGTGCTGGTGCTCAGCTGAGGAGCAGAGCACTGCAGAGGGCCTCTGAAGAACTCCAGTTCAAGCCCAGCAAGGACAAAAGTGGTTTAAGTTTGAACTTTTGGTTGGGGATTTGGAGAATTCCAGGAGAATCCTGCAAGCCAGACCCTGCAGGAAGGGTAAAGCCTGAGATCTCTGGGAGCTTGGGGGGCAATGTAGGTATGTAGTGAACCTAGGAAGGGGCTGTTATGGGGGCTGATATACTGGCTCAGGTAGGAAGAAGCTCAAGGCAGAAGCAGGGGGCCTGAATGGACAGACCGTGCCTGCTTATAACAGGGTCTCTGGGCTTGAGGGCCTAGGTTCCCTTACTGGCTGGCAGCAAAGATTATGCAAAGACCCTGCAAACCAGGAGTGGAAGGACTAGCAAGCTGGGACTTGGGTCAAAGAGTTGGCTTGAGTATGCTGGACTATTGTTTGTTGGCTTTTTGGTTTCCCTGGAAGTGGAGATACTTTAGTGACCTGGATGGATGGATTGAGTCACCAGAAGAAGCATGTCACCACAGAGCCTGACCAGCTGTTGGCAGGAGGCACCAAGAGCACGCTATGCCACAACCAGCCACAAGGGTGTGTACCAGTGGTGAGTCCTCTTCTACAGCTCCCTTACACTCATGCTTTCCAGTCCTGTAAGTACTTTGAAATATGGGTTTTACAGAGCAGTAGGAAGGGAATGACTCATGCGGGTGTTTGGACAGCCTACCATGCAATGTTCTGGCACTCAGACCACACTAAGCTGAGATCTAGCTGGACCACATAAGCTAAGCTGGTACTTGGCTAGGATATAGGGAAAGCCCAAGTGTTGTGGGAAGTGAAATGGTGCTGGTAATTCAAAGGGAAAAGTGTCACCTACTGAATCCAGACTGAGCTAGTGCCCAGTCATGGTTCTGAGATCACTACTGCTACTGATGGTTCTTTCAGATCGGATGTAATGCTTTCAGATCACTCATGGCCTTCTCCCAAGAGTAGGGGTGTTACCCCAGTTGGATTTTGTCATTGAGAGTAATTGCCTACCTGCTTCCCTGTGGCTATTTCAGTTGGACATAGACGACTCCTCTTTCTTTTCCAAGTTGTTGTGTAGTGTTAGTGTGGGGTGTGGATTACCCCAGAGGTGGCTACACTTGAAGTGCAGGACAAAAAGATTCCTCTCTATACATGAAAAAGCAGCAAAGAGTCCTGTGGCACCTTATAGACTAACAGACGTATTGGAGCATGAGCTTTCATGGGTTAATACTCACTTCATCGGATGCATGTATTCACCCACGAAAGCTCATGCTCCAATACATCTGTTAGCCTATAAGGTGCCACAGGACTCTACTGCTTTTACAGATCCAGACTAACACGGCTACCCCTCTGATACTCTCTATCCATGTATCTTAAACAATCAGCTGGTAAGACCTGTAACATGGTTTAACATTTGTTAGTAAATACAGTCATTTTTATGGTCCTTGACAACCTACCAATAGTTCGTTCTGAGAACCCAACAACGAGAGCACGTTGGTAACATCCCTGTTCAGTGGAGGAGGAGGGGTGCACCAACCTGAACTCTTCTATTGCTATAGTTTGAAGTGGAAACAAAGGCACAAGGAAGAATGATTTGGGAACAATGTAGTAATTGGGGAAACAATGAAGGATAACTACAGCGTTCTGCCCTTCCCCTTCAGGATTAGCCAGGGGAAAGGATGGCAGTTTCCCCAGAGGATCGAAAAGAGGCCAACATCTTCAAAAAATTGGACTCAAATTAGGGGTACGGTGCTCATGTCCCTCCATTCTAGCTGCAGTGCCACCCACTCTGCCTAGAAGGCAGAGCCACAAGAGGGGGATCAGCTAGAAGAACCAGAGACAGCCTCAGGCACAGCAGAACTCCTCATGGAAGAACAGATCTATCCCCAGTGCCATTCGGAACTGCTTCCTACATCTGCCCACCTTGGGTCCTCCTGAAGGGGACCCTCGATCTTGCCTACGCCTCCACAGTGTCTCTGGATCCCCAATTCTTTGCACTGGCTGTGCAGTGCCTGCATTAAAGCACAACCACAGAGCACTCTGGGGCATATCTAAGACTGAAATGTGCTCAGCTACTCTTGGCTGAGCAGGAACAGGGACCACCTTTTGGAGGAGGAAAAACTGCAGAGTAGGGGACTAGGTGGGTTGGCCAGAGGAGGAAAGTGGACAGAGGGTGCCAAATCCCTTCAAGTCTGGGATGCTAATGAATCTAGGGCCAGCATCCTCCCTGGGGAGGTGGCTGGGGAAGGCGGAAAGTCAGCAGAGTCACAAATACATAGAATTGTCTGGCCTGTGAGTCTCTGGAGGGTAGAACGCCTGTTTATACTGGTGTACGGGCCACTTGCAGTTGTTGGTTTCATTAGCTCAGGAAAAGACAGAAGCTGCCATGACAACTCCATTGCTCACACTTCAACCAATGTATCTTCTGGTTGAGGAAAGCTTACCATGAATTGTCCCTATAAGAAGCTCAGATACTGGTGAGGAGTGTAATGGAGGTAGAATAGGGGGAAGTGTTTGAATGAACCCTTAACCAAACCCCTGATTCAAAACAATCAGTTCTACACCTTTTCTCAATGGACGGTGATTAAACAGAGCTGGTCAGTGGTTGAGAAAAATCCATTCTCAAATAAAGACAATGGGAAAACAGGTAAATTCACAGCAAGTATTCACTAAAATATTCCACTACCTCTATTCTCACATGACCCCAGTCTTATGGACCAGATCCCTTTGTAGGACAAACTCTAACCACTTTGAAAAGTAAACTTTCATGCAGATCCAGGCAGAAGAGAAGGGTACTTGGGTCATACAGTCCTGCAGTGATTTATGGGGTGAAGAATATCTCCAGGGGCCCCATTCATTCACATGCTATGAGTAGGGATGCTTCAACAGTGCATGTACTAATAATAATCTTCTATGTAAACTTACTTGGCAGTGAGTCACTGACAGGTTACTGCATTGTTCAATCTATTTGGAAATGCTAAGATTTAGCCTACATTTAGTTATCTGTAAGTAGGCAGGAGGAGTTAAGACAGTATTCTCTCTGTTACAGCAAGAAGGCCTGGACTAAAGTTATCACATTGCTCCCAGTTCACCTGGTCTCTAGGATTTCTATATTCAAATCTCTACTTAAGTGTCAGTGCTGTGGTTAACTTTAGGGTGAACCAGTGGATATGGTATTAAACATGACAGTCCTTGTGTAAATTGAATGTTCACCACTGGTGTTTGTTCACACGGGTTCTAACAGGATAGAATTTTCCACTGCAGACAAGCCCATGCTGAAGTAATTTCCCTATGCCACCTCAGGCACTTGCTCCTGTGCATGAGGTGGGTGTAGGAAGAAAACTGACTGCCGTATTTTATACTCAATCAAAAAATCTGTTTGGGGGAGGGGGAAGGTTAATGAATTGAATGACTCTCTCTTTAAACAGTAAAATTATAAACCATAATGAGACCTGCCATGTCTGATTAGATACATTAACCCTTGAGGCATAAAATTTACATGTATGCTATGCAACTTAAAAGATAAATGGACACAATAAAAATACACCCCATGACCCAAGCTGCAGAGACTTCACTGGATTGCTTAGAGTAGGTTCACCAATTACATAGATTCCACTATCTTTCCTCTAAATGTTGGGGCTGGAAAAGGAGTCTAATAGAACCAAGCGTTCCCAGATGAAGATACAACTTCTGAGGGGACAAAGCATTTTAATCAGTTAATTCTCTCCCGTTTTGGAATGGATATTCTCTGGTGGTTTCTGTCAGAGGCAGATGTCTGTGATAAAGCATACACTTCTGAAGCCCCCAAGTTGGCTGTTGTGTATTAGTACCTGGAATTGCAGAACAGCTGCTATTATACAGTACGTGAGATGTCAGGGTAAAAAATAAGAAAGCATGCTAAGGTCTTAGGAGCACTCCAGCAATGCGTGTTAGTTGGTAAGCAACATCAAGCAAAGTGTTAGCGCTGCATCCTAATTAAGAGATCTCAAATAAACGTGGGAGTAAAGATACGAACACTGCCCAGACACCTAGGAATTGTGCTCTTCATGGCTGTATGGGAGACCAACACTTTGCCCTGGTCTGCCAATTCCCTGACTGGCACTGCTGCTAGGAAAGGCCTACATCACACAAGAGGCTCTTTGACCAATTTTAGGTGCAGCATTCAGGGCTGCCAAGGGCACCCCAGTCTTCCACAGTCAGAAAGGTGGTGATTTGTGGTGGCATCATGAGGACATGTTGTGTTAAAAATGGAAATGAGGAATTTTCAGGGCTATACAAAAAATTCCCCAGGGGAAAGATCAAATACAGACAGGGAGCCATTTTGTGTAGGAGAACACAAGGGGTTAACTAAGACTCTTTATGACCAGTGATCTGCTGGAAATTGGACCAGTCTAACGGGCAGTGTCCTGATGCAAGTTGTGTAGTTAAACAGACTGGTCTCTGGAGGACGGCCAGTATCTGACACCCTGGCTCAATCAGAAGTGTGTTTTTTAAAGCTCCAATCTGGAAGCCCCCATTTCCAGCCAAGAATGTACCAGCATCACAGGCTGTGATCAGCCAACATCTAGGCCTCTCATAGATGCATATTCCTTTAGAGATTCTGGTTATTTGCTTTTTAATGTAATGCAAATAACTTTCAGGTTTTGCTAGACAGAAGCCAAAAGATGGTCCTATAATGCCCTGTGGCTCAGCAGATTGTCCTGAGAACGATACACACCTCTGCTCTGCCCAGGCTGCATTTACTCCTTACATGGGTGTCCAGAAGTAGGTCATGGGCCTCTCATGCCTGGGACTGCTTAATGACCCTCTGACCCAGGTATTACTCTTTCTGTTCACTTGTCAAGGGATTTACTCATTCTAGTCTCTCATTTGTTCCTTGGAAGCCTGAGTTGGTGGAGTCCTCAGAACATCTCATTGCTTGGGGCACTATCTGTTCTAATGGCAGCGTACTACTGTAATGTACATTTTTAGTCCCAAACGTAAATAGGGAAAGGCAGCACTTTGGGTACATTGTAGGGGCCCTCAAAGTGGTGGTCATATGGGGGGGGGGGGAAAGGCTCCACATCAGGTCCCTCTTTGGAAATAGGAAGCTGGGGGGTGAGGAATAAGCATTTGTTTTCCTCCATTCCACATGTGCACCACTGTAGGAACCTCTTACCCTGTAGATCAGCCTCTCAGGAACAGTGAAATAGGAATCTTAATAAAACATGTAAAATATTACATGCACTTCACCAACCTGCTATAAGAAACGTGTCGAATTTTGGGTCTAGCAACCTTGACAACATACGTCCCTTTAACTCTCTTCTCTTAGAAATTGAAAGACTTTGGGGGGAACCTTCAGCAATACCAGCCCACAGCCATGATACCCTGGGAAAACCTTCCCAGTTTGGAAGGAACAAATTTTAGCAATGCCAGTAGTTTTGTTTTGTGTGTTAGGAGCCAAGGGCACTATAGAAACATGCATGAAAAATAAAACCACATACAGGGGGGAAAACAATGCGCTCAGGAAAAGGCACTAAAAGCAGAGTAGAGTTTCTCTGATACACACCTGCATGGGCCGCACCAGTCCGTTTGTTGGTTGAGGCCAAAGCGAGCTCTGCATTTCTTAGGAGAGGCGGGATCTGAACACAGAAGCATGCGTGGCGGAGAATGGGCAAGACAGAGGCACAAGAGGAGGAGGATGAGGAGCAGGAGGAAGAAGAAAAGATGCAACATCATTTCAGCCATTTAAGACAAAACTAACAGACTAAAATCCAATTCTTCAGCAACGGAACTATTCAGACACCACTTTCCTGTAAAAAAGGGATTGTTAGGCAAGTATCAGAGAGATTACACCCAGTGGGGGTGGGGAGAGGGGGATGTTTGGGAAATGGCCTCAAGTTACAGATGTAGGAGACTTTGGTCCCTCCCACCTCTGGTGCTCTCCTAGCTCAACCACTTCCTCCACAAAGCCAAGTCCAGGCAGTCAAAATTCAGTTACAGGAAAGCTAGGAATTTACCTGGAAATTAATTGCTTCTTATGGAATGTTAAACTTCTTTGTTTTGAAATGCTGCCAAATCAAACAGCCACCCATTGCCTCCTGTACTGAAATCTGACCTGCTCCCTGGTTAAATGGCCTCCCAAAGAACTGAGTCCTCATATATATTAAAACAGAAGAAGAAAATACTGCAGAAGCAGATTGAAAACCAATAGCACCAATGAGACCCATATGGGGCAATTCCATTCTGCTTCCCTAAATTCTCCCTCTAGTTCTAATGGACAAGCCACTCTTCTGCATGTACTGCCCTAAAGTCCTGTGTAGTGTTGCTGTGTGACAATAGGGGCTGATTGGGGTAGTGCCCTATTTTCATTTAGATACATGTGAACTTTTTGCACTAATGTAAATGAGATCTGAGCAGTACCTTTGTGTCAATGTTACTCATTCACTTCCATAATCGCTGACTTTTCCTGCTCTGTGCTGTTAATCAGCAGTTGCCTTCCAGCCCAAAGAGGACTGCATTCCGGTGGTGGGTGAAATTATTTTTACAGCACGTATATTACATAAAATCTTACACTTATCTAGGCAATAACTGAGATGAAAAGTTAACTTACTATAAGAAATGTGCAGTTTAGCTTCCTGAGAGACACAAAGCATATGCCTTGATATTTTCTCTTGATGTGATATAACAAAGGTCCATTAGTACAGATAACTTGGAAATGCTTCCAGATCTAGGATGTGAATAACTTTGGATGGTGTGGGTGTGTGCACCCATCTAGATACACAGTGAAATCTGCACTAGGGGCCGCCTCCAATAAAGAGCACTCTATAGTTAGGAACTACATTAAAGTACCCCATGGTTTTCAGTGCAATTTGGTTTGACTTTTAGGCACTTCTGCTATAAAAAGACTTGTGATGTGTTCCCTGGGATGGTCTTTAAAGAGGTTTCATAGCTCTTAGATACGCAATATTGATGCATCTAATGGATAAAGGCATCACTTTTTCACTACAGGACATTGGTGCCTCCTGCCATTCAGAACCTACTGGAGCATTTCCCCTGAATATCTCTGGCAGAACAAATTGTAGGGGTGACTTCTATTAAAAATGATTTATTAGCCACAATCTAGTTTGACTGCAGTATTGTAGCTGTGACAGTACCAAGATATCAGAGACAAGGTGGGTAAGGTAATCTCTCTTATTGGACCAACTTTCATTAGTGAAAGAGACAAGCTTTTGAGCTACAAAGAGCTCTTCTTCAGGTCTGGAATTCCTCTTGCTCAATTTTCATGAACACCACCCATGTTCTAATCCACATGTGTTTTTTAAGAACAAGATAGTTTATAGAAGACATTTACTGTGACTTTAAAATATACCATTTTTTAGCTTTAGAAAGCTGAGCGAATGAGCTAAAACCTGGATGTCAAAATACAAACACCCAGTGATAAGCTACTGAGTAACATGCTGAATTCAGTACCAATTAGTTTACCTGAATTGGAGTCTTGCTGCTTTTCTCTTGCTCGTCTTTTCTTTTTTCCCTAGGATGTAAGAGGGAAATAATATTAGTTTCTTCTCTCAGGACTGGTGGAGGCTGCTCAGCATTACGAATACAACAATTGAAAGGGACAGTCATAGGGCTTAAGTAAAATTCATGAAGCGTCACAACATCTGGAGGAGTTGTTGCCCATAAGGACTGAACCAAGCACCTTTGGAACTAAAAGCATAAGCCCTCTTCTGCTTATACTAAAAACAAAACAAAACACAGGTCTATTAGCTCAGAGGCAGTAGCAAACTTAAACCTCCCAACATGACCTGCCCAGTCTGATATGTACATCTCCCGTTTTGTCATTTCATTCATCACAGATGATGTAACGAAGGGCCTTGTACAGAACTAGACAGCTTTCTGTGTCACCTGATTGGCCATTTGCCCATCAATAATCCACACATTAGGAATTAAAGGTGTGTGGGGTTTTTTTTTTTTTTTTCCCAAAGCTACGGTTGATAACTTCAGCAAAAGGTGGCTGGTAAAACCACCTTTCCTTAGAATTTTAGAGATGCATGTACAGTACTTCCCATCAGTCATGGTTAAGATAGTTTAGCAAGTCGTGGAGACCACAGGGCTGCGTGGTGTAACAAAAACATAGGGAGAAACCACTGCTTCATTTTCTGTCTAGTTTAGAGCGATCTGTCTTCACAGTTGCCAGAGATTATCTAGTCATTGATGTTCTATTTGAAGAACCTTGTT